>NC_046184.1:209168693-209783693 GCF_011004875.1 Balearica regulorum gibbericeps | reverse complement strand
AGAGGAACTCAGGCATGATCACAGCACAGCTATGGCCAGTCGTAAGGTATTTCATGTTATTTCTGAAGGAGGTATTTTCAAGCACATTTAGTTTTGCCTGAATTGTCTGTTTTGATGCAGAAGTTCCATTTTCATCATAAAGTGATAATAAGCTTGAAATTGCTGCTTTTCTAATCCAAGTCAAAAGCTCACCTCTTTGAACTAGGAATGGTGGTGAAAACAGTTTAAAGGCTTGGAAATGTGAGTGGAGCTCTGAGCTACACTGGCCACATGCTGGATAATTAAGTGTGTGACAGGAAGGGAGAAATTTCCTTCCTTTGAAAAAATGCATCTTTCACAATAGTTGTGGTCATGAAAATTATTAAAGAATTTACTATTAGGGGTTATTTCCTGACTGTCTGGGGATGTGCCTTTCAGACTGCAATCTATATGAGCAAACTAAATATAAAAGAGACCAGGGTCTCCACTGGATTTATAGTGATATGTATAACTTGTGACTAAACTCCATTGTGCTGTTGCTCAACAAGGCCCTTCTCACATGGCAAACTATCAGAACAAATTCTTCTATCTTTTTAGGAAGCAGAAGATTGGAACAGGCTGAGTATTTCCTTTAGATTAATGTAAGAACCAAGACTAATACATAAGCATGCATTAGATTAGATTGCTCAAATTTTTTGTATTGAAGTTGTTAACTTAAGAACAACAACACCAGGGAATAATACAGTGATGTTTTCTGGTGTAATCTGCCAGTGCTACGGACAAAAATTTCAAATCATTGACAGCTTGAAATATGGTAGGTACCTATACAGCATGCTACTTTCTCCAAGGCAACCAGAACTAAAAGATGTATTTTTATAAATAATCACCTTTGTTTTTCCAAAATGCATAAATCATATTCAGTTTGCTCTGAAGGCTATAACATTTCCAAGCACGTCTCCAGAAAACCTCTGGAGATCTAATTATTCCAGGATACCACAAAAAAGAGTTATTACTTATTTGAACTGCTAAAACTGCTAGCTGCAATATGATGACTTCTCTGTCAGTGTTATTCTGCTTCAGAAAAGAATTTTTATTCTCTACAGCAAACACAGCTAGGTTTTTATTTTCCCCAGACCCGAGTTCAATTATTTAATATGCCCTAGGCTGAAAGAATACCAGATACATGTAACATCCAATATTTTAAAAGAGCAGTAATAACTTTTGTTTTGAAAATATGTGTAGGTTTTAGTTCAGAACTTGGACCAAGTGGGGAAATTATTCTGATGTAACTTAGCCTAAATGTTGTGATTTTACCATCTTTAATGGAATTATTCTTCTTTTCATCATTTTAAAGTCAGCAGCCTCCAATTCTGGGTGGAAATCAGGTGTGGGGATTGCAGAATAACAGATCCTATAGTCTATAGCAGCAGAGAACAGTCTGATACCAGAGCCATGTGTCCTCAATTCTCACTACTCCCTTCACAGTGGCTTTTGAAGATCAGTCTTGTCATAGCTGGATTCCTTTCTGTTCCTACACGATTGCTTGGGTTTCTGAGTTAAATAAAGTAAGAAGAATCTAGATATTTCCTTTGTTTAAAATAACTCAAAATCTTAATTCTACATGGCTTAGAAAAACTTGGAAAACTTTTCCTCTGTTGTGATTTTTTTAAACTTTACATGGTCTTTATACTTCCATAGTTCTGCCCAAGACTGGCTCCATCATCACAGTAAAACCTCTCTGTGACCTTTGAAATTGTTTGTACATTCATTCTCTGCCATGACCTGCAATGGCCCTTGGCACAACAAATGCGGTTGTTCTTTTTAAGAGGTGGACAGGTGCTTGCTGGGGACTGATGCATGGAATTCATGGTACAGATTCCTTTCTCATAGGCCAAAGATCAGTGACCAGCTGCGTAACTTTGTTAATCCAAACCTAGAATAATGAAACTATGGCCCTGTATCCTTTAAACAATGGTCCATCCTGTCCCTCTCATTCTGTTTGAAAGTCTTTTAGATGTAGACATTTTAAAACAAGCTGTTATTCATTTCTCTCCACATGATTTTTGTGATGGTTTTGCCCTCCGGCCTCAGTTTTCAGTGAATTAGTTCTTGTCCCCAGGAAATGTAAACTCATGTACACATCAGAAATGAAGAAAAAGTAATTCTGAAGAAAACAGCCACATATAGCCACACATCACTGGTGAACTGGATCCCAAATACTCAAAACTAGGTATTTCATGTTACTTGTGGACTGAAAGACAGTTAGACACCTAACAGAATATTGAGAAGGGCCCGGATATGTAATTGCTATACAAATAATAATGGTTTGTCCTGTAATAATCCTCTAACTCTCCACATCATCTACTGACAGCTGCCATTCCAAATGCTTCACTCTCTGAGTTTTCTTTTTTCTGGAATAGTTAGCCTTCTGCCATAATTATCACGAAGAAGCTGATGTAAGAGATCTTGGCCTCTTTCTTAAACCAGAACTAGACACTGTCCATAGCAAAAGTTAGGTTATCCTAGAGAGGAACACTGGCTTCTGGTGGCCTCATCCAGCACAAATCAGCAGAGAACCACAGACCTGAATTCAGATCAGGTGCTGCACACGCAGGAATGGGAAGTACTCTATTTGTAGAGCAAGATAATTTTCACACTGACCTAGACCAAAATGTCTTCCTAAAAATGGCAGTGACTAGTTTTGAGACCCATTCAGTAGGAAATCAAAGACACTGACCACAAAGACATAGAATCATAGAATCATAGAGTAGTTTGGGTTGGAAGGGACCCTTAAAAGTCATCTAGTCCAACTCCTCTGCAATAAGCAGGGACATCTTCAACTAGATCAGGTTGCTCAGCACCCCATCCAACCTGACCTTGAATATTTCCAGGGATGGGGCATCTACCACCTCTCTGGGCAACCTGTTCCAGTGTTTCACCACCCTCATTGTAAAAAAAATACTTCCTTATATCTCATCTAAATGTACCCTCTTTCGGTTTAAAACCATTACCTCTTCTCCTATCGCCCTACTAAAAAGTCTATCCCCATCTTTCTTATAAGCCCCCTTTAAGTATTGAAAGGCCGCAATCTCAGCCCAGAGTTCATGCAACACTTGAAGCAGCCTAGGACATGCTGCTAGTCACCTGCTGTCACTTCCGCTGATTACAAGTAAGACTTCTTTTAAATACTAATGCTTAAAGAAGGAGTCAAGACCAGAAAAGTAAAATACAACTATATACTCCAAAGGGTCTTAAGTAACTTTCATAAAGTGCTTAAAAGAAATTAAACAATTGAATGTACCATTTTGTCTTTCAGACTACTAACAATCTAGGTCAAACCAGAGCCAAACTGTTTACATTGAAAACATCCAAACGTTCCCCAGGGCTGCTAATGACACCAGCTTTCATAATCAGAGAATACAATAAACACGATATACATTGAATTGTTGTGTTCAAATCAATATTTCACATGCCAGCTCTCCAAATCTTGCATGCACTGAGATTATCTGAGAAATCTCAAATTGATATAGAGGACCACTGTACCTTGGGCCTTTACACTCTGAAAGTCCCAGTGCCCTTTCTGATTTTTATCTCCGTTTTCTTATAGGCACTCAGGAAATCTGTACGAAGGCAAGGAATTGAACCTCAGAGCATCTCATTCAGCACTTTGACCACTGATCTTTTCTTCCTCCCCAGATATGTGATTTTTTTTAAAAGGCTTTTCAGAACAAGATCTTATAAGAGTAAGCATCGTACAAGCTCTACAATGGACTGACTTTTTCTGGAATTCTAACACAATAAAGCTATTGTGTGAAATCAGCATTTCTTGGGCAAAGTGGTTATATAAATATTTAGAGATAATATTCACTGTTAAGAATTATGAAAAATATCCTCATATCATTCATAAGAGGTAGCTTTTGTGCCTTGCCAAAGATCATCTTCCTTTGCCAAGCTATTATGCACTAAGTTGCTGAGCAGTTACGTATTTTACTGCTGGTCTCTCATATTAGAGCAGCTGCATTTCAGAACGTTGCATATGATCTGCTTTGCAATAAAAGGCCTAAAAGTAATAGAAATGTATTAATTTACAAATTCACCTTTAATTAATTCCACTGAGAGGAGCTGTGCAAGGTACACCTTTCAACCGAGTGAACTATTTTAGGAACCAACTTCTCTGTACTTGGAGAAACATTTAAAAAGAAATGGAAATATTACCTTGGCTGATGTTTCAAACCAACCCACGAACCCATTCTCTTTGCAGAACTGATCCATCTTGATGCCGTTGTTCATAAGAACATCTATTCCCTGGTCACATTTGTTTGCTAAGAGGACTGTCGGCACAGGTTTGCCGTTTGGAAGAACCAACTTAGAGTCCAAATCTTCTTTCCATTTTGTCACTGCTTCAAATGTTGCAGGTCTTGTAACATCAAAGACAATAAATGCCCCCATGGCCTCTCTGTAATATACCCTGGTCATGTTTCCAAATCTTTCCTGACCTGTGATGAAGAAATTAGGAGGGGGGGGGGAAAAAAACCACCTTGTAAAAATCATTTCTTCCAATCTAGGTCAATATTTCACATAGTAGGTTTTCTAAGAGAAAGTTACTGAAGGTAGGACATAATTTTGCAAGTCCCTGGAAAGCTACTCTTTCCCTAAATAATGGTAAGTACCATGTTAGACTCATTTGTATGAAAACGCAAGAGAGTATAGCATTAAAAAGGAGTTTTAAGCAAATATCCAAGGAAATTTAACAACTTTATGACACACTTGAACTTCAGTGTACAGTCTTATTAAGCTGCAAGATTTCTAGATCTGTGGACAGTACCAAGGGTTTGGGTGTATGTTATAGGACTTTAAACAGGATTCACAAAAAATCTAGGTACCAGATTGGAAGCTCCTTGATACTGCGGTATTTTGTGGGAAACAGCTAACACAACTGGTCTGCTCATGCATGAAGAGGATCCTGCAAATTCTCATGCAAGTGATAATAATCAACAGTAACATAATTAAGCTCTGGAGCCATATCAGGCATTAGAGTCATTATGAATTTACTTTTACTGGCAAACTAAAACACAGAGGTGAGAAAGGTGTATTTAAAGCCTTACAAACGTGGAAAGTGTTCTAAGAAATAGCATAACAGCAGCAATATGAAGAGCTGTACTGCTCCAGTGAAAAGATCTGGGAGGAGACATTTCACACTAGATCTGTTCAGAAGTTTTATGGTTTTATTTGCTGAATTCAAAGTGTTTTCTGGGAAGTTATTTACAGCTTTTTTGTGAGCTAGCAATATATTATTATATTCAAACTTGGACATTTGTAAATATCTATCATTTTATATGATTAACAGTGTAAAAATTAGAACACTTGACATCAGGATGTGGTATGCTGATCAGCTGTGGGTTTGTTAATATATATGATGTTTTCATGGAAACTTTGAAAAAATGTTTCCAAGAATGGAAATAAATTACACAGAATTTTTCTTGAAGTGAAAAAATAGAATTTCTGTTGATGTCTACTGCTGAGCTGTGATGCAAAAGAGAAGAATCATAAATTCCTGAAGCATCTCATGACCACAGCATTCTCTAAGCAAGACGACTCTTGTATTTAAACATGTGCTTCCATAGCTGAGAAAAGGTGCTATGAAAATAGACAACATTCAATGGAAACTTGTTTCTAGCCTTACTTTCTCAGTGTGTGTAATTTTGAGTACGTTAGGAAGACAAGAAGATTGGCAGTCTGCCCCTGACCCTAGGAAGGTTACCTGTGGTGGTTTTATCTGATGGAAATTGTGCTGTCAAATGTAAGGCTGGGTTGAGAACTGAAGAGTGCTGATTACTGGGCTTCTAGACTATGCATAATGGCAATAGCACTGAACGCACTTATGGGGTCAACACCGTCTGTTTGTGATGTTTATCTTCAGTTTTATGCACTAGCTGTTGCAGCAAGGAGAAAGTCCTTCACGTGATACAGAAACCAAAAGTGGATGTCTATCTTCTCCAAATACATGTTAGAATTTTTTTTACCTTAAACAAACACTGTGTCCCATTGATAAAGTAAGATAGAAATACATCATTTCTGGGAAATATGAGGTTATATTGAAAATTTCTTATGGCTATGGTTTATTAAAATGTCTTATGATTCCTATGAGTGGGTTAATCAGCTGAATGGCTAAGTCATGTGCTATTCAATAATCTTCTTCTTGAGCAATTTGCTTTTCATCTGCAAGAAGGTACCTTCAAACAAAAGTCAAAGTCTGATTAGGAACTTAGCAGTGAGGCAAGCAGCAGCATACACAATTAGTTTTTGATGCATATTGTATTTCAGTGATACTTTATACTTCTCATGCAAAGTTCTTGAGATGCTTGCACTGTAGATGAGAGGTAGATGATGTAAGAACAGCTAAACTTGGGCCTTACACATATTTATAGGGACACAGATCTCTAAGATAGGAGGGACATGTTGTCATAGAATATGAACTAAATTATTAATTTGCAGCATAAAATTATTCACCACAAACAAAATTATTAGAGGAATAAAAGGCTCATGATGTGATCTTCTGGCTAGAAGTGGCCCACAAAGTTCTGACAAATGGTATGACACTGATGTCTCCTCCCCCTTCCAGCTGCTTTTGCAGATACCTAGGTTTTTCACTGCACAGAAAAGCCACCATGTTTGTAAAAACAGCTTTATTCAGGAGGACGGAGCTCACCAATTTCCATTATCAATCACTTCAAAGAAAGAATGGAGCTGCTGGCTGAATAAAGTGCCTCAACCCTTTTTGAAGTGGTCTTTTCCCTATCAGTTGCAAGTAATATATGAACATACTTGGCATAAAGACATTACGCAACTTTGAATGGAAAAAGAGGTGGTTTCTAAACCATGGATTTTTAGTTTCATGTCATTTGCATAATAGCTTTACTTTTAGTTAATTTACATTGTGAAAAACGTGCTCTTTAGTGTTTGCATTGTGCTTGGAGAGCTAAATATTCTGTCTAAGGATCCAGGAGGACTCTTTTCCAAACATTCTGCCTTATGTGAACAAATACCTATAATAATAGATGAGGTTCCTAAAACTTTTTCGTTTAGCAGAATTACTCATGAAAATAGGCACCGGTTGATGTATTAAAGGTGTCAGAATCTGGCCTTAGGTTTTCAGTAACACAATGGCTCAGGCAGTAATTAGACTAGAAAATGGATCAACCATTAGGTATTCAGTAGTATCTCGCAGGCAGCCTTGAACATTAGAATCTGCTTCATTGCAAGAGAGACTGGGGAAGATGGGTTTTGCTTTTCATTGGAAGCATCAGAAACTTGCAAAAATGTTTGTTTAATCTGGCCCATGGTACTTTACTGCACCCCTTGCAAGGACAGTAGCACCTGGCATCAAACCCCACGAGTCTGATGGCCTTTGTCCACTGAGATGGTGCTTTACGTTGGGATTCATCAGCCCTAATTTAGGGTCCAGAAAATTAACTGGGTGAATCTAAGATTAGGGTCCTTTTCTAGTCAGACACTGAGAATCTAGAGGACATCTCAGCAATGGTAGACGTTTAAGAGAGGTCACATAAGGTTCATTATGGAGGTATATAATCTCTACCCTCAACCCCCTGGCGAGTCCAGGGTGAGTAGCTTATACTCAGATGGTTCAGTACAAGATGTCTAACTGTGAAACCAAAAGAATCTTACACCACTTTGAAGTGAACCCAGTGAGACCAAGGTGCCAAAGCAACAAGATTTCCACTAAAGGGAAGGACTCCCTGTCCAAATGGCACCTGCCTGCACATTTACCCTCGTCTCAGTGGCACCTCTGCAGCAGGGAAAGGCATCATTTCATGGGCTTAAAGCAATCAACAGCTGAATTTTCATAGTTTGTAAAAAGGCACGCCACATAAATTTGCCAGCATGGCTTGTACAGAAATCTACAATATCCATTAACCACTATCATCGCTGATAAAGTTATAAAAACTAATGATAAAGTGCTAAAACTCAGATAATTTCCACCATCTCGCTCACAGTATCTGAAATATAGTGCAGGATAAAAATTGATTAAAACTGCCTAATGCCCAGTTTTACAATGGATTTTACTTCTTGCCACCATCCCTCATCCCAAGAATCAAAAGCTTCTGGGAACCACTGTGCTTTACAGAGAGCCTTTAGCCAACACCGAGAAGCTGGAAATTGTAGAGAAGATTTAACCTTTTTTTACCTTTCACTTCAAAATAACTTTCAGAATTTTCACCCTTGAATTCAAGTCATTGCTTTTATGCCTTGAAACTTAAGACAGACTTGAGGTGGTGTTCACCACCCCAGAATGTGGAAAAGCAGGCTGTCAGCAGGATCAGGCCCATCACAAATCTATACTGAAATAAACCCACCACAGCCAGGGACTTATTCATGTTTGCAGAACAGTAATTTCAAGGTAACTTAGCTCAGAAATCACCATGACTATCTTATTTATGCATATGTACTGCAATGCTTAGCAGCCACTAAAAGCCTAAATAGCTGAGGATGTGCTGCGCCTGGCATTAGTGAACAGTCCGTTTACTCCTTCTGGAGCATAACAGTCTTAAAAACTTTACAACTGCAGAGACATTTAACTATATCTGTGCAAAGACTGCTCTTTCCGAAGGTGAAAGTTGCAAGGGAAGGAAATGAAACTGTTCTTTCACCACGTCCGATACATTGGTCTGACTCTTTATGAGATGAGAACCAGCCTTGTAAAAGCAAACCACCATATTTTTGGTAGTGATGAATAATCCAGCCCACACGTACGCAGCAGGAGGGATAACGGCGATGCCGACACAGCTGTGAAGAAGGAGCAGGGGAGGGGGGGAAGGCTCTGAGGTCCTCCGCTCTGCCCTCCGCTGCACTCACAGAGCTGCTCCCCGCAGTAAATCTGCAGCTAAAATTGATCTGCAGAGAAATCTCCAGGGCTGTGCGGACACGAAACACGGACAGTAGCGCTGAGAGCAGCCCGGCAGAGAAGTGAAGAGCAAATACACCCCGATCTGCTGTCTGCAGTAGATGGTTTCTTCAAAAGCGGTCCCAGCCTGCATCTGCAGGGACACCCCCACCACAGCAGCCTTGTTCAAAATACGATGAAGAGTTTCTTTTAAAGCTTTCCCTCTAACGATCTGTTAATGAATTTAAAGGACACTCACACAAAGGCAGCAGAAAAACCAAGGAAACAAACAAACAAACAAAAAATGGCTGAGGAGCAAGATTTAAAGATGGATCAGACAGCAGTAAAGGTGACGGCACACTTCAACAGGGACAGGAACACCAAAAGTGAGAATTTGGGACATTCAATGAAATAAAATGGAACTGTTGGGAGGATACTAAAGACAAGGAGAATTTTACAATGTATGTGTCCTCCCACACAAAATAGTGAAAATTCAGTCACTTGAAACTTTAGGCACTTCACTGGATCAGACATAAATTCATATTTTTAATGCCGGTGTGTTGTTACAGATATCATAACATCACAAACCATGAAGTTTTGTCCAATTATTCCTGTTTAACACCCATAGCTTCAGGTATATATTATCTGTCAAAAAACTTCAAGTCTTAATGTAGTAATATGTGAAGCAGAAGCTATCTTATCCCTGAATCATTTTTTTCTAATGCTTAGTTATCCTTCTTGTTCAGCATTTATCTCTCATCTAAATGAATGCATTTCAGCATTTAGCTATTAGATCTTATTATAGTTTTGTTTACCAAATTAAAGAATACAGAAAAATATGTTACAGCAATATAAAATACATTTAACTGTGAAATTAGGTGGCACCAGATGAACCAAATTTGCTTTTTCCTCTTATGTCTGTAAGGGTAAACAAGGGTAAACTGCTTGGTCCTACCACAGCTGGAGTATGTCACTCCTCCCTTGAAGTCACCATGTATGTAAATCCTACCAATAATGTAAAGAAGCTTGACACTAGTTTTACTCAAAACATTTTTGAGAAAATTATTTCTAGATTATTAAACAATTTACTATGCACTGAACCATACAGAGAAGTGCAAGGAAGAGTACGCACTACGCTTAGTAGTAAGTTCACTGGCTGTATAATGGAGGGGGAGGAGGGGATGTAAGAGCTAAAATGATACCTCATATGTGTATATATATACACACATGCAAACACACACACATATATACATATAAATTCATATATTGATACATTTGCAGCATTTGCTTCAATTCAAGATGTCCTAAATACTAAGCCAACATCCTTGGTTAGAGACTGAAATTTTATTGCTTTACTCCCCCAAAATAAACATGACCTAATAACAGAGATCCTGCAAAAGGAGAGAGGATGTTCTGAGACCAGAGATTTTATTTTCCTCCCCCTCATCCTCACATATTTCTGTTTTGCAAGTGGTGATATACGACCAGCCACAGCCAGGATAAAACTTTTCCATTTCCTCTGTTATTTCCAGTCGGTTTTACTTCACTTTCATTTTTTAAACTTTTTTTTTTTCTCACCAGCCAGATACCTTATATCTGACAACTTCTATGACAGCACCATGCTGATCTGAATTCAGGGTGTTGCTTACAGAACTTATTTTCTACATGTAGCCATCAACAGCTAAAGCTCCTCACACAGAAGTCATTAAAACTAGACAGCAAGTCTTTTTATTACTGGCCACTGTCTTGACCTTCACAGAGACGCTTTGAATTGAGCAATTCAGATGAAATTTAGTACTATGCTGTAATTCTCTCTGTCATGTGTGATAACTCAGAAAGCATGCTAGTCATTCAGTACTACAACTTGGTGTAATTGCTTCTGCAGCCTGACTGAAAGCTACATCATATGATCTGCCAGCACATGATTAGTAGTGTAATAAATCTCCGAAACAAGGCATGAAAATACATTCTTTAAGTCCCTGATGCATTCAGAATTTACTATTAAATGCTTTTTCCTCACGCAGCAAAGTTTTGCTGGGTGTGTATGTATTTATGGTTATAATCGGTCACAGGTGAGCAATAAAAGCAATGCTTTCCCCATAATTCCAACCTTCAATAAAGAAAACTGAGCGTATATATATTTAATATCATAAAACAACAAGACCACACTGATGTGTAGAAAAGCTGAGGCAATGTATGTTTTACATAAAGCGGTGTTGTTGCATAAGTTTTAGTACCTCGGTGCCAAATTCAGAGCTCAGACATGAGGCAGCTAACTGCAGAAGAAAGGCACTCCCTCCGCCGATAAGAATGTCAAGAATTTTCTCATTTCACTAGTTTTACTCGATGCCGTTCCAGACTAGATCACTGAACCCACAGCTCAGGCCACAGGCTGGCACAGTTGCCTAACAGCTGATATAATTTTCACCTCTATTTCCTACTTAACAAATCTAACTTCTTAATTTGAGTTTTTAAAACACCCTCCTTTTTGCTGTAAACTGTTGTGTTGTAGCTGTACTTGGATTCCTATGTACACTAAATCAAAAGTGATTACTTACAGCATGCGAAATATGCCATCAAGATAAACTTTTATTCTGTGGACTGAATAAAAAACGATTAAATCGTAGTTATGGGCGTGGCAACAAGAAAAAGTTGTAGTTTTAATTGGAAGCCAAATATAAAAAGCCTGAAGCGCTGACAGCACCAATGCCAAATTCTGGGGTTCTTAATTACATAAGCATGCAAGGATAGCTGGAATTCTTTATTCTTTTCCTCCCTGCACAGAGTGTATTATCTTTTTTTGCTTGATGTTGGAATAACTACAAGTAAACATGAGTAAATACATTTTTAACAACCAGGATTATTGCCAAACAGAAACACTTCTGCCTTCAAAGCATGTCAGAAATTGTTGAAATGTCATTGGGCTGAAGGAAGGAAGGTAGGAGAGACAGGAAGGAAAGCAAGGAAGCTATTTTGATAAAGTCACTCAGTGATACTTTTTCCTTATTTTTTTTTAAACTATAAAAATAATTTTAACCCTTGTATTGAATCCCTCATCTCTTCCACCAAATTAAACAGATGTAACAGGAAATTCTTGCTACTCTCCCTCCCATCACAGAGATCTGTTAGTCTAATGAGGGAAGCTGAACAGCCGCAGCTGCAGGGGAAGAATTGGGGCGTTTGGAGAGAGGTGCCCATGTCCCCACATGTGTCTCAGGGCTTGGGAGAAAAATCCGACGGGACAGGTTTCACTCTGACACCCCTCGTTTGGGGTCTGTCAGCTTTAGGGAAACTCCAAAATGTCAATCTGCCCTTAAAGTTTTCTCCCCTCAATCTCCTCTCCCTCACCGCGTGGGCACTGGTAGTTTCCAACTTAAAGATGAATTTGGGTCTATATTTTGTATTGTCTCCGGCCGGGTTATGGGGCAAAGGCTTCTCCTCTGTACTCACCTGCAATATCCCAGAGCTGCAGCCGTACCACAGTCTCAGCATCCCAGCTCAGCACCTTCAAGGCAAAGTCCACCCCAATGGTGGCCCGGTAGTGGGGGGAGAAATTCTGGTGGACATAACGTTTGATGATGCTGGTTTTGCCCACTCCGAGGTCCCCGATCACCAGCAGCTTGTAGAGGTGCTCCTTCTGATTGTGCTTCTGCATCCTTCCTGTGGCTGTGGCTGCTCCCTGCGAACTGATTGCATGCTCTGCCCGAGGAATCCTGCCAGCCCGAGGGGGAGAGAGGGAGCGAGGAACCAGGGAGGGAAGGAGAGAAGGTAGGTGGAGGCTCTTTCCCTTTGTACGGAAGCAGGATCACCAGGTCCAGCAGGCAGCCCTGCTGGGAGATGAAGTAAGCAAGCGACTGGGGGAAGAAAGTGTCCCAGAAAGTTTTGTGCGTATGTGTGTAAAGGTCAGCACGAGGTGTGTCTGGGATTAGTCTGGCTACTGAGGACTCTGCAGGGAAATGTCGCGCAACATTCGCTCCCGGTTTCGCTCCTCACTGGAAGGACAGTGTTTCTGTTGTGCGCTAGTTTTACACTTTTTTTTTTATTCACTGTCTTCTTGGTGATAATTTGTCACCCTGTGCTTGTTTCCAGACATCTTTAAAATGCCAGCCACTGCAAAAAAGCAGAAATCTCCTATCAAAAGTTTCATACCTCCTTTAAAGTGCAAAAATTAAACCAGTGTGACTTTAACTTCGGATGTGATTTGGTTTTAATCAACGTAAGTCAATGTAAATGCTGTTATATCACTAGAAGAGGCAGTTATAGTAATATAAAGCATCTTTATCTTTGTCCACACTGGGGGCTGTATGAATTTAATTATAACAGACAGATACATATTTTTTAAATTCATTAACATTATTGTGATTGTCTGTCTGTCCCTATAAGCACACTCACATCTGCTGAATGCAGCACACAGCTTATGCTTTGTTTTTTTCATACAATTAGACTCTAAAATGCAAAAAATCCAGATTTATCCCATGACTCTGATAATCAGAAGTTATGAAAGCATAACAGCATTAGACCATATGAATGCCAGTGTCTCCGCAGACCTCTGATTTCCAAAATAAGTGATATCAAGCTTGCAAACAATTGAACACATTTGAATAAAACATTCCACTGACATGACTGACCTTATATTTTAAATGAAGAACACAGTGACAGTTTCAACTGGGCAGCTTAGCTGGAGACCCCTATCCATTGCCTAGAGGTGTTTGATTCTTTTAACAGTTTTGATAGCAAAACCCCAAAATTTTAATATTGTGTGAAATTCATCCATGAATGATGTTTTACATTTATTGATGGTCTTGATAAAATGAAAACACATTTTACACTTACTGAAATATTATTTGATGGAGTTCTTATCCAAATGTGCACTGAAAAAGCATTAGAAATTTGTCATCTATCCAAAAAGCTGGATTTTAGTAGACAAAGAATTCAGAACACTTATGTTATGCAATCTTTTATAATCAGTCTTTAGACTCAAACTTTGAAGTTTGTATATATACACACACACAAAGTGGAATGGGTAATTTGAGGAGAAAAATGTCTTATTTTCCTTGAAACTTTTTAATAAGAGGCCTTTTGTCAATAAGATGAATTCTCTTTCCAAAACCAAGCTGTCATTTGTATCCCTCTGTTTGGAGAGAAGATTTTAAAGGGCTTCACCTTGTTAGCTACAGACACCATAGAAGACTACAATTTGAGAAGCAAACCAGTTCATTCGAATCAGTTACTATCTTTGCATGATTCAAGCTTATTATAGTTGCTACTGGTAGTGTTCGGTCTATGAATCTTATCTTCACAGCACTGCTGTTTCCGGAGAGGATCCAATACCCAAGCACTTCTAAGCACTCACAATTCCCCTCTAAAGTTGAAGATTTCTCATGTTAAAGGTTAAAAAAAAGAACAGGCTGAGAGGGTTTAGCAGTTTAGGGAATGACAAAATTGGTGTTTTGGATGAGGTTGAAATTACATGTGATCTTTTGTCTGTCTTTGATGATGGCCAGTGCTCAGAGAACAGTGCACGGAAGATCACTGTGAGCAGATACTAGGTAACTGGAGGTCTTAGGCTATTAGTAAGTGTAGCTAGAGACTGGCCTACATCCAGAAGCATGAGGCTTTACTTCTCTTCCAAAGTTTTTGTTAGCATTAGCTATAATAGCTCTGGATAATCGTGTTAATTGTTTAAGTTTCCAGTTCTTCTTTGAATCTGCCTAATTCTTGGCCCCAGCAACACCCTGGTACAATGAGCTCCTCATAGGCTTAATCAAGGTCACCCTGGGACAGTGATAGGGCTACAGATGAGATGTTCAGCAAGGTGTTCACATGTGGGTGAGCATGTAGGAGGCTCCATTGCATTTAGAGGAACAATTCACTGAGCTAAAGTGAGGCATGGACTGAAGTGTCTTGCTGAGTGAAAGCTGTACCCAGATCTCCTAACTCCATGGTAAATTGGCTTTTCTAGACACCATCTGCTGAAATTTCCTGAGGCAGGAGAAGGCCCTCAGCCCTGCCGTGCTTCAGCTTTTTGGAGGACTGTTCCCACATCCTGAACTATGTGTCTGTACTGGTTTGGCTTCATTGTCATCTGAAGGGACTGGGGCAGGGAGGTGTGGGTGCACTGCTCATTGGCAGCTCTGCTGCAGGAACAGTAAGCACTGTCACAGGGGAAGGCAGATAATTTGTGCTGGTCATGTCTGAAGTGATCACTGCAAGACTTATTTGATGATGCCAACTGATCCCTTGGGGCACACAACCAGGTTAGTGTGACACAATGATTTGCTGCAGGCAGAGGTGTCCAGGAAAGTGCACTTTGCCTGGAGCTGACGCCATGCAATCTGTCTTAGCTGAGACCACAGTTAAGGGCAGCTAATATAAGTTTGCATTTGCCACCCACAGGTAGGTAGTTAGCAAGGCTCAGCTGACACGGAGTAACTTGTCAAGCTGGGAGAACCAGACGGTGTCTCTGAGCCCTTATTCTGCTGCTTCAGGTCTTTCAGCAGTGTCCAGGCAATAAGAACATGTAAATACGCCACCATTTTAGTTGGTATTTCAGTGTTTATAGTTTGTTTGTCTGCATCTTCTCTGGTAAAGACATAACAATTTAAACTTTATTAAATTAATGTAAATAATTGAATTTTCACATGACATTATGTATATCTATGCAATTTTATTTTTGTATTCCCTCCCTATCCACCATGCTATAGTGATATTCGATGATCTGCAATCTCTATTTTAATACCTACCTATACTAATATTAATAAAGTATATTAACGCTCTATTTTAATTGACAGGAATTCATACAAACTCTATACATCTCCATTGTAAATAATAACATTTAAGGCATTTCCATCAGATTAAGGCAGTACAGACTCTGTTGGCCTCAGCGTAAAAGAGAGACGCACTTATCAATGATAATTTTCAGGAATTTCTCACTATTCCTCTGTCATTAGTAGAGATCTTTTTCTCTGAGAGAAGTGATAAAAATGACGATGCAATTACATTGACAGGAATCAAGGACAGCACAACCGCATCCTGGATTTTATCACTCCTCTTTGCATAGCATATACGACAGAAAAGAATGTCAATCCTAGCTGAGCACCACGGTTGTTAACAGCATATCTTTTAAATGACAATGTTGTCTGAGATATTGAAACCACAAGGGAATAGTTTTTGTCCAAGGAAACACATTCAGATTATTAGAAATGTATGTACTTGAAGGATTGCCATCTAATTACATAGTTTTTTTACAGCACAGCTATTAACGCTATTCCTGGTAGCCTTGAATGTCTTGAAGTGATTGGCCTATGCTATCACACTGATCTTACTGAATATGATATAATATAAATGACACCATAATCCAGAGAAATGCTAAATACACATATGTTTATACATATACACACACACACAAGTTAGTGATAGAGGATTATTTTATGTCCTGCTTTAAAAAAATATAAAACATTGACATTCTACACAGTTTTTTTGCCACACTTCTGTATCCCAATTAATCCTGAGATATAGAATAAATACTGAATTGTTAGCTACACAGAAGACTGTTCATCTTTTATTAATATATTGTTTTCCTCATTTCAGTCATAGCACATTCAATGACTTTGTTATGGGAATGGTCAATCATGGCAAGAATAATCTCTTACAGAGAAACAGATAGTTTTAACAAAATGATGCATTTCCCCCAATTTTATTTTTAGACTAGAAGGACTTAATTAGTTTGGATTTTCCCTTCTTCCATTCCAACAGTTCTTGTGATAAAGACATTCAGTTAAAAATTACTATTGACTCATCAAAAACACCCATAGTGGAATGGTTATTGACTTGTCAAATATAGCTAGAGCTCTCCTTCGATTAAATTATGATCTTCTTAACCTATAATTACCTCAGCAGAAAATACACTTTGTCAGGAAAGATCCCTCAAGGAATATCTAAACAAATGTTTATGCAACAAGTAGAAGTACCGGTCAGCTTTTATGGCCAGATGTGGTATTACTGTTCTGAAATGAGTTATAACTGCTGCACTCAATTATTCTTACTCATTGGAAGTTCAGTCTACACCCTGGCTAAAGGCACTGTATCAATAACATAACAATATGGAATTAATGGGCATGTCCAAGTGTTACCTCTTGGGAATTATGCTCCAGCTGTCCTACAAAACAAGGTCTGGATGGCAGGAATAGTCTATGGCAGCGTCTGTTTTATCTCAGGAACTACACTACTTGAAAACAGCTAAGACCTTACAATTACAGCCCTGTTATAAAAGTCTTAAACAGGCACAAGTTACTGGTTGAGGGTACAATTTTGCCCCCTGGAGCAATAGATCTATTTCTAGGGTTAGACATCCTGCAAGATCAAATCTCAAAGTGAGACAGGATTCAGGACAAAAAAATAGTGAGAACACAGGGAAAGAGATTCCCAGTGTTAACAGCCCGTGGGTTATGCACGTGTGAGAATTTGTGGCTCTCACAATTACAAACCCTTAGTCTGATAAAGGGGCCTAGCTTGGCTATTTATTGCACATTCCAATATACGCCAGACCTGTACAGACGCCTCAGGGCATCTCAGATGGTTTTAGTTACCTGTGGGAGCACAGTCAGTGCTCAGATGCAGACACATGCTTCTATTCCTTCAGACTCAAAAAATAATAATAATTTGATGTAATTCCCTTTCTCAAGGCTGAATATTTTTTTTTAATTTTTGTATAGATCCACACAGCCTAATAGAATCCAAGTTAAGGTGTATCCTTTGGAGCCTGCAGCGAAATTTCAGATGGGTTGCAGCGCATTTTACACCAAGTGCATTTGAACAGTCACCTGGGAATACATGAACACAGTGCAACTCAAAAAGCAATAAGGGGAAGGACTAGAATGTCTGCCATGGGTAAAATCTAATAACAGGGGGTCAGTAATACTCTGGGAAAAGTAAAATGTCTTGTCCCTGAGGCCAGACGGCAGTGGAAGCATCATACAGCACAGAATCTGAAATGCGCTGGTTCCAAATGAAAGTTGTTGTGTCTCAGATTCAATAAGCAAACTGTAAGAGCACTCCCTGAGGTTGTAGACTGAACCATCACACTCATTGCAGGGTTGCTACTATGGAGCGACCAACAAAAGCCCGGACCAAACTGACAGTGCAGCAGTTTTAATCCTTTTCAGGTACTGTGACTCACTTGTGTGATGAGGATCAAACAGTTACAGTGCTACAGATAGGTATCTCTAAATTAAGCTAGGAAGTTTCTGATACTCAGTAATCTATATTATGCCCTCCCATGAAGGCCCACATGAAATCCTCACAGCAGGAGCTTAGAGACTAGTCTACTCTGTCCTCCAAAGAGAAAGTCTTCTTTAAGAACAGGGTTAAATCATATCACCAAAACTTTTGCCTGATTCATGTAGATTTAAGTCTGATTCTTGGAGACTATCAAGCTCTAATGGTGCTCACCCAGCAGCACCAACTTCATGTGCAGGAACATTTGTAAGAGTAGATCCTAAATGAATATGGATTGGCTTAAATAATTTCCCTTGAAACTGCAAATCTAAACCATGGAACAAAACAACAAAAGATACTCCCTTCACCTGATAAAAGTTCATCAGGAGTATAGTTTGTAAGTTGTATTCACTATAATTTAAAATATCACAGAACCACTGAGGTGGGAAGGTCCTTCTGGAGATCAGGGAGTCCAAACCTCCTGCTCAAAGCAGGGGCAGTGAGAACAGGTCGCTCAGGACCACGTACAGTTGGGTTTTGAGTATCTTCAGAGATGAAGACTTCACAATCTCTCTGGGCAACTTGTTCTAGCGTTTGACCACACACAGAGTAAAAAGCTTTTTTTTTTAATCTTTAAATAATATTTTCATCTTTGTCTGTCTTCTTCACTCACCCCATCAAGTGTACACATTAATAAGAACCCCATGAGCCTTCTCTTCTCCAGGCTGCACCATCCCCGCTCTCTTGGCCTCTCCTTGATGCTCCGAGCCTTTAATCATCTTCATTGACCTTTGCTGGACTCAGTTCTCCTTGTCTCTTGTACTAGGAAGCCCAGTATTGGACACAGATACTCCAGGTGTATCTCATCAGTGATCATTAGAGGTGAAAGATCACCTCCCTCAACCTGCTGGTGCCACTCCACCTAATGCAGCTCTGGAGAATGTTGGCCACCTTTGCTGCAAGGCTCGGGTTCAACTTGTTTTCCACCAGGACCTGCAGGTTCTTTTCTGCAAAGCTCTTTCCAGCTAGTTGGCCCCCAACATGCACTGATGCTTAGGGCTATTCCTTGTTGAACATCACGAGATTCATCTCTGCCCAATTCCGCAGCCTGTCAAAGTCCCTTTGAATGGCAGCACACCCATCTGATGTATCAATTGCCTTGTATCATCTGCAAACTTGCTGAGGGTGCAACTTGTCACCTCATCTAGGTCATTAATGAAGATGTTGAACAGTCTTGACCTTCATATTGATCCCTGCAGTGCACCTCTAGTCACTGGCATCCAGCTAGGTTTTCTGCAGCTGATCCCAACCCTTTGGCCCTGATAGTTCTCTCCTGCTGCCATGATCTTTCAAAGATAATCAAGAGTGGTCTCATAGTGACATGATACAGCTCCCTTGACACTTATGGGGGCATCCCTGCATGCTTGGACTGTAAGTCTACATTCCCTGCTTCCACCTCTTGTACATTTCTTTGCCATGTTTGAGTTTAGTCCTGCTGCCTTTACTTGACTTCCCGCACATAGGGATGGATCACTCTTGAGCTTGGAGGAGCCAGTTCTTGAAAATCAAGCTCTTGTTGACCCCTCTTTTGTCCAAGGGCCTCCCAGAGGATTCTTCCAAGTAGACCCCTGAACAGTCTGAAGTCTGCTCTCCTGAAGTCAAGGCTCGTGAGACTGATTTTTGCTTTTTTTCCACTCTTCTCATGATCCTGAACTCCACCCTCTCATGGTCACTGCAGCCAAAGCCACCCTCAGTTTTCATATCCCCATACAGCTCTTCCTGGTTTGTAAGTATGGGGTCCAGCAGGGCATCTTCCTCCATCAGCTCCTCAATCACCTGTGCCAGGAAGTTACCATCAATGCACTCCAGAAACCTCCTGAGTTGCTTGTGCCCTGCTGAGCTTCCCTTGCAGCAGATATTGGGGTGACTGAAGTCCCCCATGAGCATCAGAGCCTGCAAACCTAAGGCTTCTTCCAGATGTCTGACGAAGGCCATAATACGTAATATTTCTATTACCAAGGAAAAAAAAAGCATTCAGGAACAGATTCAGTTTAAGGAGCAGGTCATCTATGTTATTTAGGTCATTATAGATTAGGAACCTTACAGCAGTTGCCCATTATATGAAAAATTAAGTAGTTTATTCATACAGCACTGTCAACTGCAATCCTCTTTGCCTCGTTTGTCTCCTGCTGCAACTGTCTCAGAGGGGATGGTGCACACAGAAAAGCTCCCAAGAACTTTACTGTACTAGAATAGACTATATAATAATGTTTGGCATGAAATAATGAATACCCAGAGGGCCCGATCATATGTGGTCCTGACTATTTCATGGAAGACATGAAGTATCCACAGCACCTTGCCAAGTCAGAGAAATTTAAGACCTCTGGGTATCTCAGAAGAGCTCAGAGGCTTCTAATAGCTGACTGATATGCTGAATTAATCAGATTATTGGTGCCCTGGGTTTATAGACCAGTTCATGTTGCAGTCAAGTCATACTCATACTCCGTTGTCAGTACATTTTGCATCTGAAGAGGCTGAAAAGCAGTCATGCACAAGGAGATGCTTAATTAAGAGATTCCTGTTCATGGGCATGAAGGTGAGCCATGCAGTAGCATGGGGGCTCTAAACCCCTATGGTATGCCGGGCAGTTTATCTGTGCAAAACGTCATTATCATCAATGACACGTGCCGAGATGGTAAAGAACCACCTGCTGTTACGTCTGCAACAGTCCCCTTTTCTCTGATATTTCTGTGTTTCTACTGTCACTCTACGGCAGGTTACAAACAGGATTGCTAAACCCTTCAACAGCCAACAGATCACATCCTGAAGCACTCATGTATTAAGGCCTTTATTCAGCCCAAGTGAATTTTTCTTTTCAGAGAAAATTAAACACCCACTTGGGTGTTAGGCAACAAGAAGAAGGATATCCTCAGGTCTCATTTCAGCCATAGATGCTGCTACATTCAGCACAGCTGAGCTGTGGGAAAGCGAGCAATGACTTCAGCTGGATTGATAAAACTCTGCAGCATCTCGCACTGGATGCACTACATAGAAACTAGTGGCTAAAATGCCATCAAATTTGCATCACTGGTGACAGGAACAATGTCCTCTTGCCTGCCAAAACAAGTTCGCAAGAACAGATGTGCTGGTGGGAAGGTGTGGAGAGTTTTACAAATCCTAAAATGATCCATTTCGGGAGGGGTAGCCTTTCTGGTCACTTCCGTGGTGTCTTGAGCATGCCTGGTCACCATGCAATAGTCTGGGATGACCAGTGCCATTAGCTTCCTTCTCCTGAGGCCACACTGACAGTTTTTATAAAGTATTGATCCAAACCAAACTGTACTCAGAAGTAGAAAAAAGGCTGACAGTCTTATGAAAATTATTATAAATACCAACAAAAGGCTCTTAAAAAAAAACCAAACCAAAAAAGCCCCAAACCCTTCAATCTTAAAAACAGCTTCAAAAGACACAGAAGAAGTTGTGCAAAACACCCAGCGCTGATGGTGATTTTCCACATCTGTCTGGGATATTTACTAAGTTGTGCTGCCTGTGAGTATCTGGCTACCCAAAAAGGGAGGGCAGCTCCTACACTCTTACTCATAGAGACCGATGTTTTGTGGCCTGAACAATTGCATTGAAATCAGTGACATTGCCCAGGGCATCAGGATTTGCTCACTGTTAGTAACATTTATCTGCCCAAGAATAAAATGCTTGAAAATTACAGATAATTTCCTGAATTTCCACCCTGTTTTCTCTCTTCCAGCGGCATTTTAATATTTGTAGAAATTCACTCCAGCTTATTGAAGAGTTTTCCGTGGTTATTCAAGTTTCAGAATCACAGGTGGACACAGTGGTACCCAGTCATTATCGATGCTTACCATGTCTTATCAGAGACCAACCCTCAATATTTAGATGTAAGAGCATAACAGATGTAAGAGCAAGTGAAACCAGCATGAGTAATGATCCAGTTTAGAGAATTTCTAAATAAGCAGCAACCTCTCCCAGGTTACTGATTGCAGAGAGGCAGAGACATACTGAACTGCATACCTATTACCTTTCGGGGACACGTCACACTGCCATTCACAGGAGCAACTGAAACATTATTATTGCTCCCTTCAAGAGAAAGGTCAAGAAAGAAAGGAATTGCTTTATATCTGCAGAGATGAGGATTGAGTTTTTTTGGGAAAAAAAACCAAACCAACCCAAACTATGCTTTTTTTTTGTTCCCCTTTTTCTTCTAAAGAAATTATAATTATTCTGGACATGTTTACACAGAATATGTTAGTGCCTATTGTTAATATATATATTTTTTAAAAAAAGAAATCATTTCTCGAGGCACATTATAAATGTCTTGCCACAGCATTTCACTTGCATGAGCCCGAGATCTGATTATGTGTCCATGCTGTCCCCAGTTACAGCAGTTTTTATTAATAACATACCAAACCCCAGAACCCTCATTTGTACTGGTTCTTAGTCAGAACTAGGATCTCATTTTTCATTAATACAACCAAAAGCCATAGTGCTTCCTCAGGTCTAACATCTCCTTGCCCCACACAGACAAGGGAACAATCCATTCTGACTGAAGACTTCTGCTGACTTCACATAGTGACCAAATACTGGCCTGGTCCAGCCTCAAAAACAACTGCAAAACATTGTCACAAATGTCTAACATCAAGAAAAGCCATATCCTGCTCAGCGCAAGCATTTCTTATAAAAGTGGTGGACATTCTTGCCTAATGAAAGGTTGAACAGAGTAGTCTCTTGACCAGAGACCCAGCTCCTTACCTGGTGTATTCCAGCCAGGCTACATCAGAGTTTCTGCCCCCAAAAAACTCTCCGTGCTTTCAGACATGCAACGGCCTCAGTGGAGCATGTAGGTCTGCACGTTCCTCCAAGAGCAGGACCAGGCACCGAGCTCACCATTACATGGGACCAGACTCCTGTCTTGGCCACATCAGTCAATATGACTGCACCTTTTCCTGGCCCACCTAAAGGAACTGGGATGTTAAAGGTAGGTGTTAGTACAACAGCATTTAGAAAAAAGCCATGGTTTGGGGAATTCAAAGAGATGAAAATATGCCCACCATCTTGCAGCACAGGTTCACATCCCTTTAATCTTGCTCACAACAGCTCTTCAAGCCTTCCCCACTCTCACCAACTTTTGTGTAGACTCTTTGGGACACCAAGAAAAGATCTTTTCTTCCTGTCCTCTCCGAGGCCTGGCTGTATTGGCTGTGTTTCGCTCTTTTCATCAGTGTCTGCTCATCCTTCAGGCTCTCCCTTTGCTGCTTTTCCTTCCAGAGGTCTCGCCTTGCCCACCACCCTTCACTCATGCTCCAGGGAAGGAGCAACTCACATGCCCTTCCAGAAGGAGCCGCTTGACCCCAAAACAGCAGCCAGGAGACCACTTTTCATCCTATTGCCCAGAGACAAGACTTTGAAAATAGAGTAAGATGCAATAAAAGTGTTTATAAAGACAGTGCTGGGCTTGAGCTCCTACCACCTTCTACTGCTCGTTATTTAGCCTGCTCTCCAGCATAGCGCTTCAGGGCTCAACAAGAAAGGCTCCTGCATGCTGAACCGCTGCTCAGACTCTGGATAGTGGCCAGGCTTTGTCTTGAAAGCCTTATCTCAACAGGCAAGACAAGCGAAGGTTAGAGATAAGGAGGATAAGTAATATTATGTGGATCTCAGTCCATCTGGTGAAAGGTTTCCAGATCGGGACATTTGGCTGCATCCTGAACTGTAAAGAAAGAGAGAAAAAAATCCTTTCTGTATGTGTGTGTGTGTGTGTATATTTATATTTATATTTTTGTATATCTATGTATCTATAAAAGGAATGCCAGGACATGTTGCCAAGCAGCTGAAACTTTATGTTTTTCTCACATCTTCCCTTTTTGTAGTTTTTTATGAACACATTACACAATAAGAAAAAAAGTAATTAAAAAATGCCAGAATGGGTTAGCTTTTTACATTTTTTGACCACTTTTATCCTGGTTTTAGCACTCTCTTCAAACAAAAACCAACCAACCAACCAAACAAACAACAAACCAAAACAAAAAACACCCTACCCATTCTGGAAGTCATTTTAGCAGAGACAGCTGCCCTTTCCACTGGGAACCAGGCTCCCAGCTCTTGAGTTTTTGATCCATAACACAAGAAAGAGGGCCATCACCTGTCATGGCAGAGCCGGCATTTCTTTTCTTTGTGGAAGTGGGATTGCAGGATGTAAACAAATGAGAAGGTAAACATGAGCTTTGCCATACATGATCGTTCAGAGGTTCAAAACACCACACAAGTTAATGCTGCAGAAGGGAGCTGTACTTGGAGACCTGTAGTTGAACTCTTAAGCCAGAGATTTTGTGGTAATTAACACCACTTCTCTCTAGCGCCAGGGTAGCAAAACTCAATGCAAGACCTATAGGAGGGGAAAGGTTTCAGATGAGTTTTTCTTGTACTGTTTAGGAACTGAAAATGGCATGATCTTTTGCATTTCCATTCTGTCCCACCTCTGTGAAGCACTAGGATTTGCTTATTGAAGTATCTAGACTTTTTACCTCAATGCTGCTGAAAAGGATCTGTCCTTTTCTTCTCAACATCACCTCTTAATGGCATAGGTAGGTAGGCCATCTGTCCTTTTGTTGGTTTTTTTTTTTTTTAGATTATACCTTCTTTTAGGATGTCCCTTGCTTTAGGTTGCCCTTTGTTACCTGTTCTGGGTGTCCTGATGGCCTTCATACAGATGTGCTGGGAACTTAACATGCTGCCAACTCACCTGCCTTTCCTACAGCCCATCTCCTGCCGTCCCTCCTGGTTCTTCAACACCCAGATGGTCCCATTCATTTTCCATTGAGAGAGTTTTAGTGCTGCTATTACAAATCTCTACAATCCTAATGGATAAGATAGAGCTAACATTAAGTTCTGTTTTGCCAGCCCCTTTAATTAAAAAAAGAAAAAAAAAAATCACTCCATCAATGTTACAGCTGACAAACCAGCCCCCAGCAATCAGGAAGATGCAGCCACCCCATTTCTACTTCTTTCCTCGGGGCAGCACACACAGAAACTAGATACATTCTGTGAAAAGAAGCATTGCATTGCTTGTATTTTATTATCCCACTGCTGAGTTTTATGTATTTGATTTGGCCTTTTAGTCAATTTCTTGTAATTGATTTTTTTTTTTTCATCCCCACAACTGGTTGCAGTTTCCTGCTGTTATTATCCTGCTGAAATTTAAACCTGTGCATATAATCCCAAGGTTAATAGAGGGCTTCAGGAAAGGAGGGAGAAACGTAACTGAGTGACAAAATTCACAGCCTTGGCAGCCTTATTAATGTATGAGATTTAGAAGGAAATTTTTGCATAAAGCGACAGTACAGTACGAACTGCAGACTTAGTCACCCGATCTGCAAATGTTCAGCTTTTGGAGTATTCCTATTTATGCCTAAACACTTACAGGGTGAGGTGAGAGGGTCCCAAAATAGGATCAAGAGTTTAAGCGGGCTCAAGAGATTTACCAGAACCTCGATGCAGAAGCGGGGCTGGGAGCAAGAAGTGGCGCAGTAGGACCAAGAGCAGAGCAGTGAGCCCAAATTCAAGAGGCTCTTGCTTTGGGTATCCTGGTTTTCAGATGAAGTGACAGCCTCCCAGAGGTCACTTTCAGGAAGATTTATCTTCTGAGACACTCTAGTTTCCTTCAGTTATCAATGCTAATGAGAGGAAAAGTCTTAGGAAATCCCATGCACAATCCTGACAAAAAAAATCCTATTTATTCTGTCTAAACACTAAACAGAACAATAGAAAAGGCCATCCTTTTATATTTTATATATTTTTTATATATTACTCACTGTCACAAGTGCTGAGTAAGTAAGTAGAGTAATAGAAAACATAATCAAGTGAGACTTTAAGAAATCCACATGCTGTATATATTATATTTCCTTTGTTAAATATAATTGTAAGGATTCTATACAGTTAGTTATTTTTGGAAACTTTTCCTGTCTTACATACAGAGCATCAAGGTTGGAATTGCTGGACATTTAAGAATGCACAATGTTTTCCAAACTTCTGAAATCCTCCTAGGGCAAAGACATCACTTTTAATATCTTTGGTGCTTATGACAGTACTTAAAATTTATCATCCATCATATTGCTAAAGTGATATCACCCTTCTACACAACCCTTAAAAATATTCTCTTTTTAATGAGGTAACTCAGAGGTCCCAGGGATCGCTTCAAGTATAAAGATGTATATACATCTTAAAATGCAAATACCAAAACGTGCTTGGTGAAGAAAGAGCTAAACTATCAGCCTAGTGAGATGCTACCATGAGAGAGAGATTAATTTAGGTTATGCATCTCATGCTAAACAGCATCTGCAGGATCAAGTCAGCTGATCCAAATGAAGTGATTAGGAATAATTGGCAGAAGTACATGTCAGTGTCTTTCCCCTTACAGATATACAAAAATTCTGTGTATGCACATGCCTGTTTCTCTACACCCTGTACAGAAAGGCTTCAACTTCTCCTCCTCCTGCCCCACTTGTCATTCAGAGAAAACTGATAAAAAATGATGCTCTGTTAATGCACTGCACCTGACTCCCTCCTAATGTTGTGGGTCATTAATAACTTCCCAGCTGCCATTAAATGCTTTTTTTTTTTTTTTTTTTTGAAACCTAAGCAAACACACATACACCCTCAGACTGCTTTGGCCTACAACACATCCAGAAGCCATAGCAACCAGCAGAGAAACCTCAGCTTGCTTGAGCTGCACTGCCCGACGCTTTCTTCTCATCACACAAGAGACCCTGGCTCTCAGCCAAACAGGGCATGAGCCTTTTCATTTAAAACGCACCGTTCCGAAGGGGTAGCTAAGTATGTTTTATTATTTCGTACTGTAGTCAAAGCTTCTACCTTTTCTCTGGTTATCACATCCTGCCCATATCGTTCAGAATACGGAAAGGAGTTGTTTCTTTTTAAAATATGCTTGGGCTCTCAAAATTTCAAATTTGAGGTTCAAATTAAGATCAACTTTTTTTAAAAGTGGCTAAAGCTACGTCTACATGTATAACTCACTGCGGTGTGGGAAACCGGAGTTAACCATAAATCAGTCTGGGACCAAGTGCGCTAGCACCTACGGGCTTTCTGACCTAGCTAGTACACTTGATTTCACAATTCAAGTCCTACCTTGCTCTCAGGTGAAGCGGTGCGAATGAGGGCATTAGTAAGGCTGTGAGACACTCGGCGGGGACAGACACCTCCGCACAGCGGTACAGGCCACCTGTGTCCTGAAGCCGTCCCTGCAACACCCTGGAACTCCCACAAAGTCACCGGCAGACCTAGGCAGAGACACCCCCCAAAACTTCTCTCCCGGCCCGCTCCTGCACCACATCCCTGAGAGGATGCTCCAGGCGTTACGCAGCAGTCTTCAGCACATTCTGCAGCCAACACCATTTCCTACTTTATTTTGGCCCAAAGTGAGACACTCCCAGCTACACCAGGCAGCTCTATCCCTGCTGATCGTCTAGAGCAAAGTCCCATCCATTGAGGTGAAAGCAAAATCACTGATAGCTTTGATGTTTTAAGGGAAATTTTAATATATACCAGAAATGACATTTCTGAAGAAATGAATGATTTGGGGGGAAAAAAGAGCCTGCTATAGTGTTTGGGAGTGGAAAGGAAGAATGAGAAAGTGAAAACTTAAAATCTTGGTAAAGGGTGCTGTTTTGTAGTATGAAACCACTGAAAAAAAAATGCTTCCTTAGTCCATTTTTTTCCTCAAAAAAACCCCAAACATAAGTATATGTCCCTTTTTAAATACAAAAATTGAGAAAAAATGCTTTTCAAAATTCTCCATTTCACATCCTTGCAACTGTTCAATTAGCAATACCTAAAACTTTGTTTTAATCGCACCTTGAAAGTTGAGAAATACAGATTAAAATCTTGGGAGGTCATAGGAAGTCTGACATTAGCAGGAAATTCTTGTAAAGCAGTCCAATGGTCTTAACTCCACTTTACAAACTAGTTCTAAGTCTCCAGCAATGGAGAGGAAAGGAATGGATCAGAGTGCAGCCCTTTAAAAAAAAAAAACATAAAAACAAAACAGCCAAAGTATAATAATCTCCCAAGACTGCTATTTTAATAACCTCCACCGGTGCACATTGTGGTTTTCCCTGTCTTCCCAAGACCCCTGGACTAATACAACTCTACAATTACTTAGTCCCCATTTCAGCAGTTTGAACAAATCTAGGGAAAAGTCTCTGCTGTCGCTTTATATGCAGTTTACGGTGCAAAGTTGGATGGACAACTTTGGAAGCTAAAAGTCACTTGTGTTTCAAGTCCTCAGAGCAAGGAGTCACAATGATTCGACCAGGTCTCCTTCGCAAACCAACCACAGGATTCCCTGAGCAATTGTTGTAAAAGGGGAATTGCTCAAACTAGAAAATCACCCAGCTCCAGTGATGGACACTCCACCACAACCCTTGATAGATTTTAAGGCTTTATTACGCTCCGTGTTAAACAGCTAGAGCTTATTTGTTCTCTGTATGTATTCATTTTCAAAACACTGAACTTGTAATATCTGTTTGCTGGGCTGATGATCAGCTCTGTTTCCCCTGTAAGTATCTATCAGCCATGACATTATCTATTAACCTTTCTTGAGAAGTTAAATAGATTGGGTCCCTACTTGTTCACTGCAGGGCATATTTGCCAAACCTATCATTATTCTCCCCAGTGATAGCTTGCCTCCCATTTGAAGCTACTCCAGATAACACATCACTTTTAGGTAGAAGCCATCTAAAAAAAACTATAGCCTCTTAAAAAAAAAAGTTGAATTCAAGTTGCAGAGACCCACGTCTCTCCATTTTGTGAGCAGTAGTTTATTTCCACTCCTCTGTATTCCTCACAGCTGAGCTTAGCCTCACTCCTCAACTTCCGAGGAACTAGAAGGATACCAGTGGGTGAAGCTGCATCACAGCCTGCACTATCACAAAGGAGCTGTACCTCCTCGCTTCTAAGGTTTACCAACTCTTGCAGTTGCATCCCTTTTGGCCTGTGGGAAGGAAATGCTCTGGCTGGTCTTCAGCCTGTGGCTCCTGAATGTAATTTCTGTACTTAGCCCCCAATCCCAAATAAAAGTTGAAAATCCAAATATGTCACGTTGGCCACTTAACTAGCTCCATCAGGCTGATTGACATTTCTCTGTGCAACTCTGAAATACAGAAAACAGGGACATTCACAAACTGCAGTCAGCCAGAGGCAAACAAGTACATCTCATGACAGTCGCTGGGGGCAGTGACGGTGACAGACCGCTCAGAGCTCTCCCACCCTCCTGTTAGCACCAATGCAGCTGCCACACACAAGCAGTGACAGACAGACACAGGAATTTCTAATGAAATAATATACAATCTTATTCAAAACACATGTAGCTAACATGATATGAGGCACAGTGAATAGTAAGCATTTTTATATTAGTAGTGCCGTGTCAGCAGCAGTTTGATGATGAGTTGATTTCCTAATGGTTGAAGGATAGTAAAAATACTAAGACTGACCTTATTGTCAAGCTACTCTCTACAAGTGCTAAAGATGTTAAAGAAATCCAAGAACGTAGCACACCCATGCAAAGCCATAACTTCATGAAAAATCCTGCTTATTAAGAACTGACACTTCCATACGCATGGGATATTCGAAATGCATTGCATGCCATGAAACCACAAGCACTCATGAGCAGCAGGGCAAACTGCAGATCACCTACACAGACAACCATCTTCTGCACCTGATGAGAGTTTATACTGGTGTCAACATGGCTGCTTAGGTATAGAGAAGCTGTCATCCAAATTAGGTCAAGCTGTGTAGCTGTAATATCAGCATAGCAGGAAGCTTGCTGCTGGCATAATGAAAGCACAGGCGACAATTTCTTCCATCCTTGATTGTTTCAAGCAATTTTCAGCTTTAGTTTTATTACTATAATTCAAATCAATACCTGGAAAAAGGGTAGTGGGTGACCTACTAAGAGTTGTTTGTCAGCACGTGAACTATCACACCATTATTATGACTCATAACGCAGCAGACAAACCACGCGCACGCTGTGAGGGGAAAGCAGTGTTGCCTCTCTCACCCCAGTAACGTTCTCCCAAGAGAGAACACTGGTATGGGAGAAGAAAGGGGACAAGAGGGAGAAGCGCAGGAGAAAAGGTGTGTGCTTGGTTGAATATTTTATGCAGAGAGACACGTGGGAGACTTGTACATCTTCATGATCTACTACAGCTACTACCAGGTGATTAAGTCCCCATGGGACTCTTTTGCAGTAACACCAAATAATCCAAGTGGGCAAGACCAAATGCCCTGCTCTCCCCTCCCACCAATCGCCTCAGCTAAAACAATCCAATGCACAATATAAGATATTGCAGAAGTTCTTGTTCAAATTCTACTGAAACACAAGTTCTAAATTTCCAAACATGGTTTGATATTTTTTGGCAGGGGGTTCAAAAAAGGCAAGCCAAAACCATGGTACTATTCTTCCCCTGCCCCTCAATTTGAGCAAACTAGTTCAGTAGTTCTTGTGAAATTCTGCTACTTAAGTAAATGGGAGTTTTCCCTTCTAAGGTAAGTGGGATATTTTGATTAAACCCATTCCATTTTTCTGCATTTTAGTTTTCCCTACACCCTAGAAAAACCTCATGAGACTGTATTTTGTATACAAATATATTAGCTACTTTGGTCACACATTATTTTAACAGAAGATTACCAAAGAAGTAATCTTCTACCCATGAGACTGAGACTTGCCTCTAAGCCACTCCTATTTACTCATGTGAGGAACAGCTCAGACCAGTGCCGCATTAACAAGTGCTGTGTTGGAGCTGAGCTTCATCTAGAAAGAAATGGTTAATTCCAAGTGTTGCAATCTGCCCTCCACCCCCCAAACTCTATTTTACTACCTTGTGTATTTGAAAGGAAAAAAAACTAACAGAGAATTTAGACAGGATTACTGGGGCATTACCCAATTTACTCACTGAATTGTCCCATATCTGCAGCAAGGACTACCAGACTCCTGGACAACCTTGCTTGAGGCTGCTGTGAGAATCTTGGCCTCAGCTGGATGATTCCTAGTTTCTCTCCATTTTGATCTTCCTTCCCCATTTGTTTAGATCCTGCTGAAGTAAAGTTCTTGACAGGAAGTTTAAAACTTCAGACAGGTCACTGAAATAAAGAACCAACTACTTCCACAAGTACAAACTCCAACTTGGAGTGGGGTAATTTTTATTGAACTCTGAGATGATCAATTGCAAAGCACAGCAATAAAATCCAGAACTGGAACATTTAGAACATTTAGTAACAGCTTGAAATGTAGAATTGATTTTTATTGCCATAAGGGTTTGACATGCAGTTTTTGCAGGACACTTAAAGCTTTAAAAATCTCCTTTTAATCAGTGTAATTGCCCATTCCCTCCCCAATACACACTTATGTTCTAAATTGCAGTGACTTCCTGATTTCTGAGAAGTAAGGCACTACAGTGTCCTTTTAAAGTAGTTACAGATTATCATAGCACACATTTCCCTTTGAGATCTGAAGTTCAAGATTGTCCACAGAAGAAAATGCAATTGGTGACTGAAGATGTATATCCAGTGATGCATAACCATCACCACTGCTACCAAAACAGCCATCACATTCTAGATCTACTGTCAGACTAGAGAGGAAGCCTTCAGTCCACAGAGCAGAGCTATCAGTGTTCATCCTCTCACTTAGGGAAACTCTTTATTCTGGATAATTTCATCAAAGCTCCCTTGTTTAAGCTAGGGAACAGATTTTACCTGCAGTTTCTAACAATCAGTGTGTTCTTACGGCAGGCAGGGGACAAGGCACTGGATGGATGAGGACCACTGCATTTATAATTTTGGAATAGGAGTTGCAGCCACTGCAATGCTTTCAATTGCACATTCATCAGTGCCACGGCGGATTCTGAAGTAACCATCTTCTCCCCATGAGGTGCCCCAGCTGTTCTTCACAATCCAGAACTTCTCACCACTTTCTGGGTCTGTACCATAGCCCACCAGCAAGACAGCATGATTGGTCAATTCAAAAGGATTGAAGTCATCCTGCAGCCCAGTGTGATGGTAGATCCCCTCTTTATAAAGCATGAAATCATTATAAACCTCAAAGGCAACAGCCATTGGCCCATGCAGAACAAGCTCAAGTTTCATCAGGGCTTCATTGCAGCCTCCATAGAAACCACCAACATAGTGGTACTCAGAAGTGTAGTAGTGGTAACAGCTGCGCTTGAAAGTGCATGGAGAATCTTGGGCTGTGTAAGGGAAGCAGTCCTCTTCCACCACGCCAAAGTCTTGGACATACTTTCCAGCAATGAGGTATGGGAAGCCACCATCGCAACCTAAACAGAAAAATATCTGCTTATTCCCTTGGAGAATTATTTGAGGTGAGAGACTCTCCTACTCAAATCTTTTGGAATGCTTTTAGATACAGTATTGAACACAAAGCGCGGTGGACCACATAATCCTAATACTCCAGTTAGCTATAGCTAGCTTTCTGAAACACAGAAAACAAAATTCACATCAGTGGGAACAATAATGCATAGACCACCTTCGCATCCAATTGCTCTGGACACTCCCTGGAAGAGCCGTTAGTCACATGCAGTAAAAAGACCTGTCCTAACATGGATACTGTCCTTTAGAAAGCTTTAGTCATTGTTTTTACCCATCTCCCCCTCCATGCATGCTCCTCCTCCATCTGAACATGCTTTTGGGAGGATATTTGCTTCCACTTTTTCTAGGCACGCATTGCAATTTTTAGCCCTTCTCCTTAGATATTCCCCATCTCCCAGGCAGATCTACCTAAAATCCAATAACATCTTGAGCAGAAGGCCACCTACACCTGGTTCAGTCCCACCCAAGTAAGGTGGGCTGACAACTCTGGAATATTTTCTACAATCTTTCCAAAAAAAGTACTATAAGAGTATAGCCTGCCAGATACTTTATGAAAAAACTAAATCATGGGTGATGGGGAAGGCATGGAAGTTTTTAATATACATTCCCCTTCTGCAGCGTTATCATTACCAGAAGTTATCTTTGTTTACACCTGTTCACTTACCCTGAGAATACTGGCTGCAAGACACAACCTGCTGGGGACTAAGGATCGGTTTCTGAGTGTTGTTTGTGAGGATACGTATTCTTGCTTCCAGCATGCCCATGGAGGAAAACGCGTAACAGCTGCCACACGAGCCTGAGGAGAGGAGAAAAAGGAACCACCAAGAGCAGTCAGTAACAAGGCAAGTCACCTGCATTCAGGTACAACTATTGCTAAAGTCCACTGAAAACAGTCAAAACCTACCAGTGATTAGAAGTTTAACACCAATAGAGCAAAAACTTTAAATATGTGTTTAGTTTTTAAGCATGAAATTCAAAAGAACGAACAAATTAGAACAAAAGTTCTAACAACTTGTGAAGGAACACTGAGCTTATTCAAGAATAACAGACAATGTATTGCTCTTCAGTGTTTTCTAGTAGCATCATTTAAGAGTTATGGTACTCCCTCAGAATGAACCTACAGGGAACACATTAGCAGGGCTGAGAAGGCTCATAACCTGCTGCCTCAGACTACAGCCCTTTAAGAAGCACATATGCTAAGGGGCAATGAACTTTTTCAAATGAATGCTGACAGTATTGTTCTAGATTTGTTCAATTTATCAATTGATTTAATGCTGTAATTTCCAGTTGAAAAAAATATTCTGCCTCTAGAGCTACCCCCCTAAAATAACTGCCTTTTGAGAGTCTAGTGATATAAATAGCAGGTTTGATACAGTGGATTCATCCCAGCTCCCCTTACTTCCCAAGGGCATGCAATTGTACTCTGGCTTTTCAGAAGCACCTTAATTTCCCTTCTGTTTCCTGGCGGAGAGTTAAGTCTCCTTACTTTTGCATCAAAACTTAGTGTTGCTTCTAGTTTTAGGCTTATTCACTCCCTAGGAGTTTCCTGTAACACATTAAAAGCCTTTGGAAGTGGAATGACAAGCATCACAGGGAAGGACAATTACTTGGATGAGGTCCTATTTTATCTATTGATTGCCACCAAGGTGCCAGGTTTCCTTTTGTTTCCTGACAGGAGGAAAAGTCAAATATTGCAGAGCTATGAAAAGGAAGGAGGCTTGAGGAACAAAACAAAATACTTTCTCCTGAACTGTGTAGGTGTATAAAAGCAAAGCTACTACAAAAGCGAGACTTCGTGAAATAGCACCTTCACTCAGTTAGACATATCTCTGAAGAGAGGTGGCAAAATCAGCCTGAACATGAACCGTCTTTGCCCAGCAGGGCAAACCAAAGCAGTGAAAGGTGCCTCCCACTCATTGTACAGTCACAGCATCTGAGATGGCCCATGCTGCAGAACACTTTTGTTGCATTTTGTGTGCAAAAAAGTAAAAAAAATACAATTAACGCAACCATTTCAGTCTGAAGTCTGTTGGGGTGGTTACTAAATTTCCTTCCTTTCACAATGGTATTTGTGAAGCCTATAGCATGACAACCACACTGTACCAGCAGAGAGCCACCACAGCTGCAAGAGTAGTTGCTTTTCCTGAGACTTCCCACAGATTATTTTCCAGAGTCAACTAAAGCTTCAGCCACATTAGATTACCCTCACTATACTGCAAAGGGCACTCTCACCTCTGTGCCCAGCAAGATCATGGATCAGATCCTCCCGGAAACTATGCTAAAGCACATGGAAAATAATGAGGTGATTGGTGTCAGCCAACATGGCTTCACTAAGGACAAATCATGCCTTACAAATCTGGTTGCCTCCTGTAATGGGATTACAGCATTGATGGACAAGGGAAGAGCAACTGACATACTCTACGTGAACTTGTGCAAAGCGTTTGACTGTCCTGCTCAACATCCTTGACTCTAAATGGAGAGACATGGATTTGATGGATGGACCACTCGGTGGATAATGAATTGGCTGGATGGTCGCACTCAAAGAGTCAATGGCTCGATGGTCAATGGCTTGATGTCAAAGTGGAGAACAGTGATGAGTGGTGTTCCTCAGGGGCTGGTATTGGGACTGGTGCTATTTAACACCTTTGTCACCAACATGAACAGTGGGATAGAGCGCACTCTTAGCAAGTTTGCTGATGACACCAAGCTGTGTGGTGCAGTTGATGCGCTGGAGGGAAGGGATGCCATCCAGAGGGACCTTGACAGGCTGGAGAGGTGGGCCATGCGAACCTCATGAAGTTCAGCAAGGACAAGTGCAAGGTCCTGCACATGGGTTGAGGCAATCCCAAGCACAACTACAGGCTGGGTGGAGAATGGATTGAGTGCAGCCCTGAGAAGGACTTGGGAGTGTTGGTGGACAAGAAGCTCAACATAAGCTGGCAATGGTCGCTTGCAGCCCAGAAAGCCAACTGTGTCCTGGGCTGCACCAAAAGAAGTGTGACCAGCAGGTCGAGGGAGGGGATTCTGCCCCTCTACTCCACTCTCGTGAGATCCCACCTGCAGTAGTGCATCCAGCTCTGGGGTCCCCAGTACAAGAAAGACATGGAGCTGTTGGAGAGAGTCCAGAAGAGGGCCATGAGGATGATTAGAGGGCTGGAGCACCTCTCCTATGAGGACAGGCTGAGAGAGTTGGGGTTGTTCAGCCTGGAGAAGAGAAGGCTCTGGGGAGACCTTAGAGCAGCCTTCCAGTACCTGAAGGGGCCTACAACAAATCTGGAGAGGGACTGTTTACAAGGGCATGGAGTGATAGGACATGGGGCAATGGTTTTAAGCTGAAGAAGCGTAGATTTAGATTAGATATTAGAAAGAAATTCTTCCCTGTGAGGGTGGTGAGACACTGGACCAGGTTGCCCAGAGAGGTTGTGGATGCCCCCTCCCTGGAAGTGTTCAAGGCCAGGTTGGATGGGGCTTTGGGCAACCTGGTCTACTGGAGGGTGTCCCAATGACAGGGCTATCTTCAAAGATGACACCTCTCTTGGCTCAAAGATACAGTTACTACCCTATAAACAACCTGAGAACTCAACATTTGCTTTCTTCTCTATAGCAGGGATGCCAACATGCTGGCAGTAAATATTACAGTCCAAGACAACTGCAGTTGCATGAAGCCTGCCATGTCTGAAAGTATTCTACAGAGAATGCACATGTCCCTTTTAATTCTCTCCACTTCAAATGCTGTATTTTTTTCTCTTGAGGTAAAGAGCAGTGACTCCACAATCATGTGATATCTGGAAGCCATGATCTTGTAATTCATATAACTTTTTCTGCATGTGCCAGACACCTTGCATCTTACTGCTTGCAACCTTCTCCCCCATGGCATTTTCCAATTAGTCATCTAATAATCTTAATGATATGTAATTAAGACTTTCTAATACCATGATTTTAATAAAGCATTGATATCCAGTGCGTCAGAAAATCATAGAAGCTATCATAAGCAAGACTTAATTTGTATGTCAGTACTAGTTTGCACAAGGTCATCTTTTAGAGGTTTTGTTTTGGGTGGGGGTTTTTTTCTGAAAGCTAAAATTCTTATTTAATGGAACAGTATGCATATTCCACAGACATTTAGCATACTCAGCATGGATTCCCAGACTACAGGAACAGTGTAGGCAACTTTGTTATTGGAAGCAGCAGACTATTTCTTATTTAGAGAAACCTTAAAGCAACACAATGGAGAAAGGGTAAGTTTAAGACCAAGTATTCAACTGTATGGAAGTTAAGAGCCCTTGGGATATTCACAGCCCACACCAGCAGAAAGTACAGGACTCACACCTACATTGGACTGTATCATTTCCTATCGCCATCTTTCTTCCACAAGCCTTCCTATGCTTCTTCAGGTACCAGAAGAACCAAGCCAAAAATGAGGGACCAGTGATTTAAGTGATCCCCCACACACACTATGCTAATGTTATGTACCCTTCCCCTCAAAGTTGCAACCAGATAGCTACCAGCAGATGCAAGTTTGTTTGGAAGCGGTGGAGCAGGGAAGGGACACATTAACTGAGTCCACTCCTGGCCTCCAGTATGTAATCATCTAATTCAGGTATCTCGCACCACAGTGCTATAAAAAAAGCACTCCCTTATAGAGTAAGCATATAGCAGAATGGTATCCTTTTAAGTCTACTTTGAGCTAAGTATTTCCCTATCACAGGGGCAAAGAAAAAAGGCAGTTTTTCCAAGTATTCTATATTCATCAGTGTCCACACTTTTCATAGTGACTGATACCTCATCTTGCAACTAGCCATTTAAGTAATTCCTAAAGTTACTGGAGTGGTAAGATTTGGAGGCAGTATAAACAATTTTCATGGGTTTATTCAGTAAAGCTGCATGATAATTTGCCATCAGCAGGAATTAGGGAACAAATTAAATGTACATCAGTTCTGTCAGCGTGCAGAAAACCATGACTGAGACTGTTTGGACAAAACCTGACAGCTGTCTTTATGCAGGGCACTGTGGTAACTGGCTTTCACTTCAGCAAGAGACACTGCTGCTTGGATAAGCCAGTACCCCCTTCTATTTTGGCACAATGTTGGGTTTTGTTTTTTTTTACCTTGATTCCGAACAGGGCTGACATAATTGACACCATTGACGTTTCTCCAGTCCCAGGATTCTGGCAAGCTTGAAACTTTTTTGAGTAACTCAGGTGTTAGAGGTGCAGGCTTCAGTCTAAAGAGGAGAAAATGCTTCTGAGTAACATATCACACTCTAGGCAAGGAAGCAATCACATAATGCTCGGTTATCTTCTGGCTTCTACTAGTTGCACTTACTTTATGCTAAGCAATTTCCAATAATCTGTATCTAAGCTGAGTGGGTGTCAGTCTCAAGCGACTAGTTTCAGCAGGATGCAAGACCTACACAAATCCCTCCATGGGAGAACTGTATTATGAACTATCCACAAGGATATTTGGTAAGGTCAAATACTTTTGAACCAATCTGAAGTGCTGAGGTAACTCTCAGTGACCGTAGCAACGCAGCACTGCAACAGCTATTTTACACCTCCGCCATCACCAGGTATGTAGAATATCTGACTGCAGCAGGCACCTCGCCTTGGCAGCATGCACCACCAGCAACTACAGACTGTTTAGCTGCAGACAAAGACATGGCTTCACATCAACACTTCAATAACTACAGCGCCACTTGCCACAGAGACTTCCCTGGAGCAAGTTTTTACTGTGACTGTTGAAGAAGTATTGAATGTCACTTGTCCTCATCTACCACTTGCAGCCAAGTGATGCTCATGTATCAGCATGCCAAAAGCTTCCTGCATTCAGCTTTCACATAAATTGACGTTTGTCCCAGAAGTCATGCATCAAGTGCCATTCACAAACACTGCACTGGAGCCTGTTCTGAAAGCATGAGAGGGCCAACAAACCACTGTCAAGGCACTGCATGGAGCAAAAGAGCTTCCAAATAGGTTACTGTATTTATGACCATCTACAAGGTGACTTATTTCTACAGGATGAAACAGTGATAAACTACATGATACTCCCATGTATCAAATTTTTTATTGTATAGAAGGACCTTCTACAAACATACTTTTCCAAACTGTGGCAATTGTAAATAGCATTACTACCCACAGCAATATCGAAGTGGAAAAAGCAAAAATACAAAGAAAGTAAACCAGCTGTAGATAAGGAAACCTTCAGATCAAAGAACTAAAGAACTCTAGTTCTCAAATTAACATAGAGGACCTCGCATCCATCCCCATTACCACTCTCTGCCATGTGGAAGGCACTCTCAGGACTAGTTCATACTTCTTCACCAAGACACTCTACTCCTGTTAGAGGACCCTGGTTGTAGGCATAGCAAATCAATAACCAGGAAATTCCCTCAGAAAATCTTTATTATTCATGTTTAATACCAGAATGCTGTTCACTGCTTCTTAATTGCAATTATGAACTAGCAGAACCAGGAAGACTGACAAGCAGAAACTCCCAGCTATAGCTGATGGGTAGACAGGAGAGTGAGATGACAACTGAGACTGTTCCCACTTCTTCCCTGCATATATGAATTCTGCAGCGAGTTACTGGGCAAGAATAAAGGGTAGATGACCCTATTTGTCTTAACTGCTTGAGACAACAGATGCTCAGAATAATCATTCAAATGCAAAAATATGTTGGCACTCCATGAAAATAAGCTGGAAGACCTTGAAACTTGATTAAACACTTGATCTACAAGCCAAAACACAGCTAGGAAGAGCCAGGACAAATCAAGCAGATTCTTTACAACAGTGGGGTTTATGGCAAAGCAAGAGGCCTTAGTACCTTGGAGCTCTGGAATAGAGACCTCCAGCTCTTCTGGTTAGTTCGTCCAGGGCAAAGTGCTCATACTCCTTGTATCTTGTTGCTCTCCAGGACTTCTGGTGAGCATTGATAGCATTTACAAAGTCAAAGTTGTGCACATAACGTCTGCTTGAAAGTCTGCAAACAAAAGCAACCAAATAAAACAGTAAGAAAAGGACTGGGATTGAAAAGTAAAGCTGTTCTTTAAACTGAATATGGAAAAGACTAACTCTGGAAATGTCTTCTGGTGGATACTGATAAAGAAACATGCAATTATTGGATCAAGGCAAGGTTTCTGAAATGTGAGACAGACTAACTAGAAGGATATAATCACCTTCTTTAGACATGCCAGTTTTGTAATTGGGCTTCATCACAGACTGAAGGAGAAATTGTGTGATGTGACAGGCACACCCTCCTCTGTTTTTGTGCATTCAAGTTTATTCCCAACATTATCACTGGCATTACCTTGCCCTCAGTAACAGAATTGGTATATATGGTTTTAGCTGAAACATGAAGCACAGTTACCAAACTTTTTTTATTCCAGTAAAAGGTCACTTCTCTGTTGCTTACCCTCCTCTGGGCTTCTGGAGAGGTAGCTCATTTATGTGAACATCTGAGGGAGATGAAGAAACCTTCTGTCCAATGAAACAAGCCCAATTGTGGCCAAGTACATCATGTACCCATCCTGGTAGAGTCTCATTACAGTAGCTGGTTACATTCTGGCCTTCCTTTTTGTACTGTAACATGAAGAGATATGCTTGTGTTGAGCAGATACATTTGTTAACATACCAGCAGTCCCTACCACCCAGCTGCTTCTTGCCCACGTTTCAGAGGAAATGGCCAAATGTATATTCCAGATCAACCAGCATCATATTTGATTCAAAACAAAGAAGCATCAAGAAAAGGTTAAGCAGATAAAAGAAGCTGATCTTTATGGAATTGCTAGAGGAAGACAAACAAATTGTGACTTGCACTTTTAGCAACAAAGCATGCATTAGTATCAGTATCAACTGATCAGTGCTAATTGTTTGGGTTTAACAGTTACTTTCTAGGCAAAATGAAAAACCACTCCTTGTACTTATCCTTCTCTTCAAGGCCCTGTGGTTTACTGCACCAAATAGGTGACTAGTCAAACTAACCCTGGACTGCTGCAAAAGTTTGAGAAACTGACTCACAGCAGCTTGAAAAGTAAACACAAGGAGTATGGCAAGTTTCTCACCCAGTAACCTCCCAGGGAAAACAGCATTTCTGTTTTAAAGTCAGAACTGAAGATGAGACTTCCTGCAACTGCTTTAAGTTAGAGCTGTGGTGGAAGAGCATGAAGATATATTTTCACCTGAACAATCAAAATGAGACAATAAGAAATGATGATCCATTGAGACCAACTCATCTGAAGTTGGTGGTGAGGGGAGTCTTACTAAAGCCTCAAGTCCCAACTCCTAATACTTCCTTATTCAGCCACACAAGTCTTCATTTTACCACTAAAGAGGAGTATAAGTTAATCTATTCAATAAAATGTGTCTTCGTACAACAGTTAGCACTAACACTTTGCCCAGCTGCATAAACTCCCTAGATTACCAATTCTTTGACAGTAGAATGTCCCAGGGAAAAAAGAAGAAAAAAAAAAAAATCAATCCTTACTCATCTCTTAAGGTCAAAGTCTGTTTTGTATTAAGCTATACAGAAGCCTGAAAACCCCATGCAACAGAAGCTTTAACTTGACTCTTCTAATCACACACACATCACTTAAATGAAATCACAGTTTCCTAGTCCAAGAATACTTTATTAAATCCCATCCCATTCGAGTTGCACATGTACAATGATACTGGGATTTTGTAGCTATACTTCAACAAGGTGCTTGCTCAGCCTCTTCACTGAAGAAGGTGGTGGCTTACAGTGATGGAAATGCCTGAAGATGGAAAATAAAGTAAATAAAGAGACTGGGAGATTTGTGACTATGTCAAGGCTCTACGGGGAAACTGAAAGAGAACACACAGTGAAATAATTAAATCTATCAATCAGAGGGATAAAATTAAAGATTAATCCTCTGTTTTACAACAATGGGAATTTGCTTTGTTCCCAGTGCGGAGGTTGGAGAGGCATCACATCTACGCCCTTGTTTGTCTAGCAAGGCAAGCATGTCTGCTGACCAGAGCAGGAAGGGGGCACCAGAAGGCTGAGCTGTTACCTTGTTTTATTCATCCTAACTTACTGTGCAAGTTTATGCAATATGAGAAATAACTACATTTGGCCAAATACCAAGGGTAAGGGCCAGAGATGACTTTCGAGAAATACCCTCTTCCCAACAGCATTGCTAGTAATCCAGACACTTCCTAAAACAACTTGCTGACTGACTTGACATCAGTAAGTTACTGTGAGAGCTTTATTTGGCTCTACACAATAGTGTAAATTAATACTTACCTGTCTTTTCTACATAAAAGCTGCCGCAGATTAAAACAAGATCAAGCACAACCATTCCTGGTAAGTACGGGCCTTCAATCTGAATACTCGAAGAATACTCAAGGAACAGACCTGCCTCCCACAACCATCAGATGCAGATCCTGCCTAGCATGAGAGTTACATTGGGTTACAGATTTGGGGCTTATCTTCACGAAAAAAAGGCAATGACTTATCTGCTAACTAGCAAATTAAAACAACTTTTTTTTTTCCTCTGAGAAATCCCTCTTCTTTTCCTGAATGTTAATTTTATTGCTTTTTTAAATATGTAGATAACCAGAATAGTATTCACAACATTTGTGCAACTTCTCTGTCAGGAAAGTAAATTTAGCAAGTTTCTTATGCTGTTCTTTTAATTCAAACATAGCAGCAAAACTAAGAAAGGCATAAGAGGACAGGCAGTGGCAATGCTTCAAGATAAACAAGAGACAAAAGCCAATTTCAGACAGTCTGTGTAGAATCACAGAATGGTGTCTCTTGGAAGGGACCTCAAAGATCATCTAGTTCCAACCCCCTGCCATGGGCAGGGACACCCTCCAGTAGACCAGGTTGCCCAAAGCCCCATCCAACCTGGCCTTGAACACTTCCAGGGATGGGGCATCCACAACCTCTCTGGGCAACCTGGTCCAGTGTCTCACCACCCTCACAGGGAAGAATTTCTTTCTAATATCTAACCTAAATCTACCTTTGAGTTTAAAGCCATTACCCCTTGTCCTGTCACTCCATGCCCTTGTAAACAGTCCCTCTCCAGATTTCCTGTAGGCCCCTTCAGGTACTGGAAGGCTACTCTAAGGTCTCCCCAGAGCCTTCTCTTCTCCAGGCTGAACAACCCCAACTCTCTCAGCCTGTCCTCACAGGAGAGGTGCTCCAGCCCTCTGATCATCCTCATGGCCCTCTTCTGGACTCTCTCCAACAGCTCAATGTCTGTTTTGTACTGAGGACCCCAGAGCTGGACGCAGTACTCCAAGTGGGGTCTCATGAGAGTAGAGTAGAGGGGCCAAATCCCCTCCCTTGACCTGCTGGTCACGCTGCTTTTAATGCAGCCTGGGGTACAGTTGGCTTTCCAGGCTGCAAGCGCACACTGCCAGCTGACATTGAGCTTCTCATCCACCACCACACCCAAGTCCTTCTCCTCAGGGCTGCTCTCAATTAATTCTCCACCCAGCCTGTATTTGTGCTTGCTTAAAATCAAGCAATTCAAGTCCTCTGCAGCTACCTTTTTGTAGACTGGCAGACCAAAGCCAGTACTACTGAACTGGCTTTAAAAAGGGGACATGGAGACTCTCAGACCATAGCCCATTAGCGACATCTGGATAAAGGGATTTTGAAATCCAAGAGCCATTTTCAGCTAGGAAATGAAAATATACCCATAAGGTCTCCCCCCCCAACTTAATTGACAGCCACCGATACAGAGAAATGGCTGAGAAACATTTAAAAACCCCAATACTTATGCTTAATTTCTACAGGCTAGCTAACTCCCCAATGGGTCAATGTTAGAGGCAATAAAATGGGATAGCAAAGTCATCAGTGCCATGACAACGACATCCACTGCTTACTCCAGAAGCTACACCATCAAATCAGTATTTCATTGCTAAAACCACATGCAGCATTTCTTACTGTGACCAGAGAAGGGCTCTGACAGACTAGATACAGCAAATCTGACTGTACCAGTTTCACAGGACCTATTATGACTATGCCTGCCCAACCAACAGTCATACCGGGGCATGACTAACTTCGGTTGCACCAGTTCAGTGCGGTACTGCTGCACAAACAACCACTGACCTAGGTGAATACAAATTAAAACACCAGACTCAACTGAAGCTGCCGGCACAGTATTCAGCACATCTGTGGAAGCCATCACAGAACAGCATCCTTCATGGAGGACAACAGCCACACAGCTGTGATCAGCAGCAACTGCTGCATGCATTTCCTCCGCAGACTTAAATGGTTTCCATTTTTAAGTTAAAGACCGCTGTAGCGATGCCACGTCATAATTTCATCAGCCAATGCTCACATCTCCAGCATTAAGTAAACTATATCCAGCGATCTGACCAATCTGGAACAACTCCTGTAGAAAGGTACCTAAACAATAGTCACAGTTCAAATTCTGAGGTTTGAAAACACTGAGCTTTAATTCTATTTCAAATGCTTATTTTTCCCAAGTCTGACAACTCATGCCAGAATTTAGCCCAACTCCAGCATTAATGTTAAAAGGCTTCATGTACCTAAATTTCAAGGCTTGCTATTAGATACCTGAAGCTAGGTAAACTTTTTGGTACAGTATACTTTTAAGTAAAGTCTTTCCTGTGTTGGTCATCATGAAAATCTAATTGTAAGTTCAGTTCTAGTCCTAGTAAAAAAATAAAAAGTAATTGTTTAAAGCTTTAAGTTCTTTATCTAAAAGGAAAGCAAGAAAGGATGAAGACCCTATTGGACACGGCATTTTAACAGGGAGTCAGCAGTGCTACATACAGAGGCTGCCATCCCATCCTCTTTTACACCTATTGTTCTCCATTTCAGCAATGTTCAGGCAATAAGCCAACTCGAGTCCCAGAAGGCAGGACTACTCTATACATTAAGCCTGGTGAAAAGACTTACCACTCATTTGTCATCAAATTTACAACTGTGTCTATGCATTTAAGCATATTCTTAATTAGAACAGGATTGCAGACTTGCAAATGCTTTACTGTAAAAAATACAGAAGATAAGATTATCAGAACAAACCATTACATCTTGCTACTCAATATAAAATTCAAGGAAATATCAACTACAGATGCATCTTCTTTCCTCTAGGGAACATTCTGCAATTCAGAGATTTATGCTTTCAGATGTAGACGTTAGGGAAGCAGCAGTTGCACGCTGCCAGTTAAGTAAGCCCAACTAAGCTAGGTTAGAAGTTAACTTTCCACTGATTTGCAGGATGATTAAAAAGCATTAGCAACTTAACACTTCTATTTTAGCAACATGGAATAAACTGCACTCAGATTTATTTTTTTTAATATTCTGAAATGTAAACATTAACTACTTGTCTAGGCTGGTTATTTCAGAAAGGAAGTCCTTGGTTTTAACCAAATTTGGGGGCGTTGGGGGAAGAGCGGAAAAGATGTGACAAAGATGTCACCAAGACAGATGGAAAAGATTAGTAACTTGAGTAGTGGAATATTCTATAATCTATTTCTTTTTTTTTTCCCTGAAGTAGTGCTAATGTTTTAATATGAAAAAACTACTGTTTCTTGCTCAAATTTAGCCTCAAGTTTTCTTCCAGCCTCGCTCTAGCTTTGTGTGTTATGCTGTCCCTATTTCTTTAGCCATCCCTTAAAAAAATCCTTAAAGCCTTATATCTTGCATAGCCCTACAGAATCTTTATATCATCCAGCAGAAGCACATGCTCAAGCTTCTGCCAAGAGTCAGTACGCTAACTTCACATCCAAGTTCAGTATAGGGACATTTCAGCAGCACCCATTGAATAAGAAACAAGCACATTCCCATGAATAAAGAAGTTATTTTGTGCTGCAAACACCAGGCAAAGTAACTATGACTTGAGAGAAGCAGAATGCACCAATGTAGGATGTTGCATTTAACCTGGCAAGCCTTGAGGGACAAGTCTATGTACAACAATAGTTAGAAATAAAACACTGTTAGAGCTTATTTACTTGAGCTATTAAAGCAAACTGAGGAAAAAATACACCAATAAGCTCACCCAATTGACTCCTTTGGTGTAGAAAGCCATTTCCCCAAAGCCCCCAGGTAAAAGAACAAATAACTTGTAAAGGCAGTGAGGCCTACGAAAATTTTAGTGGGTGTCTGTTTAGCAAGCCACATGAACAAAAGGCTATTAAAAACTCACTGAAACATGTATCACCATCAAACAGGCTGTGTCTTTATCCACACAGTAGAGTAGCTCTGATAAAGTCACCATTTAGACAAGCCCACAGCATTCTCATTAATAATTAATAGCTTCATTCTTTAACAGTAAGCAAAAATATACTGCAAGTTCAATTAGCACCAGTTGCACTTCTACACTTGAAACACATGAAGTACTGTATTGGCTTAAATACTGCTCTTCATTTTGCCTAGCAACTCCATCCTCTCTGTTCAATGGCAGAACACAAGGAAAGTGTTAAAGCATCATAGTAGGTAAATCAGGGTGCTTTATCTGCCCTGTCACCATGATGGTGTTTAAGCCACATAATTTAACTTTAGTGCAACATAAACAGAACTTGAAATTTATGAGTGGCCTTTAAGCAATGAATACTTTCCTGACAAGCCCAAACCCACAGAAGATGTGCAAGGCTTTCTGTGTTATGCTGCTCCAGTACCACAAACTGCTCCATGAACCAAAAAGTTATTCCACAATCAAGCAGTAACTCCAGAACAGCGTTCACATTGGAAGGTTATTCGAGTCAAACTAAGTAAGTTTACCTAGTAAAAACAACAGCAAATTACTCCATATTAAATATATTAGTTCTGTACCTTCTTGCTGTAAAGCAAGAGACTTCCAGCAAAGATAATTCTTCCTTTCCATGAATCCCAAAGGGACTTTTGTCTAACGACTTTACATATTCTCAATAGTGAGAACAGCTAAGCAGTATTTTAAGAGATTGCTTTTATGCTTTCCTCTTGCTGCATTTCCAGGGAGGGAAAGCCCTCACCAATACGCATTCTAGTTTACCCTATTTTACTCCAGGAGGTTCTAGATTATGACCAACACTAAGTAAATGAAGTCTGCTATGTTTACATTACATCAGGTGCAAATGGTAGTAGTATTTTAAACAACAAGCAATCATTCTTCAAAACCTCTGAAGCATGCATTGAGTGGAATATATTAGTTGTCCCCTAGAAGGGGGGGGGGGGGGCGACAGTAGAAGAGGATGGTCCTAAACGAGCATTAGCTGCATTTGATAGAAAAAAACCATTTTTTTGTTTATATCAGGACTAGATATTTTGTAATTCCGTTTCACAGGTAATGCAATATTTACTGGATTAAAAGTAAACAGATACACATATTTAAATATGTCACACAGTCAAGCAGTTTGTAAGGAACCACTTCTTCCCCCCAAGTCCCCACTGACAATTGTGAAATAACAGTTTTGCAGACAGACAGCACTGCAAGTTGTTGCCTAACAAAGTCAACTAGCTGTCTGCAGCAAAAAATGCATTTACCAAGTGCTGCATTATTTCCTCGTGCTTCTTGGCCATTATACTTGCATCTTGGTAATCTGTTGTTTCCTTTACAGCAGCAAAATTAGAGAGGATAACTGAATTGGGCTCTAATCCTCTCTATGTTTAAGGAAAGAAGCCTTTAAGTTAAGTATGTCTTGCTGATAGATTCCCTACTACTGAACAATGCACCAAACAAGCTTGCTATTTCTCAATACCAAAAGGAACTGCAAAACTAACAATTAATCCATTTGCCTACAACATGCTAAGACAGATTCATTCATAATCGTGAAATGCAAGGTATTATGCATTGCTACTGCTCAGGTGTATATTCAACTTATTTTGTTTTGAGCAGCAAGTTGGATCAGATCACCTCCATAAGTTCCTTCCAGCCTACATTATTCTGTAACACAGTTTTGGTATATTGTTTAAGAGTACTCTTGCAAATCAATGCATTTACATTTTCATAAATATAGAGGAATACATGAGATCAGCACTTATCACGCACTTGACTTAGTGCTCATCTTCCAGGGATGTATTTCACAAGGTATAGATAGCAGCAGTAGAGCCTTCAGTGACTCGACTGTCTCCAAACTGGTGCCTTAACAGCTCCATTTACATTCCAGAGCAGGCCACTCACTGTTTCTATGATTAAATTCCTCACATTCAATAATTAGTTTGATAACCAACACTTGTTTCAACTCCTCACCATACTGGCTTGTAAAGCAACTCTGCATTTCAGTGTAAAATACCAGCCTGAGGATTCCCAGTCTGCTAGTTCAACTATATTTCTCCTCAGATGAGTCCACCAAGGCCAGCAATGACTGCTGAGTTCCACCTGCCAGAAATGACCCCTCAAGCCCAAGTTCATGGACAATACTACAACATACTGTGCTCCACTGTCCTCAGGGAGGCAGCAATTCCTGCCACTTTTGAGGCAGGCCCTCCCACCATAGGGAAGCTCACAGAGGTGCCCCTGCCTGAGAAGTCTGAGTCATTCTGCTTGGTTACAGTACCCGTCTGTGTCTGTAGCTTTTGCTGTATCACCTGCCAAAACTAAGAGGAGTGCACATCATGGCTATTTAGTGTCACCACCTTACACAGTGCCAGATTCTGCACCTGGGAAGGGGCAACCCTGGCTATACACACAGGCTGGGTGATGAGATGCTGGAGACCAGCCATGCTGAAAGGGACTCAGTCGACATCAAGTTGAATATGAGTGAACAGTGTGCCCAGGCTGCCAGGAAGGCCAACTGTATCCTGGGGTGCATCAAGCACAGCATTGCTAGCCAGTCTAGGAAGTGATTGAACCACTCCACACTGCGCTGGTGAGGCGTTACTTCGAGTACTGCATGCGGTTTTGGGCACCACAGTACAAAAAGGACATAAACTATTGGAGAGTGTCCAAAGGAGGGCAACAAAGATGGTAAAGGGTCTAGAGGGGAAGACGTATGAGGAGAGGCTGAAGTCCCTTGGTTTGTTCAGCCTAGAGAAGAGGAGACTGAGGGGAGACCTCATCACGGCCTGCAGCTTCCTCACGAGAGGGAGTGAAGGGGCAGGCACTGATCTCCTCCCTCTGGTGACCAGTGGTAGAACCCGAGGGAACGAAACGAAGCTGCGACAGGGGAGGTTTAGGTTGGATATCAGGAAAAGGTTCTTCATGGATAGGGTGGTCAGGCACTGGAACAGGCTCCCCAGGGAAGCGGTCACAGCACCGAGCTTGACTGAGTTCAGAAGCATCTGGACAATGCTCTCAGTCATATGCTCTGATTCGGCTGGTCCTGTGAGGAGCCAGGAGTTGGACTTGATGATCCTTATGGGTCCCTTCCAACTCAGGATATTCTATGATTCGATGATAGAGATGAGAGAATGTTTTGCTCAAGTATAGGACCCTGTCTTATGCAGAAGCATTCTTATTTCAAAAATGTACAATTACAAGAGTGCACTAGTTTTAGCAGATAGTTAATTTTATTTATAGTAGCTCTTATAGTACCATGTTGTGGATTTGTGATGAAAAGAGAGTTGATAACACAGTGATGTTTTAGCTATTGCTGAGCAGTGCTTACACAGCATCAAGACCTCATCTGTTCCTCACCCCACCAGCAAGTAGGCTGGGGGTGCACAAGGAATTGGGAGGGGACACGGCCAGTACAGCTGGCCCCAATGACCAAAGGGATATTCCATACCATACAACATCATGCTCAGCAATAAAAGCCGGGGAAAGAAAGAGAAAAGGGGAACATTCAGAATTACGGTGTCTGCCTTCCTAAGTAACAGTTAAACATCATGAAGCCCTACTTTCCTGGAAATGGCTAAACACCTGCCTGCTGGTGGGAAGCAATGAATGAATTCCTTATTTCACTTTGCTTGCGTACACAGCTCTTGATTTAGCTATTAAAGTACCTTCATGTCAATCCATGAGTTTTTGCAGCACTTTTACCCTTTCGATTCTCTCCCCCATCCCACTGTGGGGGTGGAATGAGCAAACGTGGTGCTTAGCTGCCTACTGGGGTTAACCTACAACAAAGAGCATATAGACAACTTCACCATTAGTCTTGTAAAACAACCCACATGGCCCTTTTCCTTAACTTAAGTGAGCTCCAACTGGCATTAAATCAGAGCCTCATACATCTTCTCTATTCAGTAAGGATTACAGTTCTCCTAGAAGAGTGGACGACTCCCTTTTGTTAACATCTGAAAACACTGAACTCAAAAATAGCTGCTGTAAAACAAGCCATCTACAATGGCTCCCAGAAAGACAATTTAAAAACAAGAGTCAATTCTTCACCCTCCTTACTATTAGCCAAGGTTCAGAGATTTTACCCTTGGACAAAGCCTGTGTGTTTACTGATGGCTCATCTGAAGCCAGACACAAGATCACACTTCCTGAAACCAAGAAACATGTTCACTGCTCCTGCCAAGGGCTGCACTCACCAACTGAGCGGTCTTGTTACACAAAACATGTGTCTCCCAGGTAGCAAAGTCATCTTGCAGATTGCTTCAAGCCACCCTCCAGATTCATAATGCCCCTCAATCAGGACAGCAGCAGAGTGCTCCTTAGCAAGTGGGTTTTCTCCTGTCTACCCCCTGCCTGCCAGCACTGTTTTCAGCTTCATCTGAAGTCATTAACAGGGACTGGAGAGGGATTAGAAATAATAGTATTACTCCGAAATACCATTTATAGGCAACAGAAAGATTCCTTAAAGTAGTATTCTGGAATAAAACTTAGAAGATCCCCAAAATCCTTCAGCAAGGAAAACAGATGGCCTTTCTAAAGTTTTCATACATTTGAGAATATTGTTAAGGACAGATAAAAGTAATGATGTTTGCTATTTCACTTGGGTCTATGCTATCAGGAAGAAAGCTGAAAAAAAAGATTCCAGACTACAGGGAGAGTGAGCTTCATGAAGACCTTCAACTGCTTTAAGCATGCCCAGAAGGGAAAGCAGCAGGATTTGTAACAGATTTTTCAGATAATGCCCAGCGTGGAATATAAATACCTCTTTCCCCTCTCTGCTCCCTACCCAACCACTGGTAACTGTTCCCTTATGTTAAAACAAAAAAAGTCAGGCAAACCTTAGAGCTAAAGACAACCAAGCGTCTCAACTGCCCTACTGTGGCACTTGGAGACTAAACAGAAGCCTAATTAGAGACCATTTCAGCAAGAGTCAGTGATGCAGAACACACCAAGTTAACTCACCTTAAAAAAGGCAAACCACTTGTAGTCGTTTATCACAATTTCAAAGCCTTGATTGTAAATCAAAGTGAAGAAACCATAGTTGCCCAGGTTATCCTGAGCCACATCTAACTTCTGAAGATTCACAAGCACCTTTCGTTCCACAGGCCCTACAAGAAATACAAACATTATTGCGTGGAAGAGATAAAAATAAAAAATTAGTACAAAGAATGTTGTAACATTTACTTTATTCCAAAGGACGCTAAAACAGACTTGTTGAAACACTCTTCTGCAAAAAGGCATCAAGCAAACAACTTCAGAGGCTTCACTAACCTGTCAGTGGGTCTACATGCTCATTTCTTCCACTGCTAGACAGTATTTGCACATTTAATTAGCAACAGCAGTAGCACCAAACAGCTGCTACCGGGAGACATCATCTTATTTAAACATAACTTGCTATACAGCCACACAGGAGTTGGCAGCTGTATCACTCAGGCACTGTACCTGCAATGACAAACCTTCCCCTCACCTGGGATGAGGTATCGGCCACCTCACCTTACTTACACCACTGGCCTCACCTCCGCTGCTCTGACCTGCCACTTGCCTCATCTCATCAAAAAGCAGACGATTTACAGAAACACAAAGTATCTACTATTTTTTAAATAGCTGACATACAATAATTAAATAACTCCTCAGTACTATTATCCTCTCAAGGGAAGTGGTATTTGTCTTTCCCTGATGCTATCCAGCTCCCTAGGCAGCAAGTTCTCGCAGCCAGCGGCCTCCCAGAAGCTGGGCAGGTGTCACCCAGAAGCCACTTTGCCGCTGGGAATTGCCACTTTCAGGCCGGTCTGAGCTGAAGGAAGGTACCTGTGGGCTGTGAGGGTGATAGTGAACAGGCATGACTCATGCAGAGGCCTAGTTGAGTCCAAATCGAAACAAATAAAAAAACCACCCCAAAAAACTAAGATGGAAGAGTAACAGGGCTTCCCACAATGATCACCCAGAGCCAGTCTAACCCGAGTGTTTCAAGCTCCTTAATTCAAATTAACTTTTTTCTGCCCTAAGCCCGGCAGGGAGCCCCGCACGGCAGCCGGCAGCACGGGTCCGACCCGCAGGTGTGGGGGGCCGCTACGGCCGAGCCAGGCAGCTGCTTCCCCGCCGCCGGTTTCGGTTTTAGGGCCTCATGGCACGGAGCATCCGCTACTCCCCCCCGCCCCCGCATGCGCCCCCCTCCTCCCTCAGCCTCACGGGGACCCACCCCCCCGCAGCGAGGTCGGGCCGACCCCGGGACTCCGCGGTCCCCGGGGAAGGGGGACTGGACAGGGGCCGGGCCGCCGCGGTCTCACCCGCCTGGGAGCAGTTGCCGTGGCGGCCGCCGCCCCGCCAGACGCGAAGCTCCCAGGCACCCAGCAGGTCGGCGAAGGAGCAGTTGGCCGGCGTGTCGGCCCGCAGCGCCTCGGGCAGCACCGCCAGCAGCACCAGCGCCGCGGCCCACAGCGCCCGCCCAGCCATGGCGCCGCTCCCGCCGCCTGCCTCTGCCGCCGCTGAAATGGGCCCGGGCGCCGCGGCCTCCCCTCCTCCCCCCGCCCCCGGGCCCAGGACCGCCCCGGGACGGCCGCGGTGCGCCGGGAGGGGCCGGGCCTCTGCATTTGCCCCCGCTGGGGGTCCTGGGCTGGGCTGTGGGCCGGCGGAAGGGCGGTGTGTGTCCGTGTGTCTGTACGTCCCAGCTCCGGCAGAGGTGGTGCAGGCTCCCCGCTGTGGAAGGCGGTGTGCCCCCCAGGGCGGTGAGCAGGGGAGGGGTCCTCACCCAGCTGGCCAGGACACCCTTCTCCCCAGAGGGTGTCCTTCCAGAAGGGCGTCCTCACCGTCCTCCCCGACGGACATCCTCCCCCACAAAGGGCACCCTCCAAACATAAAGGCATCCCCCACCCCAAAAGGTGTCCTTCTCTACAAAAGGAGTCCTCCTTCCCGAAGGGCATCCTCTTTCCCCAAAGCCCATCTGCCCCCCCAGAGTATCCTTCCCCCGAAGGGCAGCCGCTTTCTCGGGGCCCTGCCCCGCTGCCCAGCCCCAGGCCTCTGCACTCGGAGAGGTCCCCAGTGAAGGGGCAGGCCACCGGCCTTGGGCCCTGGTGCCACCTGCAGCTGTGGGGGATGAGACCTCTTGTCCACCGCGGGTTTAGCGGGAAATCACCCCGGAAGGGGGAAGCTTTAGTGACATGCAAAATCTTGCTCATCCAGAAACCAAACTGCAGAGGACTGGCGCTGTGGAAGAGTAGAGATGTCTCCACCGAACCGCGAGCCCCTGCTTGCAGCCCAGTGCATGGCTGGCTGCGCAGTGAAGTGCCCGTTCCATTGTCTCCAGGTCCAAAGTGTGTATGCTTTCACATCCCCAAAGTTATATAGGCAATCAAGAAGGCTAAAATTCTAAAAAGTTATATAAAAAATAGCCCCTTTCAGGGGAACAATAAAAGCATATAGTACTATGTTGGCTATGAAAATTATGTACTAACTTAAGTATGGATATAAATTTAAAATAATTTTGTTAAACTGGTATAAATCTCCATGTAGATACTCTTATTACTGATTTAAACAGTTCAGCTTTAACTCGCTGAGTTAAACTAGGTTTAAACTAGACGTGTCCTATTTTTTTTTTTTACTGATTTAAATCAGGAGATTGGGAATTACATCAGTTAATTTTAACTAGTTTAAGTAATACGTTATTTTATGATCGTTACTTTGCTTTTACACAATCTTCTCAACCTTTTGGGGGAAGATTAATTTGTCATTTTGTTGCTGATTCTTAGAACAACCACCTAATAGATGCTCTTACTCAGGCTGACAGAGATAAAAACATATTGCACTTGTTTTGAGATAGCCTTTTAATGATCCTGAAGCACTGACTTGGTAGGAAAAGCAGAATTTCCTCCATGTTACAGACAAGAAAATAAATGCTGTTTCATTTCACTAAAACTGTGTTGTCCAATAGTGTTGTTATGGGCATTAAAAAAAAAAAAAAGAACTCTAGCTTTTTTTATTTTCTCCAAAGACAGTTATATTTTGCTGGACTTGCCATATGAGTGTACATGCCTTGCCATTTCTGATCAAGCCTGTCTAATGAGATGTGGCTACACAGCATCATCCTCTCTCCTTTCTTTACCAACACCATTTTTTTTTGGCTCCACACTTTCTGAAAGCATCCCAAACATTCCCAGTGACCTTAGGAAAATGTCTGTGTTACAATACTTCACATTTTCTATGCAGGAGCAGAAAAGGTCCGTGGTATCTTCACCATGACATTGGCTGGGTGATCCTGCCTCTTTATGCTTGTACTGTGCTTTGAACCTCAATTTTCAGCTTCAATTTGTAGCTGCTGTGGGTTTTCTTTGCATAATAAATATGGGTTTCTCTTTAATTGCCTTGGAGTCACAATATATTATTGCAAATAGAGGCGTAGTTTACGTAATAGGGTTGTAAAATAGCAATCTGGGCTGCATCAAAAGCAGCGTGACCAGCAGGTCAAGGAGGTGATTCTCCCCCTCTACTCTACGCTCCTGAGACCCCACCTGGAGTACTGCATCCAGCTCTGGGGGTCCCAGTACAAGAAGGACATGGAGCTGTTGGAGCGAGTCCAGAGGAGGCCACGAAGATGATCAGAGGGATGGAGCACCTCTCCTCTGAGGACAGGCTGAGAGAGTTGGGGTTGTTGACCCTGGAGAAAAGAAGGCTCCAGGGAGACCTTATTGCAGCCTTCCAATACCTGAAAGGGCCTACAGGAAAGCTGGTGAGGGACTGTTTACAAGGGCATGGAGTGACAGGGCAAGGGGTAATGGGTTTAAGCTGAAGGAGGGTTGATTTAGATTAGATATAAGGCAGAAATTCTTCACTATGAGGGTGATGAGGCACTGGCACAGGTTGCCCAGAGAAGCTGTGGATGCCCCCTCCCTGGAAGTGTTTAAGACCAGGTTGGATGGGGCTTTGGGCAGCCTGGTCTAGTGGAGGGTGTCCCTGCCCATGGCAGGGGGGTTGGAACTAGATGATCTTTGAGGTCCCTTCCAACCCAAACCATTCTATGATTCTATGAATCGTAGACCAAGCAGAGGTGGTTTAAATTCAATCTGGCCTGAGTTGAGTTCACTCCAATTCTGCTCTTGAACTGTAGTTTATTTTGCTTATTTGAGCAAGGTAAAAATTCTGTGTCTTGTTTCCAATAGTAGTTCTGAGTTAATTCCTTCCATGGAAGAATACTTCACAAGCACTGACTTACCTGGGTTTGTTAGTGAAATACATCCTTAAATTAGTATCATTATGCATGTAAGACACGTGGGACATCATCTGAGTTTGGTGGCAGACTGTCCTTTATCATTACACTCAGGTAAGCTGTTGCCTGCTCTCTTGAAGCCAAAATGTTATCAAATCTGTTCTAAGACCTCCCTAAACTGTGTTTTATCAGTGTTTTACAAAGCTCCTGAGAGTGAGGGCAAAGTCACACAAGGAGGGGCCAAGTCAACGTGGTGGTTTATTGTCCCCAAGGGGAGTGGTGGGGCTAGTAACCTCCTGATAGCTATAGTATGCACTGGTCTCTTTTGTAAGGTAATTGAACTCACTACCATGGGGGGGGAACCCCTCAAAAATAAACAGTCAAAAATCCCTCCAGAAAATTAATAGCTTTCTGCTGGGTTAGTGAGTTGAACCAGCTCAGCAGAGGATCCAGCGCTTGCCTGAGGGGCTCAGGGATGGCACAGCCAGCAGCAATTGCATGGGGAAAAAGGGAGATTTTCCTTCAGTGACAACAGATGTGAAGATTAGCTGTTAAATGCTATAATCAGAATTTTGGCAAATAATGCCAAATAAAGTGTTTATTTCTAGCCTGTCCCAGTCCTGGCCACTTCGTCCTTTCACTGCCTGTAGAAGTGGTGTGTGACTGTATGGCGAAGTGGTATGAGGAAATGATCTGGCTGAACATAATCCTGGGAGCTAAAAACCCCAGGGGTAGTGATTACTCATACAGGTCAGTTCCCCAGTCTGGGAGCTAACCATGACCCCAGTGGTAACGAGCTGTCCACAACTTTAAAGAAGACAACACAAAGATGACGTGCCTGGAATGCTTCGCAAAAGGCTAATTTTAGGGAAAACTGAACAAAAGCTATCCACTTATTTCAGATGTATCTAATAAAAAAATGACATCTCTTTACAAATCCTGCTGCACTTTTATTGGTGTATCATCACCCCTACCAATGATGAAGCTGTTAGCACAATATAATGGAACTAATTTTAAAAAATAAAGAAACTAAGCATAACTGAGGACTGCCTTTTCCTTTGCCTATTTTGGAAAGGTGGAAGAATATGAGCATTTTTATGGTCCTGGTAGGCTCTGAAATTAACTCCTTACTGAGACAGTTGTTGCAATTCTGCAGATGGCTCTCTGCAAGAGCAATGTCCTAATTACGTACCTTTAAAAAAGGAAGAGCTGTGCTCAAAGACTTATTTTTCAGAGCATTAATTCATACATAATCATTATCTCACTATAAAATTTGACCATTTTTTTTTTACTGCGGGGTACTTAAACCAGCTTAGCGCTACATGCTTTCATGCATGATTGAATTCATCCTGTTTATTTCGCAAACTGCAGAGCCTTGCTTCTAGAGGTTTTTAGGAGAACCCCTCTCCTATGTATTTATTTATTGCACCTGTAAACTTGGGTTTTTTTAAGGGAAGACAATTTCTCTATGGAACAACTCAAACAGTTGCCAGCAATTACGGGAATTAATTTTGTGAACAGAATGAGCAGGATGGTTTCTCAAGTGTGCATATACAGCTTGATGTACAGCACTTTGCCTAGGAGATCTAAATTAATGACTGAAGCTTGTAGCTGTCTGGGAAAGAACTGTTGTTTTCCAGAAAGTTGGTTTTGAGAGTTTTTTTGGGAATTCATTATTTATTCCAATGTAGGAATTAATAATAAAACAAGCAAAAGCAGTGTGGAAGAATTCTATTTAAAAATACTCTTTTTAGAAACAGCCAGTGTATTTCCTTAAATTCTTTCAGTATTATTTTATTTCTTTATTGGCTCTAGTGGGCAAAAAGGTAGCTCTCCAAAGTGCTACCATTGTCCAAAGCCTAAATAATAATAATCACAGCAGTAATAAATAGTATTAGAGTGGGATTTAAGCATAGTCTGAGCCTGTGGTTCAATGATCAGGTGGGTTCTCTGACTGAGAGCATCATTCCTCCTAGGTTCACTAACACATCTGTGGCACAGCAGAGTGAGATGAACTGGGAAAATGATACAGCTAAATAAGAAAAATGAAAAAAAAAGGGGGGCGGGGAGAAAGGGGAATGGGAGGATATCTTCAATTCAGATTGGTTCATGTAGTTGGGCTTTAGCACATCTCTAAACCTGGAGTGTTGGTCCACCTGGAAGACCATCTTGCTGAAGCACAGGGCTGGGCATAGCTGGAGATGGATGGAAAGTAACCCTGTTCACTGCAATTGCTGCTGAAGCACTCAAATCGTTGAAGGACGTCGGTGGAGGCTGGTTTTTCCTACAGCATGCTGCAAGGTTGGAAATCATAGTGGAATCCGATCCCATAAGTCAAATATAAATATCACCTTTCAGTTAGTTTGCCTGGCTTTTGTCCACTGATGACTTATTTTTTCTGCCAACTTTTTCTGAAAGATGATATACAGAATACTTGACTGCACAGCCTGTGTGTGTGTCTGTGTGCATGTACAAATATAAATCCCTTGTTCCTGGAAAAAAACATGTCTTAATTTAAATGGTGTTGAATTTGCAACATCTTTCCTGTTTAGAAAGTTAGGAAATTTGGGTGGAGGCTTCCTGGAAACTATTACTTTGGTTATTGTAATGACTATTAAAATAACAATGTTAATTCCATGTTGATTAAGACACTATTAAAATATCCAGCTAATGTTCCAATTAGGGCAGAATAACAGGAAATATTGCTGTAATTAAAAGAAACATGAAAATCTCATTATCTTCAAAACTGCCAGGAGCTCACTAAGTTTTAATATAAAGAAACTTGACTTTTAAAATCTTCTTTCTTTCAGATATTTAGATCTGTAGAGTATTACAGCATCAAGGAGGTGTCAATTGGATGATTTGGTCCAATTTGGTGTAGCCACTTCCAGAAAGATATGTCTGAGCTGCTGAGAGTCCAGAAACATCTCCCCAGGGCACATCCAGCCTCTACTGGAAGACGTAAGCTGGTACTGAGTGGATGGTGAGCTCCTGGAGAGACCTCCAGCCCTGTGACTCAATGAAATAAGTTGAAGAAGATAAAAAACCAAAAAAACCTAAGTGATCAGAGTTGCCTTCACTGAAGAGAAATGCCATTTTTTCAGAAACATCACATCTTATAGACAAACAGCTTTTCTGTCTGAGTGCTTGGTACATGTCAGCATTTTAATCTTCAAAGGGTAAAGGCTTTTACAAACTTGAGGTAATTAATTATCTACACATTTCCGTAGGTAAACAGTATTATTTTCACTGTTAGGAACTAGGGGAAAAAAAAGACAGAGAAGTTAATTTACCCTAGTGTCCTACAAGTTGATGTTACAATGCCTGAGTCAGGTTGGAAATTGGACATCCATGAAAAGTGGAAATCCTGATAGCAACACAGCTGTATCATGTTGAAATAAAAAAATAATAAAAAACCACCAAGAAAATCCGTTATATTTAGGTTTTTCAGTCAACTTTCAAATAGGTAAACAGTTAAATTAATAACTCTTTTCCCTTTCCTGGTGTTTGTTTGCAGTTTGCTGTTCTGCTTTAGCTGCTGTAATTGCAGGCTGCCGATGCAAAGAATGGTCCTGCTCTGCCTCTTCCTTCCTCCCTCTTCCGCCAGGCCCAGCAGGTGCTTTTGTGGCATCACAGCCAGAAATTGAGCAGTCACAGGTGAGCAAGGCGATCAGACAAAAAAACCCCTAAGATGCCCTCCTAAAAAAGGAATATTTCTCAGTTGCATCGACTCACTGAACCTGTGTCTAGATGGTCCCTGGGTCTGATGGAAGGCAGGAAAGAGGTAAGCAGGAGCTGCAGGAGGGGAATGACAGCATCTCTTTTGCTCCAGTCCTGCGCTAATTATTTCATGATTTAACCCACTCCTCCCAGGCTTCTGGCACGTTTTCTTATTCTGAGATGCAAGTCAGCAGTTTACTAAAAGCACTGGTTTGCACAAGGGTCTGCCTCTTCCAGACAAAAAGATTATCCATTCAATGCTGTCCTGAGGTGGGGTTTATGTCCCAAGCCCAGAGGAATGCTCTGCTGCCTGTTGGAAAACCAAATTGGTTTTGTGCCGTGGAGTTGAGCGCTGCTGATTGATCATAGCGATGCAAAGTTTGGTCATAGCATGCAGATCCTCTGTGCATGCACCTCTATGATTTCCGGGAGCTTAAATCATGCAGGAGGCTGTTACTGGTGCTTGCCCTGCCTGGGTGAGCTCTCAGAAACTGGTGACAAAGACACGTTCAAGGCAGCAAGGGGTTCTATCGTCTGTGCAGCACAGTTACTGGGCAGGTGAAAGGTATTTCCAATGCACCACAGACTCTTACAGCCCGGATGAGCCGGTGAGCTGAAGGCACCTGTGAGTCATTCCTCTGCTTTATCAGCTGCCGAACTGAGACCAAACAAGGTAAGGTCCCGCGCGAATGCCAATGTTTCTCTGGTGATAGGTAGGTACTGCTGCCTGCAGACCACGAGAAACCTTCCAGTACTATATCAGGTGTGCTCCTCTTTGAGAAATAATTGCAAGTATCCTTTGGGGTTTGGTTTTAGTTTGGTTTTTTTTTATTATTCTAAGTGCTTAGTGGGTATTCTTTCTATTATTAGTACCTGTAACTCAGCTGAAGTCCTCACTGGTTTTAAAACAGGGCTGCATAGGATGAATATGCATATGTAGCTGTGTGGTGTGACCTCAAAGCCAAATACCAGTTAAACCCTGTGTGTACCAAAGAGCCATGTGCAAAATACTCATTATTGCTTTTCCACTCTGAGTTTTGAACACAAACACTCAATAGTTGGTTTTTTGTTTGTTTTTTTTTTTTGGGGGGGGGTTGTGTCTTTTATTTAATTACTTGTTCCTCCAAGTGCCTTGTGGATTATACAACTGATGCATTTTAAAGTGTCAAGAGCTTGTCAGTTTGTAGCACTTTTTCTGAAATGCTGCCAACCCAAAACGTTCCATTTTTCCATCAAACCTGAAGGTTGGCAGGAAAAAAATGTAACGTCTTCTCCCAGAAAACTTTCTGTAATTGCCTTCCTGTTCGTCACCAACTTCAGTCTAATTGATTTTTACTACTTTGACGCCAGGGCCACAAAAATGGAGTCTTTCTTGGACTCCTTCACCTTGTTTTACATAGGAGATTAAAAAGCTTTTTATACGAGGCTGTTTCTCAGCTCTTTTGAGACACAGATGCAATCAGACTTCAATCCAAATCGCAGGTTTTTGCAAGGGGGCTTTCGTTGTCTCCATTTGAAGGAGATAAAGATGAGTATTATCAGGTCTGCCATTCACTCCTTGCGCCCAGGCCCTTGTGAAATGCAGGACACACCATGGCTGGCTGTTAGAGGTGACACCAGAGACCAGGACGTGGGTAACCTGAAGCCAGGCGGCTGCTGGCAGAGCAGCAGATGGGCACATACTGGCCAGGTCAAAATTCAGTTTGGGAATCAGAAGGTGACTCCTAACCTGGAAGCAGCTGGGTTATCCCAAAGAAGGGGGGAAACTGGGAGTGCCCTTGGGGTGGAGCAGTGAGAAGGATTACGGGGTGCCTGTCTGCCACAGCCCAGGCGCAGCTCAGTGACCCAGGGGCACATCTCCAGTCCTACCATTCTGCAAGAATAAGTAGATGTGTATATAAAACATATTAAGAATACATTAAGGACCCTAATTTAAATTCCTGTTTTGAACTGCCCTTTGAAGGAGTCTCTTTCTTTCTGATTCCGCTGTTTCCCACAGTGGGAAACTAAAGAATCACCCCCAGGTTTAAAATTACCTGTTTTCAGAATGATGCTAAACTAAGAAAATAACACTAGGCTGTTCGTTTCTGTTATTCAATAGCTGATCATTTTCTTTCTTTAAAGAGACCAAAGATTCTCTTCAGAGAAAATTTTAACTGAGTTAGTGTTGGCTTTAATAGAATAAATTGAGTGTCAGAAGCTGCTGCTTCTGTTTTTAATCTATAAAGCCACTGAGTTAGTTGTCTTGAGTCTATCTCATCTTTAAACATGAGACTTTTAGGTATGAATACATTTGAGAAACTTGCAGCAAGCCATTCAGTGCATATTCATTCATTTTTCTTAGTAAAAAGGGAAATGTTCTCATAATTTTCAAGTGTAATTTTCCAAGATATTGTTAACAAAAATGTTATGTCCAAGATGCTTTTCACCTATTTTTTGACATACCTTAAAACATGCCAGTGCTCTGAGATTGTGCCATAACAGTCTTTGGAACATCAGCACAGAAATACATAAGATTTTCGGATATCATCCACATGATAGGGATACTTTGGCTTATTTAAAATGCAAAACCACAAGAATGAGTTGTCTTGTGATACTCTGAACTGGGATACCTGCATTGTATGCCATGAGATAACTAACAGGAGGCAAAGGTGGTTTGCTTTGACTGAAGTTAACATAAACACAAAATATAGCACACAAGCACAAAAAGCCTGTCTGTTAAAACTAACAGCGTTAATTAGTCAGGGCAGGAGGTGGCAGTGATGGAGAAGAGGAGGCTCCAGGGCTCTAAACTTGAGCCTCTTCCCCAACTCATGTCAGGTGTAAGCCAGTCCACGCGAGCGGAAGCGGTACCACGTGAAAGCAGGGGGACATGCCATGGACCCTCTCTTATCTGTACTGCAGCAGAGATGTCTTAATCCCCACAAAACAGATGTACCACCCACACGGAACTAGCCCTTCTCTGCCTTTTTTGCATTCATTTTTTTTAGAAACAGAGGCAAAAATTATGGGGTTTATATGTAATTTTCTGCCACTAGTTGGAATCAAATGTCACAGCATTGTCTGAGCCTTCAAAATTATAAAACTAACATCTCTACTTTTTTCCCCTCTTCTGCCCAGTGTATTTTGTTTTCTGTTGTTTTTTTTTGTTTGTTTTGTTTTTTTTTATCTTGCTATTCTCAGTCTTCCCCTTCTCACTTCTGCTTTGATTCTTGTTCCCTCCTGCAAGCAATTTTTACTTTATTGGAAGCAATATCAGGCCTATTACAGAGCTGCAGGGCTCGCTTGCATTAACCTTAGGATTGCTTCACACCACTTTGGGTAAGAAGCTGAGGGCTAGTTTCTCACTATGTCTTTGTTTGTACTCCCCATCTATTGTCTCTAGTTATTGTCTTGTCTAGTGCATGGATAATCACAGGGGGACAGAGCACAAGGGTTAGGAGTTGTCTCTATTTTGTTTTTGTACAGGACCTACCCCAATAGAATCCTACAACTGCAAAGTACTGTTGTACTATAAACAATGCATTATTTAATACATTTGGTTTATTGGATAACCTCATGGAAGTTTGCAAATGCCAAAGCAGGAAAAGGAGGCTTCTTTAAGACTGAAAATCCACATTTTCTCCAGTTTTTAGCCCTGCAGACTTGATTATGCTCATAGTGATAGTGTTCCTGTGTTAGTCCACATTCAGTAGGGACTTTGCATGGCATCACATAGCAAAAACCCCACAGTGTCCTCTGGAGATGTGTGCAATGATGGTCTCATAGGGAGGTTACATTTATTTACACTAGCCATAGTTTCTAAAACAGCAGTGTTGAGATGGGAAGAGAAGAATGAGGCCTGAAGCATGAGTATAAACCGATGCATGAAGCTGCAATCAGGAGTAGAGTCCAGCCTATCTGTTTAAGAGACAGTATAAATCCATCTTCTCACCCTCCCTCACATTACACAGACATTTGGATGAGATGTTAGAAAAGCAGAATGCATTCATGCTATTCCGAAGTAATTACTGTCACAGAAACCTGGGAAAGATACCGGTGAGTACATCTTCCAGGCTTGCATCAAATATAACTTGATTCATAGTTATGCAAAATTATGATGACTTCAGTATGGTAATTCCGAGGCTGTGATAGATTTTGGCACACATGAGTACAGTGGTGGAAAATGTCCCTTTCTGAACCCTGACACTGTTTTACGAAGCATAGGGATTTTTGGTTTGAGTGCTGATGGAATCAGGCCTTGCTTAAATGATGGTGACATCATTTCTGGTTTTACACTGGGTACATCAAAATCCCCCTCTGGTTTCCTGGTCACTGAAGTAGTAAGGAATCATTGTCATTCTCCCCAGGGCATCCAGGATTGCTGAGAAAGGCTGCTCAGAGCACATGAAAACAACTTCCTTTTGTGGTGCTGGATGCCTGTTAGAAGGGCAGATTTTGATGTTGTTTGGAATACTTTGGAATAAAGCTAACAATTCTCAGACTGAGAGGGAAAACCTCTTGTCTGCCCTGACCTGCTAAATAGTCCTTAGCACCCGCTCAAGGCAGTATCAACATCTGTTCAAGGAGGTACCAACAAAACTCAAGCTCTGTTCACTAATTATGTGCATACAAGGAAGGGCCTGCTTGCTAACATTGAAAACAATACTTGCATTCTCATATGCATAAGGCTGCATCTGTCCTTTTTCACAGTTGTGGCCCAAAGCCCCTGCAATCTGTGGGAGCATTGAGTCTCTTTCTACAGAAACACAGAAAGTGAGGAGAGGTTGTGCTGTCTGGCTGTAGGGGTTGTGAAGGCTCAGACTATGTTGGCTTCTCCTTGTTCTCCCTTCCTTCCCAAATATATCAGACAAAATAAATCTTAGCAGAGTCTTACTCAGCTTTCTGCTCCCCAACATTCTTCAGGTAGAGAAGAAAGTCTCTGACAATAGGTTCCTGCAAGAACAGGACACCAAGTCCCTGCACAGGAAAGCTCATCTTTCTGAGTGACAACACAGAGCAGAGAGGTAGCAGGCTTTGATGAACAGCACCTGGGGACTTCTATCTCCTGGGAAAAGAAGTCTAAAGTGTGTAGGATCATGGGATGACACGGTTTGGGAAGGACTTTGAGCATCTCTACTCAAACAACCTGGGCAAAGCAGAGTCAGCTCTGAATGAGGTCAGATTGCTGAGGGCTTTATCCAGTTGGGTCTGGAAAACCTGCAAGGACAGATAGTGCAGAAACTCTCTGGGCCCCTGTCCCACTGCCTGGCTGTCCTCATGGTGCAAAAAACCTCCTAATACAGTCTGAACGTCTCCTGTTCTCTGTCATCCTCAAACGATGCACCCTCATGAGGACCTTGGCTCTGTTTTCATGATGACACCACAGGGAAAGCCTTGCCCGGCATCTTTCTGCAATGCTGTAAGGAGGCAATGAAGCCATGCTATTCAGCCCCCAACAAACGCACGGGGCGTATGATGCTTGCCTGAGTTAGAACTGCGGTCATCTCTTTACCCCATCTCCATGGTACAGGGACAAGTTGGATGCAGAAAGAGACTGTGAGAGGTCTTGTGAGTTTTACACAGTCCTGAAATGGCCTTGAGGACATGGGAAAGAAATCAGCCCTCCTTTGCTGGTGGTGTCCGCTGGGCAGGAGAGAACTTTCTCCAGTGTTGGGAATGGAGCCAGCACACCCTCTGACGTGGACCTGGGCTGCTGGCACTGCTCTCTCCCCTTTCTGGGCAGCGAGGAGTCCATCTGGCTCCTGAAGCACAGCTCTCTGGAGGGGGGTGGTCGGGGCTGGTCCGGGTAAGTTGAGGTTCAGCTGAAATACCGTGGCCTGTAGTTGTCAGAAGAGAGCAGAGATGTGTGGTCAGCACAAATGCCTCTGTTTTCTGGTGTGTCCTGTCAGACTGGTGGGATTATCTTGTGTCTGCTGCTTTGCTTTTTGGCTGGCCTGAGGGCTTGGGGTGGAGGGGGCGTTGTAAGGTCCATACTGCCGGGGTTTTCAGCCTGACAGGGAGTCCTAGCAGCTTTGTGCGTTTGAGAAAGGAAAGGTTAAACCTCCATGTGATACAGTTGTGAAAGGAAGGAAGAAACCCCAGCTGGGAGGTTTGCACTGAGATTAGCAGCACTGGCAACGATGGGCCTGCAGCAGTTTTACAAACAGCGCCCAGATCTCCCCCAGCTCTGGGGCGATATTTCTGCTACAAGGTTGTCCTCCCCTGGTCACAGGAGAGGCGAAGTGCAGTCCCTGCTCTGGACTCTCCAAAGGCTCATTTATAGCAGAAGGGATTGAATACGACTGTGTACTTCATTTTACAAAAATAAATGATACTTCTGTCCAGAGAAATGTCAGGCAAGTGTCAAGTGATCGGATCGCTTCTTTGCTTACCTGCAAAAGGACTCAGAAAAGTTTAGCCTTCTCTTTCCCAGTGTGAAGTGCCCATTCATCGCTCTTCACGCTGGTTCTCGCTTTGCTCCTTGTTTCTCTGCTTCCTGAGTTCACAACCTCTCTCGCTCACATCCTCTCCTCTTCTGGGCAATTACCTCCCTGCCCGTGGAAGAACTGCTGAAGGCAGACTGAACGCTGCAGCAAAGAGTTTCTGTTGCTGAGTATGCAATGATATCAAATCCTACTGCAAACCGGCAGTTAACATAGATACCCCAAAAATATGGTGTGCCTGTGTGTGTGAAGTATTAGAATATTTACACAGTCAGGATTGCTTTTACAATCCTGTGATAGCTCCTTACCTAGTAGAAAGGATTTGCTAATCATTAGCATTAAAAGCCAAAATCTGTGAAACTCAGTGCTTGCCTTCATTTTAGGAGGATCATAAAGAAATTTGTTAGCCAGTTGGACACATACTGATTAAACAAGAGCCTGTCTAGAAAAACAAGCATATTGCAAACTAAGCACTTTCTTGTAACTAGTTTCGCAATATATTTAATTTGCGTTCTCCAGGATGACATTCAAATCTGTGTTTTCACTTCACTTATTTTGCAGCAGCTGTTTTTGTTCTGAGTTTTGTTTTTAATCAAGCATGAAATAACAAAATCAGAAGACGTGGAAATGTGTTATCAACTCCTTCTTCACTGGTCACCTATAATTTTGCTGGCTGTTAGCCTACAGTCGAGGTTTTGGGGTGGTGGTTGGGTTGCATCTCCTGCCTAAGTTGCCCATGCAGAGAGGTCACTACATCTGTCCAAGGGAGAGCTAAAGAGTCAAGGTCTGAGCGGTTTCATGAGGCACAAGATGAAGAAAACCAGGAAATTCCATAAGGGCAGAACAAGAAAGACCAGTGGTTTGTTTTTAGACATAACCGTCAAAGAAGTTTGAAGATTGATTATTAATGTCTTGACAGAATCTGGAGGGTGCAGGCAAACTGGTGTGCCCGGATACCTCATTACCGAAAAAGACATTTGGAACAAATAATAGGTGGGAGAAGAAAGGAAAAAGGTGTAATTTAGGGCTCTGACAGATCTCACTGGTGTTAACGTTGCTACCTCAGCTGAGCTGGCAGGACAGAATGTATACGAGACGCGTGTCCAACACACGTACGCAGTACAGCCACAGCCTGGCGTACGAGCTCAAGCTGAGGCTGGAGGGGCAGGGGTGGGTTATTCGACGCACAAGGTTTGCCACAAGCAGCGGGGAGAGTGGCTGTAGGTCCGTGTTCATGAACACAAACCATGGTGCTCAGGCAATCCAACTGCACATTAAAATTTGCAACTCATCAGCCTGTGGGATTAGTTTAAAGTTTCCAGACAGATGTGAACGCAAGCATATTTCCATGGATTTAATGTTTGATATAACTCTCCTTCTCAAGAAGGGGGTGCCGATGAGAGGTTTGTTTTCCTAAAGCAGTCAATGAGAATGCTATGCATTTTTTTCTCCCTAAAATACTGTGTAGAACTAAAATGCTGAAGTGATACTGAACGATACTTGATACTTGAATTCCTGAGTTTTCCGGGCAAATTGCTGAGCAGCCCTTGAGAAGCACACTGATGTTTATGTGAGTAGAGGATTCCCCATGACTTGTGTGCTCCGGCTGAAGAGATGTTCCCCCTGCCTGACCTGGGCTGTCCTCTTGCTCCCTCCTTTGCAAGAAAATCCTGGTGCATACAACGTTTAAAAAGAGCGCTGTGCCAAGCACTGTTCAAAAGTCTCACGCAAAGCAGAGTGCATGGGGTTTAAAATAGCATCCTCTGGCTGTGGAGAGCTGCTGATGAAAGGGACTAAGCAACAATTCATCCCGTAACACCCACTGCTTTTGTGTTCTCGGTTTGCAAGAAGCAGCAGTAGCTACCCAGCAGCTAGGCTGGACAAAGTGTGTTAGGTTAACATGGAGTTAACATTTGCAGTGTGTGTGGGTGGAAGCACAGGGGCTTGCAATCACTCCTTACCTCAGAGTAAAAGATCTCAGTATGAGGACTAATCCTGAAAGCCTTTTCTTTTTTCTTTTTGTACACAGAAAACAAGAATAATTCTGAAACAATATTAATTCTAAGAATCTCTGAATTTATTTCATGCAGTCTTGTCGAAAGGTTTTCTACTCAAACTGAGTTTTGGCAGGATGTTTGATAGGATACAAACTTAGAAATGTGATAGGATGCAAACTTAGAAATGAAACGCACCAAGAAGAAAAATCTGGGCTATATATAATAGAGCATCTGAACTTTTTCTAGTAGTACATGAAAGCATGTAATTAACCTCTTCTCTGAATTGTTATTTCTCTTTCTAGTGATTTCTCTTCCTCTGGCATGAAGGTTAACAGTGGATGTTTGTTTTGGTAGACTGTGGGTTTTTTTTTTATTTTATAGGGAAAAACAGTGCTTGGTAGGTAAAAATCTGTCTGGATCCTCCTATGCTTTTTCCTTTCGCTAGTTCAGAAAGAATATGAAACACCAATCCACTGAGACTTTACATTCCTATTGCTAGAACACAGAAGCAGAAGACTACGTGGGTATTGGATACCTGGTGCAAACAATGAGGTGCAAAGTTGCCTGTTGCTGCCCAGCTAATTTACCGCCATCTTATTTTGGGAAGAGTTGGAGGATCGCGTGGTTGTACAGGTCATGGACCTTGCTGAGAAGGTCTCAGTGCCCTGTTTGCTACTGAATCTTTTTCTTATGGAGCTGGAGTCAGAGCACCAGTTATGGGTCTTGCTGACTTCTGGGGTACTCAGAACGTGCACTAACCATTGGTCCCTGGGTACAACTGGGAAAGACTGTCTTCAGTTTAAATGTATTTCACTGGGTCTGTTTCAAAAATGAAAATGTATAGATATGTTTTTTCCAAAGAATGAGCTGCCAGCCAACACTTTAATGACAAAATAATCTAGTTTTCAGATAAAACATGCAGTAATGAAACACAGTCATTTGGGTTTTGGAAAACAAGTTACAGATAAAACCTCAGGGGATTTCTTGCTCCTTTGAAGTGCTCATGCAATTCTCATTCACAATGGTGAGAGCTACACACACCTGGCAGAGAGAGCACAGCTTCCATGGCAACTTCATATGTAGTGAAGTCACCTAATTTGGATGGGTGGAGGAAGCGAGTTGTGGAAGAAGGAAGTCTGGTTAAGTCACGGACTCCACATGTGACTTTGTACAACTCATATATAAGCACACAAGTTCACCATCTGTGGAGCTGGGCAGTGCTTTAACATTTTGACTCATCAGGGGAGAAACAAGAGTAATTATTAAGTAGAGCTGTTCTTGTAGGTGGTCCCAAACAGGGAAAAATGATAGGGTAATGTGATCTCTTCCTATTTTTTGAGGGCCAAAATCTTCTCCAAAGATGTATATTAATTTTTCAAAAGCATAATCATCGAGCTGGAGTCCAGCCCATTACCTATACCTCTCAGAGATGATACTTAGCGTTTATAGTGAGAGCCAAAGGGCCAAGGTGGCATCTCTGCTAGCCAGCTTTGTTCAATACTGTTAATAGATTTTCCTGAGCTGTTGTTTCAAGCAGCATTCAGCTGTTTTCTTACTGTGCTAACACAAAAGATAATGAAATTTATTCATTCACCAATGCTTCATGCATATACACGAGCCTAGCTGCAAACAAAATACTTCTTGGAACCTGACAACTGCCTTCATGCACGCTGGTGATCATTGCGGTGTAATAATAGAGACTGGAGAAAGGAACAAGGGGTAAGCTTTAGGTAGGAAATAAAGAGCAGAGGTTTATTAAAGTAGCTTTGCAAAATGAGGGTTTAATAATGAACTGGGAAAAGAGGCAAGGTAATTGCAACCAGAGAGCAAATATAATAAATACGTTAGTGTTCTTTTTCAGATAGCTCTGCAGTTTTTGTTCAAAAAAGAAAAAAAAAAAAAGTGATGCACGCATCCTACAAACCCTGCATTTACGATCAAGAGATCTAATTACATCGAATATTACTCCTCAAATCAAATAACTTTGAAATAGGCAAAGGCAGTTAGGTAACTAGCAGCCAGGATTCAGAAAAGACCTCTGAGCTGAGGCATTCAAACCACAGCTTAATGCCTTGTGATTTCAGGAGGATGATTAACTCTTGATTCACAGTTCTGAGAACAGCAGCCAGCCCCCACTTCCTCTTGCACAGTGCTGCTACGCAGCGCACTGCCTTCAGGCAGAAAATGTCTCTCTGACATGCTTTCTTATAAATTTTGCAAGTGCTTTCTACTGTCCCTTGCACTGGTTCTGCTCATACACTGAGATTGAAGAACTTCTTTCCTGTGCTTAACATCAGACACAAAACTTGTAACACTGCTGGCAGCTAGTTGCGTGTCCACTCTAGGGAATTTGCTGCCTATAATTTTGATGAACATCCATTAGCAAAATGGGGACATGATACCTATACATTTTTTGCGAGTGTATTACTAACAACGTGATGAATGCCAGACTGTAGGAAGCTACGAGTCTCTGTGCTTAAATGAGGTATGTAGGCGAGTAAAGTACATTCCTACCCACTGTCAGTGGAGAAGAAACCATCAGATGGTAACTCAGATCCTAGAATTCAGAGGTTGTTATTGACTATAGTCAACATGGGTGACCATGTGCCTAACTTGGGTGCATTAATTAAACGGCCTGTACCGCTGAATCAGTTACCAGTTGCCAACTCATTTTCACACTCTATTTGGAGCTGGCCTTCTCTGTAGCAGATGTTTTATGGGGAGAGCTAGTTGGAATGGTCCAAAAAAAACACCTGGGAGGAGAGAGTGCTAACCAGCAGTGCAAGCCATGTAGGTCCAGTGCTTCAGCTTGTTTTTGACAGTCTTTGTTTAGCAGCACAGACATACTCTTAGGTGCCTAAAAACTGGTGGGATAGAAGCAGGGTTCATTACCCTGTGGGGCCGTGTCATCCTGTATCTAGATGTTTGCAAATCACTCCCTCAAGGAGTTTTTGGCTTCTCATTGAACTCTGCAAATGGTGCTACTAAATACAGAGCGTTTCCATCCATCAGAGCTATTCCAGGGGTTATTCCAGGGGGATTTCTAGGACATTCCTTTCTAAGTACAGTGCTTATTCAAGATAAGGAAACAAGGGGCCAAAGGCTCTTTAACAGCCTGTGTGGGTAATGCAGAGGTGATACAGCAATTGTGTTGCCAAACCATGAATAGCATAGGTTGCCCCTCAAGGCCTGATTTCATGCTTATTGATCCTGCTACTACTGGACCAGGCAGCAAAACACACTCCATGCAGTCATCCTTCCACTGCATCAACCTGAAAGCTTGTTTTGATGACTTTTTTTTTTTTAAATGATTTAGTCTGTGGAAGACACGCAGTACCTGGTAACACCATGATCTTAGTGATGTGGTGGACAGAAACTACTCAGAACCTGTTGATACAAAATTAGCTTACCACTATTTTGTGAAGAAATGTGAATCGATAGAGTTTCCTCACTTTGAAGCCTGAGGCTGTGCTGGTTATCTGATAACAGGAGTCTTACAGCTGTCTTCACATGACCTGCAACTGCAGTTCAAAGAGAGGAGGAACAGACAAGTGACACTCAGTGAAAGAACAAGACAAGTCCTAATCAGTGGTTTTAAGTGATCTTATTGTTCACTCATGTTTCTTTTCTCACCAGTTTCCATCACGTGTTTTTGTCAGTTCTAAATCTTCCCCCTAAAAAAGGCCAAAGTGCAGCTAAAATCTAAAGTCAACTTCATGACTTTGCATCAGAGACTGTCTCATTTCGAAAGATCAACTTACCTTTGACCCTCCCTAGAGGCCCAATTAGCCCCCTTCTTGCTGTTGACTTTTAAAAATAGTTCTCCCCACTTGCTTCATTTATCTTGAGAGCAGTGCCTAGAAGCTGGTAATATTTATTAGATGCATTTCAAGTCTTGCACATTCAAGACTAAAAATAAACCCAGCCCAACCTCTCCCAAACAATAAAACACATCACTCTCAAGAAAGCCCCAACAAAAAAATGTTTACAAACATTATTTACAAAGTAAACATATATGGTGTGTGTTAACAGTGATAAACATATTGATAAAAATCAGTTGCAAAGTGTATTGACCTGTTTTTCTCAACACTCCAGGTACAGGTGATTCAGAGCTCAATTTAGCATGAAAAAGAGTTTGCAGTTCTTGTTAAATTTCTAGCTCACTCAGCCTGAATAGTATCTATCCTCTTGATGACATGAGGTAGTCTCACCTAGTATTTGTAGCAGAGGATGTTACCGCTCAAACGACAATTAAAACCTTCCAAACAGAAATGCAGTTTAGAAAGCCAACATTGGTTTCTTCATCTCTCCTCCTCACAGGCACACCTAGCCTACAAACATACACATATTTATAGTCTCAAAACACACAAAGTTACAATTACATCACATAGTTACATAGTTACTTTGTTATGATTGGTGTAAAACTTTCTCACTGTGCTTTTAAAGCTGTAGGCTTAAAGAAATTCAGAGAGCGTGCCCAGTGAGGGGTGGTCCTACCTTGGAGACGGGTAGCTTTGAGAATGGAGGTGTGTCTTGGTATTATAATTAGATTATAATGAACAAGGTTCACTCAAAGGACATGGTTTTGACAGAAAACGAAATAGTACTTGGCTCATGTACCAACCACGCAATTTATCAGCTCCACTGTACCACCAAGCTCTCAGGTTCTCATTCTTAAAACGTTTCTGTTGGTTACCTGTTAGGTTGGGGCTGTACAGGGGCCATAGCAGCAAGACTGGTTACTAACAACCCAATCATTCGACCATTACCTTACTATTGCTAATAATCTCATCACCTTGATCCCATCACCCTGGTTACAAAGACTATACACAACCTATCCCATCACCATGGTTAAGAAAAGGTTAAACGCATCTGTTACAAGGATACCAGATGAGAATGGCATCAGCAGAACCTCACCCTGCACAAATCATATCTTCCTGGACAGTTTAGAATTGCTGACCGGCCAGAAAAAGGAAACTACACAGTAGTTAAGCACCAAGATCTTGTGGATCTGTTCCAGTCTTGCCTCCAAACCTTGCTTCAGAGTCCCAGCTCTAAGGTAAAGAGAATAATCACCAATTAATTATGATGCTGTGAAGCTGTGGCTCACAAATGAATTAATTTACAAGTAATACACTTGGATCCAAAAGTCTGTTGGTTTAAGGTGTAAGATGTTTGTCTTTTCAAATAAAAACCTTTAAAATGAGCTGGGAAAGACCCTGTAGATGGGCATATATGCTTAGAGGAAATACTCATCCACAAATCCTGGGTAAGAATTTGTCATGTTTTGCAAGGAGAAGTACATATTCACCTTCCAGCTGTGTATATTTTACATTCATATATTGTGGCCCAGAGATAAGTGTTCATGTTTGATTATCCTAAAGAGAGATGCACAGACACTACAGTAAAGAAAAACCCCAGACAACACCTTTCCCCTCACTGACTTTGTGTTTGTATTGAAAGACAAGGACAACGTGAAAGTTTCTGTTGCAGGTTCTTTCTCACACCGATGTGAACCAGACCTGGTTTAGCCATACGTCTCACCTCCAGTTTTGCTCAATTTGCAGGTTGAATGTGTCGGTTTACTCTCTGAGAGATCTTGCAGTGCCAAAGAAAAAAGAGGGCCCTTTTTGCTAGAATATGAGAACTGTGTCATAATAATCTCTGGGAGATGAATCGTGTTTCAGGCAGAGTTTGCAAATGCTTTACTGGGGAGACTGGCTGACTTGGGAGTTCATTTGGAAAATCTTTCAGGATGCTTGGCTGGAAAAAAAAGAGAAAATTCTGTGACTTTTGGTGTAAGAAACTTGGTTGAAAGTGCTTTCTGGCTTTATACAATTTTTCCTTCATCTGGCCTGTATTTATGAGCTGCTTTTGTCAATCAGAAGGCTAGCTGGAGAGAGTTTATCATAGCAATGGAGGTTAAACAAAATGTTCATGGTTTGAATCCTGAACAGAGGTGGCTGGAAAAGAGGAACTCTGTTTTGCAAGAAATTCTGATACTTTCAATTCCTCAAATCCAGAATTGATTAACAAAAAAAAATATTTCCATAAAATAAAAATTCTGGAATCATTAAATTTGTAAACCATTGAAGTATATAAAAATACATTAACTCCTACTTTAAATATATATAAATATATATTTTATAAACATTAAGAAAACTAATATTTTTAGAATATATAAGTCATCAAAATAAACTTTCGTTAAGAGGCACTTTCTAAACATCAAGATAAAAAACACAATAAAGGACTCAATGGCCAAGTTCCTAGCTTTTTGAATATGTAATTTTGAGGGTAATCAAAAGTCCTCACAGTTATAATTATTTGACTGACTTTTCTTCTTTCCTGAACATCCCCCTGATGTCTGTAAGTCTCCAGTTGCTTTGATTAAACTCTGCTTACCCTGGAGGGTCAGGGAAGAAGTAACTTCACAAGATAGAAGTTTCGCTCCAGGCAGATCTGCTATTTTTGTTTCATGTGTCCAGATCAAATTATTCACAGTCACCTTGTATATTATCTACAAACTCTGCATGAAGCATTTCCTATCAAGCATGGTTACCATGTTGTTACTGTGACTGATGGATTCATTTCAGTGGAGTCCTTTTAAGCTTGAAATGCAATTCCTCTTTTTAAACTAAAAGTCTTACAAAGGTTCCACTGTGCAGGCAGTATGAGTGTTCAAGATTTATACCCAATTATTGCCGTAGAGCAAAGAATTTGAGGAAGATTTTGGGAGGACCTTTCAAACCTGAAACAGCAATCAAATCTAGATGATGAATCATTTAACTTGAAAAACTAGTAAACAGAAAATGACTTCTAATTAACATTTGCAATGATTAAGATGATTAATCAGTCCTGAATGCACTTATAGTTGAATTCATTGCACCTGAGATCACCTATAGAAAAGGTACATGTGAATGTAAACTCTTTTCAGAGGACTAGTCAATGCCTCTGAAGGCACTGGTGATGGGGTGGGATCAAATCAAATCAGAGTTGTCCATTTTTCTTCATTACCTGTGAAGAACTTACAGGAGTCACCTGGATTTAGCCCACTTAGATGACTTATTTCCAAGTATTTAAATTTAAGTGCAATGATTATCACCCTTACTATGGTCAATTAACCCGTACATGTCAAGGATACACAATAGTACTGTATGTAGAAGTCTACCTCCAGAATAGTCTTTGTGCAAAAAAAGAATTAATAGTGGGAGAAGTAATCCTCAAAGCTGACTCTTCATCAATAAAAATGTCCCTGGTGATGACCCTGGCCTGAGGCTTAGCTGCACAGACCATAAGAAACTGATGGATGTAACAATTTACAGAGTGAGAAGGTGACAAAAGTAATGGATAGCACCATGAGGATGGAGAGATTTTACAGGTGTTTAAGGATGAATTGTGTGAGAAACAGCCAGACCCCGCCAACACCTAGAGGGGAACGCTGGAGACCTCTGGGAAATTGAGGTGGCAAGACCTGGGAAACCACTTCAGCAATGGCTGGCTGAGATGACTGAGGTAACGGCATTAGAGATACCAAGTTTGGGTACAAAGATAGCAAGAGTGGGACCAAGTGGGGGAAGTACCTGGCAGGGTTGTTTATTTAGGAGGATACAGGGCCAGAAAAAGGGAGACATTGAGATGAACTGGGAAAGAAGCAGCTTGGAAAAATGGGGACAAGGGAGAATATAAGGGGCTTGTTATGTGTAAGCAAGTGGCTGGTTAATACCTTTGTCTGGCCAAACCCTGTGCCCCATCCCTGCAGTCTACCACATCTTCTTGTTAAAATCTGTTCCAATTTTCTGCATGAATTTTCAGTTCTGTATGTGAGATGTTCACCAACTTCACTAGCTGGTGAACAGGACAAGGGGTCTTGTCCAATTCTAAAGAAAGCAAAGATGTGAGCCTGAAGAAAAAGAAGAGGTGAGAAAGCTAAGCTAAGACCTATAGACTACTGTCAAATGGCAGCTCCTACTGCATATGGACTTTATGTTACACCAGGGGGTGGCAGCCCCAGGGTGCCTGGATGACTCCTCTTGTTTTCTGGAACTGAGTAGGCACTGACTCCATTTTGAGTTTCTTAAGAAATAGTTTAGTACAACCTCAGTCAACTGAAAATTCAACTTTTGATTCTACCTATTCTTCAAAGTCCAATGTGCTTCTGAGAAAATCTGTCTTGTCAGGAAAGTCTGTAGTTTCTCATGCTTGGGCCAATTCTGATCCAATGTATAACTTCTGTAAGTCACTGGGATTTAGGAAAATAGCTCTGCAAAGTAGCTAGATGAGCTCTCATGACAATAAGTGAACAACTGGAAGGAGAGCAAAGTATTTTAAAGAATGAAGGGATCTCAGCCTGAGATGAAATGCTTTTTTAGACAAGTTCAATATGATGTGCTATTTTTTTTTTTTTCCCCTGGAATATTCAGTTTTGAATCTGACCTAGAGAGAGCTAAAGAAAAACAAAGAGGAAAACATGAAAGACCACAGATAAACCTTAGAAGGACACAGTGCTTCTATCCTAAGCCAGTTGTTTTCCAAGACAGTATCTTACCCTTTGGTTTCTTAAAGAAAAAAGCCTATTGCAAATGACATCAGGAGGATTATATATCAAGTATTTATTCTCCACAGGTTTATTTCACCAAAGTTCTTAAATATGCCTATTTCGAAAGTGCAGAAGCGAGCTATCGTAGCATTAGTTGAAGAGACTATTGTATACAGAAGCAATTCTGTTTATATCACCAGTGTTTCCTAAAAGGTGATGCCTTGCTAACTTCTCTTCTAGGACTTTTAGGGTTATGCAAGCATTGTCTTCGTGGTGAGAGATGGAACTAATTTTGGACTACATAGTGCGTGCAGTGAGATAGTACTTTTCAGACACTCCCTGTGCCCTTGGGCTCTTTGGAGAAAGAGTAGGACTTGTGGATTGTTGCTGGCTTGGGAAATTTATTTCTTGGACTTGAGGAGGTAACCCACTATGACTGAACTCTAAGCATTGACTCTAACTCATTATTGGGTCTAGCTTTTGACACATAAAATACATTTCAATTTCAGTGCACTGTGTTACCAGCACACAGACGAGATTTACTTCACTGTAAAACTGGTTTCAGAGACTTGAGGTAAAGCCTTGTAAAGACGCTCCTAATTCACATCAATGATTATAGCACCAGCCTGGGACACAGGTGTTCAAAATGCTCCAACTGCCTTTGACAGATATTTTTGTTGAAGCTTACAGTTAATACACTGTTGAGCAAAACAAACATCAACAGCAATCACTTCCATTCAACTGCATTTATAAAAGCAAGATGCTTTCTTATGTGTCAAGTCTGCAGACCATATGACACTGACATGTTCCAGTGGGAGGAAGAAATAGAAGGCACTTTCTTCCCAGTGCTTCATGGTTCAGCTGCAGACAAATACTCTAAAACTTTTTCTTCCCCAAACAAGCAACAGATGATGCTTCTAAATATGCTCAGTTTGAAAGGAAAACACAAGTGGAATAAAGTGATTCCGGTCATCCTAGGGAGGTAGATATCTTGTCAAATTAGGAAATGTGCATAATTAAATATGAAGGACAGTGGCAATTTGTGACGCATCTTTTTGGTCTATGACAGCTCAAGGAAATGAATCCCACTCATTTTCATTCATTCTTATGTTGATGGCCTACTCAAGTTCGAAAAGTCATAGTGCACAACAAGGAGACGTCAGATACTGTAAAACACAAAGCCTTGTTTGATGAATGTGGGTAGGATTTTAGCTTTGGCCCAGGGTTTTCTAATATAGGTAGCTTAAACACATCTTCTTAAGCACTGAAATATATGAGTGGTCTGATACTCAAAGCTTACTTAGAGTTCTCATCAACCTAAATGTGAGAACAAACAGACTGTCTGCATATTAGTGATAAGTCCATGGTCATTGTGAACTTATATTTTAATGTGTCTCAGTTTCCAGTTCTCTGATAGGACTACTTACCTAGTTTGGTTTAACATGTTGAATAAGTGGAGATTTTGGAGTGGCCGTCTTATATACACGGTGGAGGGAGGGGATGCCATCCAGAGGGACCTTGACAGGCTTGAGAGGTGGGCCTGTGCAAACCTCATGAAGTTCAACAAAGCCAAGTGCAAGGTCCTGCATGTGGGTCGGCGCAATCCCAAGCACGACTATAGGCTGGGCAAGGAATGGCTTGAGAGCAGCCCTGAGGAGAAGGACTTGGGGATATTGATCGATGAGAAGCTCAACATGAGCCAGCAGTGTGCACTTGCAGCCCAAAAGCCAACCGTGTCCTGGGCTGCATCAACAGAGGTGTGACCAGCAGGTCAAGGGAGGTGATCCTGCCCCTCTGCTCTGCTCTTGTGAGACCCCACCTGGAGTACTGTGTCCAGCTTGGGGGTCCCTGGTACAAGAAAGACATGGAGCTGTTGGAGAGAGTCCAGAGGAGGCCATGAAGCTGATGAGAGGGATGGAGCACCTCTCCTATGAGGACAGGCTGAGAGAGTTGGGGTTGGTCAGCCTGGAGAAAAGAAGGCTCTGGGGAGACCTTATTGCGGCTTACCAGTACCTGAAGGGGCCTGCAGGAAAGCTGGTGAGGGACTGTTTATCAGGGAGTGTAGTGACAGGACAAGGGGTAATGGGTTTAAGCTGAAGGAGGGTCGATTTAGATTAGGAAGAAATTCTTCCCTGTGAGGGTGGTGAGGCACTGGAACAGGTTGCCTAGAGAGGTTGTGGAGGCCCCATCCCTGGCAGTGTTCAAGGCCAGGTTGGATGGGGCTTTGGGCAGCCTGGTCTAGTGGAGGGTGTCCCTGCCCATGGCAGGGGGGTTGGAACTAGATGATCTTTGAGGTCCCTTCCAACCCAAACCATTCTATGATTCTATATCACAGATATCTAAAATTAGTGAATCCCAGGGTGTCCAGGGCTGCTAGAATCACAGCCAGTTTGATAACGTCCTGAAGAATTTACAGTATAGGATGAAAAATGTGTGGACATAACAGATGGGGAGAATGCAACGTGCCAATGAGATCAGTGTATTACCTGTATTTTAGCTAAGTTAGATACAAAATCCTTCATATGTAGAGGTGACCTTTAGCAAAATGCTTGCCACACTTCTGGTGCTTCACAGAGAATTGATAGTAACACTTAATTAGACTTCTAAAGTTCATGGTAAAATATTGAGTGCTCTGCTGTATATGTTAGCTTTAGAAACCAGACTTGCAATAATCATTCAACAAATGCATCTGTTCACCATCAATATTTTTCTATCACATTGTGATTTCTTAATTAGTGGAATCAACTAATAGAAGAGACAATATGTTTATATTGTTTTCCCTAAGGGCTACTTATCATCCCTTGATGACCATGTCAAACTCCCATTGGTTTTTGCAATAGCCAGTTCCTATCCAAGGGTGTAATTTAGCCCAGGGAATTTATCAGCTACAAAATAGACATTAGCAGCTCAGAAGAGGCAATAACACCATATTTTAACTCATTCTATCATCATTATACTTGATGAGCTATTTCTCAGTCTGTCACTAAGGGAAATGTCATTAAAACTGAAGGGCTCCAGATGTTTTCAGCTGCTCTGTAAGATGACTTCAAAACCTCCAAACAGTCTAGGCATTATGGGGCAAAATTCAATGAAATTCTTAGTGAACCCAAAGACATTGTGTGTTTTTTTTTCCCCCATAATTTATCTGTGAAGAATTCTCACTGTTTCTTCCTTCATCAAAGAAGAGCCTGTGGCTCAGACCCTGGAGCAGGCAACGATACAGCACAACCATCCACCTTAACTGCGTCTGGCTGCAGTTGCTGCAAGCTCTGAGCAAAGACAGCTTGAAAGGATAAAGCCAAACTTCTGGTCTTGCAGGTAACAAAAAGTAGAGGGCAATTTGGATATACTGCTGAGATCTAATGAACACAAAGAGAGAAAGACTTCTGGAGACGTGTTAGTAAGCTGCCTAGGCAGTAGAAATGTATAGAAAATAAAGTGGATTATCTATCAAATCATGCTGAGAGTCCGAATAAGTGGAGTTAAAAATAATTGGTCTCTGTGAGAGATCCAACCTTGTTGGCTTCTTGGAGAGATGAGTTCCAAAGTGCACTGGTGCCAGAAAATCCTCTACAGCTCAAAAGAATGTACGTGGTTAAAAGAAGGTAAGCAAGGGACAAGAACAATTGTGTTAGCATAACAGACATCTATGATACAAAGTGAACAAAGACACAGATAGGAAAATATGTGCACTTTGTAACCACAAGTCCCAGGTGACTTTTTTAATCTCATTTTTTTACGACCAAGAGCAAGATGATATGGAGAAGATTTTAAGGAAGCTTCTGAAGGAAAATGGAAAGCAACAAGGTTTATCCAAGATAAATCTGTGATGAATATTCAGTATAAAGAGCATTTTACTATACCTAAGACTTTAGGACAGACTAGAAAATGAAGACTGTACAAATGATATAGTCATTAGTGAATAGTTAAATAGTGTGCAAGAGCCACACAAGCCAATTTATTCACATTTGGCTGCTCAGTGTCTGTAACAGCATTTAGAAGTCTGGTCAAAGAAGCCCAAACCAAACTACTTCCTTTCAGAAATGTTAAGGTATGTCTTTCAAGGATGTTTCACCTCAAAGCCTACAGTGTGAAAGCGGTCTTTATGTTTTTTCTAATCTACACACCTAAAATCATAGAACAGTTGAGATGGAAAGACACCTCTGGAGACTGCCTAGTCCAAACCCCCCTCAAAGCAGGGTCAGCTAAAGCTGATTTCCCAGGGTCTTGTCTAGTTGAGTTTTGAATATCTTCAAGGACATACACTCTACAACTTCCGTGGCCAGCCTGTGCCAGTGTTTGACCACACCACATGAAACAGTTTTGTCTTGCATTTAGGTGGTATTTCCTGTATTTGAATTTGTTCCCAACGCAACTTGTCCTATCACTAGGTGTTACTGAAAAGAGTTTGGCTCCATCTTCTTTTTCTCCCACCCATGCCAGGTACTTCTACACATTGACAGGATCCCCCCTGAGATTTCTCTTCTTCAGGCTGATCAGTCATAGCTCTCTCAGCCTCTCCTCGTATGTCAGGTTCTCCATGCCCTCAGACATCTTCATGGCTCTTTCCTGGACTCACTCCATGTCCCTCGTACTGGGGAGCCCAGCACAGGACACAGTACTGTAGATGTATCTGACCTCCCTCGATGTGCTGGTGACCCTCTGCCTAATGCAGCCCGGGAGGTGGTTGATCTCCTTTGCTGCAAGGGCCCATTGCTGGCTCATGTTCAACTTGGTGTCCATCAGGACCACCCGGTCCTTCTCTGCAAAGCTGCTTTCCAGCTGTTAGCCTCAGCTTGCCCTGGTGCCTGTGGCTATTTCTCACCAGGGGTAGGACTTGACACTTCCCTTTCTTGGACTTAATGAGGTTGGTCTTGGTGCAACACTCCAGCCTGTATGGTCCCTCTGAATGGCATCACAACTCTCTGGTGCATCAACCACTCCTCTCAGTTTTGTATTGCTTGCAGACTTGCTGAAGGTGCAGCCTGTCCCATCATCCCAATCCTTAATGAAGATGTTAGGCAGTGTTGACCTGAGTGTGGGCCCCTGGGGTACACCACTAGTGACTTGTCTCCAGCTGGGCTTTGTGCTGCTTCACAACTCTTCGAGTCCAGCAGTTCAGCCAATTTTCAATCCACCTCACTGTTCACTTATGTAGTCCTTACTTCATTAGTTTGTCTATGATAATGTTATGGGAGACACAGTTGAAAGCCTTGCTAAACTCAAGGTAAACAACATCCACTGCTCTCTCCTCATCCATTGAGGCAGTCAGTTCAGCCACCTGAATTATTTCTTTTTCCTCTGCAAAATACTGAGTCTAACTGACGATTAAATGGACTGGGAATTGCAGTCAGATTTATACGTTCTCAGTTCCATTCCCATAGATACTATTGTCAGAAAGAAATTTGATTTTGAGAAAGGCCACATTACTTCCCACTGAAAACTGTAAAGTTTTACTGACAGTAAAAGTAATGCTGCTCACATAATTGTAGGGATCTAAAGATGAGCCTCTAGTCTATGCTAGTCATATATTTTCCCTGTTACATGGAAAGATAGAATGCGAGACATCTCTGGACAAGAGCTTTTCCTGTCCTGATAGAAATGTCTAAGGTGGGAGGATGAATTTCCTATTGGAAGTAGTTGTCTCTTTACATTGACTATCTATGGAGTCCAAAGGAAATGACACCTTTAGCTGTATACAGCTATATTTATACAGATAAGTGAAATTATCTTCTCCCTTACATGAAAAATTCTTTAATCATGCCTACATCCTTAATGTTTTACTGATATAAACCACCACTATGCTGTATCCATGGCCAGAGCAAATAGGGAGAAAGGGATAACATATCAGTCTATGGAGACTTGATCTCAATCACTGGCATGGACTTCTGATCCTGGTGATCAAAAGGAACTGTTTTCATCCAAGACCGACAATATAGGGAATAATCCCTCCACTTATACCTCTTCCCACCACTCTGCAGTGCTTGGGAACAAAGTAGCAGCAGCAAAATGTCTCCTTGCAGGGCTGACTAACAGCATCTACAGCAGGGATGCTGCCAACAAAAGTGTAAGTGGCACCCCAGTGGTTGACGGAGAGACATCATACGACCTTCATCCACAGATATGATCTCTATACTTTTGCATCCTTAACTGCTTATTTTACTGCTTATTGCTCCTCCTTTTCTCTTCTGTCTACAGTGGTCTTACTAAATTCAGGGCCACCTCATCATAAACATGATCTTCTCCAGTGCTATTCATAGTGCAGCACAATTGCACCGATTGCAGCATGATTAGCAGCAGAATTCAGCTCCAGCAGAGGAATGATAAGAGCCCTCACTGCAGTTAGATCAATTAATCTGCAAAGAAATGCTATGAAAATGTTCTCACCCTGCGGACTGAGGGTGGAATACATTAGCACAGAACAGTCTATAAGTTTTTGTCAATATAACATTTAATAGTTCATTATTCGGAGGAACTAAAGAAAGGTTTTTACCAATTTGAATAAATCCATTTAAATGTTACATAAATGCATGAGATGATTGCATCTAGTGTCTGTTATAGTAGGTCAGCATTATAGAACATTTCTCCATTACGATAAGGGTATGCCAGATCTGGAATATATTATTCTAGAATAGCCAAGACTGGAATACATTAATACATAAAGATGAAAGAAGCTATAATACCTAATGTATTTCTATCTGCTGCAGAAATCTGTCTTCCATATAAAAACTAATGAATTATCTTTCCGGTATATCAGACTTTAACTGTCCTGCAATAGATATTTTTCACACGAGTGTTATATGGATGGTAGTACGCACAGCACACTCCTCCTTGTAGCAGGAGTGATTTCTGATTCTAGTATTGCAATTACTAGTTACATTGTCATAATTTTAAGTAAATCTTCAATTCCATAGACATTTCAAAAGATTTTTGTGCAGTTTGATTGTCTGAAGAGGACACTTGACTCATACTTATTTTTGAGAGCGCATACTCACTAGGTTTCTCTATACCATGGGCCAAACATAAACTTTACATATTTCACATTTATCCTGAGACATGTCATAGATATACAGTTCTGTTTTCCTGTGGATTCATGTAAACAATTATATTTACCTTCATAGTTTTTACTGTCCCTTTTTGATATAAATGTCAAGGCACTGTTGGCACCACAGTACTTTATGTAATTTTTTATCAATATCTTGATATTGATAAATATTGAGTGCCTGATGATTTGCGTGTGTGATACACTGTCTCAATTACTGATAACCATAATAGTTTTAAATTGTCCAAAACAGTGAGGCAGTCACCCCTGAGGGGTGAGATTGCTTTGCTATGATCTGGACTGCAACTTCCACATGGAGTTACTTTTCTTATTTAATTGTTTACGTTGAAAGAAATTGCTGTGAAATCATTGCCACCGGTATTGACCATTAGAGTAATCTATATTCTTAATTAAAGCCAAGAAATAGAGTGTAATTGCATTTATTAGCCAGACATTTTAAAAATTATTTTTCCTGACCTGACTCTACTAAGCTTTTAGCTGCCTTGTTCTACAGCCAGTCCATAGGAAGGACAGGGTCAGATAGCTGCGCCAAGAGCAGTCCATGCTGTCACTGTCCATACGCAACTCAAAGTCCTTACAGTTTTTCTGCCATGCTGGCAATAAGTTACATACTGTTACATATGCTGTATCCTTAGACCTGCGTTCATTTCAAAAGAGTGAGCTATTAAAATGTTAAACTCGACAAAAGCTGAAAACACATCATCTTTCCTTTTTATAATTACTATTTTAGCAACCGTAAAATACCACAACTCATTAGAAAAGAACATTCTGCCTGGCTTGCTGACAGTTTTTACCTGAATTCAGATTTCTAGAGTATTCCTAAAAATTGTTAATTTTAATTTGCAACCGATATCTTCGTAGATTCCTAGGATGAGATAATTGGGCAGATGGCCGTACCTTATGGCACATTCAGATTCAGGTCCTGACTGAGTTAAATAAGAATGTTTCTGAATAGTTAGGTTCTAATCCTGCTTTGTTCTCAAATGAGAAATTTTTCTGCTATGATGGAGATTTGGTCACTAGTTCATCACAAATTCTGATACAAACAGAAGCTGTTGGTGTGCGTAGTCCTCAGATTAGAAGAGGCAAGGTGTTGTGATCTCTATGGAATTTATAAAGAAGCATTTGGAGTGGAGGAAAAAAAAACCCAACAAACAACAAAAACCCAACTCACATTAGAGGGGACACCAGGCAGTTAACCTGCATGGGCTTGGCTGGAACATTGGCTGAAGCTGACTGTCTACATAAATAGGTTTCTGGCTAAAGATTCAATTTTAGTTTATATGCTTAAAGTCCATGTGTTAGCATTTATGCATGAATTTATGTATCTGGAACCTGATAATGAAAATAAGACCAAGAGAAAAAATGATCTAAAGACAAAAGGAAACAAGTGGAAATCGACTAAGAAAATTGCATAAAGGGACTCTACTTTCTGAAGATGTTGGATTTGTAGCACAAAGGTGAAAACAAAAAAAAAAGCAAGAACTAAAGCCGTGTCATCCATGAACAAGAAATATGAAAACAAGTTAGAGAAGTAAGTTAGATTAGATTTTTTTTTTTTTGTGGTTTCATTGGAGAAGAAGAATGAGGAGTGAATGAGACCCTGCTGTCAAGAATAATGGATAACATGCTGGAAGAGCCAAAAAAGATGACTGATACGTGTTGCAACTCCCCACACAATGAGACTTTAGAGAGCATTTCTTTTAAAGCCAGAAACAAGCAGCAGAAGAAAGAATACATACCAGAGTGAAGAAATTCTGCATCCACATGGACCTTTTGAGGCATTGCATGTTATGTTAATAAGGCATTGCACAGTCTTATCAAAGGCAGCATCATATGCAAGGCAGGTGGTTCCAGGTTTTAGGACACAGCCTTGAGAGAAACAGATATAGCACCAGAGAGACCTCACCTACTATCAAGAAGAATAATTTGTACACTGAAAGAGTGAAGACAGTAATCATCACTAGCTCAGAACAAGTTCAGTGGACTAAGAAAAAGAACCTTTTTTGGACAGTGCCTAGAGCATCAAGAAGATAAATAGCACAATCTAGTTTATACATCATAGAAGTCAACAGGAAAGCTGAAGTAAAAATGCCAGAACTATGGCCAGTGAAGCAAATAGGGTTTGAAAAGAATCAATTAATGTCCCATTCTAAGAAAGAACGAATGAATGAACCTTGCTTTCTGTACTAACCAGTATGAGGAGAGCACTTCCAGCAAGCCTGGCAGATCCCGAGGTTCTCACTGCACTGAAGAAGGATGCTGCATTTTATGATCTGTTTTTACATTAAAGAGCAATTTGTTTCCTGATAGATTGTGCAGCTAGCCATAATATCAACCCACAAAAATGATAAAAGGCAATTTTAGAGTGGAGAAAATATGGCTAAGTAAAGGGCATATACCACACAAGCAGTCTGAAGCTGTTAGTAAAAGAAACAAAGGGGACAACGAATAAATACTGTTCCTTGGAATTCATAGGAGCTGAAATGGAGGAGTACAATCACGTGCAAAACTCCACTTCGACAAAGCTCGTTACTCAGTAAACTTTCAGTGTAACTAAAATCTTGGTGTGAGAGAAAAGGGACATACATCATGATGAACTTGGTCAAAATTTCAGTAGAACATGTGCTTCAAGGAGGAAGTTCAGAGAACAAACAAAAGTTAAAACTCCACAAACTGTCCCTGAACTCACTCACGGGCACAGCTGCTGTAACTTGGAGCTTGAAGATTGCAAAGAGGTCACAATGGACTTAGTGAATTTAGCACTCAGCATGATAGCAACATAACATTGGCCAGGTTAGCTGCACTGGTTGAAAGACAATTAACATACAATATGCAAGAAGCCAGTGCTTATCATGAGTGTCTAAAGAGGTTCCACTAGATTTACCCAGGATAAAAATCATACAGTATATTGAGTGACATAAGCTTCCTACTGTGAAAATCTTTGAACAGGAATCGCTGGGTGAGAAAGTCTTTGGATCTCATCTTCACTGCAGAGGTGGTCAATGTAAACTGAGGAACACCCTCACCTAGAGAAAATCCTGAGCGCTGGGATTTTTACTGGTAGTATTTTTACCATGAGAAAAGAAATGACTTGTTGCTGTGGATCATAGCTGGCGCCAGGAAACTGAAGGCATGCACAGCGAGGACAAGCATATCCCAGCCATCCTAATGAAGCAGTGAGTCAGAGAACCTGCCACTAAGTTCAAACAGTTCAACACCACATGGGAACATGAGCACAAGATGTCCTGTTCTGTGTACTCACAAAGCAACATGAAAATGGCATTGATAGTAAAGTGACTGATGGCAATGGCAACACAGATAGGAATGAAGAGACAGTGTTGACTCATCTCTTGGATTAGAAAACACAGAGACTCATTTTGTGGTTGTCTGCTTCACATGATGGACAGTCTGTTGCTGCCAAGGAGAGTTGGAACCCCTGTGCACTGGGAATGACATGAAATAACACCACAAAGCAAGAGCAGCCATCCAAATACTGTGGGATGCACAGCAGATGAAGTAGAAACAAATCAGGTGACAGTAGATACAACACTGAAGATAGTTATTTCTGTCTGAAGATAGATTTCCAATTTTCTCAAACAGAATATTGATGAAGAAGTAGATGATGACCAGGATTTCAGCAAGACTAACACACGTGTTGGAAAGAAAGAGGCATATAAGCAAGACTAACAGTGTAATTGAGGGGCTCTGAATCTTAACAAGGATTACGAATCACAGTTAAGGCAAATCTCTGATGGGATATGTCTTGGTGACCCCTGGCCTTAACAAGTGCTTGCACTGCTAACAAATAACCAGACTGTTAGAAGAGAAAAGGCAATTGTCTCATGATATCTATCAAATATGAAGAGACAGATTACAACAGGGAGTAATCTGGAGGAAGCACTTGAAAGTTTATACGTGGTTTGAAAGTAATCCTCAGTTGTAGCACCTCTGTAAACAGTTCTTTTTACAAACTTCATGTTAGTTTTACAAACACAGTATTATCCAGCATATGTGTTATCCAGCATATCATATATGCAGTGTTGCAGATATTGCTTCTGAGAAATTTGGACTCATCAATTAAGTCCACTATAGTTTTTCTGTGGTATCCTTTTTGGAGATGCCCTTTACTATAAATCTTCAGTAGGATAAAATAATAAATAACTAATTCAGAAGTGCTCATTGGCTTGGTCATATACTCCAGAGCTGACACTTGGCAGGTTTCTATAATGAAGATGTACTGCATTCATCTAATACATGTTCAGCATACATCCTTCTTGCTTTCATCACTCTGGCAATGAAGACATTTGTTGGCACAGTGCAGTGACTTCAAAAATCTTCTGAGAAGGTCAGAACCTCTAATTCATTCTCAGTTCAAGAAGTGGTAATTGCTGTAGAGTTTATTTAGGCATTGATTACATACATAAGTGATTACTTGGAACAACATGCTAGTTTGCAGAATACATTTCAGCCAAACTGTCATCTTTTTCCACAGGAAAAAGGAGGGGGACAGAGAAAGATGAGAAAAACGCCATCAAGTTCTCCAGAGCATCTCCCTAGATAGAGAAGAAGAATGCAAGGGGCAAGCAAGTTTGTCTACTTTTGCAGCATACAAGGCCTTTAAACCCTTTAGATCAAAGAAAGCTCACAATGAAAGCTGTCTCAGCTTGCACATGAGTTGCTCTTCACTAGCTCCCTAGTAGGGATGACCTACGTTACTTGGTAGTTCATCTGTGGTTTCGTAGCAGTCATTTGGAGATTCAAAGGGAATCCTGGAAGAGAGGACCAGAACAAGTTAGTATTCTTCAGGAGGAAAATGTTGCCCCAAACCAAGGACTACAGACACATCCTTGCTCCTGGTCTCTGAGGATTTCCATCAACATTCAGCCACAAGAAAAGAAAAGCCGCATTATTTCAGACACAGTGAGAATGACACTAAAAATGAAAGATCCTCCACTTTCATCAAATCTGAAATAGAGGATCCGTCAGAGGGTCCACCAACACCAAGTCATGTAAAAGCTGTGCCTATACTGTGTATCTACGCTTTGTTAAGTGAACTATATGTTAGTTATTTTATCAGATGTTTGATAAAGACTACACTCACGGCATCCTTACACCTATAGACTCAGGAATGATGTAATATTTTCCTTTGGTTGTTCCACAATCAGGATCTGGAATTATGATCTCTGGGGTTTTTCTGCTTCTACTTTCTCATCTTTTTTTTCATTTTTGTACTTACATTATTCCATACTTTTAGAATGGGAAATACAGTCTAAATCAAGAGAGAAAAATCCTTTTGGGTAGTCTGTAATAGAAATTTTTCTAGGGTGGTATTTTCCTCCATGAAAGGATTCATCTGTGCACACTAGTGTCTTATCTGTGTAATTTACTGTCAGCTTACACTGCTATTTTAACTATTGGATATTTCTAAGTATGACTGGCTATACATTTTAAATAAAAATGGCACCATATGAGCTGGACATTTTGGTAGTGGTTCTCTTGGTGAGTTCGGAAATTATCTTTTTCTGCCAGAGCAACAAAAATAAACAAACACAGACAGAACCAAAAGCTGAAAACATTTTAAAGTAAATGCAAGACCAAGTACTGAGCACGATGCTTTGGCTTTTCTGGAAATACCTCAGTGCAGGAGTTGATTGTGGTTTAAAATTATGACTGTGCATAGCAGGAGGTGGACAACCCAACCCCCTCATGGGAATAAAATGCCTGGCTCCATGGTTTTGGGTTGTGGTAGGACTCCAAGGGAAGCCAGAGAATACTCAAAGCATAGGGAAAACCAAGTGCAGTCAACACTTTTGGAGAGTCAGGCTTTCTTAGTCTTGCTCACTTTTGTACGTGAAGTCCATGAGGATTAAACCCCAGTTATCTAAGCTTCCAAACCCATCTCTCACCCTCTGGATTCATATAGTCTGGTGGCATTCAGCAGGAGGATTTTGTGAGAAATTATTAGAGAACTGCATGGGACTCTTTTACCAAGATCTGCTAGCTAAAGGATCATACCATGTTTTGGTCACCAGGTTGGGCTGAACATGAAGAGAATTTCTAGCAGTAAATGTTACGTTATTGTCAATGGTGTTGATAATTCTTTGGGCCATCTTGCTTCTTTGAGTAGCACTGGAGAACAGCTCAAACAACACTGTAGTAATAATTTACCACTTCATACTGATGTAAAAAAAGAGAAGACAGAGGTATGAAGGAGAACATCCTTGGATTCATTGCTGTCCCCCTCACATTTTTCCTCATTTCAATAAATATGAACTTTTTTTCTTATTTCCACTAGGAATCATTAAAAGTATAGCTGTTGTGACTTTATATAGCTCATACTGAAAATAAATCTTATTTTGGACTAAACAAGGCAGCTGGTAAGACAATCTTGGGAACAAGGTCACTGGCTATTACATACCTTTGACATGTTTTGAAAGGTTTGGTATTGCTATCAAGCTTTTATCACTTCACATTTAATCAGTCAATCTCAAAATATGGGATTTAATTGAAGGACTCACTTAACTTTGCCAATCCAAAAGCCAAGCACCCTCCGTAAGCAAGTTGTCTAGGTTCTTTCTGAGAGAAAGAAATAGACACTTCCAAAGTACGATCCATCTCCATGCAGAGGGGTGTACTCAGAGGTATAGAGGATTAAAGGGACTTGCTCAGAATTATCCAGCAACAACCATGGATCATTTCTACTAATTGGAGGGTCCAGTGAAGCATCGGGCAGAGCTATTCTCAGTTCCACTGTAAGTTAGCAACCGTATATAAATCACTTACAGTCATTGTAGTTTTGTTTTGTTTTGCTTGTTTAAATTTCCAACTCAAATAAATAAAGATCAATTAAACCAGACTACAGCCTGATTTTAATGTATTCTAAGACCCATTCTTGCTGTGGAATATGATAGACCTCAGGATTACAAGGACTAGGACACAATAGGTCTCAGTTGCAGAATGAGAAAGGATCTTACTCCTTATCGTTAAGAATTTATGATAATTGCATGTAATTTTTCCAGGCAAACACTTATTTCAGAGTCTGTGAAAGTAACATTTTTTTTGAGGACTATTGATTATTTCACCAGAGCTGAAGTTCTCATAATTAGGTGGGTTGCTTTAACAATTACAATAGGTTTTCTTCAAATGAGTTCCCAGTCCCAATATAAGAAAATCTGAGAAAAATTATGTCACTTTTAACATTCGGAAAGTTAGTGCTTATGATCAGGTAATCTTAAGTGGTCTTAAAATGTTAGATTCTGTGTCAGGTTGCCTATAACAGTGAGAGAATAATAAAATAATAATCATTGCACAATTATATTCTCAAGCATGTTTTCCCTCGTGTATAACGTGACATATGTAAGAACAGTCTTTCTTATTCTTGGCAGTGATATATTTATTGCTTATATAAGTGTTTTCATTTTCAGAGTGTTTTCCAAACATCTTTGTATTGCCTTGTAACAAAGGTTGATACACAATCATCCCTTATTTGGAAATGAAGACAAGAAAATTTAGGATTTAGGATTTTGAAGTTTCCCTGAAGCTGGTAATTTTGTGTAGAGGATTCATCATGTCACTTGCTGTTGATTTAGTCATTGGAATGAGTTTTATGAAGTTAGTGATCTATATGATGGACCAGTGCTTGTTTAGCTGGTCTTGCCGAAGCCAGGTTCTTTTGCATAACTTTCAACAAATAAAAATCTCTAAAAATCTATGTTCATAAAAATCTCTCTTCTAAAGCATCAAGTTGGAGTGCTTTCCAAACTACTTCTTTTTCATTACTCTTCTGTGGCTCCCAAGAACGTGTCACTAGTATTCCTTGCTATTGATTATGTTTGATTTATAGTGTCAGTGAAGCGTATTTAACCGAGGAGAACATTCCTCTTCCTTTAAATTAAATCCTCAAGCAGTTACATTCCTGATTCTCCTAACACCTATGAATTACTTTGACAGCATATATTATGCAATGGATGACCATGAATTTTCAGTTTGTTTTTCAATTAGTTTATATTTCCTCATTTGCAAGCAAGGCATTAAATAAGCAACAGCCATCTGACATCTCTCTTCACTACATTTCCTCCTCTCTGTGAATAATTTTGATGACTGTTGTGAAAATTGTTAGTTGCCTGGTAGCTGAAATGAAGAATTGCATTCTGCTTAATGGTATGAAGAAAAAAAAATCAGAACCAGAAATCTGCTACAAATGTTTTCTTGTTTAATGGACAAAACCAACTCTCTCTGCTATACAGAAGTATTAGTGTGATGACATAAGGAAACACTTCTCAGATGGAAGGCATTAATTTCAAGGAACCAGAAAAAAGATGCAAGAATTGAGCTTTCAAGATGGCTTGAACCTCAACTAGTGTCCTTTGTTTATCAAAACCAGATTAATTTCAGAAAATACATATGATAGTTGCAGAAAAAAAAAATATTGCAAGTTAATATTTTATCGTAATCAATAAATACAATATTTGAACACTAAGTTTTAGCAAATTTCCTGTCAGGTCACCGCATGGTTTGCAGCATCTAAATAAAATATGTATGTGAGCCAGCATGTTCTGCTTGGTTCACGGATTACAAGGTGTGCTCCAAAGGTAAGAAAAACAGTATTTCTGTATCTGAAGTGACAGGAACTGTGATGGGGTGCATAGATTGCCCAGTGGTGATATACTAACTAACTTCTGGAAATTCTAAAAAATGCAAAGGCAGTTAAATGGCGCTCTTTCAATTGCTCTGTTAGTTTTAATATTATTATTAGAGGGATCTGCCCATGTTATTTGTCAAAACACAATTGATTTTTTCAGGCTTTGAAGGTGAAAGTGGTAGTACATGTGCAAAACAGCAGATGGAGGTAGTAAGATATGAGATATATATGCATTTATGTTTTCCTGTTGGAAAAGAAGTGACGTGGAGAAATCTTCAGCTGAAAAATTTTGGATTGCTCATATTGTACAGCTTTTTTGGATTATTGTGTTTAAAACTGAAAATGCATCAGGTTAGAGAGCAGTCTGCTTCTTGATAAAGTGTTTGCTGATGTCATTAGGAGAGGAGCTCAGTACTGGTGTTCAGGCATCTTGGTTTTTTAAATGAGGGAGAATCTGCTTCAGATGAACCCACGTGGGTGCAGAAAAGGCAGGACATTTCTAAAGTACTCACAAATCTATTTTTAAAGCTACTCAGACATCAGTGTTTGTAGCTGCCAAGGGGAGATAGAGCCCACCTGATTTTAGAGAGCTGAGCTCCTGAGTCGTGTGTCTGCAGCTGTGGGTACCATCACCACTGCACCTGCAGTGGGGTGCAGATACATCTGCCCTAGCCCTAGAGCACCCAGGGCAGTTCTCAGCACCAGGAGAGCTGTGGCAATGGAAAACACGGCATGAACTGATGACTGTTTGCTAAGGTCACAGGTAGATCCTGTGGTACCTCTGGTGAACTGCTACCAGGCCCCAGGCTGAGTGGTTTAAAGCTTTCTCAGATGCAGCAACACCTTAACGCTGCGAGCCCCGTGGAGCCTTGGTGCTAAAGGCAGCCCTGCTTCATGACAGTGGACATATCGCTTCCCTGGTGTGACCTTTTTATTTCTCCTCCTGACTTTCCTATTTAGGTTTTACAGTCTTTTGGCCAAGGTGGTTTAAAAGAAATGAGAGCCAAGCTAGCTTTCACTAGAGTTGTTAGTAAAATTGAGCTCACTTCCTCCTCCATTACCCAGCTGGTGTAAATCAATACAGTTCTGGTGAATTCAGTGGTACTTTATGCCAGTTGCTGTAGTTACAAACTCAATCCAGTATCTCCCTGATAACTGTCATGAGTGAGAACAAAGAATATCAACGAAACAACATTGCATATTGTATTTCTCCAGTAGAGATGTTTTCCTTCTCAGCAGTCCTTTTTTTATTTATTTTTATTTATTTTATTTCATTTCTTTGCCCCATTCTGTTGCACTGCCAGCTATGTGGAGCACAGTGGTGTATTCTCCTTTTGTTACACTGGCCTTACTGCAGACTTGTCCCCTGCTACCAGAGGGGTAAGCTAAACAGGTTCCAGTGGCACTTGCTACTTGATAACTACATAGGCTTAAGTAACAGTTTTAGACAAGAAGGAAAGAAAAGGCTCCTTGAATGCTAAATAGTTCTATGTGGTTCGCCACCCACCCACTCTGCTGAAACATGGTCCATTAACTCGGTATGGTTGATGCAATTTGAAAAGGGGCACCAGTTCATAAAGCAGTCTGCATCTGCCAATAATAACTTCACAGATGCTGGGGAAAAAAAAAAAAGTAAAAAAAAAAAGTGGCACAACATGATGTTCTGCAGGAGTACTTCTAATTCACTCTGAAAAACATCTGATACTTAGCAGTGACTTTAAGGAGCAGATGTCTTCTGAGGTGAATAATTTTGAGCATGATACAAATGAAGGCCAATGTACAAAGCTTTTAAAAGTTTGATTTCCTCTCTTTGGATTTGTGGACCATTTATGTGAGAACTAAGAAGAGTAAATAAATGACTAATGTTATGAATAAACAGTACCCATGTATATGTTTACATTAAATAAAAAATATTTATTGAATTGTGAAAGGGTCATAGCAGTATTTCCAGTACATGTACAAAAACAATCAAGCCCAAACCTGTCCTCTCCATAACAAACAATGATCTTTCCAGAGCACAAAAAAAGGACTAGCATAACAAATATTTGTGTGAAGGAGCGGGTAAAAGGAGATGAAAGGGGGACATAATAGCTGCTGATTGTGAGACAGCCTTTTGGGGGGAACTTTAGCTGTAATCTTTGCCAAGTTTAAATGGCCAGTTCTAGAAATGCATATAGGGAAAAAACAGCTCCTTTAGTGGGGCATTCAGTGACAATTTTTAGCTGGCTTCAACCAACCAAGAAGAGCCAAAATGTTATTGATTGATTGGGGTGAGAGAAGAGAAGATACATTAAGGGTGTTGCTTAGTACTTGGGATGAATTAAATTCTTTGTTCTGCGTATACTTTGTAGAGGATTTTGGGGAAATCACTTCTGCTATAGTACCTCATAATAGATTTGATTCAAACACAGGGAGGAGTTGCTGAAGCTAAGGATCATCTGAGCCAAGTAAAAAGGCATAAAAAGGAATCAAGCAGGTTGGAATGAAGTGCATCACCTGAAAATTTCCTGATATTTACAGCTTTCTCTGCTCCATAATGTGTTGTGGGGTTTATTTCATTTTTCTATCTCTTGGTTTATAGCTTTTCATTTTCTTCATCCTCATGAAGTGAGTTCAAGGAAGAAATAATAGGATTATCTCTGATGTGACAAGACAGTAAAATCCGCAGAGCTGACAACCAGCACCATTCTTGCTCCACCGAAGGGATTTCTGGCATTAAGAAGTAGGACTGTGCTAGACAGGAGAAAAATAATACTTAAATAACCCTATTTTGGAAATAAAGCCCTCAGGAAGAGCTTTGCGAAGACATTTTTCCTTGCAGGCTCTTTTTGCAAATACTTTAACCAAATGGCAGTTGAGATGAGAAGCGTAGAAATGGCAAAGCTAAGGTTCTAGCTGTAAGATTCATTGCACTGGATCAGAATACTTGCTTGCAGAGCCTAGGCTGAATGAAGCTGTACTGAGGAAGTAGGATGGATGAGAGGATTTCAGACCTTTTAAGCTGACCATTAAATCCTTCCCATAACAGAACAAGACTCTGTCTTTTTACAAGTCGTAGAGATAATTAGCTAAATCCCACTGAGTACGAGGTATGAGAGGTGGTTCACAGGATGTGTTCGGGGTCAGCCTTAAATTACCCACCATGGATTGACCTCAGTTTGCTGCACTGCATAAAAAATTATCACTGCCTTGTCTTCACTTCACTCGGATTTTGCAATGCTAACTATATTGGTGCAAAACAAGGTTTTGTTATAATTTTTAAAAGTGGAAGCACAGCTAATGGAATTAGAAAGGCAGAAGTTACATACTGCATTTTATTCACACTTTTTCCCCGTGTTTTGATCTCTTCTACAGTGGACCAAAATTCTTTTCCTTTTGGCAGACATTAATTTGGAACCTGGTTTCTCTTTGTCAACTTATTTTTTGACTTTCCATAATGTTGAATATTTAAAGACAGACAATTTTGTTATCTAAAGGGTATGTTAGGAAGAAGGGAATTTGATTGTTTTGGTTTTTTGGGCAATTGTCATGTACGCTGAGCTTGCTGAGTTACCACCTTTTGGCTGATGCATAACAGACCATGCGTCTGCTTTAAGCTTGTGCAAAAGAGTGGCAAAAATTCTATAGCTTAAAGTTCAGGGAAGAATGTTTGAAAGCGTACATTTTACCACACAGTTCCGTTAGGCCATCAACATGCATGAATTTGTGTGACCATGGCCAACTGACTCAGTGTGGTGGGTTGACCCTGGCTGGGGGCCAGGTGCCCACCAGAGCCGCTCTATCACTCCCCTCATTCACTAGACAGGGGAGAAAAGGTATAACGAAAAGCTTGTGGGTCGAGATAAGGACAGGGAGAGATCACTCACTAATTATCATCACGAGCAAAACAGACTGAACTGAGAGAGGAAATTCATCTAATTTATTACTAAGCAAAACAGAGTAGAGGAATGAGAAATAAAATCAAATCTTAAAACACCTCCCCCCACCCCTCCCATCTTCCCGGGCTCAACTTCACTCCCGGCTTCAACCTCCGCCACCTCAGCAGCACAGGGGGACGGGGAGTGGGGGTTACGGTCAGTTCATCACACGGTGTTTCTGCCGCTTCTTCATCCTCAGGGGGAGGACTCCTCTCATCATCCCCCTGCTCCAGTGTGGGGTCCCTCTCATGGGAGACAGTCCTTCACGGCCTTCTCCAACGTGAGTCTTCTCCACGGGGTGTAGACCTTCAGGAGCAGACTGCTCCAGTGTGGGTCCCCCACAGGGTCACAAGTCCTGCCAGCAAACCTGCTCTGGCGTGGGCTCCTCTCTCCACGGATCCACAGGTCCTGCCAGGAGCTTGCTCCAGTGTGGGCTTCCCACGGGTCACAGCCTCCTTCAGGTGCCTCCACCTGCTCCGGTGTGGGGTCCTCCACGGGCTGCAGGTGGAATCTCTACACCCCCTCATCCTCCCTCCATGGGCTGCAGGGGGACAGCCTGCTTCACCATGGTCTTCTCCACAGGCTGCAGGGGAATCTCTGCTCCGGCGCCTGGAGCACCTCCTGCCCCTCCTTCTGCACTGACCTTGGTGTCTGCAGATGTTCTTACATCTTCTCACTCCTCTCTCTGGCTGCAAAAGCGCTCTCTAACTGTTTTTCTCTTTCTTAAATATGTTATCACAGAGGTGCTGATTGGCTTGGCCTTGGCCAGCAGCGGGTCCATCTTGGAGCCGGCTGGCATTGGCTCTATCATCAGACACAGGGGAAGCTTCTAGCAGCTTCTCACAGAAGCCACCCCCGTAACCCCCCCGCTACCAAAACCTTGCCACACAAACCCAACACACTCAGTAACTCTGTATTGAGGCCAACGAAAAAGAGATCTCTCAAAGAAATGAACTAAATCCCATTATCCTTTCTATCTTTATGACTGAGACATATTTTTAGTAAGAAAAAGAAAATACTAAAGCAATTAAGTAAGTTTTCCTTTTAAAAATCTGTACCACTTTGCCATAAGGGATCCACTTTTTGTGTCTCTCTATTTCTCATACAAATATATTTATTACGAAAAGTGATTCAGATAGAATATGGATACAATTAGTCACTGCAAATGCCAAACGCGATTGTTATAGACAGCATCACAGTGGCTTTGAATATCAGAAACATTATTATTGTCTGTTGAGTCTAAAATGACAACTAACAAAGAGAAATGTTTGAAGAATGAAATGATGTCATACGAAACGTAATTACATTTGACCTATTCTGTGACTTTTGTTTTGATGTGCGGGTGGAAGAAAAAAATGTCTTATTTCCTTGTGTAGGTAACATGCTTCATCTGTCGGATGCTGTGCCATGTGAGCTGACACACTGCAGAAATACAGCATCAGAGGTACTCATCTGCTCTACAAGGAAGTTGTAAAGAAAAACAGGAAAACAAAGGCGATGAACAATTAGAATATTTTTACTGCTGTCGAGTGTTAAAAAAAATCAAAAAAGAAGACAATTCTAGTGTTTGCATAAGTGGCAACTGTAGAAAACACAAAGTGCTATGAGAAAGAGCATCCCTTAGTATTTGCTGAAGGCTGCATAAAATGCCACCTTGACCAGCCTTGTACCAAACCCCCTAATGCAAAAAGCATATTACATATTCAAAAAGTACATGTTTATTACCTAGCCAGTGGGTATTAGGAACTAATCACATGTGTTTAGCCCAGCTAAGTACCCTTCCACTGCCTGATAGCTCCACTGAAACCATTGCCATCAGTGAGAATGAGATTTAAACTGTGGGACTGATGACTGGTGTTTGATGTCCCAGCAGCTGTAGCAAAAACTCCTTGGGGCTGGGTTTGAATACTGGTTGGGAGCTCTTCCCCTCTTCCTTGTAGGACAGAAGAGATGAGACTTGAAATTTGTAAAATTCAGAAAGACTTTGACCACAGAATGATTATTCCCTTCAGTTTGATCCAATTTTGTTGACCTCTTAGTGTTCCAACTTGATTTTTTTTGTGTGTTTCAAGTTTGAATAAGTCCTGAAACAGAGAACATGACTTTATATCTAGTCTATCCTAGTAAATTTAAGATGAATGGGAACATTTTCTGGCACTAAGACTGACTGGCATGATGGAGCCTTTGACTATCCTAGTGAACTTAGTCTCCCAGAAGAGTAGCTTTGTATCAAAGGTAACTCGTGGAGAATAAAATAGTGTATTAGTCAAGAGGAAGTCCAGCTCTGGTCAGGAGCTGTGTTTCTATGAACATGCAGTCTGCAGAAAATTATCCCCCTTCAGCTGTTACCTACCAAGAACAATGCCTCTTCTGATGCATATGGGCTCTTATCAGCTCCAGCACAAATAGGGTTAAAAATAAACTTCAGATTTACTCACTGGTTAAGTAATTCTATGGCTGAATTCCCATTGGCTTAATTAGAACTGGGATTTGTTTTTCTGGGATTTAGTTTAAGTATAAAATAACCAGTACTGGCAATACTAATACAAAATTACCAAGGATTGATTAAAATAACAAAAATAAAAGGTTTTAGGAGATTTCCAGTGGAATTCAGGTACATTGGTTTTTGTAGACAACTTTTTGAGGAAAATTCAAAGCCAAGAAACTACTGAAAATTATGAAATATAGAAGCTCGGAAAACAAATACTAATTAACAAAAGCTGCACATTCTCTGGCAAACTTCTGCTATGGAAACATTTTAAGAAGAAGCAAATACAGCAAGTATTACACTGCCAGTCACTCTGAACACAGCCTCAGGCTCAGATCTGTTACACATTCATGTCTCATTCACACTCATCGCTAGTGAAATTATTCAGGATTGATATTGCTGTAATCTGAGTCTTTTTTTTTTTTTTTACCTTGTTTGGTAAAACATATGTGGTGTTTTGCTTCATTCAGCTGACTGCATGTTCCCTCTCAGCCAGCGTTGACTCATTGCTTGTACCTCCCAATCTATTTTGAAGACAACTGCTATCAATGCAGTATGAGATGATCGAATATCCCCTGCTGGTTATCACATTGGGAATTTGTTGTCTGCTTGGGGTACTGAAAGGATAATGAAGGAATTAAAAACTCACTATCCCATGGCCTGTCATCAGTGGATAACTGAGGAATAATAGAGCAAAAGATAATTCCTATATTTTCATGTAATCCATCACAGCAGAGTTGGCCTTCTCTATGCAATCCTGTACCATTTCTTTCCTTACCTTTGGCATTCAGCCTGTTTTAACAAAGCTACAGGGAAAGTTTTGCCACATGGTACAAGAAATGTGCACCTTTTGGACTGGATTCAAGCTGTCGTTGCCCTTTATTTCTGTGCTTATTTGCAGCAGACGTGACTTCTCTGTAGCTGTGTTCAACTATGGATTTTCATCTCTGGTTAGGGGGTTTTAATTCACTGGAGACATGCATGTCTTTTTATATCTGGGCTATTGTTGTGCTTTTCCCCAGCCTGAACAGATGCTGTTTGCTGTTGGAGCAGCAGTGCAACCAAGAAGCCTGGTATTTTATAACCTAATGAAGTCATCCTTCCAAGCCTTCCAGAGGGCTATTTGGAAGGCATCTGGGATAAACTGTAAGTGGCACAAGCCAAGGTACTCTATTACATTGCTTTAAGATGGAGCTTGGTGAAGCCTGCTGTTTGGCCGAATGCTTTCTGACATTTGGTATTCATATATGGGCAATGCTTGCCAGCCTTACAGAATTGTAGAATCATGGAACCATTTAGGTTAGAAAAGACCTTTAAGATCATCAAGTCCAACTGTTAATGTAGCACTGCCAAGTCCACTACTAAACCATGTCCCTAAGCACCACATCTAGGCATGTTTTAAATACCTCCAGGGATGGTGACTCAACCACTTCCCTGGGCAGCCTGTTCCAGTGCATTTCTTCCCAAAGAAGAATATGGCTGTATTGGGTCTGGCTGGGATGGAGTTAATTTTCCCCCAGAAGCCCTCATAGTGCTGTGCTTTGTACTGGTAGCTAGCAAAGTGTTGATAACACACCAGTGTTTTGGCTACTGCTGAGCAGTGCTGGCACACACCAAGGCTGTCTCTCCAACATTCCCCCTCAGCAGTATTCCCCCTTGCTGGGGGTGGGCAAGATCCTGGGACAGAGCCAGGACAGCTGACCCCAACTGACCAAAGGGATATTCCATCCCATATGGTGTCTGCTCAGCAATAAAAGCTAAGAGAAAGGAGGAGGAAGGGAGGGCATTCATTATTTATGACATTTGTCTTCTGGAGCAACTGCTACACGTACTGAAGCCCTGCTTCCTGGGCAGTGGCTGGACATCGCCTGCTGATGGGAAGTAGAGAATAAATCTTTTGTTTCCGCTTGGCTTCTGCACGCAGCCTTTCACTTTTGCTTTATTAAACCGCATTTGTCTTGACCCATGAGGTTTTTTCCATATTATTTTTCCTTCCTCCCTGTCCTGCTGAGGGGGATAGTGATGGAGTGGCTTGGTGGGCACCTGGTGTCCAGCCAGGGTCAACCCACCACAGTGGCAAGTCTTTGTGTTTTCAACTTTCTTGCACTAACTTGATGCCAGATTTTCCTATGGCAATTATCTAACCGTCCAGCATCTTCCTGGTCAGAAAATAACAGAAAAAGACTCTGAAGAGGAAACAGGACAACTTAATCTGGAAGGAAATACTGGCATCTCACACAGTTTATAGTTTGTGGCAGGATTTCAGTATGACACCAACATGGAAATCCAGTGACCTTATTAAGATCAATATAGGATTTCTCTCCTGCTCTTTAATGCTCTCCCATCCACAGGCTGCTTCATGGTAATGTGGTACTTAGCACTTTTGACCAGTCCACCTTCAGGTGGGCCTCCAGAGTTGTGTTGGCTTCTTTAGTTGCTTCCTAAATTCATAGTCCCATTATTATTCTTCCAGTAATAACTCAGCAAGCACTTCTAATGCAATCTTGATTTTTTTGGTCTTGGTGTCCTTTTCCTTATTTGTCTTAGTCAATTTATCTCAGTATTCTATATGATACTTTTATTCTTTCTATGTAGATACATGACATCTCCTTTTCATATTTTGCCTTGCTGACATTTCATTTGTAAGCTTGCCATTGATGCCTTAGTTTGTGAACACCCTGTAGTGGTGTTTTGTCCTTGGAAGCCAATCTTGTTCTCTCAGTCTTAGACTGAGGTTCTTAGGAGTCCATGTCCTCTTTGCATCTTCCTCTCCAGATTCATCAGTGATGTATGTACACAGTTAAATGTGAGTCTAAACTGATTCTTGAGATTCAACTGACATCCTCGTTGCTTACACACATGTTTAAGTGCATTCATAATTGAAGCTCTGGAGCACCCCGAGGTTGCCATGGCTCAGGCAGAGGGTGCTCAGTAGAGGAGACCCAGGTTCTGGGAACTGCTCTCATGAGAACCAAGCATCAGCCCACAGTGTGTATAACACACCGCATAAATCTTGTGACGAGCACTTGAGCCTACTCTTTACCTTACTGAACAAGCACAAATCTGGTGTCACTCTTTTCATATACATGTGAACATATATTTGTTGACAACATATGAGAGAAAGCCCAGGCAACACTTATCAATGAAGCTTTTCATTTACTGATCATCACTCCTGGGAAGGAGCTAAATGTAGTTATGTGGAGGGAGGTTTTGAATCCCTGCTACAAAATCATTGTGGACAAGAGTGCTGGTTGTTTTGTCTAAGCTGAACTTCCCTGAAAAAAATATAACTAAATCAAAAAGGTCTCTGTATATGTGAAAGAAACCTAGTCGAATTCTTTTGCCATAACAAATGCCTCATGCACTCCACTGTGGTTTGGTCTTAAACTCCTACAATAGGAAAACAAGTTATTAAACAGCCCCTGAACAGACACAAAGGCAGATTGCTGTTATTAAAATTGCAGTCTTGTTCCCGAGGTTCATCCCTGCTGTGAGCAGAAGGAGGATGGGAGAAAGACAGGAGCACCCAGTCCTCATTTTAGTTCAACTAAGTAGGGCCTAGGGGAGCCTGGAACTTGCTTTTCTATTCTTGCCATATTCTGCCTTCCTTAAGGACACTTTTTGCATATTGCTGCTTCATGACCTGGGCAGCTGAAATAGGGTGAATACAGTCAGGAGGGGCTTTAAAAAAAAAACCCTTCTACACTGAAAACAGATTTTTAATTTTTTTTTTTTTTTTTTTTTTTTTTTTTTTTAGTAGGAATATAGCAGCACTGGTGATAAGGCTTCTCTGGTATCAGATGGCATTAATGAACCAAACATCAAAGAAAGATCATACTCCAGACAGGCAGAGAAATTAGACTCCAAACTTTCTAAGAAATTGAGCTTTTGCTTTTCTCACCACTAAGTGCCCTGATATTTCTGAAGGCATATAATGGAATTGTACCCCTCTCATTTTACGTAAACACTAATTTGTGATTTAATCTGGGATGGGATTTATTAGTTTATTAGGTTCTGAAGGTCATCATACTGTAGTGATAATAGAAACTCAGAAGAAACACAGCTGAGAGGTGGCGATGGAGCATGGCATAAATTAATTTTTCTTGCAAACAAAAAAAATCTGACCCAGTGTTCCAGAGAACACTTTAAAAAAAATTCTGCAATGAAGCAGGCTATTGCATATTGTTTTCAAAATCCTTGTCTCCAAAATGCAATGTAATTGCACTGTTTCTGTTGCTAAAACATCCTTCACCTAAAGCAGTGTATTTTGCTGAAGCAGCTGCCATGGAGTTCTACACTGAAAGAATTTACTTTGGGATGTGGACTTTTAGGTGGTTGAAAGACACTATGATGTGAATTCACATTATTTTTAGCTGGAGATGGGCACTTCATCTGCCATTGTGTTAAGAAATTATTCCCTTTAATTCTTCAACAGCAAATAAAACAAATGAGCAGTATCTCTGGAGATATGTTTAGAAAATAGTGTGTATGGAAGTCTTTTATCTGAGGGCTGCAGTTCACATTCTGCTCTCCACTTCATGCAGAGCAATTATTCTAGATTCATGCCAGTCTAAGTTAAAGAGCAGATTTTAGAACAGGATGGAGAGCCTTTCCAAATAGGAAGGGTGTTTTTTTGGTGGTGGGTTTTGGTTTGGTTTTTTGTTTTTTTTTTTTTTTGGGGGGGGCAGGTTGTCGTGGGGTTTTTTGGTTTGTTTTGGGTTTTTTTTTGTTTTGGTTTGTTGGGTTTTTTTCCCATTTAGCAAGGAAAGTAAAACAAAATCTATTTGCTGGAAACAGAATGTAGCTAGACTTGAGGTAAGGCATTAATTTCTAGTAGTGATGATGGCAGAGAAACCAAATTATTAAAGGATATAGAAAATTTTCTCAGATGTTCTGTTTGCAATTCAAGATTAGATGTGGTAGGAATAATGTGGTTTCTTACAGCAGCTATAAAACCAATGCTTTGATACATGAATTCTCGGTCGAACGGCTTTGTTTTCTGATGTTCGAGACCATGTTATTATACTATTTCCTCTTGACCTGAAAATCCATATGTGCCTTATCAATGAGATGATTGTGTTTGTTTCAAAAGGGAAAGATCAAACTATACTAGAGTGGTATGTAACTATTACTTATGTATGTAAATTTAATCCTTTAGAACAACAGAGAGAGAAAGATTATCGTTGAAGAATTTGTGTATAGGCACACCTGGTTTGCAGAGAAATGCATTGAAAACATAGCTGTAAGTATTTCAGAGGAAAAAAAATCCAGTTTTCAGTCATATCACAGAATTTTTTTAATACTGTTCAAAAAGTACCTGACTCTACATAAACACCAACTATAACATGATGTAGACAATCGAGAAACAAGCAAATGTATTTTTCAATGCTAAAATAAATTACATTTGTACAGGTAGAAAGCAAAATCAAAGCTGATAAAAATGTTAAATTTTATGAAAAATCATTTTCAGTTCACATCAAAATAATAACTTTACATTCTCTATTTTTTAATAGTATAAGCAGCAACAACATAAAAAGAACAAACGCTCACAGAATGTTTGAAACCAGTTGTTCATAAGTTATAAGCAAATTAAAAAAATAATTACAAGCACTTGTAGCCCACACAAATCTTTTAGAATTGGCACCGTCTCTCTAAAACATCTATATTCTATATAGATTTCTAATTACAAATACCACCAGCAGCTGCCATGTAATCCTATTAGTACATGTAATATACATAGTATATTTGTTCCCATTTGGCAGATTGGAGTGACTTAATGATTATTGTTTGTTTGTACTGTCATTACTCAGATGAGGCAAAATCAGCCATATATACCAATTCATCACCTAGATGAATTTTTTACTTACCTTTATGCTTCACTGGTCTGTATCTTTTTTCCTTTTCACAGTATAAAATTCTCAGTGACAATTGCAGAGATTTGAACAGAGGGTATAATAATAAACCATAGCAAAAAAAGTGAATTCTGATCATTCAACTGAAGTCTTTAATACGTGCAGTGCACACTGAAATGGGTAGCAGATGAATGATTTTCTTGTTCATGGAGACTATTGACTTCCTTTTATGAGATTCATGAAACTGCCAGAAAACTGTGACCTGCTTCTTATTTTTGGATATGTTCTCTCACATCCCTTAACACATTTAGTCAAAGTACAATTTTCCCATTGAGATACCTGCAAGAGCAGCAACGATAAAGAATGATGGGAAGGTACTATTCACCAAGCCTAGCAAGTTGCTTCAAGAATGAACATAATAAAATACATCTACTGTTTGATTAGGAAGAAAGTTGGAAGAACATCCTGTTGTTATCATTCTCTGCTGAAGCAAATAGCCAAGATCTAGACTTGGTTGGCCACTAGCAAACTTTGATTTTCTTTACACGGATATTAATCTGGAGTGATTCCATTGACCTCAATAGGTTAAGGGCCAATGCCAGTAAAGGACTTCAGCACTTAAAGTTATGCAGGGTAATATCTATTTTTTTATAATATTTGGCTCTAGTGTGGAGGCCAGAACATTTTGTTAAATGTCTAATCTTACTGTGAAGTTTATGAGAAGAGTTAGGTGCCCAGGAAAGCAATGCAACAAGGAAAGACATGTCTGAGATTACTCTACTTGAGCCAATGCAATGCACAGAAAATACTAATTTTCAACTGGGACCCATTTCTGAACATGGCTATAATTTTTGTTTCAAAGATTGGGTGGTCTTTGTAAAAGATGGCTGGGGGAAAATGAAATGAAGTCCTTTTTTTCTGCAATCTCAGTGAAGTGGGAACCCCAAGTTTAATTCCTTCACCTATCCAAGAAGACTCACTCTCCCTTTCCACAGAGGTGTCTGAGAACTCCAGGTGGAAGACAAGATGGTTGCAGACGGAGAGGTAGGGAAGGGTACAGCCTCCCTTCCTGTCACTAATGCACTTTTCAGGGAAGTATTTCAGGGGTTTTTTTGAGCCAATACATAGCACAGAAAATATTTTGTCTCCACTTCTTTGTAGTTAAAATATTCACCTGCTTCCTGCTCCTGAGATTTTTAAAGTATTTTATATTAAATGGTCACATAACATCCTTAATTATATCAAATATATGTCCTACCAGGGTGCAGAGCAGCTGTTGCTTTTCTACTCTGGGACTTGAATTTGTTTCTACCTTGTGAAGTTACCTTAGTGAGACAAAGAGGGTGCCCCAACACAGAGTCATTAGAGCACTTTCCAGCCAAGAGGAATATTTCAATCACCTCTGGCAATGGCTGGGTTTGAATTTAGGACTCTCACCTTCTGCCTGACTGCTCTAACCTCAAGGCTATTATAAAAACAGCAGCATAACTAGACCCACAAAGGATGATTTCTCCTCCATTTTGTAGGGATTATGATCCTGTTGGCCTATGTACTGTGTGCTCTGTGTACTGACTCATGGGATATACAGGGATTTAACCTAGGAACCGCTGTTTTCTGTATCCCTGATGGGTTTTAGCATGAGTTAGGTGAAAAGATCCTTAGATGTGTCATGATCAGGGTGGTTCTGAGCATATGCAGACGTACAATGCTAGATGCCTGAGTAAGGTGGCAGTTGAATAGTGGTTTTAAAATTGAGTTTTAAATGTAGGTATTAAATTCTGATGAAATCCTAACTTTAGGCACCAAAGTCCTTTTTCTGGGTCAGCCCTGACACTGGTCTCCAATACAATAAAAAAGTCATGGTCACATTATTAATCCTGATCATAGTGCTCTGATTTCCCTAAGGACTCGACATTTTTGGTATGCTGTCTGTTGCTGTCATGTTTTTTCCTCTCATCTCATCAATGATGTATTAAACAGAATAGCAAAGTTGCACACTTTCCTCTACAGAATTTACACCCACAGCTATGTTGTCTTTCAGTCTGGTCTTGGTGTCTCTAAAGAAAACATCCCCAGGTGAAGTCCGCTATCATCCAGAGTCTGACTCATGGATTGACCTTCCCATTTTCTCTCTTTGGAGACCTTATTCTCCCAGTTCTGATCACAAAGTTTTCCTTTTGCAAACACAGTAACTGAATAAACATCCAAGCAAGCTAACTTTTTTTTTCTTTTAAAATTTTCAACAGTTAATTTTTAATTAGCATTTAACTTTTAATTTGCTTTTGTAGCTGGAAATCAATGGAAGAAGCCAGCACCTTGTGAACAGCCAGGCTCCCATGAAACATCAGCAAGTGTTTTGTGGACTGTGGTCTAAAAATCTCTTGTCTAAGGTATCTGTGTGATTCTAGGCACCAAATGTTCAGATTGAAGTACAAGGAAGCACATCTCCAAAGTCACGCAATTATTCTCCAGAGCCAATTAAAAAATACAGTTCTTCTTCAGTATTGCTAACGCTTCTTCCCAATTGGCTTGCCAGAGTGATTCACTTTATTTCAAAAGCTCAGATTCCAGAGGTGGTTATACCTTCCCTCTTCAGGGTTGGCCTCAAGCACAAAAGAAACAAATGGTTTTACAAGGTCCCTGTGGTCAAGAATGAGAATAGTTTCAACTCCTTTAATTCCCTTTCTGGCAGCAGCACTAAATTGGAAGGCAGTTTCAAGCCATTCATGTGGTATTTGCATTCTTTAGTTAGATTGGAAAGTGTTCATGATTGTAACCTTGGTTTTATGGCTGAAAAACCCTGCCTTTATATCTTAATGTCCTAAACAGAGACTAGCATACAAACAACATAATGAAATCATAATGTCTGCCATTCATGATTTTCTTTTTTCTTGTGTCAAGAAAATTATGGTGAAGTACTTTCCAGTCTTGCAAATCTCCCACTGAGCTCCTTTGAATTACTACTACAGTCATTACATAATTGTTATCTTCTTCCCCCAAAAAACCCTTTCCTCCCTTTGATGAAATGCAAACATATCATACAAGGTGACATTGGTGCATTCCAGCCTATACAATTAAAGTGGATTCTGCCTTCCTTAAATGCCACTAAGGCTGACCTATGTTTTATTAAAGATAGAACGACGACAAGGAGGTACAATCTCAGCAGGGTCCGTCCTTGGTTCCTTGTGCAATTAAAATTTCTGCTGTGGCTAATGGATATACAAAAGATGCATGAGTCCTCCCAAAATGAGAGTGAGCAAAATTGCTTAAAATTTGGGTTGTGTAACATTAGTTTTTTAGCGTCTTAAAATATTTATTTAGGTGTTAGATTAAGTGTTTTGTGTGTGACATATATAATCTTGGCAATATATATGAAAATTGTCAAGAAGCTCTGAGCAATAGCTATGGACTGGATTGTGCAGAATTGCAATTTGGGACCAGAAGAGGTATATTTACGCTGAGTAATGGTATGACAGTTTCTATTTCTCACTCCTTTTTACTAATTTTATTTTCAAGAAAAGATTTTTGTGTCTGTCTGTATAATCTTTATTTCCGCTGTTGATTATTTCATAGTGCAGTGAAGTGCACAGATTTTAGCAGGAATGTGTTAATATTAAGTCTCCACCAACATAGGAAAAGACTATGGAAATGGGAACCTAAAAGGTTAGGTAAAGATCAAGATGGAGAATGTTCTAGTAACGACATTGGTCAACAGCTTAAAGTATAAGAGAAGAGATAGTAATAGAATCTCTTTGAAATTCACATTAACTATCTCAGTATGCTCTGTATATATCAAAACAATATTGCACTGATGGAAACAGATATCATATAAGTCTTCCATGAACAACGTTTAAGTGGTCTAGACTCCCTAAATGAGAAAGTTTGTGTTACAGACTGATTGAATATGCCCTTCCCTTAAACGTGGATTGTAACCTGTGAAAGAAGATGCTTTCTCCTAAAGACATGGGCAGCTAGGGACTGATGAGACATGCTAATACTGTGAACCAGGAGGGCAAAACCAAGCTCTGGTCTGGAAATCATACAGCTACACAGAACTGAGTCTGTGCTAATCAGTCATGTGAGGAGGCAAGAACTACATATAAGCAACAAGGACCTACAGTCATGACCTGCCTTCTGGAGTAAAGCTATTTTGTGACCTGCCGGTTCATGCTATAGGCATAGCTAGTTAGCAACTGTACCTGGCAAAATCAGCATTTCCACAGACTGCTATTATTGGATAACACTGCCTTGTGCAGGATGTACAGTCACTAGAGTATCTCTGTGAGGTGTTAGCCTGGATTCAGTCATCTATTCCTTTTTTTTTTTTTTAATGTTGCTGAGCAGCAAATTGGGGTGCAGCACGTAATGGTGAAACTAGCTTCCCAAAAGAATAGAAAATGTTCTTTGCTAAAGTATGTTAGTGTGCTTTCATCTTTTTTTTTTTTTTTCAATCAAATATTTATTATTTTAGACATGGGGGAGAAAAAGGGGATATGAATTTTGATTGCAAAATATTTGTTATCTTTGAAGAAATAAGATTTAAAGGTTTTGAAAATGAAACATAGCAGCCTTATTTCAAGGCTCCCTTCCATGAGGCTGTCTTCTATATAAGGCTACATCAACTCAACTTTGAATTGAAGTACATCACTCACCACTTCATACTATCCTTAAATAAAATAAAAGAAACCCATAAAAGTTTGGCACCTGAGGACAGCTATGTCATGAAGGAGAGAGCCAATACAGTGTGCGTTTAGGGCCTGACTTACTAGTTCTATGTAACTACACCTATCAAAAATTATTTAGCTTCTATTCAAACTTTAAAACTCTTCCCTGCCTGTATTAAAAAAGTGCTGTGACAGTATGAAGTGCACTAAACCGTCCTACCTTGATATAGGGAAAAAATATGAGGAATCCCCTTGCTGCTTCTGTGAGTTGCTAAGAAACAAAGAAAGACTCTGTTGGTTCATATCTCATTAGGTCTTCTCTGTTTTAACCTTTACTCTGTATTGCTTTGAAAGTATTTTTTTCTTTTTCATCACAGTTCATAGCTGCAAGGCATCAACAGCTAAATAAAGTTAAAATTGTTGCTTATTAAAGAGTAGCTAAATCACCTCTAAGCAGATTTTGACACAAGGGTTTTTTTCCCCTCTATATGAACTATGATTGTGACAACCTTTCCACTCACAGTTAGCATTCATCATAATCCAGATCGGTCTCCTAGAATTCTGTCATTCAAAGTATGAAGCAAATCCTTAGGGTGTTTACCTGTTCCTTACAAGCAAAGACTATGGGAGCCTGAATACCTATTTTAACTGGTAATATTAGCATAAGAACGTCCATAAAAATGTGTTAATTTCAGTAGGGAGTGCAGCTATAATATAGCTTGGTAGTGCTGCTAGAGAGAGAATATTCACCTCAACAACTTGCCCTGATAAGGGAATTACAAAACAGTACTCCAGAAAATATTTTTTGCTACTTCATTATTAGTTGGCAACACGGTGAAATAGTCAGGAAATCTTCCTTGGGTTTTGTTGCTGTGAAGGTGAATCCAATGTTAACAAATCGAATTTTTGATAGATAGAAGAGAATTTCATAAACAAATGTGTAGGTTGAGAAGTCACTTGTAAAGCCCTCCATATTGCAGTCACTCACTGCAAAGCCTCAGCTTAGTGTTATCCACGTGTAACGTATCACGGACACAATATGCTTCAGCAAAAAGTTTGGTAGTTATTGAACATACATTACTGCTTTTTGAATCTTCATAGAAAAAAAAAAGAAAGAAAGCTTGACAGATTGGTCCCAGATTTGAGTCTGTTAGAAAATGTACATTCAATGTTTGGTCTTCTATTCTTGATAAAAGATCAAGGTTCACTTCTGGGTAAGGAATCAGAGTAAACAAACAAACCATTGTACAGTTGTTTACAATCTAGTTTCCCCCCCCCGCGCCCCGTATATTGTACACACGGTTCATTGTAATACTAAAGCAAAGCACTTGGTATGTAACTGAATTAACAGACTCCTTATAAGCCCTCAAAAATAGATTCAGTGTTTCTGAAAAGCCCATGTTTTTTTAAGGCCACGATAATCTGCCAAGAGTCATTTTATCTTTAAAATAGCGTAATTAATCTGATGTTTCCACTTCTCAAGTAATTCCTCTTCTTCCTCTCCGTTTCTGACAAGATGACCCAATGCCTCTCACTCTATCTGCGTAAACACTGGAGATCTTGAAGGCTTGGCTGTCCCCTCACTACTTGCTTGTAGTCGTTGAGATCCAACGTTGTCTTGAACTACATTCACAGCGAAGAAGAACTTTGAGTATAATCTCTGATGAGGAGCGTGTCATACTTTGGGGAGGATGGGATACAGAGAGCTGATTCGGACACTGGAGAGCTGGGAGATGCACTTCCAGAATCGATGGAGTCTCTAAAAGGAGAAGGAGGAGTTAAAGCTACCAACTCCTCAAGGTCTTGCTTGGTTGATGGGGTCTCTGAAGTGCCTTCTTTGATGCTGCCATTTGAAGGTTTCCTAGCTGACTGCGAAGCGCCATTGACTTCAATGGCAGGAAGCGGTTGGATCTCTGCAAACGTGGTCATTGTCGTAGGGAGCTGGATTTCCCGTGGAATCAGGTATGAAGAGCAGAGAGGAGTGGCCACCATTGTCCCTGGAGTGGCTGTTGAAAGCATCATAGAGTTCAGCTCGCTGATATTGGCTGTAAAGCGAGTAACCACGCTACTGATCTGCTCCATGAGGGAGCCTTGGGAGGAGCTACTTCGCTGAGGAGGTTCTGACTGGAAGGTAGGGGCATCATCTTCTGTTCGGCTAACAGAGGCAGTTCTGTGGCTCAAGGTGCTGATAGGTGAGGGAGTCTGTGGTCGGTACTGAGCTGGGTATTGCTCTTCTGCTTCCGAAACGTCGTAAAGCGTTTTGGCACTGGCCTCAGGAAATGTAGCACTGCTACTATGTCGGCTACTATCTGTGCTTTTAGAAAAAGGCTTGATCACTGCAGTTTGATTAGGGTTCTCTTTTTTGTTGATGTGGATTGACAACCGCTGCCAAAGGTGTGCTCCTCTGCTGCTTTTCTCATTCTGGGCCCAGGAAACTGATTTCCCATTAGAGCTGTAAACAGAAATGAGATAAGATGGTAACTTGCATCAAAGTTAAAAATGTAATCGCTGTACCTATACCATGGGTACATAGTGTCCCAGAGCTTACATTCATCGTAAAACTGACTGTTATCTCATCTATACTTATATCATCTATTATCTATGTCTATTTCTATTGCGATATATCTGTATCTATCATTTATGCCTATAAGTTTTAGGAAAACAAGCAGAGCGTGCCAGCTCATTTCTCAGGCATCCAGCTGTCACCTACTTTGTGCTACTTCATGGCCACTGCTGACCCCTCTGCTGCTGCCCTCGGGACATAGGCAGTGTCCATCTTGGGGTGCTTGATGGTTTCCCTTCTGTTGGATTGGTGTCAGGAAGGGGGGCTGTGGGACTGAGGGATGCATGGAGGAGTGAGGAAGAGGGAAATGACTGAAGGGAATAGATGAGAGCCCTGCACTGGCTGGGTTGCAGGGGGCAGATATGTAGGCTGGCCTGGGAGCATTCAATGGTCAGGAGCTTGGCGTAGGGTGATGGCCACTGATTTTTGGTATGGGACAGGGAGTGTAGACTGGGAGATGAAGAAGTGTAGTCTGTTATGGCTGGGAAAAAAAATCTATTTATATCCCAGTACTTGGAAGAACAGAGGCAATACTGAGAAAGGGCTACTCTAGTTGTGGGTGGGGAGATGCCTCCAATGGGTTACCTCTTCTTCACCAAGGTACTTGGTAAATTAGCCACCACTAGCTTAAAAAACTTATTTTTTTATTTGCAGGTTGGCTCAGACAATAAAATATATTCCTAGTAGGAAAGAAATAATGGACAAGCTATGCAAGCAGCTCCTCATGGTGGCTTGAGTTTGGGGACAGCAATAAATATTTTGCTACGCTCTCCTGCAAAATGAGTCCTCTTAGGGTAATTTCTTTTCAGATCCCAGCATACCCTGATCTTTATCATACCCTGATCTTTATTAAAGTTGCTTGTTTTTCTCCTCTTGCTATCTAAGAAGAGCCAGCTGCAGCACTTATAAACACATAGTATGAAACCACTCCTTTCCTTTTACATCTTCCTTAGGCTGATGAGCTGGTGTTTATACACACATTAACCTATAGTTCTTGGGATTAAGGAAGACCATTAGAAATATTTCTTAGCTGAAACAGACAATGACTCTGAAATGATGTCAACAGGAAAAACATAGTCTCCACATACAAATAAGTGATTTATATATAAAATGCAACAGAACTTTAAACAATTCACTTTGGTTTCTAAAACATTTGCTACAGCCATTTAGGATTTTTGGAAAGACAACCACATTGGAGACCCTGGCAGAGTATCATGAATTTGTTGTTTGTTTGTTTGCTTTTTAAGCCTGAAATAAATATACTCACACATGTTAGCCTACAGTGTAACAGTTTGCAAGACACATAGTTTACTAAACACAGATGACTTTATACCAGCCTTCATGTGGAGGCTTGCCATGCACTATCGGTTTAATAGCTCTTCCAGTCATCTAAAAAAAAAATCGTGTGCTGAGTGTAAACAAAACCTTCTTGTGGGTTCACATCCACAATTATGTTGCACAGAATTACGATGGATCATGTAACACAACATATGCCAACATCTTTCCCCTTCAAAAGCAGCACAACAGAATCCAGTAGACAAGCACAACATAAACCAGTGGGTATTTTAAGACAGGCTAGACTGGGAGATGATAATCTGTATGAGTATATAAGGGCTCACTCCTTTGCTGCAGTGATCACCAGGATATTATCTGGATCTTGGAAGTTAACTGTTATGCACCTACCCCCAAAATGCCAGGCAGAACAGCTGGTGGCTTGTAACAATCCCTTCCTTTTGCTGGACCTCAACCAGGGCAAGCAGGAAAAGCAAAAACTAACCCGTAGCACTGATCACTCTGACTCTCTTATCTCTGTGGATGTGATTCTGAGCTGAACGGGAGCTGCCGCTAACGTCTGTAGCGTCCTCAGAGGAAAACTCTTCCCTCTGAGGATTGCACGCTCCTCTCACTGGAACACGTATTCGGTGGTGTTGAGAGCTGTTTGAGAGCCCTGGCTCCTTGGTCATGCTGAGTCCTGAGCTCAGTGGGAGCTGGGTGCCAGCAGCAGGAGCAGGATTTGGATCCTTTGGCAGGTGAGATCTTGCCTCTAGTTCTGTTATGATGACCACGAGATCTCCCAGCTCCTGCTGAGTTTGAGCTGCACCAGGAGGCTGGGTGACTCAGCACTTGTGATCTGGCAGAAAGAGAGGGCCTAGTTCCAGTCCTGGATGTCCTCCCTGGTGGGATCTTTTAACTCCTGCTGAGTTCAGAGCTCAGAAGGTTCTGTGACAGACCTGCCTGTCACAGAGGTGAAATAAATGCCATAGACATGAAAGATTAGCCAAAGCAAATAGAAATGCTTGCCTGAAGAAAGAAGTATATTTTAGCACCCCTCCTGACTGCAAGCACTGGCTTAGTACATATGTTCAAACCCTACGGCTTCAAGTGTGTACATGAGCACTAAACGCATGTAGACATTTTCAGTCGACTGAAGGTCAGATTGTAAGAGGTCATGAAGGGAACGTGTCACTCGCTCCCTGGTCACCGTTCAGGTGACAATTATTAAGGAGGCTAGGAAAAGTAAAAGGATGAAATCTGGGGATGTGTCCAGCCCTCGGCAAGGGCAGCTGACAGTTAAATCTTCAATGGAGCAGCTGTCACCAGCCTCCCTGAATCCCAGTTTGGTTTTGGGTCAGTCTTGGCTGATGCACTCGTTTACGGCCTTTGCGCTGTACCTAAGAGTAATCAAGCTGTATGCGTGGCTCTTGTGGAGATCCTAGTGCTCTAAAGGAGACCCAGTGCCTGTTTGATGTAAATTTTGTGAAAAGCTTGAAAGACTTGACCATTATTCATTGCAAATTCCTTGATATAAAAAACTGAATAGGGAGCAAGCAGCAATTTATCTGTAAGGAATGAACCCTATAGTTGAAATCCTAGTAGTCTGCCCAGCAGTAATTGGAATTATGCTCTGAGAAATGTACCATCCTCTTTATCATGCTGCACCTACTTACTACAAAGTCAACACTGGACTGATTTGTGCAATCGTTTATCACCTCTGTGAAAGAAGCACCACTTGTTTTCATATATTGGTATGAAGCTAGGTTACGGGTAAATTCCAGTGATAGTACTTTAAGATTCTGCTCTAACTGCATATTGCTACTCTGTCAAGTTAACTGGAAACCACCACAATGCACACAATTGAAAAACAGAGAAATAAAGATAGATCAGAGACATAGACTATGATGTCTACTAATGGAATTGTTTACATTTATTATGCCCAGCTCTGCCATGACCCTCGATGATGGGAAACTTTAGAGTTTTCTTGCAAGCAGATTTTGGCTCCCTCACATGAGAACAGCTGAATTACACTTTTGAGCTCCCAAAGGAATTCCACTGCTAAGTTTCACGGAATACACATTTTTCTACTCTACTCTGCTTTTTTGCTGGCACATTGTACTAAGTAGAGCAGAGCAGAGTACAGGTCATATCTGGAGAAGAGCAAACTCCAATCAAGCGGTGGCATAATTTCCAAACCAAAATGATAGCAAAATACTTTTTTGGGGGGAGGTAAACCAAAACCTTTTGCATAGCAATTTTTTTCTTTTCTTTCACTATAGGTTAATTATATGCAGTTTTATATACAAAAGGGATTTCCTCAGAACCAGTCACACCAATTGTTTCTGCAATCTCTTTACTAAAAGCAGCTTTGATTTTGATACCTAGGCTTTTTCCCAGCGCACTAGACCTACCATTATAATATGTACAAGAAATGAAAGTGGTATAAGTGAGAGAGCTCTTGAAGTCTCTGATATTTCAAATATTTCCTCTACAGTTGTCCACTTGCTGACAGAATAGCAATTAGTATTGTTTCTCATTTTCTTCCCTTAATTAATTTTTTTAGAGTCACTTACGTTTTGTCTTTAGGGCTTTGTTCTGTATTCATGAGTGATATTAATTCCTTTTTATCCACTTAGGTGTTAACAAAAAAGTTCCCCTCCCCTTACACGTGAGGTTTTTTTACTGTCTTGAATAGATTACTTTGTCCTTTGTTTTGGTTAAGGTAGCAGAAGTTTTGTTCCAGCATTTCTCACTCTGTGATACGATTATCTGTGAAATGGTGCATAGCTCTGCCACCAGGGTTTCTTTAGTCAGATGCTGTTAAAGCAAATGTGTTTTGTGAAGTCCTTCAGAATACAGAAGAAATGAAAATCAGGAAGAGGAATTGACAGTCACAGCAGCTGAAACCGCTGATATTTAAGCAAGGGTGCTGTTCTCATTAATTACCTGCAGTTGCTAAAATTAATTATGATTATGAGTACCTAGGGACTTGTATTGGGACAGTTACTGAAAGCGTATGTAATTTGAAAATAAGTCACTTTTATTCTCTTGTTAATAGCTTTAAATCAAATAGGAAAAACAATTTAAAATGATGGAATTTATTATTTCCTAAGAAAGCTTAGAATGTTTAGCTACATAATATTATTATTCACCAGTGGCAACTGGAATACAAGGGGAATCAATAGAGATTAATAAAAAAATTTAAGGCAATTTTTGTTCTCTAACACATACCAATATTGGTATCTGATTCCAAATTTGAAATGATACAACTGAAAAAAGATACTGGACAATAACTTGATGGAGACCTGTATGATCTCTTTTCCAGCTGTCCTCACATGAATATAATAAGGAACAATTTCAAATTCTTTAATTTTTAAGTCCATGCATGAATATTCATATTTCAGAACACTGGTCTAAATTTTATTGAGCAGCAAAGTTATGTTTAGATGTTTCAATGGCTGAAGTAGAGTGTTGCACTTAAATTTAAAGCAATATCTTTTTTTTTAAGAAGATGACGTAGTTTATTTATTGCTCCAACATTGCGCAGACCAAGCCTGTTTCTTAAGGGCAGTCTTCTCCTGTCTTTAAGGGAGAAGTCCTTCTGTCTTATCCACAGAAGCAGCTGGCAATGGTAAGCAGGATAAACTTCAGTATTTAGTCCATACAGCTTTCTGCCAAGGAGAGCTCTTGCTATTCAAAATAAATAGTAAGAAGCTGTTGCCCTTTTAGAGTCCTCTGCTGAAACCTTATTAAAGACTCAATGATATAATTACTCTGCCTGAAAAGGATTTGTGTACTATCTGTAGATTTAATTAAAAACTGACTCTTCATAAGGGGTGATCTGTGTGTGTGCTTGTGATGCATGCAAGCACGGGCACATGTATTTTGTTTCTCTAGTCTTGTCACTTGAGCCAATCTCAGATCGATATACATTTTGCTTGTAGTGACCCAGGTTCTTCATCCCTGGGAGAATGCAAGTGCCTTACAACATGCTAAAAACACTGAAATGAAGTAAGTGGTTAAAGTGACGAACTCTGGTATACCTGTATGAAGAAGTCATAGTTTCTTCTTCAACTGTAGGACAACCTGGATGACTGGCTAAAACTGGACGCAGAACCTTAAGATGTCTAAACTAGGTCAGTTCTATGGCTGTAATGGGTTATGCTGTTGCTATTCCTCTCATTTTAAATAGCTTTTAAGGAAATCTCTACATGCTAATATAATTGTTTCCCTGGCTGAAAGCCAGTTCTGCCACACACAAATAGCCTGCTAGTGATATATCACTCAAGTCATTTAGCTTAATTTATTCCCATGTTCTTTGTTCTATGGAGATAAATAACAATGAGACACAAGAGAGGAATGATACAGGGAAAAAAATCACTTTGTCCTGTCCCGAGTTCTAGAAGTAAACAACATATTTTGCAATTATTTTGCAAACAGAGTTGTTTTCTGTTAACAATAGCAAGGGCATTTATTTATATTACTCCACGAACTGTAATCTGTTGATACCTCCTTTCCTCATGAAAATCACAGCTGACATTTACATGAATGACTTTAATGTATAAGGATGAAAGAAACTACAAAGTGAGAGAGCGCTGATGGACAGAAACTTTGCCAATGACCTCCCAGCGCAGCCACCAGCGATGCTAATTCTGGCAGCTCTTTCAGCAGCATGCCTGGTTAGGACAGGAAATGAAGCGTCTGGTATCTGAATGAAACATTTCTAGGACGCCTATTATCTTGACCCAAAATGCAAAAATGATTTTGATACCAGATGTAGCTTCTTTCCCCTATTACTGTGACCTCATTGCAACTGTTAATTAAAGCAGCGAGTGCTGGGTTTCGCTTGTCTGAAAAATGTCACTTCAAGCATCTCTGAGGAAATCTCTGCTACACTGGAGCATCCTGTTCACAGGATGGAGAGGGGACAATGCCAGCTCTTGAACTGTGATTTCTGCTTCCTGATGCACAAAGCTTTAAGATGCTTTCAACATTGCTTAGTCAACATGGTTTCAGGTTTTTCCATTTTTTTCATTGATAATTTGCTAAAGGTATGAAATGGAATCTGAGGAAAATAGGAACCATTAGCTTACCTGACCCTGAGATCAGGAGCACAAGCAATACACAAGGAAAAAAAAAAAAAAAAAAGATAAAAAAAAGAGTTAAGTCTCCCAGTTGTATCATCTCCAGAGTCAAGAGTTCATTTGAATTCTATCCTCTGCAAAGAGCATACAATAGGAGGAATTTCAGGTGTTTGATATGCCTGATAAATAATTACAGAGGTATTTATGCACTTGGGACTTTGCAGCAGAAAAATTACTCTTGTGAATTATTAAGCAGTTTCTTATTTGGTGCATTTATTCAAATCAGAAATGCAAAAAACCCAAACAACAACAACAAAAAACCCCCTTGTGATGCCTGCTTTATGAAAGCCTCAGAAAATACCCCATTCCATAGGCGATTTTGTCAGGTATATGAGAGTGATGGTCACAGGTGATGCAGGATGTAGTAACTTCTTTTAATCAGAAATAGCCTTACAAAGTATCACGTAGTATACACATTACTGCTATTTTTATGTCACTTTTTTCATCTTGAAAACTCCCAAGTCATTTGTAAGATTATTATACAGAGATAGCTAGGCCCTGATGTGAAAAATAGCCACGCTAGGGTTGGAACACAAAAATAATGTTGCACGAGGGATTTGAGAACATGAGCTGAACAATACTGCCCAGTATGAAATTGCACAGCATTTTATAGAGTGAAAGGATGGTTGTAAGTGGGATTTGGTTGGTATCATGGGACCTCTTCGTCCCGTGAGGTGATGAGATTTTTTTTCATTATTCACAAACAGTCAGACCCCTGCATCTGTCTTTTTCCATCTGCACTTCATCCCAGGGACTTCTAGCACTGGTCTGATACTTACTGAGACAGGAGAGTGGCACCTACTTTCCTTTCTGCAACATCTACGTTCTCTCTGGGAGGTTCCCAGGCTATTCAGTGGCAACTCTACTTAGCTCATGAAATTTGACAAGGACCACTGGCCAGGACACTGTGGCTGGAGACAACAAAACACAGCCATCAAATGCAATTGCACTCTCTGTTAAGCAGCAGGTGTTCTTAACTGTTTGAGTAGGTCTTGCAGCTGACAGTCTTGCTGTGGAACTATTAGACTGACACAGTTTCCAGTCTTTTTGACTGTTAGGGCATCCTCTTTAACAGGAACCTTTTTCTCCTCTCTACTTGACTCAGATCGATTACAGTCTGGAATGCAAACAGATTCTTCACTGTGAAGATATAAAATATAAAAAAAAGAAGTTTTTCAAGTGTATATATATGGCCAGGCAAAACAGAGCTGAATACTGTACAACAAAATACAGTTGCTTGACATTTACATGTACTTTTCTTCTCTTCAAAATTCTCTTATATACTGACTCCAGATTGATTTTAAATGAAGAATAAATATCACTGAAGGCAATGAAATGTAGGAAAAAAAAAATCCAGACAACACACAGACAAGAATCAGAATCCCAGTTGACAAAAAATTAGAGGCATGTATATATTTTGCACAATACTCAACGATGAATGTTCCTGATGTTAGTTAAACAGCAGGAGTCCCCCAGGTGTGTGCTACGTGGTGTTATAGCCTTATGTACACGAGTGAATATTCTTGTACCCAAGGGGAACATAACACTGTGCAAGTGTTTCACTGAACACCCTCCTGCAATGATAAAATGCACCTGTGATGTGAAAAGTAAAGGTATAATTTGGTCATACTGTGCTCTAAGGTTACTTTTATAAATACCTTACAGGAGTCAATAAGGAATGAGTAGATCTTTTAATAAATGGTAAACAAAATGCTTCTAGCTTGTAGTAGAATGTAACACAATGATACAATGCTTATTAAGAATATTGTTTCATGAAAGTTTTATAACCATCTGTGACACATGCAGCTTATTCATTTATTAATGGAGATGTCTGGAGAAATGGATTTTCTGTCCTATGGGAGAGTTCAACATTTGGAAATCTGACTGGACTCAAAAAAAGATGAATAGCTGAAATCTCCAAGTATTTCACAGAATTAAATAGTTTGAAATATTTCAATACGAAACCATCAAAATGGCCATATTGAAACAGTTCATCCCAGTAACACTGAAAAAATGTAGTATTGGATATTCATTAAGACTGTAACATTGGTGTATAACATCATGCAATATATAATGGCCAAAACAAAATTGAAAATATATTAATAATAAATTTAATGAAATTTAATAAATTTAATTAAATGGAGAATGTTATGAAAAAGATGTTCTGAACTATTTAAAATCTTTCCTTAAAACACTGTAAAACTCAGTATTTTCCCCAAGATATTTTAATTGAGAAGAACTGACATTTTCATGTTGAAAATGTTTTCATCAATGAGTTTTTCTCTGCTCTTTCTAAAAGCTCTTTTGATTAGACCTAATGTAACCTCTAATAAGTAGTGGGACCACCGTTCCAGAGGTGCTCTGGAGCTGCTTAGTCCAAGTTTGAATGCTGTCTCTCTTCATCCACTCTACTAAGTCAGGTGTAAGTTTTCTCCTCCCAAAGTACCATATTACAACAACATCACACAGGACACGTGGTTTGGATCACTCGAATGAACATGGTGCAGGTTTTTTTGGTGGTCAGATGGAACATAGAAATCAGCAGTGGCCACGTGTTTTCTTTTTTTTTTTTCTTTTTCTTTTCTAAACATACTATATGGGATGCACAGGAATTACAGACAGAGGATCTGGCCTGGCATTGTCCCAGGGCTGCTCCTCTTGTTCACAGACATATCACACTGCCCTAAGGCCACTTGCTGTATGCTTACCTGGTCATTGTAGCTCTCCCACCATTCCCCATACTCCCTTTTGGGGTGAAACACTCTATTTCCGACTTGTGCGGGGCCAGTCTCCTGCCTTTGTACCTAATAAATCACGACAACAACAGGAGCAAACAGAAAGAAGTGATTGTGTGCTCAGCTTTCTGTGACAGCTGCTGTGCAAAGGGCCATGCACATGAATGCTACCGTGGCAGTGGTGGGGCATAGTGCAAAGCAGCCGTGGGAGCGGTGGAATAACTGCTTAAAACCCCAGACCTGTGCTAAAGCAAACAGGGCTATGCAGGAGAGGTGGTCACCATTTTCTTTTATATATATATATATATATATATATGCAGGAAAAGCTAAAAAATTATACAGAATAAATACCATGCTAAAGTTTTGTCTTTAATATTTTTTGGAATTAGACCAAAATGTTTGGCTGAACAGTTTAAGGGAAACACCACCTAAATTAAGAATCAGTGAAAAATCAACTGGTGGCCACATTCTCAATCCTAACTTAATCTTTTCTCTGATCTTCCATCTTTGTAACATTTGACATGTTCCTCTGCTTGTCAAAGCAAGCACCAGTGTAGTTGATTGCTTGGGTAAAATTTGGGTGGGCTCACAGTTCATGTCATGAATGGGTCTTTCTCCATTTGCAATAAAAGGAGACTAGATGACTTGCTGAGATGTAGACATAAAGTCTAGTGAAATCAATGCCAATCCTAGAGCGCAGCACAGTACTATGAATATTTTACATACCATACCTTGTACTTGGATGAAAAATTCACTTGGATAAACAGTTTAATACTCAAGGATCTAATTAATCCCTGGACAGGATTTCAGGATAAGACCTTGTCACCATTTACTCTTTGAGCATTTAATTGGGATATGAGCATTGAAGAGGTCTAATGCTGGCTCTCTTACCAGTGGTGACTTTCACCCTAATTGTACAAATTCTTGTGCTAGGTGTTACAATACCTATTTAAATGCTTTAATAAAAATTGGGCAAAATGCCTGCAGATGTCTTCTCAAAGAGCTGTTTGTGAGATCCCACTCCCACTATGAGCTATGAGCTGCATTGTGGGTAGTTAACACACTTATGTGGGGAAGCCTGTACCTTTTAACACTGCTAACATTACAGAATAGATGACTTATTGCTCGTCCATTAACCTGATCTAGATAGAAAAAGGTACCTTGAAGAGAACAACCCTGTAAAAGAGAAATAACCGAAGTACACACAAAGTCTGGCTAAACTTTGGATGCAGTTGTAGCAGATCCTCAAAGGTGGTGTATATTGCATAAATAACTGAGGAAGAAGCTTAGTGAACCTGAGAGTGAACCTGAGACAGTAAAATGACATGTGCTCAGTGCAGAGAAGTCCTTTTGTTTACAAATTATAATCTTACTGAAAGGAGCAACAACAGGAGCTTTGTGGACTGGCTACCAAGGGTTTTAAGGCAATCCAGAGTGTGGTATATGCAGTGCTCCCAGACAGGCATGAAGCTCACGCAGGACACATATATATTAAATAGCAGTTGATTCCTAGAGCAGAGGAAAAAGTGGAGGGGCTTAGAAAGTAGATAAATTCACTGAAAAATACAAAGGAAGTCAAACTGGATCATACAAATTCAATTACAGTAGCCAGAGAGTAAGAACAAAGAGGAAAGAATGTGTAGAAACTTCACAGGAAAGAAAAGGAAATAAAGTTGAGGTGAAAGTGTTAGACATCAAAGAAAGCAGAGTTTAGGAAGAGCAGGAAGACATACATTTACACTTGATAACCAAAAGAGGTACTCTGTGCCCAGCAAGACACAAGGAGAAAAACACAAGACTAAGAGAAGGAATTTGGAGACTTTAAATGCTCACAAGTTGAATACTAAAAAGTAGCCAGCAGAAGGAAACAAGAGGTAAGTGTCCTTGGTAACTCCATCCTGAAGATACCCTGGTTGCATATGACCCAGATAAAGAAACTCCCCAAATTGCCCATTCCCCAGTCATTAGCATAAATTTCACTTCTGTGAAAGTCAGCAGAGAGGCTGCTATGAATCTCTCAAGTTTTTCCATCCACTCAAGAGCAAATTACACCATCAGAAATAGTGTGTTGTCACAGAATGTCTCAAAGCATTGAACCATAGTAACTACTCCACTGCCATTCCTTGAGGGTTAAATATCGATGTAATTATGAAAATAGTAACCAAACGCTAATGAACCCTCCTAGCATGGAAACTGCATCTAACCAGTGCGTGGAAGCTGCAAAGTTCTTTGGGTGCCCATTGTGGAAAGGCACACCAGAGCTTCTGTGTAAAAAGGGTTTTCAGCTTTCAGAGCAGATAAAGGACATGATTTTGCCTCACAATGTCTTGCATTAGAAAAATGTCCCCTTCGTGGTTGTTAAAACAAAGGATTGCTTTAAAAGATTTAATCTGAGGGAAGAAAAAAACCTGAAACATTTCTTTGTAGTTGTCATAACAAGTGCTAATGTAAAAATTAATTTGGCATTTCAGCTGGTGTATGGAGGAGGCATAAAACACTCCAATGTGAGCAGTATTTGCAAGAATAGATTTATTTTCTCAGGGTCAATTCCAGGACTACATATTGGTTAGAAAAGAGAGACAAGACTTTGCTTATGTGCTGAAAGGCAGCTACTAAATTCTGTTGAAGGATTTAAAAGATTTTGGGTAATTTTTAGTGTTTCTTTGGGGTCTTTGGGCATGGCATTATGGGCTGTGTCATTTTTTTGCACAGGGGTGAGTTGTCTTAAGAACAAATGCTTAATGATACATACTAATATGTTTTATAAGTGTTGATCAGTGGCGGGAAATTTGGGAAGTAATTCCCAGTAATTCGGTCACTGTGGTGGTTAGCCATATGCCAAATAATTGTCACATCACTATCTTACACAGCAGTGCTCTGCACTCTCCAGAGGGGATCAGTAGAAAGAGATTTACTCCTGGGCTCAGAGAAACCATGTCTGTACTGCCTTGGCTTTTAGCGAACTCAATGTACATATGGCAGGAAACTTGATGTACATGGCAGGAAACACCAACGTGACTGCTCGGGTTTAAAGGACTATTAGACCTTTTCCTTGCCTTCTTCACCTTCCAACAAAACTCCTCTTGTAGGCCAAAATTAATGGATGCTATGGGAAATAAAGGGAGAAGATAGATATCACCATCCTGAATGAGACCAATAGTCATCCACTACAAGTCTGTAGAAACTGGGTTTTGATCTCTTAATGTGCAGATCGCTAATCTTTTTTTTCCAGTGAAAGTGTGGGCCCCTGTACTGACATGAGTTGATGGTCTTCAGATATGGATGTTGTTAGACTATGCCTACATGTTAGAACCAGGTGCTGGCATCCTGGTAGTGGTCCTGACTTCATGTTAGGGTGAGACCCAGGTGTGCTCATGGACCCTTCTGCCCCTGCTCTCTCCTGGTTTCCATGCAGAGGGTCTTGGATGCTTTGACCAGCAGTCCCTTCCATGTGGTAATACATCCCCTATCTGGAGGATGTTGGCAGCCCAGACCTAGAAGATGCACACATTCTGTATAGTTTGGTCAAAGACTTAGTGAGATCCTTGAAAAATAGTCCATGGGTAGAATATGGGCAGTAGTACACTGATTCTTTTAAAATGTCCACACTACACCAATTGAGAAAGACTACCCAAAAGACAAGTGCTTGCAATAGCAAAAAGTAGTTTCAGATAGTGTGTCCTCTGAAAAAAAATATCCCAGTGACTAGAAACTGGCTTTTACTCTTAGACATATGATTTTTTTCTCTCTCCTTTTTCAGTGAAAAGAAAAAAGTTTAACTAACTAAAAGATATCTCAGGATATCTTTGATTTTTTTTTTTTTTTTTTTTTTTAAATGAAATGCAAAGCAAAGGTAATTTGCTGTGTAGGAGATGGAGAGCTGTCATCAATCCGTATTTCAAATGCAATCTCATACTGCCATGCAGAAATATTATTAATTATTGAGCACCAAATGGATGCTTGGCACTGTTAAGACCCAGAGGAGAAGAGCAGCTCTAATCAACATGCTTTTTCTACTTCAAGGTGGGAGTAACATCCTGATGAAACTGTGCCTAGGAGGGTGGAAAAAGAGATGTTTCCACAGGAATGCTCAAGAGGAGAGAGGTTGTTCAGCCAAATCACTTTGTAGGGCAATGGCTAATTCTGTATTGGGGACTTAAGTTCAGCATTGCAGTGACTAATTCCTAAGGGCCTTGCAAGTTAATGGGATTCAAATTTTTGGAGATACTGAAAATTTTCCCCACAAGTTAACAATAATCAAAGCACACAGTATCTGTTATTTCAATCACAAACCTCTCATTTTGGCTATTTTGGAATAAACCTGAAGCAAGACTTTTTTTTTTTAAAGCCCTGAAAGGTAAAATTAACAGAGAAAGGAGGAGAGGGGATTCAGAAAGCTTTAACAGTATATTGATGAAATATTGTCTCTTTGCTTTCCATCACTTTTATGGAGCCTTTTCAATGTGCTTATGCCTGGAACTTGAACAGGTTGCTGAATGTTACAAAGCCACCCACTTTTTCAGGCCCATTTATATATTTTAATTGTCAGATCTTACATACAAGTAGTATTTTTCACCTGCAGTATTACTGTCTTGATATTAAGAAATGATGAAGAACCTGCATTTCAAGGCAGTAGAGTTGGGGCTGACCTTTAAACTAGATAAGACAATATATCTATGAAGATTTCTTTATAAATGGTAAAGAACGAACTATGAAGAATAATTAGTTTTGTTACTATAGAGGCTGCTTTGAGCTACAAACATATTGTGTTCTGTAAAATCAGTTCTGCAAGGTTGGTCATGCTATCTTGACATTGCATCACATTGCAGTGAATACTTTTAAAGGGGTCTCAGCTTATTGTGTGACATTTCCCATTTATATAATGTCTAAAATAAGTTATAAATTATTAAGCATGGCACAGTATGTTCCATTTAAAAAATCAGCATATAAATATTGTTTGCTTAATAGCACAATTTCAACAAGCAAAATTACTTTAAAGCCAAACTCACAGTATTTTTTTTTTCAGGTGCAGTATCATATCTTTCTTTTTATTCTTTTTTTTTTTTTTTACCCAGCTTATTCCAATTAAGCAATCACATGTAATTGCAGCTGGTGAATTAAAATGACATTTTTGATGGAATGCTATACAAAGCATTATACTGGCTCAAGGGAAGATTAGACTAATAGCAAAATACCACTAGTATGTTTATTTACCCTCTTCCAGAAAGAGTATTTCGGAAATGTTGGACAAACCATTGTACAGGATTTTTTGTACACAAGATTTCTTGTTCTACCCATTCTATTCATGATGCTGAACTTCTGTCCTCTCTTCTTCAGGTATGTATAGCTACAGATGTCATAGGAAGGTCTCATTATTTTATTCATTATTTCCTTCATTATGTTGTAAAGGGAAGCTACATGTCATTTGCTCTGAAGCATTTTAAATGTTAGAAACTTCTCTAGGTTTGTGAAATGGATGGATGGGAGCCTACTTTTCTGTGACTTCCTTTGGCTTTGAGTTTAACGTGACATTTTTCAATTTTGCTGACTTATAAGAGAGAAGTTTCTTTTTTTCCAATGTGTTTTATTACTTGCATCTGTTATTGTATCCTGTATATTTAATATATGAACTCTATATTTTATTTTCTAATGTTTTGCATCTTTAGTGCTTGTTTATTAGATTTTTAACCTTTCTTTTTCTGCTACCTCATTATTGGATAGTGGACCGTAAAATGACTTATTTTTTTTTGAGGCCATGTATAATTGTGTTATAAGTCATCAACTGGCAGCAAACCGGATAATCACTGCAATATATAATGCTATAATCGAAACTACAGCAAATTAAAAGAGAGTTTAGTGTTTATATATTTTAACAGACACCTGGCTTGAATTTTGGTCACAGTTATTAAAAAAATGTAACTAAATGCATTTCTAAGCTGAAACTCCAGCTCTTCTACCAGTCCACACCAATTTCCACTATTCAAGTAGAAATGACATTATTTATAATTCATATACAGGCATTTCCCTAGTGGCAGACTGGATCATGTCTTGTCTGGACCTTGGAAGGAGGGTGGATGTCCTTAGTTTTCTGTTTGTCAAATTAATTACAATGCCAGTTCACATCAGAATTTGCTCTGGAAAGAACCAGAATAATTTCCTTTGGTAGAAAAAGCAGTGCTCAGGTCAGATGGTAGTTTGCAACAGGATCTACGTCAAGCATGCTAATGGGCATGAGACCAACTGCATGGCTTGTCTGGGTGCTCTTCAGTATGACTGTTAAGGACAGTATTGATATCATATATGGTGACATTTATCTGTCACCAGAATTTTGGGACACAGGTTTTAAGAAAAAAAAAGGTAAAAGGAGTAGCGATTACTGTTAAAAAATAGAAAACTCCTCCTCAGCTCTTTCTTCCCCTGAAAATAATATCAAGCTGCTGGATCTCATTTTCACTGTTCTTTTCTTTTTTTTTTTGTAGTACGCTAACAAGACTGCATTTTGCAATTTAGAGAATATTTGTATAAGAGAAGGCAGGGAACTGTTTACAATGTGATTTAATTTGTACAGTTCAGCTATGATATTTGGTTCAAAACGATGGGGACACCATCTTAATAATATAAAAATTTACAAAACTTAGGCTTGAATATATGTGCAATGCAGACAAACAATTTATATCAATCAATCAGTATTTTAATTAAATTTAAGTTGAGGGTAAAATTCAAAACAACACTAGCACTGCACACAAATTAAAAATCATTGTAATCAGGGTATTCAAGAATATCAATTCATTATACAGATGGAATGTTTTAGCAGCAATTTATCAAAATCTTTCAGACCTAATACCTTTCACTGAGTTTCATAAAATGTTCTTCAGTCACTTCGCAATATTTGAAGTTTAATTAATCACAGTGTCAAGCTTGTCCAAAAGACACCAGGACTAATTTATTTACGGGAAAATGAAGGACTGAAGCCATTCAGTAATCTCACAATCTAAATTTTTGTAGCCTATTAGATTAAAATAGCTCTGAATGATCCATTTGGGAACTGTTTCATTAATAAATGAAGACTAATCAGTCAAAAGAATAATGTCTCCCTTTGAAGAGTCAAAGATTTTTTCCTGCATGCATCAAAATTATTTTCTAGCAAGGCTATGAAGCAAACAAATAATATCTAGTTGTATCATTATGGCTAGATTTTGGTTTTGAAATAAAAGTAATAACCTTTGAGCCAAACCTTCACCTCATGTAAATTGTTACCTGCTCTAATGATATTAGGTCATGTAAGAAGCTTACCTCTCACTTTTTTGCCGTTGTCTCATAGTACAAAGCCATCTAAGCACTTTCGTGCAATTTGTAATCGATGGTCGCCTTAAACAGCATTTGTAGAAATTAACTTTTTTTGGGGTACATGATGATTTCTCAGTGGCATCTTTTGCCTTCCAGTAATCTCTGGTCCTGTTTTGTGCAGCACTTTCCCTTTTCGGGTTCCACTGGGATTTCTTGCACTGAGATGAGCAATGGCTAAAAGCTGGTCACTGCTACAGTCCAAGGATGGTGCAAGTAATTTCTAAAATGTAACTTCTTAAGCATTAGTTCTCCTGGTTCACATTCTTCAATAATCTCCTGGTTAGTTCTCCATACACACAAGAGTTGATTTAAATAACTAAAAGTCACCAATAAGTTATTGTCTATTCTATAAAACTTCAGGATATCAAATAGTGTCCCTTTTTTTTTTTTTTTTTTCTGTAGCTAAATAAAACCAGAACTGTAAAGATCTTTTAATGTAAAGCTAATAATAAAAGCCTGGTGGATGGAGCACTTGGGGGGTACAAGAGACCCAGGCTGGAATCTCTCCTCTGCCATTGTCTGACGTTAACACTCATTGTTCTTTTCACCAGGCTAGAAAGCAACTGTCTCCCTTTTCCAATCAGTGTTTATTTTATTTTATTTTCACCAGACTCCAGTAGGAAAGCAGTCCATGCTCGCATGAGTGACAGGCTGCTGATACAACTCCATACGAGAGGTGATACACTCGTCTTGAGCTCAGTGTTGTGAGGTTACAACCTCTTCTGTATTTGGTTTCATGTTTCTATGAGAAAACCAGTGCAACTACCTGAAGAAACTGCAGAACTAACAATTTTTATGAAGTCCATGGCTGTTAGTGTATGGATTGGGAAAGTTGAGTTTTCCCTTGTTTTGCCAGGCAATGGACCTGAATGAGTGTTAATCTTAGTATACTCTACGACCCTTCAGATCACCAAGAGTCAGCCCTTTGGTTGTGAAAATTGTGAGTATAAGCCTATAACCCATGCCCTGACAAATTTGGTAAGTAAAAAGTTTTTACAAATTAGTTTGGAAGAGAAGTGTAGTGTTCTTTTATCATCATTCAAAAATGTGTCAAAGAAATTGTTCAAGCTGCATATAAATGAAGATAAAATTGGCACTTGTACTATAAGAAATGTGTCCCAATAGAATATGCTGTGGCAGAAACTCATGATCAGTATCTTTCTCAATGGGCGTACACGTGAGGAATGCGAACCAGCTTCAGCTTTCCACAAAACTCCCCCAGTTTTTCTTGTACTCTGTCTTCTTTACAGGACTGAAAGCTCAATGTCAAATAACAGCCCTGTTTCATCTCTCAGGCAACTTATCTTCCTGATGCATAGGGAATGTGAATCTCTCGCATTTACGTCTGAAATCCTCACGCTGATAATGCACACACGTATTCTAAAAATATTTGATCACAGCTTGATGGCCATGGCTTCAAATTTATCATTTTTTTCAAGGATGTGGCTTTCAACTGGTCTAAATTTGATATCTGGGCAATGGGAATTGCGTGGATTGCATCCTGGAGCCCCTTGACATTGTGTGTGTAACAGTGGCAGAGGTTTATTCTGATGGGGATTCCCATTTGTCTGGAAACTCCATGTCTTCCTGGGGCTTTCCTAATAATGTAACGTAGCAGCAGTCAGACCTGGAAGAATTGTTGCAACAGCTAAGATTGCTCGGGTTAGTTCAAGCCTGAAATTTTCAGTTCACTTGTTTTTTCAGTGCTTTAAATGGATTTCAATCAGATTCATAATTAGAAGGAATGTTTATAAAAATTCCTGAGATAAAAAGGGTACATTGTTTGGAGAAATTTCAATTAAGGCTTCTGAAAAACTGATCTCAAGATTTTGATGCTAAGAGATGACGTGCTGATGTATGATATAATATTTAGACTGCAATATTTTTAAACCATGAATGGCAGCTTCTAGGCTGATCCAAGCATATTTGTCTTATTTTGTGGATCAAAATAGCTCCTATTTGAATTGCAGTGAAACAGATATAGTCAGTCATAAGGGGGAAAAAGAGAGAGAAGACATAAAGGGGAAAACCAACTGTTCCTCGCACACACTGTGATGGTAGACACCTGTTTCCAAAATATTTCATTATGGCACAGTTTGGGACTGTCTGATGTAAACACTAATTAGAGCCACTGGTGGTCCAGGGCTGAATCCAGTCCAGTGGAAAAATCTACCTTGCTTATCGTGCTTTTCTCATAGGAGGCAGGGAATGGTGTTTAACAGCACCTAAGCCAGGACACCTGAACGCTTTCTCTGATGCCTGTGCAAGGCAGGCACTTGGTCCCTCACGCTGCTATAACTGTACCAGTGTAGTGCTTGAGAGGGAGCAAAAATGCCCCCCAAATGGCACCTGATTCATAGGGGGATGTGTGAGCATCTTTGTCTAAGCTGAGTAAGGAAAACCAAAATGATAGTGATTTATAGAGTAAAAATTCTGTGGTTCACCTGAGGGTGAGTATTGGGTCACTGGAGCAAGGGATCCCCACTCCTGAATGAAAGCTGCCAGTTCTGTCACTTCTGCCGGTGCACACAGAGCAATGCCCAGTTCTGGAATCACACACTGGTAGACAAACTTCTTAAGAGGACAAGATAATACATTGAAAAACAATTGAGTAGTTCATTTTCTTTGACAGCCACAGTTTATGTTTAATTATTTAGGAAATACGGCATCATGCAGTAAACCCAGATGGAATAAAGCATCACTGCCACACTGGGCTCTTAAGCTTTAATCTCAATGAGATTTGTTAGTTGCTCTGGATAATTGTCTATCATAAGGTGCAGAAATCGATGTGCATCTTTCTTCTGTTGTCTAGTACTGTGCTGTTCACATCTGTATGGAAGAATTATGCACAGTACCACAAACATTCGATATATCTTGAATATGGCTAACGTTATCTGACTTTGCTGGTGATGACTCTTTCCTCTTGAGTGATCATATCTACCTGCCTGGCTAACAGATTGAAAGTACTGCTCAGTCCTTTTGCTTAAATGAATAATTACTGTCAGTGATCCTAACTTATTTAGAAGATAATAATCTGTCTTGTATTGTTTCAGGAGAGTAATTTTCGCTGGTACTGGGCACCTACCAGCTTCTGTCCTTTGAGAATGTCGTAGAAGGAATCTGAATGACTCCTACATTATCACGGGAAAAATGGCCAACTGGCAGTTAAAAAACCCTGCAGCTACCTAATTCCTTTTTTCTGCCTCTCGCTGTCACTGTAAATATCAATAAATGGGGAAGCATATGAATGATGTCTCTAATCTCCAAGCAGTAAGCTTGGAAAACAAAGTGTGTGTGTTTTGGGCCATTTGAAGACATGTTCCAGAAGACGTAACCACCTACAGTGGCTAAATTGCTGTGTGAAATACAGGGCTAAGATATTAGAAATGTAAAATAACTTTGGAACATCTGCTCTATCTCCAGGCCAAGGTAGCATGACTGAGACCTTTTGGTGTGCAGTCCTGGCTAGAAATATCATAGTAGCAGCTCACGTAGCAGAAATATATGGTCCTTATCTTACCTGGGATACAGCATTATCTGAGAATGAAGAGAGGATAAATTAGCACTGTATTTTGGGCTCTTGCAAAAGGGCTGTGTAGCATATGTGATAGTAGTTTCTGGGATGTTAAGGTAAGATTGACTCTCTTTATTTATGGCCTTCCTAGTCCCTGTGAAATTACCTGGTAAGATAGCTGGAAGCAGAAGGTCCAGACACCTCTCTACACAGGTTGTGTGGCTTTGACTCCAGCTATGTAGTGTTCAGCATTCTTCTTTGTGGTGTCACTTCTGATAATGTCTGGTTTGGTAGCCTTACTTTTAAATGAGGGTAGAATATATTTTGATGTGTACTGCTGAATCACAATAGCCTACATGAAATTGTTTTCATTTCACTAGGTAATGAATAGTTTTACTCTCTCCCATCTACATATTTCAGGATGTGAAGATTCGTTTCAACACATTCCACAGCTTGCCTGAGTTTTCTTAATTGAAGAACACCGTATGCAAAAAGTCATTTAGGACTCTAACAGATGCATTGCTTTATTTAGGCAAAAGCAGTCTTGTTATCTGTCATTTTGCAGCTGATGTGAAAGCTCTGAATGGAGCATTGGCATTATCTGTTTGACAATGATTTGATGCAATGCTACACTGTGCTATAAATTAGTGTCAGGAAGCAAAATGCTAATGATAGGGGCCCCTCTATGCACTGGTGACTTAAATAGCATGTTTCTTTAAAATTCAACAATGACTCACTCTCTTTTAAATAAAACCCCTCTGAGCTATTTAAATAATGCCATGTAGCTCTAGTGCATATTTCCTTTGATTCTGAGTACTTCAGTGTTTACTTGAAGAACTATCCAAACAAGATTTTGAGCGTTGTACTGAATAATACCTTGAAACATATTACTTTGTGCAACAAGATTTTTTTAAAGAAATGTTTGAATATCAAGTAAAATGGTCCGACTCTGTTTGCTCATGATCTACAGTGAGCAGAATTGAAGCTGAAAGTGGTTTTCTGTTCTTTCTTGGAGATGAAATCAGACATAGGTGAAGTCCTGAGCAGCATTTTAAATTTACTCAGCAAATTTCGGGACTCTGTTTTGTTTTCTTTTATGCAACCAAATAGGCATTGTTTAGAGAGAATTCCCCATGATGGATGGAATGAATTTGCTCTTGGATTCCCAAATCCTTCAGGCACACACTGACTGAGCACTGCTAAACTCCCTGGCACCATCACAGTTTAAGCAGCTGAGGATTCAGACACATGCATTTCGGAGTGTTGTCTTTGTTGCAGTTTTAAGTGTTGATGAACATTTGCAGATGACATAAAAGTTTTTCTTCAGGTTTCAAATGAAATGCTGTAGTTCTTTATATCTAGGCAAATACATCAATATATCAGCTTTGTGCTGCCTTTTTCATTGCTGCACACAAGTATCGGGCACTCTCAATGCTCTTCAGGAATGAAGACATTTCCAAGACAGTGCCACTGAAAAAGAAGTCACTGCCGGTAATGATCTATTATATTCTGCTGATAACTCTCTATCACAGATGTTATTTACACATTGAGGGATATAAAGAAATGGAAACAGAGGCCTCCAAAAGAAAAAAATACACCTTGTCTTTTAGGATATTTAATAGCAGGGTACAGTCCTTACTTTTCAGAACAAAACAAAGATTTTAGAGCAATATCTTTCAAAACTGGGCCTTAACAGATGACTAACAAATCCTTCCCAAGTCCAAGATCTTCCCATCATCTATAACTTCATCTTGTTCAGTAAAAAAGTTGTGAGATTGCAAATGAGCTCTGCAGCATGAGGGAAAATAATAATGATCTCAAAGAGGAAGACTGCCCTCCTATTGAGGACATATTATGAAGAATGGCTCTTTTAGCTGGCCCAGAAGTTGTTATAGGGCTTCTGATTTGAACATCTCAGGTCATTCAGGCATACAGAGAGAGGTTCTAAAAAAGGACATTTCAGGTAACCGTCACTTAAGCTGATCAAGGATTTATCATTTTAAAATAGCATCCTACTCTGCACCTGGAAATGAACTGGAGGATACGATTATTAACAGATCATAGGGATAAAATGTCTTGTAATAGACTGGCCATTTCTGTACCAATTCAAAGTCACTGAAAGAGAAGCATTAGTAATAATCTGACAGAAATAAATCATCACTTTGGCATAATCTGTCCTGTAGGTATTACTAATAAAATGCTCTCTTGAGTTTAAATTGTGGTTCATGCAAAAATGGAAGTACAAATTGCCCTCGTTCCATGCCAACTCCAGTTGTGAACAATGGTATGTCTGGAAATATTCACATTATCAATCCTAAAATCCACACGTGTTTCAGAGAGGATCAAAAGCTAGCTACTTGTCACTGCCAGGCTAGACATATATAGCTGAGGAATGACACATTTTTTTCTCTGCACTTTGATATAGGCAGAATTCTTTGTTTATGCCATCAATTAAATAACCCAAACCATCCTCATAGCACCCATATCAAAAGTGACAGGGATCCAAAGATGAAAATGAACCAGTGGGCTTGATGCACTTCTACATGCTCTGTCTATGAAGCAAGACAGTATTTCCACTCCAGAGTTCTCCTTTCTCTTCATTGTTCATTTACTGTAATTTTTATACACTGAACATACAAGTTGTCTTCATGATCACTGAATTAAAATAATTCCTTGGGAAGCAACAAAGAAATACCTTGCAAGGGAGTATCTGTTCAATGGCAGGAAGGGTAGCAAGAGCGAGGCCTGTGAGCACCTGAATTTGGTGGGTTTAGGAGGATGAATACAGGAAAAATATCAAGAAAGGTAAAGAAGAGAAGATAGGTGAGGACAAAAAGAAAGAAAGCAGAAAGAGATAATACAAGAAAGGAAAATCAAGGGAACAGGAGAGAAAAGTATAACAGAAGAGTCATATGAAACAAATCCTCAGATGCCTGAGAGTGGCTGCTCATGATGCCACCTGCGTTTATTACTCCACCTTCATTACGGAGCACTAGCAGCAACCCTGTTGTCTTACTGCTGTGGCTAGAGGCAAAATACAGACACTGTGCAATTCATTCAAAGGAGAGAGGTTGTAAATGGGTGCATTCAGGACAAGGCAATGAGTTGTATTTCTTGTTCTGTTGCTTTTTTTCTCCTAAGATCTTGTTTCCCTTTCCCTCCCTGCATTAAGTGTACAGTTGACACAGCCAGTGCTTCCAGCCTTGTGATTGTTTGCCCATTGCTCTGTCCCCTGTTTTTTGCACAGCTTTTTGACTAAATCAAACCCAAAACTGTTACAGATGTGGGAGAGAGGACTCACTCCTCTCCCAGTGCAGAGGCAAAGGGAATTAATATATTTCCCTTAGTCCTTCCACTAGTAGTAACTCTCAGATCATAATTGCTTCCCCACAGTCCCACATTAGCAAGCTTTACCTAAGGGTTTCACCAGATGATCCCCTTCTTTTCCACAGGTTGACTAGGCTGCTTGAGCGGCTTGCAGCTGAAGATGACTTGCCATCCCCTACATGCATGCGGACCACAGTCGATGTGGTGAAAGCGCTGCGTACGTTCCTTTCAGGCTTAGCAAGGATGATATAGACCTTGGGCACAAACATACAGCCGAGAGCCACCGTGGCACTCAGACTCACTGAGAAACACATGGTGATTATCTTGTAGTTGCTTCCGAAATATATTGGCACAAAAGCCAGCCAAATGATGCAGGTGGTATACATTGTAAAGGCAATATACTTTGCTTCATTGAAATTAGCTGGGACATTTCTTGTCTTAAACGCGTAAAAGGTGCAACTCAAAATCAATAATCCATTATATCCAAGGGGAGTTACAACACCCAAGTTGGTGGTGTTACAAATCAGGTAGACCTCTCGGATGCTTGGGTAATCATGCATGATATCTGGTGGCTCCATTATAAAGAGGGCAACAATTATGCCTAATTGTATACATATCAAAATAAATGCAATAACCAGTTGGGCACAGGCACTCATGAACCTAGGTTTCTTTGTACAAATTTTCTTCTTGCTTCCAGCCAGGATTCTTGCAATGCGGTTGGTTTTAGTTACTAGGGCAGAATAACTCATAGCTGGGGAGAGGCCGATGCCAATTCGTTGAAGATAACAGTAAATCTGTTGAGGTTTTGCGATGAGGCAGAAAGTGCACAAGTAACCCAAGCAGATGCCGGCTAGAATGATGTAGCAAAGTTCTCGGCTGGATGATTTGACCACTGGAGTATCACGGTACATTATGAAAATAGCTGTGACAAACAAGGTGGCCAGCAGACCCAGACATGCAAAAACAACTGCTGCAATTGGTTCAGGATCACCCCATCTGAGATACTGAACGGGGATGAGGTCACAACCTACAGAAAAAGAAAAAAAGAAGGTAAACTGAAGTATGTAGGAGTGAGATTCTTTAATGATAGAGTTACAGGCTTTCCTGATATTTCTCTTCTTTTTGTCTTTCAGGAAGGTACCATTATAATGAGTGTAGGCTAAAATTATGTTAATATAATGGCACAAGAAACACTTTTCAGTGACAGCTTATTTCAGTAATAAAGTTTATCTGGAGAATAACACAATGTCTGAAAAAATGGCCAAGCTGATTAAGATGTCACCTCTCATCACAGTGGAATTTTCCTTTTAAATTCTTTTAAATATAGCAATTTATGAACAAATTTCAGAATCAAGTTGCATTACCTTGGTGCAAAATGCTTCTGAGTTGTCTGCGTATCATATGCACTTAAAGGACCAGATGCCAATCCTACTAATTATATTGTACACTGAGAAGGATACTGGTACCTGTTTAATGATTATGGAGAGGAATCTTACAGATTCTAGCTGTCAAGAAAAAGAGAGTGCTTCTTTCTCAGATGTGCTACCTTTTTTCTAACAAATATTTCCTGGGATCAGAGTTGCTCCTCCTTTATCTGTCATTCATCCTTTTCAGACTTCTGAGGAATTAAAGCCTCATCTAACTTGTGAAATCAAGCTGAAGACAATATATTAGTGCCACAGCTGAATTAAAACAGTGCAACCCCATCTAAGGACACTTGTTTTTCAGTTTACGTATAGGTTTTAATAAGTCACTCTATGTATGCATGCCATAGAAAGGCAAAGAAGCTTCTCATTCCACAGTGTGCAAATCAATGGACAGGAGTAAAAGTTGGCAGAAAACTTGTTGCTGGTGTCCCTCCACCATCCCTCCTTTCCTTTTGCACTGTAAACCCTGGATACCTCTGGGAGCCAAAAGGAGTAAGAGGAAAGGACCTTGGTGCTCTGGAGTGCAACTTCCCGACCATAATAGACACACTGGCACTGCCAGCCAGGGCAGGACTGCTGGAAGGAGATGATGGAGAGGACGAAATGCAGTTAAAAGCTGTTATTTCTCCTATGCTTGTGTTAAGCTTGATTGAAAAATCTAAATGACCTCAAAATTTAGGATGGTTGTAATGAGGTTGCTGTCTTCTGGCTAAGTCAGAGAGAAGGGTGTCAGCCTGACTTGGAGTGGATGGTAGCAAGGCACTTCACGCAGTGGGGATGGAGTGCTGGGTGCTCACATCTGTATTTTCAGCAGTTAGGGTAATCAGCACTGTCCGATGGGCATCTGGATGCCAAGCAATCCAAATTAATTAGGGAACCTGAGACCTCAATGACATGATTAATCTACAAAGTAGACATCAGGACTATAATTTGGGAATTTCTACATGCAAGATCTACTCTTTGCGTTCTTCTTTGTTTTCAGTGGAGCTTAAAGTTTTTCCAAAGCTGTCACTGACATTCTTAGCAAAAATGGTTCCATTAACTGGTTTTGGTAGATATTGGGCTTAGCTCCTCTCTTCTCCAAGTATTTCTGTATTCTATATCTCTAGACAATTAATATTACAAAAAATATAATACCTACAATATGGTGATATACTCAATAGATTGTGTGGCAAAAGTATGAGGTACATAGTTCTGCATTCTTGCAGGAAAATCGAAGGATTAGGGTCAACAAATACTTGACATCAGTGCAGTTAAAGGATACAAATTTGCAGTCTCTCCAGTATAACAGAATTGTGCTCTTGGTTACTAAATGGTGATTAATTTGCCATCCATATTTTAACTGCTTTGGTGTACAAAACTTTCTGTTGCAATAATAAATTTATAACAATGTCTTAAAGTAACAAAGAAAGACATTTAGATCTTTATGAAACACTCTCTTTAGCATTAGTTGATGATACCTATTTGACTCCTGTTGGTTTTAAAGAGTTTGATTAGTATGAGGTAGACACAGTATTTCATTCTGACTTCATCAGGATTAATGTAGCACAGGAATCATATCATTAAAAATCAACATTTTATACGAGTGAGAGTGCTAGAAGAAGAGTGAAAACCAGAAAACATACTCTGGTGTGTGCTGATATCCCCCTGTGAGTGAGTTCTTCCCCAAGAAGTTTTATGAGTAAGTGACCTCTAAATCTATTTCTGATTTTACCAAAATTTAATGAAAGTTTTGGGGAAATAATTTGTTAGCAGCTTCTAATACTACTGTATATTTTTGGACAGGAAATTTGAAGAGAAAAGATCTTTATCTGACAGCTGGCCTTTACATGCAGACAATGATAGAGGGGCTGAATTTTGCTCAGTTTCTAATGTTGCAGCAGAGGTGAATCATAACCAAACACTTCTCATTAGTTTCAGACTATTTCATGCCTTCCTTGCTTTATTACTCTTACATTCTTTTAATAAAATACCTGAGAAAAGAGTTGAAAACTTGTTTCATTTTTCCCCCCATCACTGGATATCCTTTACAAGGAGAATGCTAAGCTGTGCCATGATTTATTCCTCAGTTAAGATTTAAGGACTGGATAGTCTTCATAAAAAAATGATTGGTGAGGTTTTCGTATAATAGCTTTGCAGCTAATGATTTCTGACAATGGCGCTTTGCAGAAAGGGACAACTAGATCAAGTAAAAGAAATGCAGGAAAACAGCACTGTGAGTGTTCAGGTTAGGTTGATGGACAGGATTATGCCAGGGCAAGAGCTGAAAAATGATAACACAAGAAGAACTCATTCCTATCCCCTTAATATGTGTACACTCAATGGTCATTTGGACAAGATCCTGCCCCACAGTCCACCTTTTATGCTTCATCAACATCTCCAAGCACCTGGAAAGTCTTTTCTCCTAGCTGGCTCAGAAGCTCATGGTGGAACAGAGCCAGCAGCCTTGTCCTGTGGTCCCTGCAGTGTGCTGAGGCAATCTTTGGCTTGTGGAAAGGCTGTTAGGAGCCCCAGCAAAACTGATATAAAACTGTCTCTCTGTTCTTCTGGCCAGAAATGTAGCCAGTGGGACCAAGGTACTAGATACACGTGTGACTAGCAAGACAAGACGATATGAAAATCAGAGTCCCATTTCACTTGCTGGGGAAAGGATCTCTGAAAGGAACATTGACAATTACCAACAAATTACAGGTAAGTATTTATAAGGATTTTCTGGGGGAAAAATGTTCTGATATTTTGGAAAAACACCTGGTTGCTTCAGGGATAGGATAAACTGTGGCATAAACAAGGAGAGCAGAGCTCTTGAAGGCTTGACCACAGGCCTGTTAGTACGCTGCACTCTCTTTGTAGAGCTAAACTCGTCACTTTTTTCTGATCTTTCATATAGCTTTAAAATTAGTTCATCTGGAAAAAGAGTTCACAGATATGAAATACTGTATTAACATCCATATTTTCTGGGGGTTTGATCATGACACTGTTTTAATTTAGTAACGTTCACTGAATCTGCACACAGAGATTAAAACTGGTAGAAAATTACTGCTGATTTAGTAAGTCCTAAATATTTTCCAGTGGGGTGTGGCATCCTGGGCATTCACATATTAGTTGTAAATGAGAGTCTCCACATGAGATTTAGCAGACATTATTCAAAGTGTATTGATGTCATGCTGTTAGATATTTTATATTAATGCTCTGAATGTTTCCCTATTTATAATCCCAAAAGATGGGAGAAGGGATCTTGATTAGCTAATTGGGTTTTCACGTATGGAGAGCTGAGATGCAAAAAAGTAGGAGTCAGAATAAAAATCTGCATGAATCCAGCAGGGTAGCTTTTATAATAACAATTTTATTTTTTTAATAAACCTCAAATTGTTACCCAAACTGACAAGGCAAAAGAGAGGATTACACTGTCCAAAGTCCTGGGTGAGAAATTAGCCCTGTGACCTCCATGTGGAGTATGGACCAACTGAAGTGAGAGAGGATGTCTTTAACATTTTGGTACTAAGTTCTGGTGCTATGGTAAACTATTATGCTCACCAGTTCTTTGCCCTGTTCTGGTGGGACCTTTTGTAGTTGCTACAATAGCAGGGCATGTAGAGGTGACCTTGTGCTGGCTTCTTAGCTGCTGCAGTTCCCAAGCCGGCACATGTACTGAAACCAGGGGCGAAGGCAGGTTTGCACAGTCAATGGATGCAGCAGAAGATTGTGCATGTGTTTATTCTGCCACCTCTACAGGTCAGTTGTTGGGATCAGTCATATCTTAAACCATGAAAGCTGGGGCATCTGTAGCTTAGGAGTCTGAGTCCCTTATAACTCAAACATACTCATTTAGCTGTACATTGCAGTAAAAGGCAAGGCCATGAATCTTAGAATAGTACATTAGCATTGCTCTGTGACCACATGGGGAATGATTCCTTAATTATACAAATGTGCAGAATGATTGGAACAACTGATGAATTGCAGCAATTGGGTCCATCCTTATGTTAGCTCTAATGCTTTGATTTAAGTTTCACCAAAAAATGCTGGCTCTGCGTGTTGTAAATGTTTTGTTCAGAATATGTCATGTTGAGCAAACTTTCCATAATGTAAGGCACAATTACAAGTGGATCCTTCTGGCTTTGTTGGCAAGTCCCCCTTCATGCAGCCCAGGAGCCTCCAAGAGATCTCTGTTGAGCTCAGCATTCTTGAACCAGCTCACTTGAGCCTGACGCACTGTGTGACTCATGCTGGAGACTTGAAGTGTAAATGGACTGGAAGTTCAAGTTCATACCTTACCTGGAACAAGCAATTGAGGGAAGAAAAGTCCTCAAAGCCATCAGCAAGGCAGGGGAGAAAGTGATAGCAGAGATCCTGGCTATAATATGGCCACCTGAACTCTTAACTCATCCTCATCTGCTGTCTCCAAGAGGCTGATGTAAGAGTGACTTATGGAAATGGTCAAATTTCATTTGGAATAAGAAATAAAAAGGAAAGAGAAAAGGCACGGCACAGAAAATCAAATATTGTCTCTGCTGATGTACATTTATAATGGTAAAAAAACCCAGATAAAAATTATGTCCTTCTACCCTCAGTCTGAATTACAGCCTTACCAATTATGGTCAAAAGCAAGATCCTAGTAATGTTTCAGCAGCAAAATCAATGTTAGCACAGGCTAAATTGTGTTCTGCCTTGTACTGGCAACTGCCAGGCAATTGCTGAAATTACCAATGGCTGTAACTTTATTGCAAGAAATCATACAAGAAAGCAGTGTGATGGCAACAAGCAGGTACCCTCTGAAAATATTTCGGGCAAGAGATGAATGATTTTTTTGCTTGGGGGGGGAGGGCACGGGATTCAGTCTTACGAGACACCTGAGCCTCAGACCCCCGTGGCTTCCACCACAGCCCAAATCAGCACGCTGCAGGAAGAGCCGACCAAGCCCTCGTGGGCATCCCCCGAGCTCCGCCGCTGAGCATCGCCCCTGCCCTTGGCCCCGCCGGTGGTTTGCACGAGCCGTGGCTGTGGGCTGTCCCGGACGGTGCCCGGAGCCAGGAGAGCCGCGGCTCCCAGCACTGTCTGCTCTCTGCGGCTGACAGGACGAACAATGCCCTCGGTATGAGGGAGGCAGCTGTCCTCCCTTCTCAGTGGGGATTCCGGATCGGTACAAGCCAACCGGGATATGGCATCGGTGTTGTCGGAGCTCTTTGAAATGGCTGTTGTGACACTTAGAGGTGGCGTGCCCTTTTTTCAGTCCTTTTCATTCGAGGGTTTTTGGATAATCCAGCTCTTTCCTGGTGCTTTCAGACAGGCAGACGAGATCATGATGCCACTGTCCTGGGTTTACTGTACCTTATTTGATGAAAGCATTTTTGCAACTGTAGTAAAAATATACATTTCTGATATTTAGCCTTATCCATGAATGGCAAGTAAAACATATCAAGTGCTGTAAAATATTTCAGCTCCCATTTTCATCGGAATCCGATTAAGAAAATCAAATAGCCAGTATATTTGGAGTACAGAGAGAATGAGAAAAATGTCAACACAGCCTGAAGATAATCCAGGTGTCACTGAAATTAGTATCATTTACTTTCCTTGCAGTGCCTGAAGTCACTAGACAAAACTTTGTTTCCGTTATTGTTGCATGCTGTCCCTGAATCACAGAAAGAGGGAATAATTGCTTCCTTCCCACATCAAAAATGTCCTGAAACAAATACTAGGGATAACTGGACTGGGATGTTCCTACACCCACTTAAAAAGCTCTGAGATGCTGAACAAAACTTATCTGGTCTTTCCAAAGTATTCTTTTTGAATGCAGAAGGCCATGGCCTCAAAATCACTTGAGTTACTTTTGAAGAACCAAAAAGCCATTCTCATCGAACTACTGAAAAATTCATTGCACTGAAGTTTGGTCTTCACTGTTAAGAAATTCACTTTATTTGCATCTAAACATGCCTGGAACCTATTTCTCTTCCTTCCACTGTGAATACAATGCAAAGAAGGGCTTTGAGGAATAGTGGAGGAGTTGACGTATACTTCTGGACTTAAACCCATGAGTTTCTCCTGCTCTAATTGGCTCAGCCATGCTGGCCATACTAATGAGTGAAGTGGTGCTGTAATGTATGGATGTTGCTAACACAATGCATGGGGAAGAAGGGGGGCTACAGTAGATTGGAAAGCATGTCTTGATACTAAACCAGGAAGAAGGGGTTGCATGCACTTGGGGTCCATGTTGGGATGGTACAGATAAATTTGGAGAAAAAGAAGATAATGACTAATTTTTTGTCCAAGAAGGAGCCTGGTCCATGGGGAATGTTGTATGCATAAGCAATGAAGCTGAAATTTGTGAGGAAATAAGATATGAGTGGCTAATCATTCCCTTCCTCACCTCAGCTTCACTTCTAGATGGAGATATTTTCTGGTAAGTGATTTAATCAAGAGAAACTCTTCTTCCCACTTGTCTTTCCCACTACCTTTGGACTTCCTGTACCTTTCAGAACTCCAATGTATTTTTCTGTTCTGAGAATAACTTTGTTTTTCTACACATATTGCATCCCTTCTGTCTTCTCTCCTGCATCCGAATTCTGATATTCCAAAGGTGACTGAAAAAAAGCATTAATCTCTCTTCCTTTCTGTAAGCAACACCCTTGTCATTACACATTTTATATAGTGAAGTTTGTGGCACAAAACTGATGCTGGCCATTGAGCGTAAGAAAGACGAAGCAATGTTTTGTTGTGTGAGCCAAGAAAGGATTCCAAAAATGTTTTTATCCAAGTTCAGATCTCTGGCAAACAGCGAGGTGCGGCTCCATGTTGAAAGCCTTCTCAGGCGTGTGGCTGATATATTTACAGACCTCTCATCTGAAGGTGATCATGCAAGGAAGACTTATTCCAATGAGCTTTTTATATGTGTAGCCTTGTAGAGCTGAAATTACCTAAGACATGGCTTTATCAAGCAGCAACGAGACATAGACCACTGCATTATCAGATGTAGGGACATTTCAAGGACATTGGTGTATGCTTTATAAAACTGAAGGGAAATTTCCTTGCTAGAATATGAAATACACCTCCCTCTCCTTACTTCTAATTCACATTTATTGCTAAATCTTATGTTGTAAACAAGACTAAGAGGCAGTTTTCTACAAGCTGCAAAAGTTGGGACTATAAATACGATCATTAAAAATACAGCTCAATATATGGTATGGATAAGTTGGGAATAGACTTTTTAAAATCTGTTTTTGATACAAAGTTGACTAAGACAGATACAGCCATCATGTGAACAGTAAGTTAGGTGGGGACTGCACAGCTATGAAGCTATGGTGATGGGTGTCCTGTTACCAGGAGGGCATATGGCATCAACTGTGTTCATGGAGGCCAAGGGGGGGGTTCAGTTTCTAAATCATGCCTGCTGAATTTGAGTCTGGCTGAGGAACAAGGGTTAGATCTCCTGAGGAGCATTGCTTGGCACTGATGTTGAAGGGTTGTTTTGTCTGCATATTCACTTTGGTCCCTATAAAGGCATAAAATGCATGTCTAAAACCAGATGAATATTTTGCAAAATGTAGCAGCTCATGTAACACACAAAGCAGTTGACTTGACTCAAAAGACAATTACTTTCCTTTAAAACAGCCAGAGCTGGTTGGAAAATCATTAACTCATCCTACAAGAGCTTTCGAGGTGCCACCCCATCTTGTTCTTCCATCCTGAGGGCAAAGTAAGACCTTCAGAGGGTAAATTCTCTCACTAGCCCAGGCTGATGCCTTGCCTGAGGCATGGAGATCTGCGTGTCCTGGGGAGCCAGCTCAAAGCACAGAGCTGGAAGGCCAACCTGGTGGCTGCTTGCTCCACTTTGCCTTATATTTGGTGTTTACAGGTTAATTACCCAAACTTCACCAGGTCAATGGGCAGTTCCCATCACTGGTGTTTCAGAAGTAGGTCCTCTGTTGATCCAATGAGGCACTTGGAGCAAGTTCCCTCCCCACAGACTTGTAGCAGCTCCTTTTCCAGCTGATCTACACTGGGCAAAACCTCAGATGCTCACTGAAACAGAGACATGAGCTGGGATCTGCTGCATCTCAGACAAGAACCCGTGGTGGTTGAAGAGCTGACCATTTGCACTAGTTGACCTTCATAAAGTGACCAGCCTGGTGCAGTGTCTTGGTCCCTGCACTGTGGGCTTTGGAGGCTTCTGGATGGCCCAGCTGGGATGTGAACCTGAGCTTGTACCAGACCCTCAGTACTCTGCTCTGGGGAACATGTGGGGCCAGGCCTCTTTTTCTCCCCTTCTTCATTCTCCTGGTCCAAGCAAGCTTTCCCTGAGATGAGAAGGCTTTGCTGGCTGATTGCTGAGTGCCTGAAGAGGCAGGGCTGGGGGAGAGGGGCTGGAGAAGCACTTGCAAGTCCATTTTATTGCTATTTCAGTTTTCTAAGTTAAAAGTTGTTTTTTTTCTTCCTCAGAGAAAGTTTCGTGTTTGACATTTTCTGAAAAAACACCCCATCAGTTTCATGGTTAAATGATATTTTTACAGTAATTAGGTAACCTAGCTCATATATTACAGAAATGTAACATTCCTTACCGGGAAAGGATTAACTTTATATATAAAAATCTTTCTATAGACCAAGCCTTTCCTGACACTCTTCGACTTATATAAATTCATCCAGCAAACAGTTTTTCCCTTTGTCTCCCTCTCTTTCACCTCAAAAACTTCACCTCTCATCCACAGAAATTGCATGCAAATCAAGTCTGTGAGCTCTTCTGGAAACAACTTGTCTCCTCTCCCCTTGTGTATACGGAGCCTGGCACAATGAGAACCTGATCCCTGAACAGCATTTTGAAGTGGTGCGTGCTCTGAGAGTTTGAATACTTGAATTCTGTTTATTAGTCATAAAGAAGAGAGGCTATGGGATACAAGCATTGGAGTAATTTGTCTCTAAAGTAGCCAAATTGGTATTCTGCAAGTGCATAGAGATCTATGCCATGGCAAGGAGAACATGGAGCCCATATTCTAGCAGAATCTCTGATGAAAAAGGACTAATGCAAACCTAAGACTGTTTGAAGCACTATGCATTTATCAGCAGTAACTACAGCAACTAGTTCATAACTTTTTCAGATTAAAAAAGAAAGTATTGCATGACACTTCCATACCCACTGCGGAGGAAAATAAAACTCTGAAATTTGACCTCCCTTAATAATTTCTCTGTCAAGGACTTAATTTCTTTACCTGTTTGGGGAAGGAGAAGATCTGCACCACCAACTAGATGCTAGGACAGGGTTGAATACAAAACCAGGACAATTTTTTTTTTTTTATTTCTAGATCTAGTAACTCAGGTCTTTAGAAAGCAGCTGAATTACACCAGTGATTCCTGGATCAGTTTGAGGCAAGAAGACAAATACCAGCCTCAGTTCAAATTTCAGCTTTATCCTGGGGTTTGGTCTGATCAAAACAGTCCTCATACTCACTTGTATCTGGCACTTGTTTCTTCAGCTCAGCAGATGGAAATTTTCATTGACAACATAAGCACAGCCACAAGTCATTTACCTGTGAGGTCATCATTGGGCCAGGAGCCGAGCTGGCAGGCTTTGCATGTGTATTCATCAAATACATATTCGTTCTCTTTACAAGGAGTGCAGGTCCAACAGCAACTCACTTCTCCTTTACGGATCACCTGAGACAAAAATTGACATGTGGTTTAGCAGCATAAACATGCATTCATGCTGTCCCAGATGCTAATTTCGTATTTTAATATTTTTTTTTTATAGAGGGTTTTTAAAAAAAATGTTTTAAAGGGAGTTCCTTTTACTGATGTTTGCTTTTACAAAATATGACACAAGTTCTCAGTTCTCCCATCAGGTATGTACCAGGAGAAAGAAACCATCAACCCTACAAAAGTATAAGTGGAGGTACAGAATGACAATAAGATATTTTTTCCCCTCTTAGAATTAGCAAAACTCAAAATTTCGTAGATAGCAATGCACCTACAGAAGCCAGTGCATGATACTCGAGGCATATAATTCACTCCATTGTGGTCCATACAGGGAATCATGTCCACAGCTTTATTTCCCTAAGGTTGCATTACACAAAGATATTTGGATACTTATTTTTCATTCAATTGTGAGCAATTTGTTAAAACTGATTTTTTCCCAGACATCAAACTGAACATGCCTTTTACAGAATTATTTAATTACTGCATTTCTAATTAACACTTAAGAGAATTTGATCTTTATGCATTTGAACATCTGACCTGATTTCTCATTTTATATTTTATTGCCTAATGTTATTGCACGTTCATGATTGAGATGCAGACTTTTCAAGATACTTATTTATCATCTCTGGGCACTGAAAACATCTGTGCTTCTTGTCAATGTCTTTCTTTTGAAATGAAGTATTCTCAGTTTCTCTGCTCTTCCCCAAAAAATTATAAATGAGTACTCCTAAGTATAGCATAAGGAGTAGGTTGACTTATGTATCTTTTGCAATGACGAATTTAGAAGGTGGCTTCCTAACCAAATGTCTTTATTGCAATTTTAATAAATGAAATGTAAAGGAGTGTAATTAAAAAGAACTGGATTGGTCTTTGAAATGCTGCAGTGAAAAAAGTATAAATTATATCATTTTCATCAGCAATATGGGGACTTGAAACTTCAATTTTTGGTTTTGTTTTTAAAATTGTAGAATATGAAAAGAAAAAAACCCACACCTGAATAGCTAAACTGGCAGAAAGGCCATGGGAGCATAAGTGATTTGCTCTGCAAGTACTGAGACTAGAGCTACTTGCAAACAGAATATCTATCCTCCAGAAGAATTCACATCTTGGGATTTCTTTCATTTCAAACTAGAATGAAAAGCTGGAAAAATGACAAAATTTCTTGTGTCTGGGAAAATCAATTCTTAGAAAGCTTGTTCTAATTTTTAGACACATGTTTTGGTAAACTTGATGTATTATAAAAATCCATAATTTTACAATATAAAAAATACTCAAGAAAATGAAATGGTAAAATAAAAAACATATGTTATTATCAAAACACTTAAACTTTTTATAAAAAAAAATTCATTTACACTTTTGTGTTAAACTTGTCACCAAATCAGTATCTATAAAATACTTGGAATTTGGCAATTCTGTCAGATAACTGGTACACTGATCATTTCTTACCCAGCACTGGTAACTGGGGGTTAATCCAGAAAATGATTATGCATCCTTCTCTAGGAATCAAAATAATTGTGCTCCACTACTCAGAATCAGGTCAGACTTTTTTGTATTAAATTGCTTAGTCAGCTATTTCTTCATCCTTTTATTTTTCATTTCTTGAAAAATTGTTTGTTGTAGCATTTAACTGTAAAACAATCTTCTCTGTCCCTTATAACAAAAATAATTCTTTTTAAAACAAAATTTATTTTCCCTTCCCTTTGCCATCTGGGAAATCCTTTGAACCTGTATTTATTTAAATAGTCATATGTCCGCACTATTTCAAATGTATAGAGTTGGGTTGTGTTTGGATTTTATCAAGTCCTTCAGATGCATGTACCAACTGTTTCTGAGTGTTGGACATCATTACATTCAATGTTTCAAATTCCTGCATAATAACTCAGTCCCATAGAATTCTGCAGGAAAACCACCACGGAGCTTGGCAGGGTCAAGCTCTCCCCATCACCTGTGAAGTCCACAAAGATAAAGGACTGTAAAGTAAACTTTGAGATTTATAATAAATAACCTAATGAGGAGCATAAAGAAGATTTCAGACACTGGACTTCAAGCATGTGTCTAATTGTATGATGAATTGGCTTCATAGTGAAGAATCCTCTTGGAAGAATACTTGAGAGCATGGGCAGAAGGTGGAAGGAGACTGTGTTAATGGAGATCACTAGATACTTCACATTACCTGTGTATGGCAACAGGTCATAAAGGAACTCAGAGCTGCCTGGTTCTGAAGTTATTATCCGTTTGTCCATCTCTGTCCTCTCACATATGTGACTGTGGCTGGAGCAGGCTAACATCAGCCCCCTTTTAGTCGCTGTGGGAATAATTCATCCCACCTTCCTTTTTGTTTCTGCAGAAGGTATGTTCTTATCTGAACCAACTGTCCTGACTTGGTGAAGAGAAAGAAGTGTTTCTACACCAAGATTCATCTTAACTATTTTCAAAGCCTACATGAGGCTGAGAGGACTCCTGATCTGGAATAATATATTATTTCCATTGACTATAAAGAAAGTTCAGAAATCTGATATAACCGAAGACAGATACATTTGGTCTGATGAAACTCGATTATTAAATCTGCCAAAGACCAGTTAGTGAATAGAATCATAGAATTGTTTTGATACGAAAAAACCTTTAAGATCATCAAATCCAACCATTAACCTAGCCAAATAAAACATGATGACTGTGTCCTAAAACTCTGGAAAACTCAGACTGAAGAGATTCACTTTGTGTTGCAGAGCATGGTCAACCTCCCTTCAGCCCCTTGCTGTAGCTGCTTCCCAGTTTTGCAGGCAAGACACGTTAACACAGGAGAAAAGTGGTCCAGCTTCCAGCGAGACATGTCAGAAATTAAAGCTGCTCTTCTTTCAGTCTGAGCCACTGTTGTCCATGCCCATCCCCTCAGTCCACAGGCTTTTATATAAATGACTGCAAGGCAAGGTAAGGACTTGCAGTATTTAAACTGTTCTGCAGGAAGTGTCATGGGATGCTGAAGGATAATAGAGTACAACTAATATATGACAGATTCCTCTACCCTCCTTACTTAGTGCAACATGGAAAGGGAGGAAGGAAAAATAAAAAAATCTGGGAAACAAAGAAGCAGTAAAACAGGTATGATTAATAAAAAAAAAAAGTTACCTACATTTCCTGAAGTTCTAAGTAGTGGTAGTTATCGATGTTCTCTAATGATACCACAGACTTAAGGTCTGAGTAATGTTCCAGTCTAGGTGTCTATGTCTAGCACTGAAATACTAGCAATTATTATTTATAATTTACCTGCAATTGTACTGACAAATCCCAGTCAGGGATTTGCACTCCACTGAATCAGATGCTGTAAAAATATGCAGCAAAACCCGCAAACAATACCTGTTCTAAAGCATTTGGAATATAAGTATAAAAAAGTCAGCTGTTCACAGATATAGGAGAACAAGAAAATGGTAACATGAAAATAGTGAGATGACTATGATATGAGTAAGAACTAAATACATAAGTCTGCACATTTTAATTAAGGTGTGGGATACTGTCTCCATGTAAGAGTCAAGAAAAAACTTGCTTTCGTATTTCAAGGCTATGCATTCTACACAGTTGAAGTAAATGGAGAAAATATTTACCTTTATCTGGCCTTTTTCACAGGGTTCACTGCACACAGATCTGATGATATTATTTTTCTCTGACCATATTTCATCATCGTCCATTTTCAGCTCACCATTGTCCCAGCTGCCAACATTGATATAATCAAAGTAGTCCTTCCCCATTTTCTTAAAATTCATGATTTCATATCTTTGGAAACACAAAGGGGAGAGTTGAGGAAAACATCATAGCTGAGTTGAGGACAATATCATAGAATCATAGAATCATAGAATGGTTTGGGTTGGAAGGGACCTTAAAAATGTTTCAAATTAAAGGAATACTATACAGTCAAAATCAAGCTTGTTGTAATAAAGAAGGCAAAATGTCAAGCATTATGCTTGCCTTTGAGAGTCTCCCAATATTTTTTGTGATATCATAATCTTTCTTTTCCTCTGTGTTTTAATTTGTTTTCTTCTATCACCATGAAAGTTCCCTGAACACTTTGGGGTTATGTGACTGAGCTTCTGAGAATGACGGTATTCATTTAAGGAAAACAACGAAAGACCAGACAAGATTCATCCTGTCTAACTTGCAGCACTGAAGCCAACTGCATAGGCAACCCTAGCTGTCCTAGGCTCCATCAATGGTAAATGCAGATAAATCTAAACCAATCATGGTGATTCCCAATGCCAAGTGCTTCTCGCTGTCTTCAGGTGCTTATTCCCCTCCTCAGAGAAGAAGTCTGAAGACAGCTCCTAAAATGAGATAGAAGTTACCTAGGCCTGTGGGATCAAAATAAACTTCCCGTGCTGTAAGACTGCAAGATGCAATTTGGTGTGGCACCCAGAGAGGTACCAGGCACCATTCTTCAGGCACAGACCCCAGGGCTCTGGGACTTGCTGGAGGCATCAGGGACATCTTTTTATCAAGAGGTACTGCCTACACCTTATATTCCAGGCATTGTGTTTTGTTTGAAGAATGAAGCTGAGATTTGCTTTTTTTTTCTTTCTTCTTTTTCTTTTACAGCATTGCAGCAGCAAATGCTAGTCTCTCCCATCCATACAACTCCCTTAAATTTTATATAATTTCTCAGTGATCAGAACACATTTAATTCCTGGTACAGTATCATATGAAAGAGAAAGAGTTTTTGTGCTTCAGTCCCAGGCTGCTTTTGGGTCAGGTCACCTTGTCATCTGGGAACTGAAGTGTTAAGAGTAGAGCTAGAGCTGATCAGAGTTTTCAAGTTCATCTTCCTCTTACTCCTACTTTCTCTTTAGCTCCCACAGAGTCCTATAGAAAGCCTGTGGAGCAGCATAGGACCCACCAGCCTCCTGCTGGCATGCTGAACACCAGGCCACCTTTCTGCATTACAGCCTGGTTCTTTTAGCATTTATTTGTAAAGCATGCTTAGAAAGTTGTGCAGCTCCTGAAGTGATGATGCCATGCTTTTGTTTACCTCCTCTTTTGTGGTTTTTGCAGCAATCTGACTAAGCAACATGAAATACACTGTTGGAAAATAAGCAAATTATATAGTCTGAGAAGATGAACACAGTCATAAGTTAAAAAAACCTGCCTGGTTCATGAACAAGGACGTATTTTTTTTCCTGGCAGCAAACACAAAATTAGACCCCAAGGCAAAGCATATGGACAGTGTTGCACTACAAGTGATACTGTCAGAGTGTAATTTGTGAAGTCCAGTGTACAGACGAGTAAAAGAACCAGTGCATTAAATCAAGCAGTCTCTTAAATAAGATACCGAAGTATCTCTCTTAAGTTTTGAGGAAACACTTTCAAGAGTGACAAGCAGTAGCCATACTATATCTAATATCAATATTTTTCTGAGGCTAATATAAAAAAATTACAGTAAAACTCTTTTATGATATTCTTCACCCGTAGATCTCAGGATGCTTTGCATCAGGAAACAAAGTCTAACTGTCACAGTGGAGAAACTATGGCAGGGATTCAATGCCAAAATCACACACAGGTCAAGATCAGTGCTGCAAGCAACCTGTGAAAGAAAATGAAAGTGGAGCCTGACTGAGTGGGCAATATGATATTACCCATGTCATATGATTCTTGAGTCTTTCCAAAAGAAGAAAAGAACAACGACACAGCTAGGATGAAAAATTTATGATACTGCTGGATTTTGGAATATTTCACTTTCCATCCTATATAAAGAAGAAAATGTCTGCAGCTTTGAGCATGACCTCATCAAAGTTGGAGATGTGCATGCCAGACTGACACAAATGAATTGAATCCAGATAAAACACACAGAAACCCAAATAAACAGGCTTTTATGCATGGTTATAAACCTTTTTTTTTCTCCCCCCCCCCCCGCCCCGAGATTCACAGGCATAGTAACAGTCTGTTCAAGGATTAAATAGACTAACCAAAAAGTTAGCCCAGAAGCCACTGTGGAGTCTTTATTCAGCATTGTTAGCACGTTGTAACACTCCTCTGAGTATTGCTTTGTTAAATCTGTCAATTCAGAGTTTCATGGGCAGATGAACCCAAGTACTGCCAGCTCTTAACAGGCCACAGGACCTAAACCAATTATCCCTCCAGTAGTAGTTCCATGATACACCCCAAGGAGAATACTGGAAAGAAACCTAAAGAATTAAATAAACTATTGTCTCAATATGTTGTGTCTCTCTTCTCTGTGGAAAACAGCATTGGTGGACTGATAGTAATAGCCAGACTCAGTAAGTCCATTGCTATAGTGGAGGTTCATGAGTCACTGGTTCCCTGAAGCTTCCTTGAGATACCACAGGGACAGTTTGTCACTTTAGGATAGAAGAGACCAGATGGTGCAATAGCACATTTCCAGCAGTGCCCTAATCACAGTGCAAAACACTTTTTTCAAAAGAGAAGTGTCATGAAGTTACTGAGAATCTATATTCTATCGGCAGCACAGCCAACACATCAGCATCTTGTTTTTCTTGCCTTTTCTTGCTTTCTCAAGTTCTTCTTTGGAATTTCGATAGTATTTACAGCTAGTTGTTATCTTTCTGAGAAATCATGGCTCTTCCTTCCATACTTGTATTTTTTTCCCATGTCTTCTGTCTCACCTAAAACAAGCCCTCCACTAGACTATCTATCTGCTTAAAGCTCAACATACACAAAAAGGAATTTGGAATAAGGCCAGGATTCAAAGCATCTTGTGGGATTAATCATCTGTTGTATAATATCAAAACCCTTTAGCTATACATCAAAATCCTGAGCTATCTAGGTCAGAAAGGCTTTTTATGTTCTGGTTTCCTGCTTAACACCACCACCACAGTACAGCTGTGAGGATTTAAATTTCTGCTTTACAAAGTGAAGATGCAGCTATCAATGCAAGCAAACAGGGGAGATGATTTGTTCCAGTATGACTGCACCATGTCCCAGCTGTTGCAAATAGTGTTTGACAGGGCTCAAAAGACTATAAACCACTCAAAACCTGGGCGTTAGAGATGGAGCTTCCTATAAAGCCTTCTTAATCATGAAAAAGTAAATTTTGACTCAGTGCTGGCTAATTTAAGTGCATAGAGTGGATTTAATGATATGACCATTGTAGGAGAAGAGGGAACAAAGAACTATGTTTCAAAAGAAAACAAACACTGGGACCAATTTGTCACCACACACAGTTCATTAGTTTGAGCAGACAGAGCACTACTACACCTCACACAAATCCAGTGAGGCTGGACCTTCTTAAAGTTGCGTTACCCTGAAGTGCGCAATCAACATGGTGTCCCCATGCTCTTCAGTGAAACACTAAGGTCTTACTGTGACTGAGCAAATGACTGCACATAACAGATATAATTCCTTCATCATCTTTCTTAGAATTGAATTAAAAAAGACCAAGACATTCAATTAAATTTCTTGCAACAAATGGAATTAATTCATTATTGTTAAGCATGCCAACATGAGGAAAAGGTAACGTTAACAGTCTCTTTGCAACATTCAGATATTGTCATTGGTGTTGTCATGCTACGTATCATTCATTTGTGGCAGGCCACATATCATTTATTCGTGGCAGTCTTCAGACTTTCTGCAAGAAATGAGCGACAAAGATACAAATAAGGTAGGATGAAGTCCACTGCATCTGAGCATCATTAAAACCAAACAGGAATCCTTTAAGAGAAGTTTGGGACAAGTCTTTTAAAAGGAATTTGTTCAGAAAAATCAAGACTGAGCATTTTTCTTCAGAATTCAGCTACTTCTAAAAAATAGAAATGTTTAGCGGAAGACAGTGTTGCTCACCAAAACAGTGCTGAAAATAAATGTCCAACTGAATTTTCCTGGGTTTCTGCCAGTATGTGTTTGAGTTCTCCTACCAGCTCACAGTGCATTTCCTTAGAGTCTGAGTCTGAAGAGTTCAAAAATTTGTGTCTCCAGAGACACAGCCAGACTCCTTTGTAGGTGGCTGTCCTACTCTCTTTAAGGGAAAATGCTGACTTTACAGGTTTTCAAATAAAATGAAAAAAAAAAAAGTTCTGAAATTGCAGAAATGTTTGGAAATGTCAAAATATTCTACCCAATCGATTTACCTTTTCCTACTGATCTCTACTTAGAAGTTAATGCTTTCCTTTCAATTCACGTTAGTGGGAGAAGACAAAATTTAAATGATTCTACAGGATAAACATTTTTCCCTCTAGTCATCTGTTTATATGGTGCCATCACAAAGATGTTTTAAAACTTCCCAATATTGTGGACAGAAAGGGCTGCCTCAATTCAACTGGAGTAAAAGCAGTGAATGAGGCAGGAATCTACTCATTGAAATATAGGGGGAAATATACTTTGAATGCTATCACACTTGCTGTTCACCTTCTGAGAGTTCAGTAGGCAGAAACCCAGAAAAAAACCTCATTACTCTTTCTTTAGTGTGTATTTATATGGGTGCTGCATATATGTCATAGAAAAAGAAAAACTAGTCTTATATTTCATAGATGTATGTGTATACATGTAAGTTATCAGCAAAAGAAGCTTTGTTTAAATTCAGTTTGGCTTATAGCAGCACAATATGAATTAATAGTTTAGTCTGTTATGCAAGTGGAAAGGCTTTATTTGGAAGATACGGAAGCAGATTTTTAATAACTCTGATGGAAAAAAAAAAAAAACCCAGAGAAATCAATACAATATTTCTGATATTCTTTTACCTTTCTTAATAAAAGAACTATGTCTGCTATGGTTGCTTATTACTCAATCAAAAACATACATTTAAACACCCAAAGAGAGAGGGAGCAATACTGTGGTAGCCATCATGGTCTATGAACATGAAGTTGAAGGTCTGATGGTTTCTAGTGAGAAGTAATACCATTAAATGGTACAGATGAAAACACAAATTCGTGCAGGAAGATTCTATGCCTGGAAGTTCATGTATTTAACTTTAAACATCATAAAAAATGCACATTAAAAAAAAAAAAGAGTTATTTTGGAAAAATAAGCACAGAAGTTAGGAAATGTGAAAATATGAGATCTTATCTCTGATGTCAAGTGTGCATGCATCTACTACGTACAGTTAACCTGTCTGGTACTAAACAGTCTGACAAATGTCAACATTACCTTCCTGGTGAGTCGCCGTTCTCATCAAACAAGATCATGTCCCCAGAGACCCCAGTGAAGTTAGTCTTCATGAGGGATTCTAGGAGCTTCCGACCATCTATGGGCTTCATGGCATCACAGAGGCCCACATAGCCCGGGCACAGCGACATCTGCATGTTGTGGAGGCCATACGCCATCGAGTATATTGCGTTGATTACAAAGCCCATCTTGGAGTCCTGAACGTGCTGCGTCCTCAGTGTCATCTGGCCTGCCGGGGCACACCGCAAAGCAGGTGGTTAGTGCATGGGCAGAAATGTGATCAGCTCTTCAGACATCTGTTGGTGGATTGGTTATTAATGGTGGAAAAAGTCTTTTTAAGTGTCTTAAACAGCTCATAGCAGATGTTCTTATTGGTACACACACTGAACATGTTAAAAAAAAAAAAAAAAGGAATGAAAGAAGAGATTGCCTTTAAGTATTTTACTATCCAGCTGATGCCTTTCTCTGTGCAGCTCCACACCTCACATATGTTGTTTTTTGACTACTTCTCTTCTATGTGTTGTTGGTTTGTTGTTTTGGTTTTTTTTTTTTTTCTTTTTTTTAAGCATTCATGAACATTATAATATAATGTTTTGGGGAATCCAGGAACTTCTCCCTGCCTGCAGAAATCTCTCCAAATACTCAGAAATCTTTTGTTGAGGTGTAAATGCTAACATGGGGTCTTCTGTAGTGACCTTCTAGGCAATACTTTTGTTTCAGAGACGTGGAAACCAATCTTGTGCAAACAGACTGATCTAGGCACCACTCCTTTACCATACCAAAAGTTCCTGCGCTAATAACTCTCCTACTTCTATGTCTTTTGCTCCTCTCTATTTACAAAGTGAGGACAATGATGCAATGCAGAAGAATGCATTAAAATGTCTGTGAAGGGTTTGATGATGTGGGTTAGGCATTGACTCTTGTCTGCTTAGCCCAGGTTGGTTAACCCTACTTTGTTTGGCTTTTAAAACATGTCTGGATTTCTATTTTCTACTCAAGCTCCTGTGAAATGCACAATAAAAATTAATTCAGCAGCACCCTGAAGGCCATTTTTTTTTTTATAACCCAGTGTTATTAATGACACAGATTCACTCTGTTGGCAGCACCAGTCCAGCTAAGGAAGAGTAGGCTGGAGGTTTTCTGCCTCATATGTCAACAGGAAAGCTGCCAGCTGCACTCCAGCCACCAGATCTTTAATACTGGGGAATGGAGAAGAATCAGAGCTAAAGCAACTGCATCAGTGGTGCTGGGAATTTGTCAGACACCTGGAAAGATTTGGCTCTGGAGGGAGAACAAACAAAGAGCTCTACAAGAACATTTGCTCTCCTTTTATCAGTCAAGCGGCAATCCCTAGGAGCTAGGGACTCCCGTGTGTGGGCAGTCAGGAGCAAAGGGAGTGCAAATAACCCTCTCAGTGAGAGTCTGCCTCCCATAGTGGCACGGCCAAGCAGCAGGGATGGAGCTTACACCTGCCCGTCTGAGCTGCAGGGGCAGCACGATGTGAGATGTAATTTATGCCATGAAAAGACTGATGTACAGACAGTTTTTTTCTTGAAAGAAATGAAGACTAGCATATGACTCTGAGGGTGGCACTCATCTACTTTATCTAGTATATAATATCCATCCAGAAGACAATCATCCAGTCTCATGTCAAGGCAAGAGTAAGAGTCTTCATCTGGTGATTGATCCCATCATAAAATAGGTGCATCTACAAGCTCACCTTTTTGGTGGTGAACAAGAACATCACCACACAGTTCTAATCACTAAAACATTTTGGAGTTCTGAAAACATCTCAGGAAGGGTAGCAAAGAAACATGGTTCAAACTGAAAATCAGTGTGTAGAGGTAAGTGAATGAGGGGACTGAGAGATCCCCTTTTCCCTTCTGTTGTGTGCAGAGGCTGGCACTCCCAGTTGTGGTCAACCTCAGGAGCAGTGATTGACATTTTGGATAGTTAAGTGATATGAGCTTGAAACATCTGTAATGGGAAAAAAAAAAAAAACAGCTTGGAAACAACAGTGTTGCTCATTTGTTCTGTTCTACCAAGGTATTGCTTTTTCCTAATTAAAAATAATTGGCATAAAAACTGCAACAGTGGAATACATGTAAAACCCATATTAATTGAAATTAAGTGGAAAATTGAACAAGCGTATTACATTGCAATACACAAAACTTGGTTTAACCAATTATTCATCCTCAAAATTAACAGCTCACAAACCGTGCAGTTAATTATAGTAGCCATTAGAATGAATCAGATTTGCATCAGCAATAGTATTTATTATGAAACAGTATTTTAGCTGCTTTATTGCGTATGATTGCTTAAACATTTAATAACTTAATTCTTACAGGAACACTCTCCACTGGGCTTTGTGCTTCAATTGTATACAATTATTATTCTGACTTTCTTTAAACATTGAACCTCATTCAGTTCACCTGATGATTTGTAATGAGGCTGCTTAGCTCTTCATAGAAGCTGCTGGCAATTGTCAACAGAGTTGTGAGGGAATTAACTGTCGTGAGAATTTTAATATACTTCCTGCAGCTGGAGAAAACATTTCCCTGAGATGTTAACTAACTGCCTCACTTTGCTATATAGGGGCAAATCCAACCTGCCAAGTCTGACTATTGGTTTACAGTACCTCAAGACTCTGTAGTTAAGGGGACCATCTCTAAAACTGAGACAAAAGAAAATTTTTGCTCTTGAATATACCATAATATGGTCTTAAAAAATGCCAGTATTAAAAAAATAGTTAAATCTGAAAGTGATTTTCAATCCATGTCACAAAGTACTTACGCACATCAGACTTGAAGCATGTAAGTAACCCTGTTTACCTCAGTGATCCTATAAGTGGTTTTAACGGAAGGCTGAACACACAAGCTAAAAGGTAGTCTCTCAGTTGGAAAAATAATTAAAAATATTTTAAGTCTCTCTCTGCAACTAGTGTGATTTAGGTAGCCTTAAAGGCATTGTTTACTTAAGTGTTAGTGCCTGTTTTTCTTGCTGCAACTCGAATACATATTCTTGTATTCGTCCACCAGTGCTGTCCTCAGTCAAGAACCTTTCCTGATGCAGGGTCATCTTGAGATGGAGAAGTTGCACAGATTAATTTAATGATGATGATGCCAGTAACGTTCAATGGAATTGACTTTACAGATTAATTTTTTTAATCAAGAATAATGAAAAAATGTAATAGAAGTTGAAGAGCTCCTACAGAATTGCTGGACAGAGAATAAATTTCCACAGACTGTAACCCATATGCGTGTGTATAAAATCCATAGAACTCTTTCTATTAAAAAACCCCATATCTATAAAAAATCTGTTATTCTCCATATGAGAAAAGTTTGCAAAGAAGGAAATAAAAATGTCTTGTTTTCCTGTGGGCTGTGAAAAGCCAGCAGGATGCCGTTTAACGTTGGTGTGTAGGGATAAGCAGGACATGTTCACATGGATATTTTAGTTCAGTTCAGGTGTGGGCTTGCAAAGTCAATCTCCAAATCATTCCTACTCACTGTGCTTTGGTTTTAACTACGTGTCACAGTTTTGGAGCAAGCGTATCAAATTTCTCTCAGATGACACCAAACTGGGTGAAGTGCCCCAGGAAAGCACCTAACGCACCACAGCTGCAAATGGGTGTTCAAACCTTAGGACCAGGCTACAGCCAGGTTAGAGTAAACCTCCCCCAAGCTGTGAATCTCTGGTGGCCCTCAAGGTTTGCAATCGGACTCAGCATCACTCCCAATATGCTGCAGAGAGCAGAATTTGGAGGTACAGAGGCAACAACGTGCATGGGCCAGATACAAAGCTGCATTTCGTAGGTCTCTGGTTGATGCTTATTGCAATTTTGACAGGCTTATGTACCTTTTCTGTGGTAGGACTGAGCAATTTTTTCAGAACGTAGCTCATTTTCCAACAAACATTGTTTGAAATAATATCAACCTCTTTATGAATCTGTGCTGAATTTGGCGATTGTGTCCAAATGTTTATAGAAAGTAATCTGCACTGCAGTACCTCACAACCAAAAAATAGTAATGCTGTGTCATGATAATTACTGCAGAAATAAAAAATTCTGCTTCCTGCAATTAAGATGTACAAGGCAATGGAAGAATGCAGAGTGAATCAAATCATACCTAATGAAGAAAGTGGGACAGTACTTGCAACCGTAAATGATAAAACATTGTGGAATTCTCTGAGAAATGAGGAAATTTCAATGGTTAGAGCATGTGAGCAGATCCCTCAATTCTGTTCTGTTTATTCCTTATTCTTCTTTGTCCAAGCAATTTTGGTAAGTAAATAAAGGCCTATCCTATCATTTTCCAAGCTGTGAGACCATGAGGCAGTTCCAGAATTGAAGACACATCGCCATTTCTGTCTACAAAATATTACACAGACAAATCCTGTCCCTTCTTTGGCAAATCAGATAACCCATCCATCTTTGAAATTTCCGTCTAATAACATTTCCTTTCCACTGCTGATCTGCCATTGTTCTTTAGACTAAATATTCCTCAGGAAGAGAACTACTTCTCGTTATCTTCCCGGTTTTCCTCTGCTTAATGCAATGGGCTTGTTATTGGCTGGAGTTTTTTGATGTTATTGCGTTATCTCTGAAATGAAAGTAAAATCATCTTGGATTTCATGGGAAATATAAGTACGTAAATATTTGTTCTATAGATCATTTAGGAATCTATACAAACAGGATTCAAGCGAGCCTTTGCAATATGTTAAATGCATTAAATATCAGCTCTGGAATTTGCTGCCACTGGAGCAGGTGGTTAATATCCATGATTTTTCCTGCTTAAATATTCTATATGCCTGGATTTATCTGTATGTTCCCAGCTTTATTATAGCTGTGACTATACCACAGATGAAGAATAGGTCTGAGAATGGTACAAACCCAGCGCATTGTAACCTGCACCTTCTCTGCCCGAGCTGCTGAGAGTGACCCAGATTGGGACGCTCCAGCAATGTCACAGCGGACGATAAACGTGGGCTATGCAGGGCCATCACGCGCAGTGCTACTCAGCAGCACCTCATGAAACAAGGCTCGGGCCGTGCGAAGGCAGGCTCAGGTACGTGCACACCACAGCTGCGGAGTGTGAGCTGAAGCAGCCTGTTAACGTGAACCTGGGAGTTGATGTGGGGAGCTGGGCAGGGCTGGCTCTGGAAGCAGCCTTGAACTTTAATTAACCATGCAGAGACTGCCCTGCGCTAAACTCCTCGGCCAAATTTGTTCTTTTCTGTTGTCACTCCTCCAAAACACAAATACGTAGCTGGTGGAAAGGAGACGTGTTCTTTCATCAAGAAAGTGATTCCAACTGGCAACGGTACTTTTCTGGGATCTATTTAAAAAACAATTAATGCACTTATGGGCACCGATCCAAGAAAGCACTTAAGGGAGCTCGCAGTCCCGGTGCAAGGTGAGCCGATCCTCGGCACCGGCGGTGCTGTGCTTCCCGCCGGCTCCAGCACCGCTCCGGCCGTCCCGGCTCCGGGCTGTGGCTCCACCTCGTGGGCACGGCACCGGGCGGGCGGCGGGGCTGGCGGCAGTAATTAATCACCCTCCCCAAACTGTCACCCTTTCCCCCCACCAAATATGGAAAAAAACCCAAACCAAACCCCAAACTTGCAGGAAATTCTGGAATTTCACTGTTTTCTCCGCTGTACATAGCATGCAAATAAACAGAAAACACTCTTCAATAAAATTCATTATTTTATGGGTTTTTGATTTAAAACCTGTCGTTCCTCTTTTTTTCCCTACTTTTTACCCTCGAGGAAGATGAAATACAAATTTTTTTTCTGTTTGCCAGCTGGTGACATTACAAAGCCTCATCAAGCAGGGATGTGCAAGAGTGCAAAATTACCATTGTTCAATATGCTTTTCCTGCTTTCTAACTTTTCCCAAGTTGAGAATACTTTGAATTTTAAAGAATGGAGAGAGGGTAAGAGGAAGAGTGAAAATACTTTACATGCCAGGCAGCGCCCCTCTTATTTCATTTCTCCAAAGAGAAACAAGAGAATGGAATATGAAACAGAAAATGGGAGAATATTTTTTTCAAAGCGCAGAGCACTTTGTTTGCTATGCAATGAGTTTAACATTGAAATAAAGGTAAATGGGTAGTGTTTCACTTTTTTATTTTAAAATTTCTCGATTATCAAAAGGTTATTTACAACAAAATCCCAGAGGACATAATGGAGGAAACCAGAAATATAGCCTACAATCTCCAACTATCCCATAATGTTTCCCCATGACTAATTCACAAATTAGTTTCCATATAGTTTCCATACATCTGTCATTAACGACTCCATCAATTCTTTGTGTTAACTTTTGTTTTGAGATGCTAGGCTGACAGAAATGAGTTCGAGTTTTACTAGCAAATAGTCCCACACTCGCTTTCTGCTAGCAGTAGTTGAACTTCAAGCCTACCAGCAAATGTTCTTGCTTGTTTGGTGGGGTTTTTTTCCCCGCCTTTGCCTTAGTGAATATCTCAAAAAAATCAGGGGAAAAGCCTGCCTTTTCTAACCAAGACATAGCAGGTCCTGTCTGCTGCAGATGATGGTTAGGGAGTTCTTAGGTCTGTCATGGGTCCATACTGTGATGGTTGTGCTCCCTGGGAACACATCAGTAACCCTCCCTGGATCTACGTGTCCTGGATGGCACAGCGCCAAGTCAGACATCCCAGAAACGTGGATGTCTCTTCAGTGAAGAAATGAGTGGAGTCTTATAAAAAAGAGGAAAGGTTTTATATATAAACCAAGGTAAAGCATAGTGTTCATACCTAATTAGGTTAAAATTGTTTAAAGATACAGAAAAAAGACTAATTTTGGAAGCTTTTAAAAAAAATCTGTCATCAGAACTTTCTGTTAAAGGAATATGAAGAAAGTAACTTTCAGTTCTCTGTTATTTGTAAGGTTCCAGGTGTATTTTTCTGCTACAAATGAAATGTAATATTTTATTTATTTATTTATTCGTTCCCTAATTTAATTTCTTACAGGCTCTTGGACTGACGAACAAAGATTTTCTGCTGTATGGGAAATTTCATGTAGTTCAAATGTCCTTTTCCATTCAAAATGATTACAAAAACTCGAGATTGGATTTTATCTTTACTGAAAAGGAAATTCAGAGGAAGAGAAAGAGATGTGGCAACACTGGAAAATGTCATTTTGATGCTGAGGCAAAAAACATAGCATAACACTGAAACAATGTACAAGCAAATTATAAACTTGAAAGAAAACACTTCAGTGCTATTGAAATGAGAAAACAAAAAAATGACTCATTTCAATGCTTTTCTTTCAAAGTGCGTGTCATTGAATCAACGTGCTGCTATGCAACATTTTTCAAATTTGACAAGCAAATATCTTCCAGTGCAATCCACTCACCAAATATTTTTGACCAATTCTAACTTTCACTCTTCACAACCAAAAGCCAGTGCTAGCACTGTTACACATTATGCAATGATCATCACTAAAAATGTTCAATTTGAGAACGACTGAGGGGCCAAATTCAGTGTCCTAAAATACAGAGAGGTCTTTCAAAAATTTTTTTCAAGTATGTAGTTGACTTCTTTGGTGTTTTACACCTATTTAAGCTTACATGAGCAAGGCACAAATCTCACTAGAGGTTGACCTGCATCCTTGGGTACCTACATACTTCTGGTGTTCTGGCTTCTGTTGCCAAGTTCAGCCAAAAGTGACAGCAAGTCCTAGGAGAAGGTAAGTAAATATATATCCATTTCTTCACATCATTTTCTTAACAGCACTATTATCCTTTCACCTTCTACAGAATCCAATTTCTTTGGTCATAAATTAAAATGCAATACAATCGCTACAGACGCAAAAGCACATTAAATGCTGGCATAAAACTTTTTATACTTGCAAACATGTTTATATGAAGTATTTGAATTTATATAGGAAATCGAACTGCTGAGAGAAAAGAATGACAGGAACTACACCAATTCATCCATCTAATAAGAAATCTATATAATCTGAATACATTTAATTATAAAGTAGTTGTATTCTTAAGCCTGGAGGGAAATGGTCTACATGCACAATCGTGTTAATCTTTTCCAGATAGTTTTCAAGGTTCAGAAAGGCAGTGAGAAAAGGAATTATAAAGAATAAAACCACAGTAGCATGGTATAACATAAAATATATCTAATATATGGAAGGAGGAAGGCAGGGAGCATAAAGTGAAGGAAAATAGATGTAGCTTTGTAGTCAGATTTTGGAGGAGTTTGAATTCTATAACAGCAGTGAGAAGATTGAAGTTCTTCAAGGGTTTGAGTTACAGGTGTGTTAAAATCAGGATCAATGTATATCAAAAAGTCTTTTAAATAGGTATAACAGAGCAAATAGCAATTCTCAGCACCACACTGCTTCTTTCTCTAAGTCAAAAAAATAATGACATGTCTGTGAGGGCTCCTGGCTTAGATTATATCAGGCTTCTAGAAAATTCAGATATGGATCTATGCCTTACAGCTGATCTGCTTTTGGAAATTTCTGGACCTGACCCAGCATTACTGTAAACATAGTGATAAACTTTGTTTAAACTCCAGATTTGAAATGTGGGCCATAAAAATGAGGCCTGGACCATCCTCCAAATTGCCAGTGCCCATGCATGAGGCATAATATATCAAGTATCAAACTGAGCGACAGGATGTATTCAGTATTAAAATGCCCATTAATTCACTGTTTTAAAAGTACAAATTAATTTTAACTTGTTTTGTTTTGTTTTCATTTGCACTCTCAAAATAAAAGTGTGGGAATGAGACCTGTTTGGGGAATATGGAGTTTAAATGTGACACATTCCTTGAAATATGGAAAATATCCTTCCATTCTCACAGCACTTTTTTTTTTTTTTATCAGCTGGGTTCTGATTGAACCAACTTTGGCATCTGATCTTAGATTTAACCAACAGATTATTAGCATGTTGCAGTGCAGTCATGTTTTATTCCTCAGTACTATCTGGAAACTCAAAAGGACCATTTGTTAAACCAAATTTCTGTTCAGCTGAAACTCTGGGATTTTCTGTGTGTCTTTTTGACCTCATTAAAAGTAGTTGGAGCTATATGAGATTCAGCCAACAGGTACGTAATTTTTGCATTTACCTTTTATGTGTCTTTCTGTACCTTTAGCAGCAAAACTTTTCTCATATTTATCCCAAATCTCCCTAATCTCTCTTTCTGCAAATAAACCCTTTCACTATTAATCCTGTTCTTAATTGCTTGGAGAAATATTGGTCATCCTTCTTCTACGTCAATTTTTGTGCCCTTGGAAAAAGTGTTTTTATCTCAGAGAAGCCATGTGGTTCAATCATGAATGGAAAATCTGGCTTTCCGCATCCTACTAAGACCCATTCAGAATGCTGCTGCAAATCTGATGTTCCCTGTTCATCATTTTGACTAGGTTCTTTCCTCCAAACCCTGCCACTGGCTACTTGCTCCCAAGCACATCAGACATAAGTTGCTTTCCTCACTTTCAGTGCAGTCTGTGTCCTGTCTGTGGTTGATCTCTGTGATTACTCAACCTCCATCATTTGCCTTTGTGTTTGGTCCCTGGCTGCTTTGAACCACAGTATTTAATGTCAGGACACCGCTGTAAATACCTGCACAAGTGCTCCATCACCTTCCTTCAGATTCTTGTTTCTATTGTGCCTTTACCTGAAACTACTATTTTTTTCTGAAGTCTGTAACCTCTGCCAGTCAAACTAAGATGTTGCACTGCTTCATCAGCATCAGCATCTATTTGTTTGCTCTTTCTTGTCTTACACTTAGATCACAGGTACTTGGGATGTGTATTCTGGTTTTGCTCTGTGTTTAAGTAACACCTTAAAAATGCTGTTCCATCCGTGCCTCTGGCTTTTACACAGCATGGGAAAAATAAGGTCATTTAGCAGCAGAGGCAAAAGGATTCATTTATCAGACTGCTAAATGTAATAAATATGCTTCTGCCCCTAATGACACTGAAGACCTGACTTTTTCCACTAATGTCAGTTGAGCCAGAGTTTCACAACATACTTTACCTGCATTGGGTTTTGTTTCTGCTCTGCATTAAAACACCCTCAGTAGGAGGAAATAGTACTAGGAATTTGAGTTCTGGTGAGGACACTTATCCGTAAGAAAGCAAGCATATACAAGCCTAGTCTTTAAAAGTCCAAAGGCAATCAATACCAAAGAATTGGATTAGCGTTTTATGACCTGAAGGTGGTCGTCAAGTGGAGTTACTCACCTGGATCAACTCGTACACCTGTTTATGAACTTTACTGAATTGTGGCCTTAGATAATAAAAAAATATCTGACTGGTGCCAGAGGGGAAGCCAAATCCAATTTTTGTAAAATCCCTGGTGTTCAGAGGCCATTACATGTCTCCTTTTAAAGATTCATTTTAAATTCTTTGCTCTGACTCTTGGTGTTCAGAGGTGGCTTGTAGCAGCTCTCCCGTGGCATGGAACTGATTACACTGAAAATCAAGTCAGATAAGCCTGCAAACTTCTCACTTTCTATAGTGCTCCAGCTGGGCAGAAAATCAATGTAGTTAGCAGCAAGAGTGACACCCATTTGGATTAAGTAAGTATGTTCAAATCTGCAAATGAAAAGTGGGCTTGATGCTAAAATTTCCACCTCAGTGTGAACTAGGTGTATGTGAAGGGATGGAGACTTTTTAGTGCTAGATAGAAATGAATGGAGAAAAAAATTATTTTGGATGGCTTTTTGGATTCTCTTTATTTGTCTGATTTCACATATCTTACTATATGATTATGCATATCTTACTAAATCGTGTCTTCATTTCATAGTAATACCTGCTTGACACTGCCTATCGATAGCTTATACTAAAAACTGAAAAAAATCCTCCTAAGTCACTGGAGCTGGCTTCACTGTATTTGCTGTACATGTATTTTCTGTCACAGAGGTAAATGTAGTCTACCATTTTACTAGGCAGGGATTAGCAAAGTAAACACAAAGCTTTAAATAACTAAGTTCGTATCTGGGGCACAGATAAAGTCAATTATCTGTTCATCTTTCAGCCATATCTCCTTGTGCTTATTTTCTTGCTGCTTAAATAAGTTGTTTATACCATTAACTATTGTTTATTTTTTCATGATAGTAGAACCAGGTTGTGGAGAATAATTCTTTTTTTTCCACTAACATAATGGTTACTGCTCTCTGTATAGACACCTGAATTTAATAGTGACCCCTCATCTATCAACACCAATCAATCAGCTTTATGTTCATCCACTGAGTAGGCTGGGGATGCACAAGGAATTGAGAGCGAACACAGCTAGGACTGATGACCCCAAGTGACCAATGGGATATTCCATACCATATGATGTCATGCTCAGCAATAAAAGCTGCGGGAAGAAGGAAGAGGAGGATGTTTGGAGTGATGGTGTTTGTCTTCCCAAGTAACCATTACACGTGATGGAGCCCTGCTTTCCTGGAGATGGCTGAACACCTCCCTGCCCATGGGAAGTGGGGAATGAATTCCTTGGTTTGCTTTGCTTGTGTGCATGGCTTTTGCTTTACCTATTAAACTGTCTTTATCGCAACCCACGAGTTTTCTCACTTTCACTCTTCCAATTCTCTCCCCCATCCCACTGGGGGTGGGGAATGAGCGAGTGGCTGTGTGAGGCTTAGTTGCCAGCTGGGGTTAAAGAATGACAGGCTATTCTGAGAAAAACAGCATAGGTGTCTTAGCATTTATAACCCAAATAAATTTCATTAAACAAATCTGTATGTCATATTTCTGGCCAACCTTTGAATTTCCTTTATATGAATTTTGACAGATGGTCTAGATCAAAATCAGAACTATAAAACTGAGTAACGTGATGACTAATGACTTACTGTGTGAAAACCCTGATTAAATGGGCAGTTTTAATTGATTGCTGCACATAGTAGTGTTAATCTGGGGAACTCCACAACTGAATTAACATTTTCTGCCCTACAGCAACAAGAAAAAATTAAAGCTATTATAATCTTGTTTTTGTTCTTTTACTATAGCCATCATGGCCCAGCACTGAATACGACAATAAAGCTGAAGGAAAAATAATTAGAACAATGTATTTGGGAAATTAGTCCTTTTCTCTGTTCATGATTTGCAAATCAGCAGATTGCGATTCTTGCACATTTCTTTGTGTGTTTGACGTTCTTTGGTTTTAGGAACCTATTTGAGCTGTAGCTCATTCAGGAACTCTTTGTGGGAAACCTTCCAGCAATGAGTGCTGTTCAAACCAAGCTATTCATGCTTTATGATTAAGTTGTCTCATATCCATGACTGGGTGACTTCATGTCCAAAATAACATCTCCCTGCACCCCCAAGATAATTTTTTTGTGGTGGCGAGTTCTATTTTAGGGACTATAAAAGACTACAGGCACCTACATTTCACAGTTCCCAATCTTTCATATAAATCAGAAATTAGATAATCCCAGTGTTGGCAAAAAGTAAGTAAAAAAAGAAACCCAGAAAATTCAAGTTGAAATGTCATTGCTAACACAGCGCAGTGATAGAAGCCAGGTCTTTATTAGCCTGTGTCCAGCCATGCCCAAGGTACTGACATCTCAGTAAAGAGATCTACATTATCATGGGGAAATCAATGAAGTGTACTGCTCAATATGCAGTACCTGTCAATAGCGCAAATAAAACCTGCGCCAGGCTGTGATGGAAGGGTAGCAGAAGAAAAATAATGGAGAAGTCAGTTCAATGTTGAAGGTGTACACTGAGATTTTGGGATTCCTAGATTCAATTTCCAGCTCAGCCACAAACTTCCTCTGCGACCTTGTACAAATCAAAATAACAATTTATGAACATTAAGTGGGACTTAGGTGGGGTTTTGTGTTGTGTAAATCCAAGACTTTGATCCTTAAAGCCACATCTTGGTCTCAGGGGTGTATGGAAGATATTGACATGTTTAGGAGGAAAGATCCCTTGGGGCTTAGAGCTGTGGTTGAACTAATGCCCAGCACAGCACCACCTTATGCCCCAACATCAACACGGTACCCATTGTCTTACTACTGCCTGTCATCTCATGAAATAAAGGGTAACTAAGAGAAGTAATAAAAATTGAAAAAACCACAAACCAAAAAACCCCCCCAAAACCACACCAAAAAAAACCCCAAAACAAAACTATACCACATCTTTCTGGGGAAAAAAGTTTTTGCCACTGTTTTGCAAAAATGACAAAATGTTGTGGCAGTTTTTGCTAAAATCAGTACAATTTAATGAAAAAGATCATCTAAAAATTGCATTTCCTGAAATGACTCATGGCTGAAAGAAAACCTAATTAAATCTTTCAAACCAGCTAGTCTTCTATCTAAAGTACACAAATATTCATCATTACCATATGGACTTTAGATAACTTTTAGTGTATTAACTCCCTCATTACTCCTGGGAGGTAAAGATATATGATTAGCCCTGACTCAGAAAAGAAGCACTGAATTTTGGATTACAACATTTTGAAAGCATTTAGATGCCTACGAAGGTAGAGTAACATCAAGTTTTTAAAATATAAAGAGGAGCTGGGTACTGAGGCACTACCTATTTGTTTCTTTAGAGATCTGAATACTTTTAAAATTGTGGTTGTTGTCATTTTGAAAAGAACAAGGATTGCAGTTTCAGCCTCCTTCCTTCCAGCCCCACTCACTATTCCACCAGACCAGGCTGCATCAGTCCAACATGAGCTCTTTACACCAGACCTTCAGTCACACTTGTTTATACAGCAGAAGTAATAAATTCACTTACTTGTGCAAGTCTTGTTGTATTTAGGGTTCTCTTGAGGAAACCCTTCCAGCCGGCACTGGAACCTGTGTTGCCAAAATTCCTGAAACCATGGATTTCGGTGATTGGTTTCTGGCCGAAGCTGTAGGTAGTAATCATCAAACCATTTCACATCAGGAGACTGGAGCTTGATCGTTATTCCACCGACAGCTTCACGCTGATACCCGTCTGTCACATCGTACCTGTCTGCCCAGCCATCACTGCAGGGATAAATGAAAGAAAAACAACATTAACCATTCAATGGAATGAGAAAAGAACTTTCTTAAAAATGAAATTTGCAGCCTAGGAACACACATCTACACCTGTGATTCTGAGTGAGGTTAGCAAAACACCTGTAATGCTTCTAGCAGAGGATTTCAGTGTTTTCCTTTTCCTTATGTTTGCTTGTCATTGACACCTTCTATTTAGATGATATATTCCTCATCCTTCACTTACGGTAATTGAAACAAGACTAAAGATCACAGATCCTGAAATCTGCCGTGTATAGGCACATTTCTGCATCACACTAAGCCTCACTGAGCTCTTGGGTTCAGTCTTCTGCTGACACTGGGATGACGCTAGTCTTACGTGAAAGGAGGGGACCTTGAGGTCAGGACCTCTTACAGTGTGGAGGGCAGGACTGTGTTGCAGACTATGCCTATACTGCACAACAGAGCATGGCACAAAGAGCCAGAAGCAAATTTTGAATGGACTGACACTGCTCAAGCAAAAATACCAGCTCAGAGCTCAGATGCTGAGACAGTATGGCATTGCATCTCAAGCAATAAATCCTTTCTGCAGACATGACTAATGAAGCCAGGCAGAGCATCATGCAGATCCATGTATTGCTTCTGTTTCTTGGTTGCTGGGGGGCCAGAGTATTACGATCTTGTGTGACACTGACCTGCATACAGAATTTTAATCTGCTTCTGTTAACTTTTCTGCTTGCAACACTCTGACCACAAGAAGTGATTGAAAACCCAAGTTAAACAAAATGTCAGAGACTTCTCAGGGTATTTCCCCTCTCCTCAGTTTCACAATAGATTTTCTTGGAAGAACTCACATTTACAATATTTTACTCAACTCTACTAAAAATGTACATATGTCATAAAAGAATCGCAGATTTCTGCTGGTTTACCATGAACATGATATTTCAGTTTTTCGAAAGCCCCAGGTCTTACAGTTAGAGAACTGTAGAAGAACCTCTGATTGTTTTCTTTTCCCCCCTCTAAAAAGGCATTGATGTTAATAACTAGAGAGAGCACCTCTAAATCCTAAAGGTCAAATAACTGAGGGATAAAAAATAAGCTTAATTTGTCTTATTTTAAAACTTCATGAGTTGTTCAAAGTTAACCCTAACTATTTTAAGTTAGTCATAGTGTAACTGATGTAGATGACCTTTATCTGTATGATTCTGCTGTTCTATTTTCATCATTTGCTTCCTGGCTTTGCTCCTGTATTGCAGAGCATGCAGGAAGCCTGCTGCAGTCACTTGGTCCCTAGCACATTCCCTGTTCTCTACACGGGGATTCAGCTGTCCTCATGCAGCACAAAAGTCAAGACCTCAGACAGTAACTCCTTCAGCACAAGACACTGTTTTCATTGAAGCCTGGACTCTTGACTACGTCTTATTAGCACAGCTGCAATGTCAATAAATAGCAGCTTCACCAGTGGCAAAAATAATATCCAGTGTCTGGAATGAAAATGAGGGGACTATTAAACATGCTTCAGATTTCAAATGCACTAATTTACTCAGCACAAAAGAGTAAAATATACATTCATGAAAGGAGAAAGATGAGCACTGATTTTTGGCTCAAATACAGCATTTGGAAAATTTACCTTCAAGCTCAGATCCAATTAAGGATGAACACAGGTGTTAATGTTCCCAACCGCACTCGGGAGGCTCAGTACAGGCAAACGCTCCCCACCTTCCACCACGACTATTTACTGGACGAAGAGTTAGAACCATTTATGGGTTGTTTTGTGAAAAAAGCCACAGAAGGTTTTTTAAATTTATGAACGATTTAACCTTTTCTTTGAAACATTAATCTTAATCTTTGGCAAGATTTTAAGCAGTTTTACCCATCCTCATAAAATCTGACAGGTTTTTATGACTGCAGGAAGTGATAGGTTTTCTGTAGTGTGGTGGTTTTGGGTTTTTTTATGCTGAATAGAATTTAAGAGAATTAGAGCTGTGCTGTCAGTATCCCAACTTTATGAGTTGTCTCATAAACAACTTAGAAAGAAACTATTTCCTTGTAAATAATTTCTTTATCATTTTTCAGAGGAACAGTTTTGTAGATCTAATCCAGCAGAGCGCTATAAAATTCATAGTATTACTTTATGAATAGTTATCCCCTCTAAGAAGATTTGCAACAGAGATACCATTTTATAACTTGAAGTTATTAAAAAGATAGAAATAACAACTTCATATTACATAACCCTTCTCAACTCTTCCACAGAAGGGCTTCTTAATTCAACAGAGTTGCTTTTCATTCAAATGAGTATTTCAGCTTAGCTTTTTGTGCAAAAGGCTTTTAGGAGCATTACATAAAAGATGTACTCAAAGTGTATATTGTCAAGACAACAATGTAGAGATAACAAAGCCTCAGACAGAAAAGATGGCAAAGCAAATGCTAAACTAATATCTAAAGGCCAGTGAAAGTACAGTAAGAAATCAGGTTTGCATGAATATTAAAAAAACACCGATAGTGTGTGATATTTAAATTCTGTACCCACAGTAGAATAACAACACTTATGGGTTGTCAATGACATGATGATATAGTTGTATTTGGGATATTAGACCAGTGACATCCTTTGAACTCAGTAAGGGGTGTGAAGATGAGGGAAGACAGAGACGGAGATACCTGCTGACTTTCATAGTCATGTCTATCCCTTCTTAGACCTTCTTTCTTCTCCTAATGGCTTACATTTTACTGTAGTAGCTGGCGATATCAGTCTACTCAGTTGGTGGTTGCATTATGAAAGGTTTGAAATGGTATTATCCATCGCTAAATTCTTCTGATTCAACTGAAGAAAGATTCTCTGGCACCAGAAATTGGCTGTGACAAGGAGCTCCAAATGAAGTCCAGTATAATCTCCACTCTCACCCACAGAAGTGGAGAAGTGCACTAACAGGGTGCAGGACCGTATCTCAGTGAACGAGGTGGTTCTTTATGTTAGCAGTAGGGTGTATAGGATATTTAGATGAGCAACTGTTTCAGAACAGCTTCCTCACAGATAGTAAAATAAGTACAAGTGAACAGTATTCCAGTAATGATTATGAAAGAGTCCAAACAGATAAATAGGACATGGATATCCTTAACAGATCACTACACATGTTCATTTCTTCTCCCTTGCATAGCTACTGTGTTTTCCAATTTTATTTTGACTAGGTGATTCTGATCATTAGAAATAGATAGTGTTGCTTTTTTAGCAATGGGCAAATGTACTTAAAGTGATCCCACCAAGACTTAAAGGTAGAGTTGCACAGGAAGAAACTTTGCTGTGAAAGAAAGCAGTAATTGTACAGTTGCAGCAGCAAAAAAGCCCCTTGCTGAGATATCTATCAGGTGTATGCAGTAACGCATATACCTCATTCATCAGCCATAGATCAACATAGGAAGTTGTCAACAAGGTCAAAGAGGACTATGACATGTGCAGATCTGGCTGCCTTCAATATCACACTGACATTCAACACAGTGGGGACTTGTCTTTCAGGATCATGATGTTTTCTCCTCATCCAGTTCTTTTGTGTTTATATTCCTGGCCATCAGACTAATATCTGGTGCATTTTCCTTAAAGGCTGGTGGTGTGATACAGGATAATAATGATACTGTATCAAACAAAATATATCATTCTTAGTGGTGTTTCTAAAAAAAGAATAAAAAAGAAAAAATGCCATTTAAGAAAATTCTTGTGTGCCAAAGAAAATAAAGAATTACGGAAGGAAGGAAGGAAGGAAGGAAGGAAGGAAGGAAGGAAGGAAGGAAGGAAGGAAGGAAGGAAGGAAAAAGGGAAAAGTGACTTTTACTGTTGCAGTACTAGTAAGAGATGAACTTGAAATAGGAGGGCCATTATCATAATATTCTTCATCTGTTATCAGGTCTTATTTGCATGTATACATTGTCCCAGCTACCATTTTTCGAAGGATATGTGAGGATGATGGAGATTTTAGTAAAAAAAAAATCCTTCAGCAAACAGAGGAGGAGAGTTCCACTCCTTTGTTAAAGGTGTGTTTAGTTTACTCACAGTAAATCACAACATAGTTTTATATCACAGAAAGGCTCCAATAAATGACACGACACAGCCATTTACAAAATTTACAAAATTTAATAATTTAGCAATATTTACAAAATTTATTAATTAATAAATATAACAATGAATAAAGAAAACAAAATAATTCAATACTTTATATCATTACTGTACATACAATTACTTTTAAACATCTGAATGGAAAAGCAGAGACAAATGAGCCCATATTTGAATGACTGGGTTGCATAGCTGTGATCACAGGTCATGAACACCCTGCTCACTTCCTCCCCCTATAACCCTGGATACTAATGGTATACTAAGTCTTCAGATGCCTCTAGCTGAGCATACCTGAACAAGTAGGACTGTAGGACCAGTATGCATTGTTATACCGTATGTTCATAGAAAACAGAAGTGCAAGTTTTTTATGATTATGTTCACTATGGTAAAATGTGAGAAACTTGAATGTGGCTTCCTGGAATTTCTGTGTTTTGTCCTTTCCCATCTTTCCCATCTTCCATGTGAAATAGCCAGCACCAATAAGAGCTTCTCCAGATGGGTGACACTGTTGTGCCAACTTCAATCCACTTTGTGTGTCATATACATGGATTGAGGGAGGAAGGAAAAGGAATCTTTGACAATTAAGTGTTTATACCCAAGACAGATGAGATACAGGACTGCATCTGTCATAGAGAAATCTCCACCTATTTGAATGAAGTCTTTTGATTTCTTCTGGAAAGAATCACCATGGAGAACATTCAGGTGAAGAGCAGACAGGAGCAAGCTCATGCTTGAAGCATTATGAACAGGTCATCAGAAAGATGCTTAATGACTATAAAGACCATTTAATATGCATGATGGTGATGGCCGCTATGGGCTCATACTGCACGGTCAAGAAATTGCTAGCCCTCCTGAAAAACATTTACAAAAAGGTGAAGTTAGTCAATACTCGTCAACAATGACCTAACCATTTAATTTCACAAAACGTCTTCAAAAAGACAACATGGACATTGCTCCAAGAGCGCTCCACATGTACTTAGTAAGTAGCACGACTGTCAAAAGCACAGAATATGCTACTGATGTCAATCTGCTGCCAGGGATAACAGGGATTTGCAGAGCTGATCAACACCTTCTACAGGACTAGCAAATGATTAGAGTTGCACATCACTATAAAGAGGACAAAGGAATAGAACTACTGTCAGCTTGAACTATATAAGAGAATGTGGAAACCTTTAATTTCATGGTAAAATTCATGTGAGATAACAATTGCTCAGAAGAGATCATTAGGCACGCATAAATAAATAGATAAAGAAAAGGTTTAATGCGTTCAGCAAAAGCAGGCAAATGGAGAGGAAAGAGGTGTTGCCTCAAGCAACAGGGTTTCAGTCACACGTTCAGAGATGCAGAACACAGAAGGAATTATGGCTATTGACCGCTGGTCATGCTTACAGTTGACAAGTATATGGTCCCTCCTGTGATAAGTGTCTGATTAATGCCATCAAATCTGGAAGATGACATGGAGAAAGCTTTTTGTGAACATCCTCCAAAGCACAGGACTTATTGATAGTGGTAGGAGAAGATTGCAGTAGTTTGTCTATCAAGTTCTTGGAAAGCTTAGGTGATGCTACTTGGATACAAGCTGTACCTAGTGACAAGAGAGAGAAGGATTTTCTGTAGGTGTTTAATCAGTAGGGACTGCTTGAGAATGTTAAAACAAAAGGCAAATTGTGTGAGAAAAAACATGAAAAATAGCATTTGTGATTTTTAAAAGAGCAAAGAGGAAAAATAGCAGACTTCAGTAAGCCTAGAAAATTTTAAGGTTAGATCTATTGTAAGGAATGTCTAAGGAACTGAAGAATTAAAAAGTACTTAATTAAAAATTGCCATGCAGAGGAAGGATAGGAAATACAGTAAGACATTATTAGTGTGCCCATCTCAAAGATGGAAATATATGAAAAGCAGAAAGAAGCTCAGATTTTCAGGGATCATCGTGAAAGAAAAATGATAAGTAACGACAAAATGAGAAAGGTCAAGGCACAAAACGAGCTGCAACAAACAAGGGACTTCAGAAGTAACAGAGCAATTCTCAAACTACTTTATTGTGAGAGGAAGAGTAAAGAAAGTGTTGGCCTGCAGTTCACTATGAGGAGAAAGCTACTAAAGACAAATCCAGGACAACTTTTAGTATCAAGCTTCAACAAAGGAAAAGCTAGTGGTTAGCGACAGAGGTCAACCAAAAAGTGGGAAGGTGATCTATCCACAGGGCTGATTGAATTAGGCAAAGATTTATAGCCTAAAAAACCACAAACAATACTAGGGGAGAGATGTGATAACTGTCTTCAGGTACATAAAAAGCTGCAGCAAAAAGATCATAATTTGTTTATCACATGAGCCTTCATGACTTAAACTGGAAAGAGAAAGACATTTTAGACTCCAGGAAAATATTCTGCACAGTAAAGAGTATGAGGAACCAGAATAACTTGGAGACTCTTGGGGGATGTCAGAGAGTAAGTTAGACAAACATTCATCTGATAGAAATGACCCTGCCTTGGTGAAAGGAGGACTGTATTTGTATTAGTTTATGTTGAGGTTTGACATATGTCTGGGAATGAGGATTGTATAAAAACCAGTGGATTACAGAAAGAATGCAAAGAAAGTTAAAGTAATTCCCCTCCCTCACAGTTTCCCCAGCTTCTCATGATGTTTTACATTACTTCTTTTTGCATTACTGTTTTTTTTTTTTTTTCTCTTTGCAGTTGCTATGGGAAGCATCAACAAACAACAGAAATTGATTTAGGATTAATTGGGTGTTTGACTGTACACACAGGTAATTCCAATGATGCAGTCAGAGTATGCAGGAGTGTGCAGTGGGTCACACACCCATGCCCGGCAGAATCAGGATTCCTGTTCTAGAGAGCAAGCATTGAAATTAACCATATGGAAAAACACTTCCCCATGCACAAGATCAAAGAAACAGGGAAAAATCTCCTAATTAGAGCTAGCTAACATTGGACACAGTCAAGATATTTTAAATCAAAAGGCAATTTTTTTTCTGAACTAGAAATGCTTCTTTCCGTTACTTTTTAAGTTCTCATCCTTCTCAAAATTACTCTAAATGAAAATGATACTGTTTAATTTCTTTGTGTGTGTGTGTGTGTGTGTGTGTGTGTGAAAGGAAGGTGATTAAATTTATTCCCCAAATTACACTCTCTCTCAGTATACTGAAGATAATCTTTTGTATTTTTAAAACAGAAAAGAAATTCTATATTCCCTGATTTAGACATTTTGGCCAACAATCTGAAGTAAACAGAGGTTTGGCAGTTTAAGGTCACCCACTCACTTTTGAATATCCATAGCAGCAATTTTGTATTATTGTCCCTATACACAAGATGTTACTTTTGTAGTCCAAACCACCTCAGTCATGGGAACTGAAACTCTAATGCCAATTAGTCAGTAATAAGACATCAGATCTGAACAGCAAAGTGATTGAACAAGTTGATATGCCTACACACTAAATGGACGAATGGACGCAGGATTTATTTTTAAAGGTTACAAGTCTTTTTTACTGTGTATGAAATTTCTTAAATCTCAGCTATATGGTTCAGAGTTTTCTTTATGATGTTGACTTCAGTGAATGTTTTCAGATTCTTGAGAAGTGTTCCAAGGAATTCAGGAAAGTCTGCAACTTTTGAAGGCCAGTTGGACTAAAAAAGTTTCAAAGAAGAAAATCCTACACTGGTAAACAGATTAAAGAGATACTATAATTGATTATTTTTCCAGTCAATACCACAATATCCTTCAAGGACAGCTTTAAATTTAAGTATTCCTGAATGATGCCAATGCCTGTTATGTTTTTGTTGTCTTGTATGTTTTTGTTGTCTTTCCATGCAGCATCCTGACAGTGCGAATCAGAATTGGAACTTCATTGTGCTGAGATTTGAGTATATAAAGATGCACAACCCATGATTTGAAGAGTATTAAATATAATCTGCTTCAAAATTTAGCAAGTGCACATGTTGGATAGTAAAAGAGGGGCAGAGCAACCAGGTGGCACTGTGCAAATTGCCAGTCCCTGAAACTACTGCAACTCTTTTCAGTCGCTGTATTATATGAAACTTTGACCATAAACTTATTTTAATTTCATTTTACTAACAAGCTAAGCAACAGTGGATTGGAAATATGACTTCTTGGCCATCAGTGAGATTTTTCTTGGCTGCTCACTTTAAAAAAGTTAGTCAGGTATATGCTATCAAGGTATGAGGTACATACTATCAACATCTATGAGGTATAACAGGTATATACTATCAAGATATCAAGATTTATGGGGAAAGTTCTAGAGTATATTTTCTGCCTTTTATACACCTGATATATTGAAATGTGAAACCATCCTCTTTAAAGGGTGTGTGGTATTAAGAATTTATTTGGATAGTTTGAAAAAAAAAAAAAAAGATCATAAATGGTAAAATGAAAACATGGATATTTTATACTGGTCTTTCCCAAAGTGCGCTCAAATTTCTTCATGACATAATACATTCTATACAGAGCCAACTGAACCAAATTCTATGCTATATACGTGTTATTTGAAAATTGTTTGAATGGTTTTTTGCTCTACTTCACTGAAATGGCTCAGGGATTTTTTATTTATCTTTTTAAAAAGTAAAATGCTACATACTGTGTCTGACACACCCAAATCCCACTACAATGCCACAGTTTATGGTTTTGGAGCTAAGACTCCTTTTGATACCACTTGATACCACTCTTGATACCACTCGAGTTTGCTTGCCCAGGATGGTGGAGCGGCCTCTTCTCAGCTGCTGCCAAGCCTGGGTGGGAGAGGGGAGCAGGGAGAGGACCAACGCTAAACCAACTGCAACTAAGTAGATGGACATCCTGACTTCCAACTGGAAGAGATGTTCCTACAACAGCTCCTCACCGTATTACAAGTTGTCTCTACAGCTAACATGATGCTCTGTCTTTTTACACCAGTAGAATACAGCACAGAAAGCTAGAGACATGTCTGCTGGTTTAATCTATGAAGTAACTCACTACATCAAAAGTAACTGTCCACTTGCCGGCTCTGGACAAACTGTGATCTCTGAAATGTCATAAATCAGTAATAGTGAGCTGGGGAAGGCAGCTTTAGGATCCCTGTGAAAACTGCCTGGAATATCCAGCACAAACACAAACCACTGTTTCTAAGATTAGACAAAATGCTAAGAGATACATGTATACAACAAAAATAGACTCCCCACCCTCCTTTTTGTAAACAGTTCCACATTTTCTAAATTGAAAATGCAGCAGTATCTTGGGATCAGTTGAGCTGATTTCTTTTTCTCTGAAGTACCTCCCCCTTCAAACTATAGCTAAAGCTAGTACTGTTAATGAGTGCATTCATTAGGCTGTAGACTGGTCTTTTTTTGTTATACAAAAATCTGTTTGCAGGTCACATAACAATGATGGAAACTGCTGTTCTGCCCACGTGTAATCACTCTCCTGCCAAAAGCCTGACCAATAGCATTTGAGAATATATTTGAGAATTTTTCTCCACCTGTGTAGGAGTTTATTGACTGAGTGGCTGTCTTTAATTTTCTTTTCATTGTATTTATCTGCTTTTTTGTTGTGGGGTTTTTTTCCCCCCCTATATCTTAAAAGCTCTAAAAATATTGAAGAGTCCTCATGCTCTTCTGCAAAGTGCTACCAGTCTTGCAAAGGTAAATTTGTTTGGTTAATATGGGGAAGGCTGTGGAATTACTTTTGGTGAGCAGCTGTAAATTGTTGCATTTAGATTAGTTCATTTTATAATAACTGTGTACGCAATGAATGGGGATTCTTGTCTCGCTGCCTGGCTTTTTTTAGATTGCAGTTCCTCATCTTTGTCTTCCTTTTCATGCATATTATAAAGATAAATGAATTTAAGAGTAATTCATAGGAAAGAAATGAACTGATTATTTTTAGGCAGTATGACATGCTGTTTTCTACAAGATGATATCTAGAAGTAGCTATGCAGTGAATTTGGCAGATACCTTGCACAGGGGATTACTGGTACTAATTACTTGCAGAGTATCCAAACTTCCCCAAGCTGAGAAAGGTTGTGATGGCAACTTGAGAGACCGGTAGTCTATAGCAACATCTAATTTGCATGAAAACAGAGAGTTTTGCAGCTGTCTGCATCTGTATTTCAGGGCTGCAAACTAATTCAGCCTGACTGTAGTAGTAGACTCTACAACAAAATACAGTTTCCAGTGTATGAGGCCCCTTCTTCATGCTTGCAAGGTCTCACAGCTAATCAGACGAACTGGAGGATGTTATATCCATTCATATAAATGGTATGGGCTGTCCCTTAAATTGAAGAGAAAATTGACTGAATGTTACCCCTTAAAACACCAAGGATATTCAACTTGTGCAGCATTCTCTCTTGGTTCCCGAATAATTCTCTAGTGAGAAGGTAAATATTTGACATATACCAGGAAGAAAGGCATTCTTTATAAGCTCTTAAAGTTATTTTTCCTAAGGTACAATGTAAATCTGTGCTACAATTTAAGTCCCTCACTTGTTTACTGCCTCTATTTTAGAGCAATCATTTGCATAGACTTTCAGGTTTGTCTAGACTAAATAAACCTAGTTCTTTCCAACTTTCCTTTCAGAGCTGTTCTCTAGATTTACTGTCATTCTGGGTCTCATTCTTCCTGAAAGTGCCCAGCTGGTCCTTGTCTCTGCAGACTTAGTGCCACCTTCAGATGCTCTGAAAGCCCTGACCGTGTCAAGGATGTGACCTGGGTGTGGGTGCCAACGACCACTAAAATGAGAGCTCTGTGGACTAAACGTGGACTCTCCTGTTGTGATCTGCAGAGACATAAGGATGTCCTATCCTGAGCTGAGGACCCTCTCGTACTTGTCCACATTCCCATGCTGAAGTCAGCAGGCAGTTCCCTTACTGTCCTCAGCCTTCTCCCTGTAGCTATCAGGAGGGACCGCTAAGTCTTTAATAAGGAGGTGGGAAGAGGACAAAAGCTTGATGAATGGTTTCTTTTCATGGTGACATGTTGGAAAAAGAGGAGCAGGAATCATTGTTTCAGGTTTCACATTAGTTAAGGACTGCCTAATGAGAGAGCAAAAGCAAAGGAAGGAGTGTGTGCTGTAGGAAAACCTAAAATTCATTTGGGAGTTGGCCATCAGACATCAGAACTGCTTTCATCACTGCTTTGTTAAAGGGCAGAAAGATTACTTCACATCCTTGAAGTGTATTTTCCAAATATGGCAGCAGCTTTTCTTTTCAACAATATTAATGCTGTTGACTCATATTTATAATTCACTCTAAGCTCCTCAAACTGCAAACTTCTCATAATGACACTCTAAAAAACACCAGTTACATAATGTCAGCAACAGCAGAAAACCAGGAAAGAAAAAAAAGGTTCATGTCTAAAATGGTTCAATCAAATGAAAATACTGAATTTTATCTTCCCTGGAATGCCTGACTTCAATACAGCTTCTCAGGCACTAAAATGTAATGCACAATGCAATGTTATGTACGCACTAAGCCTATATAAGCAAATACAAAAAAAAAGTCATGTACAGAATCAAGTCTTCACAGAAGTGATAAACAAAAACCTACTGTCTTGAAACGCTGTCTCAAAACTATTTTCTGTGCATCCCATGCCCCTGAAATGGAAATATCTCTGGGATGACCCTGAATGCAGGAAGATGCTCAGTTTGTTCTACAGCAGCACAATATGACCATAAATATAAGCCAATGCTATTTTTTCACTCACGATTGTTTTTGCTTGCATTGATTGAGAGGATTTTTCATTATATCAAGTCTACCAGGTAGAAAAATAGCTTATTCTGAATCAGAATTATCTTGTGTCAATGATTTACAGGCGCTGCCAGTAATGGAATGATTCTCCATTAGACATCCAGGCACTGCTTTTATGGATATGCAACACCAATCGTTATGATAAAGTCAAACATAGGCGTTATGAATGAACAGATAACTGAGATAGCCTTACTACTTCAAAAATATTTGAGAAATGGGTAAAAAATTTGGTTTAAGTAAAACCATTCACTTCCTTGACAGAAAATGTAACACATAAGCATATATATACACATGTATGTATGTAACTATATAAGTATACATATAGTTATTTCCTATATGTTTACAGTATGCCTATATAACAGTTATGTGCCCTTTTTATATATTTGTGAAATTATTAAACTTATTATACCACTATGACATATGATTCAAAACAACACTTGAGATGTTGTACCTTATTGTATCTGTAGAATAATAGTTTTAATCATAAATAATATACTTAATCTTTGGATGGATAAACAAGGAACCAGTGTGAGTAAATCAGTATATATAGATATATCTAGGTATTTTAAGGAGGTGTGAATATTAAACAAAGTGAGTTAAAAAGTCAGACAACACAAAATTAAATGTTAAGAAACACAAATATATGTCATATTTCAGCACTTTTAATAATAATGCATATATTAATATTAAATCTTATTACTTTGGAGAGAATTTGTCTGTTTATGACTAATCAGAAATTTGGGGGTGAATCTTAATGTTGTCCTCACACACTAACAATTTGGACATGCAACAAAAAGATGAGGATGACATGTTAATAATATTATTTGCATTTTTAGCACCTATTTTAAAACCATGCAAAGGTTCCATTGGTCTAATAGCACAGAGTTAAGCAGAATCTTACTTTTTTTTGTGATCAGAAATGCAAGTCTTAAATCTCCAGACTTCAGTGTATGCCCTATAGTAAATCTAGAGAGACTAATATAAAATTTGTAATTATACAATGGATAGCAAATCCTGTGTGTGCAAAGATTTTAAAATGGCAGCTGTTATGTAGGGGTTTTTTTTCAGAGAAAGATTAAGTCATTTCAAGCCAATAATTGCAATAATTAGCACACATTTAATTAATAAATAATGCAAAGAAATTAATATTCACAATCCCCCAGGGAACCAGTAATTTCAGTAATTTTTTTAACATCCTGTTCAGCAAACTGAGCCAAATATGGCAAAGGAAACCAAGTCAGACTTGGAACAATGACCGAAGCAGGGTAAATGTGCTGTGGTGTGCCCCAAGGGTCAGCACTTGGTCCTGTCTTATTCAACATATTCATCAATGACCTGGACGAGGGGACAGAGTGCACCATCAGCAAATTCGCTGATGATACTAAGCTGGGAGGAGTGGCTGACACACCGGAAGGCCGCACTGACATTCAGTGAGACCTGGACATACTAGAGAATTGGGTGGAGAGGAACCAAATGAAGTTCAATAAGGGCAAGTTTAGGGTCCTGCACCTCAGGAAGAACAACCCCAGGCACCAGTATAGGTCAGGGGTTGACCTGCTGGGAAGCAGCACTGCGGAGAAGGACCTGGGAGTCCTGGTGGACAACAAGCTCTCCATGAGCCAGCAATGTGACCTCGTGGCCAAGAAGGCCAATGGTATCCTGGGGTCCATTAAGAAGACCATGGCCAGCAGGTTGGGGGAGGTTATCCTCCCCCTCTACTCTGGCCTGGTGAGGCCACATCTGGAATACTGTGTCCAGTTCTGGGCTCCCCAGTTCAGGAAAGACAGGGAACTGCTGGAGAGAGTCCAGTGGAGGGCTGCGAGGATGATGAGGGGACTGGAGCATCTATCGTATGAGGAAAGGCTGAGAGAGCTGGGTCTGTTTAGCCTGGAGAAGAGAAGACTGAGAGGGGATCTCATCAATATCTAAAGGGTGGATGTCTAGAGAATGGGGCCAGACTCTTTTCAGTGGTGCCCAGTGACAGGACCAGTGGCAATGGGCACAAACTGGAACACAGGAAGTTCTGTCTCAATATGAGGAAAAACTTCTTCACTCTGAGGGTGACCGAGCACTGGGACAGGCTGCCCAGAGAGCTTGTGGAGTCTCCTTCTCTGGAGATATTCAAAACCCACCTGGATGCCATCCTGTGCAACCCGCTGTAGGTGATCCTGCTCTAGCAGGGGGGTTGGACTAGATGATCTCTAGAGGTCTCTTCCAACCCCTACCATTCTGTGATTCTGTGAAATCCTCCTCCTGCTGAAATCAGCTGAAACTTTGCCACTGACGTCAGTCAGGACTGCCTTCCTAACTCTGTGCTCAGATCAAGACGTATCCCTCTAATTAATTCAGTGCCTGCCTTCAGACAATATAATGTGTGATGGCTAGCTCAACCCTTGCACTCACATTAGTATTACCCATAGATATCCACAGAATTGAATTATAGTACAACTTTATAAGCACTTCATCTTTTAAAACTCAGCTCAGAATAACTCGAGTGTCATAGGCTATAAACATGAAATTCATTCAGTCAACTGTTTTCGGAGGTAGACTCACACTTTCATGATTATCAGAGGAGGAACATCACTAGAAAGGTTCATTGTCTTCAGAAGGAAGAAATTGCATCAAAGACCTTGCAGCCTGACTATTTCATCACTTGCTCTACAGCATTCAAAGCCAGCTTCTTGAAAACATTATGACATAATACATTTGCTGAAATAATAGAGCCAATCTATAATATATACATCACAAGATTTGAGAAGTCTGGACTAAAGGATCTTTTGCTGCAGCAAATCACAAATCTGTTACAAGACTCACAGCAGGTCTACACAGCAATACTTTCACATATTGATGGCATAAAATAATGTGAAAACAAAGAGTGATTTCCTTTGCTATATTGCTTTTGCTGAAGCAGCTTGTATCTCTTATTTCCACAGAAAACAGATTTAGAAGCATTATTTTCAAGAGGCAATGCATGTCTATGCACTCAACTAATTTTAAATCAACTACCTGAATTGTCCAGTGCTTGGAGTTAGACATTTTAAGCAAGTGACCAGAATTCCCACAGTGAGGCATTGCCTTGATTTCTGTGTTGACGTCCACACAAATGTGACAGATTTATTATGAAAATACACAGAGCTTGCTTTACTATACCCAAACCAAAACTCACTAAAACCATCATTCTCTCCCTGGCGATGTTCAGTACAAAATTCTTATATTCAGTCAAGACCCAAGGCAGAATTTGAATGAGTTTAGCAAACACCAACTCTACCATTTTACCAGTTCTACCATTTTAATGGGTGAGGATTTATGTCAGTAACATAAAGCAACAGAAGCCTGATCTGAAATGGTCTTTAGGCATAAGGGATCATTTCAATTTGGGGTGAAGTTAAGAGTGCAAGTTGTACCACTTTTTCCTAAACTACTTCCAAAACAAGGGAGTACAGGAAATCTTAAAATATGTGCAGCCAGGGGCTTCTTTACCATCTCTTGTTGTTTTGCTATGTCACAAAAACCCTTAACTTTAAGGTTTCTTTAAGCTGCAATGACCCATATGGAGGAGAAATTTTAAAATGTGAGAGAACTCACAGATATGAAGACCAGAAGCCATTAGATTAGGACCATTACATCTTGCTTAGTTTCTCTGCTGAAGTGCGCCTAATTCTCAGAGAAGCACTTTTATGGCTCCTTTATTGTACTGAGTTGGCAGAGATTGGCCTTAACAAAAGTATGAATGAGGCCCAGGGGTGATCTGCACCCTAGGTGTGTAATTGCCTTCTGCACAAGAAATTTGCTTAAAAATACAAGTAGCCAATGTATAAAGTTGAAAACAAATGCAATCCTGAATATATTTGAGACCAAAAGCATAAAAAATGAGATGAGATGATCATACTTTAAATAAAAATGTGTCATTTAACACAATATTTATAGCTAACTGTAAGTCTGCAGAGAAGAAAGGACTAGGATAGGACTCTTAACCTACTTTGGCTGAAACTCTCCTGAAAACAATGCTTATACTCATGCAAAGCCCTTAAGACATCATAATTGGGCTTTAGGTTTCAGAACTGTGGCTATGGTTACCACCAATGAATACTGCATGCGAAATTTATCAGCACCTCTATGTCTGTCTGCAAACACAGGTCTGTCGCTAAAACTACACATTCATATGCAAATATTGAGATAATATTTTGGTTTTGTTTGGCTATAAATCTGGTAGAAAAGGCTTTGAAAAGAGATGAATGTTAATGACCTACAGAAAAAAATAATAGAATGTACGGGTTATCTAGAAAACTTGAATATCTGTTCTATAATACAAAAACACAATGGGTTGTTATTTGACAAGATCTTTCAAAAAATGTATTGCAAAATACATTCCAGAATTAAATTATACACAGATGCACATGGATGACATAAATTTTAGGAAACAGTGATGTGAAAACCAATGCATGATTTTTTTTTTGTAAAATAAATTGTAACTTCATGAAGTACATGCTCTTCTGTCTTGCAATCATATTTCACAGAGTTTATTGATAAGTGACATTTGAGAAGTACCTTGTTAACACTTCAAAATGATATGTAAGACATAGGGCAAGGCAATATGATTCCATCTGGAATTTGTTATTGCTTTGCTTAGTTTATCCAGGACTTTGATGTCCTAAACCAATGATAACTTATGATAATAGGACATAACCTAACATGATTTATCAGTTCATACGTGGCAAAGCCTTTCTCTGTGACAGCTGGGTAATTGAAAGGTCTCCAACTAAAAGGGTAAATTATGTGGCTCACATATGGTAATATATTTTCTAGCTATTCCTCTGTAAATGGCAAAATAATTGTAGGGATAGATCCCTTGTTTAAAATATGTTATATGCATATTTCCATTTCATATCCTTTCATTCAGGATTCATAGTGAAGTCAAGGACAATACTTTTAATGACTTCAACTATTTATCACTGGCTTCATGGGCAACAAAACCACTGTTTATTGCTTGGAGTAGTTTAATAAATTTATTTGTTAGAGTGTATTTGAACCAAACAATAATCTGAGTATTTCAGGTACTGGAAAATTGGTTCCACATTTTATGGATACAAAATATATTTTTCAGAAGTTTGGCATTGGTCAATGTGAACTAAGAGCAACACAGGCTCTATATACATGCTTTGTTTTTCTGTATCTTAATTTTTTAGTTCCATAATTAAATCCATAATTTAGTTCCCTACTTTAGGTCCCTCATTTTATTTCAGTGCCTACAGTATTCTAGATATTCCAGAACAGTTTATGGGAACATTTCTGTAACATTACAAATACTGAGGAAATCAAATCTGTTTGTCAAATTAAAAAAAAAAAAAAAAAAAAAAGAAGTAATGTTTCAAAGCTAGACATAATATAATGTGCTAAATCCATATCCATGTTGCCAAGAAGCAATTTAAAACTAAGAAGGGTACTATTAGAGTCAGCATGAGATCTATACCATGGCAGATCACTAAGTCATGTTGAACACTGAACATACATTCTTGAATGAGAATGTCAAGACATATTCTTCTGTTTCACTGACAAAGAAAAGATATCAATTAAGGGCATAGAGACTTGCTTTCTTTGCTATGAGAAGCACGAGAAAAGGTAAAGTGAGAAGTGGCTATGAAAAAAAGGTAAAATTAATAAGGTTACAGTGCCTAAGTGACTTTGGAGCACAAAACCAATTAAGTGCCATAGGAACTTTGGGTCATGATGACAAGTCTCAATAGCAGCTTTTCTCAGCAGAGTTATGACATTTAAAAAATGTGATAATAGGCTGGAAGAAGCCCTATTTTAAATAGATTTATGCTGAAGAGAAAAAAAACCCCACAAAACTTTTAAAATGGTTTATTTTGCTTATTCCGCTTACACATCTTTTCTGCCATGAACTAATGCTAAATCACTTGGAGTCTTCAGAAGTACCTAACAATAGTAAATCAATGGACTTACCTGACCTTATCAAAGAAAACACACAATACCTTTTAAAAAATGCTCTATATAGCCCAATTCTGCTCTCACTGAAGTCAATACTAACATTTTCAGTGACTTCAAAAGGAACAAACGAAGCAATGTGGAAAAAAAAATAAATAATCTTCCCAATTGTCCACATTTAAAGTTTTAGCAGAAAGAACCTGCATGCCAATTTTAATTCATTTTCATTTCAAAGTCTATTGGAATATATTTTCTGGACCATTTAATCCCAATCAATTTGCAGCAAAGTTTTTGCGGTTTTTCTTACCAGCTAACCCTTTCAGCAAAACTCTGGCTCATAGTAGCAAACTTGCTGCTCTAGATATTTGAAATGCTTTTATTGATCTTTTAAATGCAACTCAGTGATAATTAAATGAAAATTGATTATTCTAGCAGAGTATTTTATTTGATTATTTTAAAATGTATATTGTTCAAAATAATATTTACCGTAAGGTCAGAGTTCTTTTATTTACTTCCTTTTTTATTCTGTGTTAAAGACTGTCCTTGTTCTTAACAAACCAGAATGCGTTCACTTATTTTCCTCTGTTAATCTCAGACAGAAGTCTGAGCACTCCAACAAAGGATGCCAAAATGCTATCAATTACAAAGTACAGCACAACTGAGGTCTAAAGAGGCATCATGCAGATGGTTCCCCCCAAAGTTCAGGCCAATGATGTCATGAACAAGAAGCCACTCATCTTCCTACAGGTTACACAAATATTTGTGGATTTGTTTGGTTGGTTGGTTGTTTTTTCCCATTTCTGATAATAAATTGGAATACCCATAAGGCTGAAATGGTGTAGGGTGTTACAACTGTCTGTCCACCCATACAGCATTAGTGTAACAAAAGTAAACTATAACTTTAATGAAGCAACAATAAAGCAACTTGTGCTGATAATTTTATAGCTCTCAAAACTTTTGAAACTTGTTAACAATCCCATGCTTGATGCTAAAATAGGATTATTTTTATCACTGTATTTCGTGACATTTGAGGTTTTTATTTTGAGCTCATATTCTTAAAAATCTCTGCTATGCTGTGGACCATCCAGCCTTATATAGATTTGGAAGAATGAGATTCTAATTAGTTTTAATGGGTTTAGTTTCATATCTTTATTGAGAAAGGTAATTAGTGATAGTGATGATCAGAGTACGCTTAGGATTTGGGAGCTTACGCCTGAAAAGTCTGAAGTCTTTGAGGGCTAAGAACTCAAGACTCATGCTTTTCTGTATTTGTCACATATCTATATTTATATCCATATGTATTTTTATAAGTGTTTTAACCACCTGAATAGCTCATACAAAAGAAGGATGAAGAAGAGATGTGGGGACATGACGAGACAAAACTGCCTTATCCAGCACCTTCAGGAAAAAAAGAAATCAGAAGTCCTTTTCTAGTAGGAACTTGTTTCAAAATAGTCTTTGCAGCCAGGGTCTGACAGGTGAAGATTTCTTTCATTTTTATCTTTTATAGCCCAAACTGCCTTCTAAAGGTCTGCTAAAAAGATCGTAAAGGAAATTCAAGTACTTACTCTAAGCGAGGATTGCCCAAATCAGAAAGTCTTCTACAATGTAAACACTACCTCATCTAAGGTGCCTATAGTCACAGAAAATTTAGACTGATAAAACATTTTTTTGAAATAGCTTGGTGTTATTCTGAAATCGAGGTGCCTAGGTGAGGAGGAAGAATTAGGCAAAAAGGATTAACACACAAGAACATAGTTCCTCAAAATAAAAATATAACTTTAATTCATAGAAAAATACTGCCAGCTTAATCCTCTGAAATTCATGAGAAAAAAAGCAAGAAAATGCCAAATTTCCATACTCAGGGCAATTAAAAGAGCCAAAGGTTTTTATTGCTTTTAAATTAAAAAAAAAAAAAAAATGAAGATAATTTTAACATGATGAACTGTTATAAAATGAAGGGAAGAAAGGGAATGAAAATACATGATTAGATGTTATTTTCCTAATCTAGGGCAGTGGTTCCCAAACCATAAGGAATGAGCCCAATACATGGACACAACCCAAACTAATAAATTCTCCTGATGTACACTCTCTCAGTGGGATCTGTTCTGGCTGGTATGAAATTTGGGTTATAAATATTGGGAATTATTGATCCAGAACATTGCATGTACAACATCCCCCCGTTACACAGAAAGCTGTACTTAGTTTTGCTATAGCAACAATATTCTCTGGGGAAAAAAACAAAACAAAACAAAAAAACCCAACCAACCAACCAAAAAAAAAACCCAACCCAACAAACCAAAAAATTAGAAGTTAAGTTTCTAAGAAACTTCTAACAGCAAAATAAAACATAAGGCTTTGATCACAGCTAGTGTGATAGGGAAAAGACAGAGGGCATCTGGAACGTAGAGGAGGTTTTTTTGGGTTTTGTGTTTGGTTTTTTGTTTGTTTGGTTGGTTGGTTTGTTTTGTTTTGTTGTTCTCTTCTGTTCATGGCTTTCTGGTGTTTTTCCAGCAGAGTGCTGTCAACTGTCTTGGGACACTTTCAGGGGATTGTGTTTGGCAGCAAAGACTTGGATCATTCCCTGAACAAAATTAACATTGTAAGATACAGTTTTTACTCAGCCAACCAAACTAATACAACCAACAACATTTTATGCTCCTAGGTCTCTGCTTTGGCTCAAAGCACAGCTCTGCCAGTGGCTCACAGAAAGACAGCAGAGAATTCTCTTTTCATTTTAATTTAGGGTTTGCTGATCTTCAAAGTATTTCTGCAGGGAAGGAGGTCTTGGCTGTAAAAGCACACACACAAAAGTGAATTTAACAATAGGGCAAGAGTGCATCCACAGTGCTAAACTGAAAAAAAACAACCACAAACCCACAAAAAAACCCAAACCAAAAACCAAAACCAAAAGCCAACCCCAAAACAAAACCAAACTTAGGAACTGTTCAACCTGGAAATTAAAAGTATATGTAGCATAAATGAAAATATGAAGGAAGCACTAACTGAAGGCTGCAACCACAGAACACAATAGAGAAAAGAAGAAAACAAAGGGTGTTTACAGTGAAAATATAAGAAAATGATGGCAATTTAGTTCTACTATAGGTATGATGAAAGGGATAATTTTTCCTTTATTCTCTAGGATGCTTGTAATTGCCAAATGACAACAGTAAAACATTCCAGCAGAGAGGTAGCAGTGGTGCCAACTCCAAATCTAAAAGGCAACATTAGAGAAGTGTTATTTATATTAGCAAATATATGGGGTGGTGGGGTGTTTAAGAAATAGAGGGTTTGGATAGCTTATCATTGTCACTGGGCATCCTTCAAGTGACTCTTGTGTTGCACCTTTCTTAAACATCATGTTTTTTACTAACATCTATTGCTTTTGCAATAGCCATCTATTCTGTTATGAAACAGCATGTTGCCATCATGCCATCTCTTTGATCCAGTGCCATCTCTTTGATCCGGTGCCCTTCCCCAGAAGAACCTGTCAGGTTTTGTATGATGCATTTTGTTGTCACTGTTCCTTGATTTTTTCTTGGTCTAGTAGCACATTAAGAAGCCCAGGCTATTAAAATTAAGCTCTCAGTGCTGCTGGACATTCATCAGATGTGAGAACTCCTTGGACTTAAGAATTTATAATGAAGCAGCTGTTCTTTTGTGGTTTTGTGTTGGGTTTTTTTGGTTGTTTGGTTTTTGTTGGTTCCCCCCCCCCCCCCCCCCCCCAAGATTCATTCTTGAAAGACAAAGATTTCTACTGATGTACAGGTGTGATGTGTAAGATGCTGATTCATTAGAACCAGCCGCAAAAGTATTGTGGATTTGATTTAGATGTCTTTTATCAACCAATTGTAATTCTATTCATCTTGTTTAAATTGAAGGGTAATTAGAATTTCCTACTTTATTATAACTTAATTCAGAGTATGCGAACCAAACTTCTTGTCCTAGTATTTCATAAAGAATAAAATGTTAATTTTATTCTATCCTCTGAAACATTTACTATAACTGGATAGAGTGATGGACAGTGCAAACCATTAGGTGAACCTAAATAATATATCTTCTGTATACAGCAATGTGTTCTGAGAACTTCAACAAAAAATGTAGCAGAAGTACATTTACCTTTTCTTTTTAATCTAAAAAAAAGAGTGAAAAGAATCTAGACTGAAGTATGTAGACCTCATTTCCATTGAAACAGATGTAAGGCAGTAAATCTCTGTCTCATTTTATCAAAAGACTTGAGATTTTGTGAACTTTGTGACAGACAAAATTTTCTCTCCTGTCTCTTAAAAGACAGACAGTCCCATTGGCTTGTGTTTTGTTGTAGGGTACAATGAAGTGTCAGTTCATGCCTGTGGCCTCTAAGGCATGAAATAATTAATAGCTGCCTAGAGTACTGAACAGTGGGCCTCCAACCTTCTATGAGATAAATTCAGAAATATCTTTAATTTCTGCATTTCTGTCTAAGTTATTTTTGCTCTTGTCTTATTTTATGTGACTGGAAGTAGATCCAGAAAGGAATTTTATGAAGAATCACTCACTGAAGAAAGAGGATGGCTTGTCTCTATTTTCATCTTTTGTATAATAACTATTTGACACAAACTACAACTTCAGTCCTGTCAGTAGAGCCAAAAATCCAGCCAACATCCCTTTGTATACCATCGAAGCACCCTTTTCACTGAGGGGTGAAACTAAAAGTGAATTTTGGGGGGGATAAGTCCTGTAACTGTTAGGTTTTCTATGGCACATTCCCTAATTAAACCTGTGAGAGGATTGAGAGACATATGAATGTCTATCTTGGTAATCCCTGTTTGGGCATGTGGTATCATGCCTGTGTTCAGATCTGTGGAAGTAGAATGATATGCCCTCGAGAAGCCTAATGACATGGACATGGGCCTCTCCTACCTCTCAGGTCAGTGGTCAGGCAGAACGCAGAGGACAGCAAGGTGAGCAACAAGTGCCTAACCCCATGAGACCCAAAGGACTTTGGTCAGTTTGAAGTCACAGGAACCATCGTGCAATAGGACAAGACTGGAATACAGGTAATGAAGAGAATATTGTTTGCTCTCTGTAGATAGATATGGAAGAGTATAACTTCAGACTCTGATTCACTCTTATACTGAGCTTCTCCATGTTACTCTGCTAGTATTTAGGGGCCTTTCATACACAGCTTAAATAACTGACTTAATAAATTCTGGTAGGATTCCTCCTTGAAAAGCAGTCATCCTCCATTTTGGCCATATGGAGGAACACAGTGAGTAATAAAAAAGAAAGAATAAAGTCAACTAGTGCAAAAAAATGAACTACATTGTTAAGAAAGCCGTTACACCTGGGGAGCAAGAACCACTGCTCAGATTGGAGTTGTGCACCCAGGAAATTCAAACAGCTAGTATGATCTGAAGTCCTTGTAGTGAGTTTGTCTCCATAGAATCCTACTTCACTTGACATTTCTGAAAACTGCAGTGTGAAGCATACTTATCATTGCTAGGATTTAACTAATTCTCCTAATCAAGCATGAGGAAACCTGGATTTACATCTCTGTGCAACATAGCAAGAATGTCATAAATTTTACTGTTGAAGATTTCACCTCGAATGTGAATGAGGCTATGACATTCACCAGACCTGTGAAATACAGCACCAGTTAAGCACCTGTTGTAAGACAAGCAAAATAACTTCCATGAAATCTGTGATTTGTACTCAGATTTCTTTAGTAGTCTTTGTACAGGGGCATGACATAGCAACTTAAGATCCCACCCTAATTCAATTATTGGACTTGGAGTCTCAGCCTGAAAGCAAGGTGTTAGGGCTGTAATGTAAACAATGTTTTTAAGGAATAATCCATTTACTGTAGACACTGACTACAATGTCTGGCAAGACACTCAAAAATGAGTGGTGACAGCATGCGTTGCTGGAAGCACTAGGGTAAGGATGGAGTCATGAGTTGATTGTTACAAAAACAGCATCAGGATGAGAAAAGAGCAAAGCTGATTCCAATCAGTGTCACATGCTCCCAGAATAGTCCATTCCAAAATAAGGCTACTTAAACTCCCTCCACAAATGAAGCATCAAGAGCTAAAAATGGAGAACAGAAACCGTGAGGTACATAAAAGATATCCTTCTCAAGTGGAACTCACCATGTAGTGAGTATAATAAGGAATACATTGAGATGGAGGCATGCTACTCATGCTTTGGACAAAATTCAGGGAAAGATAAAAAGGGTTCCTACTCAGGATCATGGAAAAAGAAAATAAAAGCTCAATGAAAGTCATGGAATAACATTCAATGGTATTGCTCAGCAGGCTGAGAAGCAGCACCTTCAGAGGCATAAAGCAGTCATTGGGCTAAACCAGTAATTCCATGAACTGGTAGGAGGAGACACTGCTAGCCAGAGTGCAGCCCCCAAATCCCTGTTACTTGCTTGGTGGCAGTGCACAAAAAATTTAGGAATGGACCAGGGCTGTAGTATACTAAGTACTAAACAACTGGTGAATAAAAATAAAGCCCTTGTCTCAAACCATCTATAAAAGTAGGAAAGAAGTTTTTTCAAAAGATGAGAAAATAGTTCCAGAGACTCTTTGACATGCTGGGTCAGAATGGGTAGTAACGCAGGATTGCCGCCGTGTATGAAACTCCTTCCCAGGTATGGGTGTTCCAGGTACGCAACTCAGTGACACTTTCGAAGAAGCTGCTAAATGGTCTCGTGGAAAAGAACAGTAAGTCTGTGCAAAGAAGTAGAAATAATGAAGATGGATAAATGCAGCTGAGTTTGGAAAATGTCCTTTCTGTAGCTCAGCTACATGCCGGTGGCCATTCTGGTGTACTGCAGATCATTAAAAGACCAAAGATCAGGCCCCACTATTTTTGCAAAATCACCTACTTGGGAGCTGTAATTTTGATTTCACTTAGACTCACCACATCAGTCAGCTTGTGTCCTTTTTTCTCATTCAGGAATCAGAACTGATTTATTTAAGGTATGGATCTGTTCAGGTAATATTGAATTAACTAGGAAGATAAGGAAGCAATTAGTCCTTCAAGTACCTATAATAAATTAGAAGGTACCCTATAGCTTAGTTTTCTATATTTTAACAGAAAAAGCTAAGAGGAGAAACCAAAGAGACTAAATTTGGTTTCCTCTCAGTCTCCTGATGCAATATATCAACTTTCACTCAACAAATTTTGAAACCAGACATTTAAAAATAAAATCTTGATAAACTATTTGCCAAATCATAAGCTTATAAAGGATATCCCCATTTGAAGCATTTACATGACAGTTTGACTGAATAAACACCAAGTAACTTGTGCTCCAAATTCTATTTGCATTCAGTTGAACTTGATTCCTCTTATAGTTATCTGATATTTGATGAAACAGTTTAAAATTTTTCTAACCTACAAGAAAGAATATTTTGAACCTGAGTTGTTAAACAGAGAATTCTGCAAGCTATGCAGTTATTACCAACAAACGTATTTATACCCCAGGATGAAACTGCATCAGCTGAAAGTTTTGCTCAGTAAAGGAAAAAAAAAAACAACCAAAAATAAACAGAACAAAACAAAAACCCAACAGAAAACTAATTACATGAAAAGATTTATTTGTCCATAAAAGGTAAACACCATACTTGTAAAACAGCTAATTGGAATTACACCGCAGTAAACTCTTCAGTCTATTATTATGTGCATTGAAGGCCATCTGGAGAGTTAGTATGTGTAAATTTAGGGGCTAACAAGAGTTGTCCTGAATAAAAGGTTTACCAATTTATTTAAATGCAGCCTGGAAGAGTACCAAAATACTTATAACTTAACACTAGATAACCTGCATCTAGGAGTCAGAGGATTGAGAACAAAACATCTGATCTGGTCTCTCTGGTAAGATCCCTGGGAGGAAGATAATGACTGATTTAGAGATTTTATAAGAAAATAAGAAAAAAAAAAAAAAAAAGTCACTTTTATAAATAATTATGAACATGTTACTGTGAAGACTAGCTTAGCAGCATAAACTGAATATAGCTCTTGTCACTGCTACCGATGTGTTGGAAATCCTTTTGCATTACCACGATGATAGCTGGCTACATCCAGCCTCCAAAGTCTTTTTCAGCCTACCTGAAAATCTGTGGTTTAAGCACAATGCCTAGTAAAATTACTAGGAATACAAAACTGAAAGGATTACATTTTTACCTTCTAAAACATTCTGAAGCTGTTCCCCAGCACTGCTGACAAATGGTACTGTGAAATTTGCCCATGACTAAATGTTTTTTTTTCTCTCTCTCCCCTTGGCAAGATGGTCTCATCCATAGTGCCCACCAAGAACAATTTGTGGTTGTTATTTCAAAAACCGTACTCCTGTTCAGGAAAGTGCTCCTGAGTTCAGGCCAAAATCATGCCTGGGAGTGTGCTAATCATATAGCAGTTAGGACAGTGATGGATTTATGTTAAACTCTGTGTCCTTAACCATTCTTTAAACTAGTGCAAATACACACGAAAGCACCTTCTGGGTTATCGTATTCAATTGCCTTTTTTCATAGGTAACAGCTTCCTGTAGTGCTGGACACAAGCTCACCTAATTTTTCTTATTATTCTTCTCTGGATGACCTGCTCCAGAACCTTAGTGTTTTCATCATTGGAAAAAAATTCTAATTTCTAACTCTTCTTTACTTATAGCTAATTAATATTAATTTCTTCTATTCTTTTAAAATAAATTCTTTCCCTTCCTTATGATTTTTATTTATTTTTCTTCTTTTCTATATCTTCCACTCAACCCCCAGGCTCATTCTTTCAGAGAAAACAATAGAACTCTTTCCTAGTCTGTCAACTCAACAAAATTATTTCATCTAGCTTTCCTATAATATAGGATCTTCATTGTTTACTTAACAAGCTTCTCCAGTTTTAATGGATCTTTGTGAAACCAAGTGAGTAGCAGAGTAGGAACTATTCCTACTCAGTGCTTCATACATAGGCATGTACTTGATTGGAGGAAAATAATGTATTTTAGATGACCTGCTTCTTCCCTGAAGCTTATTCCAATCCAACTGAAGGCAACAGAAAGACTGCAACTGGCTTCAGGAGTAGTCTTCTGTGAATTTGTAGCCTTTTTAGCATGGTTGCTTTAAAACTGGTGGCAATCTAAAATTCTATATTATACAATTTATTTCATCACTGAATAAATTGGTTTAAATTTTCATTGTGGGAAAATGAATTCCTGTGTAATTATTCATGTTGTTTATGACAAATTATGTGAGTGATCCTTGTGGCAGTACAAACATTATATCCTGTTCAATGTTAGCAAGCACGGGCTGTACCTAGATGTGGCAGAGCTATGTTGAGGACCTCCCTTCATAGAACACCTTGTTTTGCTCACCACCATTCATCTTGTTTGCATGGCACTGCACGGACAGATTTAAAAGGTATGAGATGTATTTGCAGTAAAAAATGCTGCCACAAACTTCTCTGGATGAAAGACAAGGAGGCTTGTTCACACACTCCTTCTCACCATATGGTCCCATCAGCTTGACTCATTCCCTGTGTCAACAAGCCTTCATGGACTTGGAGCTGACACCACTTTTATTATGTTGTATAATGTCACTTCTTGTAATTGAGTTTCTTCTGGATTGGATGAAAGGATTCAGCAGTTCCATTTTGAATGGATTCCAAGTGAGAATTGCTCTCTGATGCCTTCCTGCTACCCTCAGATCAGAGTCAGCTGAGTCACACACCCAGGTTTCATATATCACTTTCTTCCCCTACTAAGCCAGCATGTTTATTGTAAATTAAACATGATATATATATATATATCCTAAAAATAGCAAGTTTATGCATGCTGCTCTATGCCAGTTATTGGAAACAGCACATATACTGAAACACTTATTTTGAATTCATCTTGTGCAGTGAATTCACACTTTAAAAAAAAAGATTTTTATTTGTTAGTTAAATTAATTAACATTCCACAAAAGAGGATTTTTTTTTTTTTTAAATAGGCCCGCTTTATTATCTAAATTCCTTGATAAATTATCTGGAGAAATAACTCAGTCAAAACTGAAGTCAGAGCAAAAGCTCTACTGTCTCAACTACCTCTCACTAGTAGCTGAGTTTCAGGAACAGTAAATCTCCCTTCTGATCAGCAGATAAGCCATGATATTTTTCTCCCTTCTTGACATCTGAATTTACCTAGGCTCAAACCTACTTTTCTGACAAAGGAAGGGGCAAATTCTGGGTCTTTGGATTTTTTTTCCACTCTCATAGGAGGACAGGTTTTCACCTCTTCACCTACCTAATTTTCTTCTCCTACCACAGCAGCTCAGGATGATTTAATTTGCAGCAAAACAGCTACAGGAATTTCAAACATGCAAAAGTATTGGTAAACACATTCAAATGTGACAGGGTCTCACCAATAACTTTGAGAAATTACCAGGATTTCTAACCATTTATAACCGCTCACAGAGGGTCACTCAATCTGACACATCTATAAGGTAAAACATTGTATCTTAAACAGTTCTGAGTATGAATATGAAGACCCAGCAGATCAATACCTGGCTCTGAGCCTGATGTCACTAGCAGAATTTTGGGGTTTTTTATCATGGGTTGGTGTACGCGACACCAGGCCTGCTGGCGACAGACGGGGTACACCTGTCTCAAAGAGGGAAAAGGATCTTTGCACAGGAGTTAACAGGGCTCATCGAAAGAGCTTTAAACTAGATTTGAAGGGGGAAAGGGGTAAAAGAGGCTCGCTAGAGATAAACCTGGGGCAGCACGCCAGTGTTTGACGGATGGTTTGCTAGCAAGGTCCTTTGATCTGCTGTCTCAGTGGAGGTAGGAGATGGAGAGCTATGCGACAGCAAAGACGCAAGGGTTATTGATGAGTTAGAAACCAAGGAAGCGTCTGAGAATGGTCACCTAGGAATTCATGTAGAAAGTTTCTCCCCTCCCCAAAAAGGCGGCAGGATCAATAGCCCAACTGAAGTGCATCTACACCAATGCAAACAGCATGGGCAACAAACAGGAGGAGCTGGAAACCATCGTGCAGCAGGAAAACTATGATACATTTGTCATCACAGTAACATGGTGGGATGACTCACACAACTGGAGTGCTGCAATGGATGGCTATAAACTCTTCAGAAGGAAGAGGCAGTGGGGCAGCCCTGTATGTTAGGGAGTGTTTTGATTGTCTAGATCTTAATGATGGTGATGATAGGGTTGAGTGTTTATGGGTAAGAATCAGAGGGAAGGCCAACAAGGCACATAGCATGGTGGGAGTCTGTTACAGACCAGCCAACCAGGATGAAGAGGCAGGTGAAATATTGTATAAGCAGTTGGGAGAAGTCTCACGATCGCTAGCCCTTGTTCTTGTGGGGGACTTCAACTTACCAGATGTTTGCTGGAAATACAGCAGAGAAGAAACAGTCTAGGAGGTTCCTGGAGTATGTGGAAGATAACTTCCTGACACAGCTGGTGAGTGAGCCAACCAGGGAAAGCACTTCACTGGACCTGTTGCTTGTGAATAGAGAAAGACTTGTGGGTGATGTGATGGTTGGAGGCCATTTTGGGCATAGTGATCATGAACTGATAAAATTTTTGATTCTCAAAGAAGTAGGGGGGGGGGGGTGTCAGCAAAACTGCTATTTTGGACTTCCAGAGGGCAGAATTTGGCCTGTTTAGGAGCCTGGTTGGCAGAGTCCCTTGGGAGGCAGTCCTGAAGGGCAAAGGAGTCCAGGAAGGCTGGGCATTCTTCAAGAAGGAAATCTTAAAGGAACAGGAGCAAGCCATCCCCATGTGTTGAAAGATGGGCCCGCAGGGAAGAAGACCAGCCTGGCTGAACAGAGAGCTTTGGCTGGAACTCAGGAAAAAAAAAGGAGAGTTTATGGCCTTTGGAAAAAAAGACAAGCAACTCAGGAGGACTACAAAGATGTCATTAGGCTATGCAGGGAGAAAATTAGAAGGACCAAAGCCTGACTAGAACTTAATCTGGCTACTGCCATAGGAGACAAGAAAAAATGTTTCTATGAATACATTAAGAGCAAAAGGAGGGCTAAGGAGAATCTCCATCCTTTGTCGGATGCGGGGGGAAGCACAGTGAAAAAGGCTGAGGAAAAGGCTGATGTACTTAATGCCTTCTTTGCCTCAGTCTTTAGCAGTAAGACCAGCTGTTCTTGGGGTACCCAGCTCCCTGACCTGGAAGACGGGGACAAGGAACAGAATGAAGCCCCCATAATCCAAGGGGAAATCGTTAGTGACCTGCTCCACCACTTAGACACACACAAGTCTATGGGGCTGGGTGGGTACTGAGGGACCTGGTGCAAGTGCTCACCAAGCCACTTTACAACATTTATCAGCAGTGCTGGCTAACTGGGGAGGTCCCAGTTGACTGGAGGCTAGCCAATGTGACACCTGTCTACAAGAAGGGCGGAGGGAGGATCCGGGGAACTACAGGACTGTCAGTCTGACTTCGGGGAAGGTTATGGAGCAGATCATCTTCAGTGCCATCATGTGGCACATAGAGGACAACCAGGTTGATCAGGCCCAGTCAGCACAGGTTTATGAAAGGCTTGTCCTGCTTGCCTAACTTGATCTCCTTCTATGACAAGGTGACCCACTTAGTAGATGAGGGAAAGGCTGTGGATGTCGTCTACCTGGACGTTAGTAAAGCCTTTAACACCGTTTCCCACAGCAGTCTGCTGGAGAAACTGGCTGCTCATGGCTTGGATGGGTGTACTCTTCACTGACTAAAAACCTGGCTGGATGGCCAGGCCCAAAGAGTTGTGGTGAATGGAATTAAATCCAATTGGAAGCCAGTCACAAGTGGTGTTCCCCAGGGCTCAGTTCTGGGGCCAGTTCTCTTGACTATCTTTGTCAAGGATCTGGATGAGGGGATTGAGGGCACCCTCAGTAAGTTTGCAGATGACACCAAGTTGTGCGGGGGTGTTAATCTGCTTGACGATAGGAAAGCTCTACAGAGGGATCTGGACAGGCTGGATCGATGAGCCGAGGCCAATTGTACGAGGTTCAACAAGGCCAAGTGCCGGGCCCTGCACTTGGGTCACAACAACCCCACGCAATGCCACAGGCTTGGGAAGAGTGGCTGGAAGCTGCCTGGAGGAAAAGGACCTGGGGGTGTTGGTCGACAGCCAGCTGAACATGAGCCACTAGTATGCCCAGGTGTCCAAGAAGGCCAACAGCATGCTGGCTTGTATCAGAAATAGCGTGGCCAGCAGGACTAGGGAAGTGATCGTGGCCTTGTACTCGGCCCTGGTGAGGCCGCACCTTGAGTGCTGCGTTGAGTTTTGGGCCCCTCACTCCAAGAAAGGCATTGAGGTGCTGGAGTGTGTCCAGAGAAGGGCAATGAAGCTGGTGAAGGGTCCAGAGCACAAGTCTGATGAGGACCAGCTGAGGGAACTGGGGTTGTTCAGCCTGGAGAAAAGGAGGCTGAGGGGAGACCTTATCGGTCTCTACAACTCCCTGCAAGGAGGTTTTGGTGAGGCGGGTGTTGGTCTCTTCTCCCAAGTAGCAAGTGATAAGACAAGAGGAAATGGCCTCAAGTTGTGCCAGGGGAGGTTTAGATTGGATATTAAGAGAAATTTCTTCATAGAAAGGTTTGTCAAGCATTGGAACAGGCTGCCCAGGGCAGTGGTTGAGTCACCGTCCCTGGAGGTATTTCAAAGACGTGCAGATGTTGCACTTATTGACATGGTTTAGTGCTGGACTTGGTAGTACTAGGTTAAGAGTTGGATTTGATCTTAAAGGTCCTCTCCAACCTAAATGATTCTGTGATTCTATGACAAGAGACTGTTTGCTCTGCTCTACTCTAACTTCTTTCCTTTTGCTTTCTCTTCTTGAGCCACCAGCCATTGCTGTTCCAGTTTCTCCTGCTACCCGAGTGGTGTCATAGGAAACGATTTCTGTGTCTGGGACCATTCCTTCTCCTATGCAAGTTCCTCCTCCTGGTTAGGCACATATGTTCTCAGTGGGGAATTTGTGTCCATTACCTTCACTTTATGGTCTTTCTTCAGGTATCAAGCCCTTCTTTTTCGAAGCTTCTACCCTATGTCTGTTAGTTGACTGATGTGAGTGTACAAGGCGCTGAGCAACTTGATCGAAGCTGGCCTTGTGTTGGGGAGGCTTGGATCCATTGATTTTGCAGAGGTCCGTTCCAACTCATATTATTCTATGATTCCATGTCTACAGCCATCCAGTATGGCTATACTACAAATGTCTTGCATATATTTCAAGCTTTTGAAATCTTTCACGCCTGTCCATCTAATGACCATGTTTTTTGGTATATAACATCAAAATACTCCATCTACAAAATGAAGTATTGTAACCTATGCAGCCCTGTTCTCTTTTTAAAAATAATATTTTTTGGTGAAGGAATCCCAGATAGTTCCTGGTGAAACTGGAGTACTGGTGGGTATTTTACATGTCTAATTCATAAAATTAGACAACTTGAACAAAATAATTCCTTTATCTAGGAATAGAAATACCCCATCTATTGTTTTTTCACACTTAATGCCAGAAAACATGCATGAGGTCCTATACTGAATGAAATGTTGACAGTTTTCTGAGAAAATCAGTGAACTTTCTGGCATTGATTAGTATATGAATCTCAGATGAGACATTGGCATGTCATACTTGTAAGTGATATTCAGACTGAAAAAGATATGACTGTAGCTGTTGTGCTTGAAAATTTACCTGACAATAAAATAGGATATAGGAAAATGTTAAAAAAACATGCAATGATTTTTGGATTTGGATTTGTTTGTTAAAAATAGTAATCTCAAACCAGGATAATTCTTGATCCTTTTGTTATATATATTAAATCTCATCTTTCTGATGTTATTTATATGTGACAAATATTTTTGCTGTTTTAATATAGTTTCTAGGGATACCTTTAGCAGCATTTTTTTCTATTTATGGAAAAAATTGTGTATCTAAGTCTTACACATTTGGAACAAATCCTAATTATTTATTTTTGGCAGTTTTATGTTTTTTATCTCATTTCTATTTTTTAAAAAGGCAAACACACTGCAGGGAGTTGAACACCTGTGAGTTATCAGCCTTGATGTGTTGCTTTATGTAGCACATTGTCCTAGAGGCTTCCAAAGACTCAAGATGAGTTATAGAAGTATTAATTTTAAATTTTGCCATTACCAAATGTAGATTATTTCTTTAGAGTATGTCATCAGGTCTAATTGAACACTTCAGATTTTCTCCAATATTAATGATGGTCAGTAGTGGCTGAATCATAGGAATAATTGTAGCAGTCATATTTACAAGAAACGTGTTAGTAAAGCAGCTTTAGGAAGCCTGTGACTTCATAAGCTAAGAAGAATGAAGAATTTGATTAGAAAGTTCCAATCAACACTTCTGGGAGGCTATACAGGAGTTCTGTGAGAAGATCTATATTATACAGAAAAGTAGGTGCTTTATTTGTAATAGTCCTTGCATTTTTGGTACTAAATGTGGGAAGACCAGGCACATGAAAACAAATAGAACATATAGGACAGTAGCGGTGTTATCCAACTCCAGTGTAAATCATACACATTTAGGTTTCTCCGTGTAAATGTCTGCATGTGAGTTCAGTATGTAGACTTCTACTGTAGTGAATCTACATCAAAGGGTGATTGAGTCGCTTAAGCACTAGTATCTGGTGTTGTTTCAGGCACGGTGAGGTATCCTGCCTGACTCCCTTCTGTCACTCTAGAAGGTCCCACAGGTCCTGTGGTGTATCTGACAGCCCCAGAAGTAAAGGCTAACGGTATACCCCCCTGCATTAGACAAAATATTGCAAGCAGGTCGAGGGAGGTGATTCTTCCTCTCTGCTCAGTGCTGGTGAGGTCACACCCAGAGTACTGTGTCTAGTTCAGGGCTCCTCAGCGTAAGAGAGACATGGACATATTGCAGAAAATCCAACAATGGTCCACAGAGGTGAATATGGTACTGAGGCATCTCTACTATGAGGAAAGGCTGAGAGAGCTGGGAATGTTCAGCCTGGAGAAGAGAAGGCTCAGGAGGATCTCATCAATGTATATAAATACCTTCAGGGAGGGTCCAGACGAGATGGAGCCAGGCTCTTTTCAGTGGTGTCCAGAGACAGGACCAGAGGCAACGAGCACAAACTGAAAAACAGGAGGTGCTGTCTGAACATAAGAAAACACTTTGTTACTGTGATGGTGACTGAGCACTGGCACAGGTTGCCCAGGGAGGCTGTGGAGTCTCCATGCGTAGAGGTAATTCAAAAGCCATCTGGACATGGTCCTGTGCTACTGGCTCTGAGTGGCCTTGCTTGGGCAGGGCATTGGACCAGATGACCTCCAGCAGTCCCTTTCAATGTCAAACATTCTGTGATGCTGTAAGTCTGTGATTAATGTAGTCAAATACATTAAAAAATACATGATTATTTTTACATGACTCAGGAGTAAAGGCAGAGTCTGAGGTAAGAATACAGAGTTCAGGAGCCTTCAGAGCACAACAGATGGTAACATTGGCTTACAAGCCAATGCACTCTCAACTCAAGCTCTTCGCTTGTCACTGATGCAGGAGTAGGAGATGGGGCAAGAAGCGGATTAGAGACTTCAGGCTGCTGAGGAGGTGCTGAAGCTAAACGTGCTGCAGAAGGCTGAAGGTTTCTGAATGGTTTTGAGTCTTAGCTGTATGCAGTGTATTATGAGTTGAAATAATTCAGTCCAGAGGTAAGAAAAGCTTATTAAAATTAGGGATATGCTGGACAGAAATAGACACAAGAGCATTGGCCAGACAGTAGTACATAAAAAGCCAATGCATTCACTTACATTATTTCCTGGTGTAGAGGCTGTCAACCTGACACCCAAGCTGTGAACACTGATGAAAAGAGCTTCAGCCAAGGATTGAGATGTAAGTCAGCCCTGGCCTTCAGCAATTTCCCTTAAGCCTCTAGAACCACTTCTGTCTTCTCAGCTTTGGACTTCTCTGACTGACTGCTGTCCTCATCCTAACCTTGCCACAATACTGGGAAAGGCTTCCAGATGAACTCTATCAGATGAGACAGTGATAAAAAGCTGGAAGACATGAACCAGCTAAAGACACTTCAACCTGCCTACATCCTTCTCCCCAAGTTTCAAAGCAACCTTACAAATATTGAGCAACTTAGGCAAAGCAGATCAGTTTGACAAGAGATGTGATAGAAACCTTGGGGCTAGAGAGCATCTCCCAGCATTACTAGATAAGTTTTAAGGTGAGACTAAAATAAGCACTGAGCATAGCCCTATTAATTCCCATCAGAGGCTGTAAGTCTTTCAGCACCTCTGTGTTTCTGTATGTATACATATGTGTGTTCATCAAATACCCAGTATGGAATACTACCCTGTGCTACATGCGTCCATCAAATACAGGAATATAGGCTCTCTTGTGTCCTTCAATTTTGTCTTAGCACACAGAAATAAAGAACTCCAAGGACACAGAAAGGCACCCTATGCTTTATGTTTATTTCCAGCACACAGACACTGGAACAGCAGTAAAATTGCTCAACTTGAGTTGGAAAAGCATTATGGCTGTTGGCAAGCAATGAACAAGAAAATATCTTACTTTGACTTTAAACTTCCCATATTCAGAGTGCCTGTTCACATACCAATAAGCAGAAAGCTGTTCGAACTTCAAAGAAAACTCAGGCTATGCTTAAAAAAGAAAGAAGGGAGAGTAAATATCTAAAAACATAAGCACTAACACAGTGGGTCAGACCAAAAGTACATGGGGATCAGTATGCTGCCTCTGATGTTTGCCATAAGTTAATACCAGTATCTTTGCATTACTAATTTGTGCTCATTGCTGGCAATTTAGCAGCTCCCTGAACCAGAAGTTACATTTGTGGCTACTGCATTCAGTACTCACCAATGAGATTACCTTCCCTGAATTTGTCTCATCCTTTTTCCTTTCTTCCCCCCCCCCCCCCCCCCCCCCCCCATTTTAGGCTGAAATATCTTAACTGACTCTCAGTACTGTTGCACAGTGTTTCAATTGGTCATGCAGGCAGCGAACCTGATTCCAAACTCTTTCACTACCCTGTGACTCTAAGTATTATTATATGACTTTTCCTTATGGTAGCTGACATGTTATATTGGTGTACTATGCTTATTCAGAGAATAAGCATCAGAGAAAATTACTATTTCCTTTTTCATATTTTTATGGAAAACATACCAAGGATGATATAAGTACTGACCACAAAATAAAACTTTGGGTCCAGAGGAAGAAGGCCAAAACAATTGATATTTCATGTTCTTCCTCACAATGAAGATAGTTTCTAATGATTATTTTTGTCTGCTGTTGATTCTAAATATAAAGGATCCCATACTACTTTACAAACCACTGACATTACAGTTAAGTGTAGGTTAATCAAAGTTGATTTTTAGTCATAGAATCATAGAATCATTAAAGTTGGAAAAGACGTCTTAGATCATCAAGTCCAACCATCAACCCAACACCACTATGCCTCCCTAAATCATGTCCTAAAGTGCCACGTCTACAGGTTTTTTGAACACCTTCCGGGATGGTGACTCTACCACCTCTCTGGAGAGCCTGTTCCAATCCCTGACCACTCTTTCGGTGAAGAAATTTCTCTTAATATCCAATCTAAACCTCCCCTGGCACAACTTGAGGCCATTTCCTCTTGTCTTATCACTTGCTACTTGGGAGAAGAGACCAACACCCGCCTCACCAAAACCTCCTTGCAGGGAGTTGTAGAGACCGATAAGGTCTCCCCTCAGCCTCCTTTTCTCCAGGCTGAACAACCCCAGTTCCCTCAGCTGGTCCTCATCAGACTTGTGCTCTGGACCCTTCACCAGCTTCATTGCCCTTCTCTGGACACACTCCAGCACCTCAATGCCTTTCTTGGAGTGAGGGGCCCAAAACTCAACGCAGCACTCAAGGTGCGGCCTCACCAGGGCCGAGTACAAGGCCACGATCACTTCCCTAGTCCTGCTGGCCACGCTATTTCTGATACAAGCCAGCATGCTGTTGGCCTTCTTGGACACCTGGGCACACTAGTGGCTCATGTTCAGCTGGCTGTCGACCAACACCCCCAGGTCCTTTTCCTCCAGGCAGCTTTCCAGCCACTCTTCCCCAAGCCTGTGGCATTGCGTGGGGTTGTTGTGACCCAAGTGCAGGGCCCGGCACTTGGCCTTGTTGAACCTCGTACAATTGGCCTCGGCTCATCGATCCAGCCTGTCCAGATCCCTCTGTAGAGCTTTCCTATCGTCAAGCAGATTGACTCCTCCCCCCATACATAGTTTTTTAAAACATGTTATGGGTTATGTGATTTTATTTAAGAGTGAGAAAATATTTGAAACAATCTCCGCTTTTCTTTTGCTTTCTATGTACTGCCCGAGAACTGAGCAATGATTTGAATTCATTAAATCAGGAGAACTTGACCTACTTCCCAGGATTTTTTTTTATTATAAAGTAACAAAATGCTGGTTCCATTGCTTCTTTGTTCATGGTGCTGGTTATAATAAATTCATCTATGGTCCCCCAAGACTGACCTCAAATAACATAAACTTTATTCAGTATTATAAGTAGCAGAGACAAAGAAAATACAGGAGGTTGGTCCTCTGAAGAGCTTTGCACCAAAAAGAATAGCATGCTCATCATTAGTCTCTGTAGAAAGTTAATTATCAGAAATCTGGAGTGTTTGGGAACAACATTTTTGTAAACTTCATACAATTGGCACAATGAAACAAAATATCAAAGATGAACTGTAAGATTCATATAAAGCTAGTTAAAGGCAGCAAGAAAATCGTGGCATATAATTTTCTATAATTTAGCTAGAAAATGCAGTACACACTCTAAATGGACCAAAATAACCTTCACTTTAGGCAGTCTTTTTTTCAAAAAGCAATTACAAGTTGTTAGCCTTTGAATTTTGCTTCTCCTTAACAGCATTAAAAAGAACACAGTTTTTAGCTTCAGAGGTCTAAAATGTTTTAGAGAAGCTTTGTTATAGGGTTGTTTCATGTGCCAAATGTCCGCTATCCAATTTCAGAAAAAAAAAAAATTAAGCTCTGTGGTGCATTTTTGATCTTTCATTTCCAACAGAGACATTCTTCAAATCTTCTCTATTCTTCTATATTGCATAAACTAATATGGTATATAATCATGTCTCAATTTTGCACTGCAATCTGTTATCACAGACCTTTGTACTGACACAGTCCTATCGACTTAAGTGAAACTCTGCATGGGTGGAAGGGACTTCTGTATTGCAGAAACAGATGCTAAATTAGAAGCAGTAAGAATAACTTTCCCATACAACATGTGGTGGTTAAGGAGAGTTTGCAATGCACAATTCTGCATGGAATTTAACTCAATGAGCACTTGACAGAAACTTCTCTTGCATCCAGAGGCCGCTCTTGTTTCTCGTTTACTGACCAGACCAACATAAAACAATGACTCCAGAGATTAATTTGTAATTACACGGAATACCAACAACTGAAATTTTCCAAATAATGGGGAGGAGAACACAGTACACAAACCAAAAAAGAACAGATTTTCTGTGACACCTAGGGAACTTTACCAATTTCCTTTTGCACAAGCAGGTTGGATCACCCTTAACAGTTGGATCATCTCTTCATCTTAGGTTGAATAAAGAGTTAGGTGTGGCTCCCCTGTGTATGCAAAATGGGAAACCTGTGGACCATGACGACAGATTCAGTTTTCTCTATCAAAAATTATATAGATATCTCTAATGAGTTGAAACAAAAGACAATTTAAAAAAAAACAGAAAGAATTGATGCTGTTGCTTATTCTGCATAAAAACAAGCTCTCCTTATCACAGGATACTTATTTATTAAACATTCATTTCTTATCTTTTCACAGCAATGGGTAGCAAGAGTTACTGCATGATGATCAAGTGGTATGAAATCAGAAGTGTGCTGTTTCATTTTTATTGGATTAATGTATTTTTCTGCTGTGAGCATGTCACAAAATCTCCTAAAAGTGAGTTCAATCCAGTGCTTACCGCTGCTCCATTGTTCTGTTATCACCAAATTGGCCACAAAAAACCAGACTGGAACATCAGTGGGCAAGTGGAAGATCAGGTCTTGACACAGCAAGCTGTGTAACTCTGAAATACGATTCACATTTATGATGACACACCTCATTACTTTCTCATTCCTTTTGAGAAAAAAACAGATTAGGGTTGTACTGTATGTCTTGCCAACAACTGATACCCACTTATCACAGACAGAACATACTGGCTAAAGAGAGTAGCTGGTCAACGGGCATTTCCAAAAATAGAAATGGTCTGAGAAAAATGGAAATGTAATGCCTGTAATGTAGTGTAAATATGAATGTCTGTAAGTATGCTCAGTTGCCCTTGTATAATTCAAACAAGGGAAAGAACAATACCAGAAAAGTGGTAGAATTCTAGTATTGTTTTCCTAAGCATAATTATATTCCTGCCTCTTTTAATGGAAATGTATTATAGACCTAAAGAGGTAAAAAGCTGGATGCCAGATAGACATCATCTATTGAACTGCTGAGATTAAAATTTAGCTGCCAGGAATATCAGAATATCATGCTCATTTTAGTACATGCTCTATCAACCAAGAAAAAATCAAGAAAAAGCAATGATTCAATAGATCTGTCAAATCTGTTCAATTTGACAGATTAAGCGAGCACACTAAGGCATATGGCTAAGGAAATGAAAAGCATATTTATACTTAGGCAGGTACCTTTGAAAACTAGATCTTTCTTTCTTTTTTTTTTTGTATGTTTGTTTTTTAGTTTTTCAATTAGTTTAACTTTCTAGTAAAAGTAAGTGTTGTGCCACACAGCTATTCATCCACCACAAAAGTAAATCACCAGCAAATCAGGAAAGAGATCTTAAAATTTCTATTTGATTTTAACCTTCAAACATTCATTTTTTCAGTATCTGTTCGCATGCATATGGATATAATATGTATAAAAAATTACAGAGAGAGAGAATGAGTTTAAAGTAACACAAAGCTTCATTAAATAAAACAAGGATAACAGTTTATCTGGAGTCTTTCCAAGTGAAGTACCTCTGAAGCTAAAGATGACTATTGTCCTGTTCAAAGTCCTTCCAGTACACAAAGTGGTTGCAAAGGCAACTGAGGACAGAATTACCTCTTTGCAGTAATGGCTGGAATTAAACACCTCTATTTTAAAGTCTGCCCGTATCTCAGAAAGAGTATTTTTTAGTTAACCAAGTACAAATTCCCTCCCAGTTACAGTAGTTTTCGAGAGTTACAGTTTAGAGGCTCACGTGCCTGGAACTGTTCATCAGGCCAAAATTCACATACCAGTGTCATCGGGTGTGAGAGACTGGGCCACAAAAATGATCAGAGGTGTGGAATGCCTCTCCTATGAAGACAGGCTGAGACAGTTGGAGTTGTTCAGCCTGAAGTGGAGAAGGCTCCAGAGAGACGTTATAGCAGACTTTCAATATTTAAAGGAGGATCATAACAAAGATGAGGACAGACTTTTTAGTAGGTCCTATAGCAATAGGACAAGGGGTAATGGTTTTACATTAAAAGAGGGTAGATTCAGACCAGATATAAGGAAAAAAGAATTACAATGAGGGTGGTGAAACACTGGACAGGTTGTCCAGAGAGGTGATAGATGCCCCATCCCTGGAAACATTCAAGGTCAGGCTGGACGGGGCTCTGAGCAACCCGACGTAGTGAAAGATGTCCCTGTCCATTGCAGAGGTGTTGAACTAGATGATATTTAAAGGTCCTTTCCAACCCAAACCATTCTATGATTGATGAACCCAAATCAGAGGTCTGCACTGCCTCTGCAGCTGCTGTGCATAATGCTCCGCAGAAGACATCCTCCTCACACAGAGGACCGAGGCTGCTTGCTGGTCTTTGAAATACTGATATTCCTGATTCCTCCACTAAGGAGGGAAAGCCTGCTGTAATGCTAAGAGAGTTAAAGAGCTTTCATCTGGCATTGCCACCTGTACTTGCATAATCACAGCCAATGTGGTCTGAACAGGGTTTTCATTCATGAAGAAGAGTACAAGTCCTACTTATGCTTTGGTGGTGTGAGCAAAATCTGCTGGAAATGGACTTTGTGCTTTTACTGAGATGTGCGATACTTCTGTTTGTGCCATGGACACTTTAGTAACAACTGTTCCTTCTGTCTACATCCCCACATACAATGCATCTCTTTTCCCCCACAAAGGATAGAAGCTGGATAGAAGCTCCTTAGTGCTAGGTCATCACAACATCACAACACTGTAAGTACTTACGTTTCAAATATTGGGGGTCCTGCAGTTACTGCTTAACCAACGGACTTTGTATTTGAAATAAAAAGATAATCTAGAAGCCACAGAAGCTGCGTAATTTTGCAGTAGATGTTGATAATCCTCATTTGTTTTATGACTGTACTGATTTGACTGGATTATAAGGACAGCTCACTCAGAGAAAGCTTAGCCCAGCTGGATGTCATATCGAAACAGAGTGGGCACAGGGACACACAGCTTTCATGCTTTGAGCCGCAATGTTCAAAGGAGATAATAAATTTTAAATTACATTTCTGTCTCAGATTGCTTTACTGGCTGCTATTATGAAAACACCCGTGCTTAGCAGAACTGTAAACCATTATTTTTCAGAAATTTGTGTATTTGCATTGGTTTGTGCCTTTTACATTGCTTTGTGTCTAGTCTGTGTTATTTCTCATGTAAAATCAGGCTGCTACTGTAGAGCAAATTATTTTCCTTGTGCATTTCCTTTGATTTTAGATCTGAGATTTACAAATGTAATCAAATATGATATCACCATTCCTGTCAATTTGCCAATATTATCCTGACATGCTGCTTCCAAAGCAAAGAGAAAGCAAAGCAGAATTTATGTAAGATATGAAAATATGACTGTAAAATAATTGTCTTGGGGCACTGCTCATAGGTATACAGCTAAAACAGATTTCTAACTGAAACATAGTTTTAAACTTTACTTATGTTTCCTGAGTCTTCTTTTTCTATGCTTGTCTATTTGCTCTAGATATTTATATTACATGTGCTGTAGTAAAGTGCCCACTTGTATCTCTTACTTGAAGTATTCTGACTTCATGTGTTTTTGTCCCTGTGTACTACTTTCCATATCAATAATGGCTTTATTTGATAAGCACAAATTTAAGAATGCTGGTAGGAAAGGGTATTGTGTGGTAGCAGGGGACATGTAACCTTGTAAGAATAAAGATAAGGTAATTTATGATCACTGTTTGTGTGTTGGTCTTTAAATAGCCACCATAGAACTGGAATATAAAGCTTTCCTGTGTCAATGCATTGATTTCATTTTGAAAGAACCATAAGAAAAACAAACAGATGAACAAAATCTTGGCTATTCAGTTGACTATCCTCATCTGAAAAATGCCAACACATTTTACCAGAATGACTTCCTAGTAGTCTGAATGTTTAAGATTTCAGAATCCCTTTTTCCCCCCTGGGAGACTGTGTGATCCCTGGTTATCCCTGTCATTGCTCCCAGACAGAGCAGAAAATATCAGTATAGGAAACAAGGAGACCTGCCAAGGTAATCATCTCATTTGATACTCAAGGATATGAAGACAGGCTGAGAGAGTTGGGGTTGTTCAGCCTGGAGAAGAGAAGGCTCCAGGGAGACCTTACAGCAGCCTTCCAGTACCTGAAGAGGCCTACAGGAAAGATGGTGAGGGACTGGTGTGTTGGTTTTGCGTGGCAAGGTTTTGGTAGCGGGGGGGTTACAGGGGTGGCTTCTGTGAGAAGCTGCTAGAAGCTTCCCCTGTGTCTGACAGAGCCAATGCCAGCCGGCTCCAAGACAGACCCGCCGCTGGCCAAGGCCAAGCCAATCAGCGCCTCTGTGATAACATATTTAAGAAAGAGAAAAACAGTTAGAGAGCGCTTTTGCAGCCAGAGAGAGGAGGGAGAAGATGTAAGAACATCTGCAGACACCAAGGTCAGTGAAGAAGGAGGGGGAGGAGGTGCTCCAGGCGCCGGAGCAAGATTCCCCTGCAGCCCGTGGTGAAGACCATGGTGAAGCAGGCTGTCCCCCTGCAGCCCATGGAGGGAGGATGAGGGGGTGTAGCGATTCCACCTGCAGCCCGTGGAGGACCCCACGCCGGAGCAGGTGGAGGCACCTGAAGGAGGCTGTGGCCCCGTGGGAAGCCCGCGCTGGAGCAAGCTCCTGGCAGGACCTGTGGCCCCGTGGAGAGAGGAGCCCACGCCAGAGCAGGTTTGCTGACAGGACTTGTGACCCCGTGGGGGACCCACGCTGGAGCAGTCTGTTCCTGAAGGTCTGCACCCCGTGGAGGAGACTCACGTTGGAGAAGGCCGTGAAGGACTGTCTCCCGTGAGAGGGACCCCACGCTGGAGCGGGGGAACAATGAGTCCTCCCCCTGAGGATGAAGAAGCGGCAGAAACACCGCGTGAGGAACTGATCGTAACCTCCACTCCCCGTCCCCCTGTGCCGCTGGGGGGGGGCGGAGGTTGAAGCCGGGAGTGAAGTTGAGCCCGGGAAGATGGGAGGGGTGGGGGGAGGTGTTTTTAAGATTTGGCTTTATTTCTCATTCCTCTACTCTGTTTTGCTTAGTAATAAATAAGATGAAATCCCTCTCTAAGTTCGGTCTGTTTTGCTCGTGATGATAATTAGAGAATGATCTCTCCCTGTCCTTATCTCGACCCGTACGTTTTTTTTTTCATCGTACCTTTTCTCCCCTGTCTAATGAAAGAGGGGAGCGATAGAGCAGCTCTGGTGGGCACCTGGCCCTCAGCCAGGGTCAACCCACCACAGTTCTTTTTGGCGCCCAACGTGGGGCACGAGAAAATCGAGATAAGGATAGTAATTGGAAGAGGTAACGGGCAAAACATTGACTGAACGTAACTTGGGAGTGATATAGTGGTGAAGGGACTAGAGGTAGATTTTGTGTGTAGATTGTCCACTCTTGTTTGGTGTTGTGATAGTGTTGTTTTGATTTTGGTGTGGGGAATTCTTTTTCTTTTCCTTTGTTGATGTGATTAGTGTTTGTGAAGTTTTGTGTTGAATGTATATTTTAATGGTAATTCTTAAATATGTGATTCACAGAGGCGAGGGGTGGAATGTGTTGGTTTTGCGTGGCAAGGTTTTGGTAGCGGGGGGGTTACAGGGGTGGCTTCTGTGAGAAGCTGCTAGAAGCTTCCCCTGTGTCTGACAGAGCCAATGCCAGCCGGCTCCAAGACAGACCCGCCGCTGGCCAAGGCCAAGCCAATCAGCGCCTCTGTGATAACATATTTAAGAAAGAGAAAAATAGTTAGAGAGCGCTTTTGCAGCCAGAGAGAGGAGGGAGAAGATGTAAGAACATCTGCAGACACCAAGGTCAGTGAAGAAGGAGGGGGAGGAGGTGCTCCAGGCGCCGGAGCAAGATTCCCCTGCAGCCCGTGGTGAAGACCATGGTGAAGCAGGCTGTCCCCCTGCAGCCCATGGAGGGAGGATGAGGGGGTGTAGCGATTCCACCTGCAGCCCGTGGAGGACCCCACGCCGGAGCAGGTGGAGGCACCTGAAGGAGGCTGTGGCCCCGTGGGAAGCCCGCGCTGGAGCAAGCTCCTGGCAGGACCTGTGGCCCCGTGGAGAGAGGAGCCCACGCCAGAGCAGGTTTGCTGACAGGACTTGTGACCCCGTGGGGGACCCACGCTGGAGCAGTCTGTTCCTGAAGGTCTGCACCCCGTGGAGGAGACTCACGTTGGAGAAGGCCGTGAAGGACTGTCTCCCGTGAGAGGGACCCCACGCTGGAGCGGGGGAACAATGAGTCCTCCCCCTGAGGATGAAGAAGCGGCAGAAACACCGCGTGAGGAACTGATCGTAACCCCCACTCCCCGTCCCCCTGTGCCGCTGGGGGGGGGCGGAGGTTGAAGCCGGGAGTGAAGTTGAGCCCGGGAAGATGGGAGGGGTGGGGGGAGGTGTTTTTAAGATTTGGCTTTATTTCTCATTCCTCTACTCTGTTTTGCTTAGTAATAAATAAGATGAAATCCCTCTCTAAGTTCGGTCTGTTTTGCTCGTGATGATAATTAGAGAATGATCTCTCCCTGTCCTTATCTCGACCCGTACGTTTTTTTTTCATCGTACCTTTTCTCCCCTGTCTAATGAAAGAGGGGAGCGATAGAGCAGCTCTGGTGGGCACCTGGCCCTCAGCCAGGGTCAACCCACCACAACTGGTTATGAGGGCATGGAGTGATAGGATGAGGGGTAATGTAATGGGTTTAAGCTGAAGGAGGGTAGATTTAGATAGATATTAGGAAGAAATTCTTCCCTGTGAGGGTGGTGAGGCACTGGAACAGGTTGCCCAGAGAGGTTGTGGAGGCCCCATCCCTGGAAGTGTTCAAGGCCAGGTTGGATGGGGCTTTGGGCAACGTGGTCTAGTGGAGGGTGTCCCTGCCCATGGCAGGGGGGGGTTGGAACTGGATGATTTTGAGGTCCCTTCCTACCCAAATTATTCTATGATTCTATGATAAGGTGCTTGGTAATTTTCTAGCAAAATTATGTGAGTGATTCATCTGAAATGGGTATTATTTGAAAAGTCTTTTCCTGTCTCAGTTTCAACAGGAAAGATTGGTTGTATTCCAGTGCTCAGGTCAGAGACAGAGAGCGCTTCTTTTCTTTAAGATAACCAATGTTAGGGGCACTGTCTTCAGATACGGGACACTGTGGTTCAAGGCACTATTCTTGATTTAGACTAGAAACTCAAGCTTCTTTTTTTTTTTCATATCAAATGTGAATGCTTTGGTACCTGCATTGCAGTCTGCCTAAAGGTCTCTCTATTGCTGGAACTGTTTCACATAAAACCCTGTACATATTCATTGCCCCAGAAAGGGAAATTGAATCAGGCTGATTTTATAGTAAATTATTTGTAGTACTCATGTGGGAGGTTGGTATTACGTACAACCAATATTTAATACTTTGTTAATAGAAATAGGTCTTGTCAAAGAAATTAGTTATCCTCTACACTTCTTCCATGGTAGCCAGGAGATTTATGATTCGGGGCTGTTGGTGCAGTACTGGCCACATGGAGGAAAATGTACTTCTCTCCTTTGTATCTTTGAAACCAAAAAGAAAGTTTTATGCAATATCTCATCGGTTTTCACAATACAATAAGTATATTCCTGACCAGTGTTAAGCAAGGGTTGAGAATTTAGTGCCTTGTCTAAGACTTGCAGGATCTCTGTCCAAAAAAAGGATAATAGTGGGGACACTAGATACAAATGTCTAGAGCCATTTTAAATGTTCTACAACCCATCTGCATAGGAGTGGCAGATACAATACATGGACAGTGGTAAACCTGTATCAGTGAGGAATGACTGCTGGGAATCAGGTAGGGTAATCAGAGGCATCTGAAGTAGAAGCAGACCTTTTCCATCTAGTTCATCCCTTAGTGACTGGAAAGGCTAGAGGCTCATACCAAGACTCTAGGAGTAATAAGGAGTAAAGCAGTGCCCCGAAACTCTTTAAATTTTCTTTCATATTTTCTTAAATACACATCCACAAGGCAGGATTCATTTGCCTGATTATAAGCATCTGGTTCCATTTGTGATGCCCAAGTGTATCCTATCCATCTTACAACTGCTGCTTCAGCAGGAATCAATAAATCCTGTGTCACATATTCCAGCTCTGTGAGGATGTCCTGGATACCTACAATAATACATGCACACTTGCACACAGACCTGGGGTCTGGATGACTTGCTGGTAGCTAAAGTCATAATCAGCCCATGAATTACAAACTCTAATTGACAGATGCAGTCAAAGATATTATGTGACAGCTATTTGTGAGCTTACATTATATAATATGCATTTGCAGTCTAATTCTATCTTCTAGTGGACAAATATTTATTCCATAAAATTGTCGACTTAATTTGAAACCTGCTTTAGTACACACAAGAGAGAGATAAACATTTTTTTCTTAATCTTCCCCATGATTTATTTAATATTTGCTGCATTACTCAAACAAATGTTACTGCAGTTTGGAGCTGTGATATTGTCCCATCAATGTCATTGAAATGGTGCTGATTTATACTTATATTGTCTCTAGTGTCTAATTTTGTGTCTGACTCTATTAGGCATTGTTCACGCCAGTAGTGGTCCCAAGGACATCAGTATAGGTTCAACAAAGAAAAGGTGAGTTAGGATGAACGCGGCAAGAAAATATCTACAAAGTAGTTGTTAATGTCTGATTAATGACTCCCTTACTAGTCATCAGACAGAAACAGAAAAAAAGTCTAACTATAACAACCCTAAAAAACCTGCTGGGAACAATTACACTAAAATAGAAAATGATACCTTACATATGATCCAACGGGACTACCTGAAACCATCTCATTTCTATGGCAGAGGAGACAAATCTTCTCATGACATCCACTTACAGAATTTTTAAGACCTTGATTCATTTTGGAAGTTCTTTCAGTCACAGTAATAATATTTTAAAAAGATTAAAGTACCTGAGTTTATATTTGATTTTTCTACACATATAATCACTTATACCCTGTCTTCCAGAAACACAGAAGTCAGTGATTCTGCTAAAGCCTTTGGCAACACTCCCAAAGCTTTACCATTATATTACTTAAGTAGAGGGCAAATCATGTAGGTCATATAAGAAATGCCTAGTCTTATAGCCCTCATAACTGAAACGTTAACTGCGTACCTGTCCCACTCCCTGCTTCCCTCTCTCCCTGTGCCTTGGTTGCTGGGAGAAGCTCTGTGAGAATGGTGAAGGGAGGATGGATGACAGGCAGGGTGACTTCCCCTCATTTGCTCATTCACAAACATTTTCTTGGTGAGACTGGTTAATGGTCACGAGCACTGGTGTGGGAATGAAGGCAACACAGAGAAAGGATGTGGTGGTTCACTGCTGGTGCTGCAGAACTCACCTGAATAGCACTTTTCTGCTACTGCAAGGTGTAATGTAGCCGTGCCCCTTGCACTCGGGCAGCTCAGAAAAAGAGATTAGTGTTTAAAATCTGTACACAAAACACCCATGTGTGTAGACGTACGCAGAGCTTGAATGCTTTTCCTCAAAGAAATTGTATTGCAGAAAAAAAATTCTTATCTGTCTACAGATTCCTGGAGCCAAACCCACCCCTTTCTGTCCCAGATCCACACATTTTAAAGGAAGAAGCCACTATTATCTTTTTCTGTGACAAATACTACACAGTGCAATTTTTTTTTTATGATGTGTCAACCAGCCTGTGATTTAACACTTCACTTTAAATTATCCACAAAGTCATTCTAACAACTATAACTTGATGTACAGTGGTGATTTTCAGGTGCTTTCTAAAGATCTGCAGATTACAGTACTCAAAAAGATTTCAAAACCAGGTTCGTTTTGTCTTCTAAAGTATTACTCAGTTCCAGATGCTCTTTTCCCAGATAAATCAAAGGCAAGGGACCTTGTACTGAACTCTCGTTTTTCAAATAGAAGGCACAGATTTGATGTCAGCATGTTCTTGTTCTAAGGTTAAGAAACTGCTCATTAGAGAATTAGTTATATAAACTCCAATCATCTTCTGTTCTTCTAGGGTTCCAAAAATGAATTCATTTCTTTGGCTATCATCTTGTAAGAGAAGTAAAGACAGAATAATGGTAAAAATTACTAGATTTTTTTTTCTAAAGAGAAAGCAAAGTTGTTACTCTATTTTGGCACTGTATAAGGTGCTTCTATTTTATTTTGCAAACGCTCCTACAGGCTTACATGTATAAATGAAGACATTTATAATGGTTGTTGTATATAGCAAAGCATTTCTTAGTTAAGGCTGTGTTAAACAATCTGCTAAGTAATACCCTTTTTTCTCCATGCTAACTCAGTGTCTTCTATTCAGAAATTTGTTTCCATCTCCATTCTTAAACGACTCTTGCCCAAGTCTCAGATGTGTCACAGCAGCACAGGAACATCCTGGAACTGTAAGGAGTGACTCTGATTCTAAATCTAGAAAACTGAACCATCTGATGGTGTCGATGGCTCTCTAAACATGTCACAAGAACCTTGTGACAGAACAGGGATCTGTGCTCATCAGTTAGTTTATCCATTTAATGGTTGCATTGGAGATGTATGTATATATAATTCCTTCTGCTGTGGATCTTTATGGAGTGTCTGAGTAAGTGTCAATCATTGCAACATGCTGCTTTCCAATCAAGAAGCCTGATGATGCTCAAAGGGAAAACAACAGGATTATGGTTTAGTCATCTAGAATCATAGAATCATAGAATGTTTTTTCTTGGAAGGGACCTTCAAAGATCATCTAGTCCAATGCCCCTGTCATGGGCAGGGAGATCTTACACTAGATCAGGTTGCTCAAAGCCCCATCCAATCTAACCTTGAATGTTTCCAGAAAGGGGGCATCCACAACTTCTTCAGGCAATCTGTTCCAATGTCTCACCCTCCTCATCACAAAAAAATTTCTTCCTTATATCTAATCTAAATATCCTCTTCCACTTTAAAAACATTGCCCCTTGTCCAGTCACTAGAGGTCTTGGTAAAAAGTCTCTCTCCATCTTCTTATAAGCCCCCTTTAAGCACTGAAAGGCAGCAATAAGATGTCCCCAGAATCTTCTCTTCTCCAGGCTGAACAACCCCAACTCTCTCAGCCTGTCTTCATAGGAGAGGTGCCTCAGCCCTCTGATCATTTTTGTGGCCTCCTCTGGACTCGCTCCAACAGCTCCATGCCTTTCCTGTCCTGAGGACGCCAGAGCTGGATGCAGTACTCCAGGTGGGGTGTCACCAGAGCAGAGAGGGAGAATCACCTCCCTTGACCTGCTGGTGATGCTGTTTTTGATGCAGCCCATGGTACGATTGGCTTTCTGGGCTGCAAGAGCATATTGCCAGCTCATGTCCAATTTTTCATCTATCAGTATTGCCAAGTCCTTCTCCTCAGGACTGCTCTCATTCCATTCATCCCTCAGTCTGTAATGATACCAGGGGTTGCCCAGACCGAGGTGCAAGACCTTGCACTTTGCCTTGTTCAACATCATGAGTTTTGTGCGGGCCTACTCCTCAAGCCTGTCAAGGTCCCTCTGGATGAGATCCCCTCCCTCTAGTGAATTCACATTGGAAAGAAAACTTGTACTGCTTTAGTGATCAAAGTGATCTCTGCTGTTCAGGGTTTCTGTAGGTTCAAATCAGTGTGCACGGTGGGTAGCTTGAACCTGAGCAGTCCAGTAGGCAAAAAAGAGGGAAAACACTGCTTTGCTTAAAGCTATTTGGGAGGCTGAGACAGGTACTGTCTCAGGTACAGGTACAGGTACAGGTATTTCTTAAGGAAATAACCCCCATTTACTTTCCATCCACTAATAAAGAGGGAAAACCAACCAACATGCTTCTTTATGTTCTTTCTGTAGGAGTAATGACTTAGTAAATACCTCTGAAGGGGTCCTTAAAACTTCCAGTAACATATGGTTCAGGGACGGAGGTTAATGAACATCAAAGGAGAGAAACCAGCAGGGACTGGACTGCTAACACATAGTGGAGGGGGCATTCTCTCTTTGACTGTGATTGAGGGAGCATGAAGTAAAGTGAGAAGAGCTGTTTTTCAAGATGATTATTGCCAAGGAGAAGTAACCACAGTAAAAAGAAACAGGGAATATGCAAGCCAAGATGTAGCCGGTAGTCTCCACGTGAGATTTAGTTGATTAGATCCACATCTTGCACCACTGTCCTGAAAGCATGAGCTGGGAGGAGAGATCACCACCTCCTCCTCATTTCTCCTTATCTTAGGACAGATATGTATTAACCACACTCCTTTCTAAAAGTTTTGTGAGAAGAGAAAGATGCCAAGAAAAAGGAGGAAGGGAAAACAAAAACAGGAAAAAGGAATAAGAAAGGAAGAACATAGGAGGCATAGAAAGAGACATAGACTACATCAAAGGAAGAGATGGGACTGACAGGAATGAAGGAACATGTAACTCCTTCAATATACTTACAGTGACAACGAAGGGAGATGTACCAGCAGTAATATAAAAGTGAATGGGATCTGAGTATGAGACCCACATGCTGGCAGAGGCACAGTTTGACTTTTTACACATTATCAGTGAACCAAACTGCTTGCTTGAAACAGAGTCAGGACAACTCATCATGCTACATTATGTGTACAAAAAACCTGAGTAAACAACAATGAAAGAGCTCCTACTGTTCCCACCCAGCGGCAGATGCATGATAAAAAATGCCAAACCTCATGAGCATATTTTTTCCCCTAAGTTCTACAGATCAGGATGACATTTCTGCTTCTATCTTTCCCAAAATGACATTTTAAAATTATTGCTTTGTTCATATCTCTGTACTGCTTTCCTGAAAAGTTTGGGTTGCAGGTGGTAGTGCATTAAAATTTTTGATGGCGTATCCAGTTACCCAGGGACACTGTGCTTTATATGTTACTATTCAATCACATCCCAAAGAAAGCCATCAGAAAAGCAGAGTAATCACATCTAATCTTCCCTTAGCTCTCATGCAGTGCTGCCTAAATGTGAAAGTTTGCTAGTTTTCTTTGAATATGGGGGAAAAAAATAATTTAGATTTGAAAAAACGAAAGCCTGCTGAACCAGAAGTATTGTAGGCAGATGGAAATTACAATAATTTGTCTTTGAGAAGTAGAAAGAATGATTATTACTAGCCATTTGAGTAGTAAACTGTGATGGGTCAATTTGACACAATTTTGGCTTAAAAATATTTATCAATTGTTTTGACTTTAAAACATTGATATAAGATTGATTATAGGTAATATTATAATTTAATTTTATGTAAATGGCAATGAGGTTATTTTAAAGTGATAGAATATGATAACTTACTGTGGAACCATATATTCTAGAATCATAGAATCATAGAATCATGGAATCATAGGATGGTTTGGGTTGCAATGGACCTTAAAGATTATCTAGTTCCAACCACCCTGCCATGGGCAGGGACCCCCATCCAACCTGGCCTTGAACAGTGTGGTGGGTTGACCCTGGCTGAGGGCCAGGTGCCCACCAGAGCCGCTCTATCACTCCCCTCTTTCATTAGACAGGGGAGAAAAAGTACAATGAAAAAAAAACTTACGGGTCGAGATAAGGACAGGGAGAAATCATTCTCTAATTATCATCACGAGCAAAACAGACCGAACTTAGAGAGGGAATTCATCTTATTTATTACTAAGCAAAACAGAGTAGAGGAATGAGAAATAAAGCCAAAATCTTAAAACACCTCCCCCCACCCCTCCCATCTTCCCGGGCTCAACTTCACTCCCGGCTTCAACCTCCGCCCCCCCCAGCGGCACAGGGGGACGGGGAGTGGGGGTTACGGTCAGTTCCTCACGCGATGTTTCTGCCGCTTCTTCATCCTCAGGGGGAGGACTCATTGTTCCCCCGCTCCAGCGTGGGGTCCCTCTCACGGGAGACAGTCCTTCACGGCCTTCTCCAGCGTGAGTCTCCTCCACGGGGTGCAGACCTTCAGGAGCAAACTGCTCCAGCATGGGTCCCCCACGGGGTCACAAGTCCTGTCAGCAAACCTGCTCTGGCGTGGGCTCCTCTCTCCACGGATCCACAGGTCCTGCCAGGAGCTTGCTCCAGCGCGGGCTTCCCACGGGGCCACAGCCTCCTTCAGGTGTCTCCACCTGCTCCGGCGTGGGGTCCTCCACGGGCTGCAGGTGGAATCTCTACACCCCCTCATCCTCCCTCCATGGGCTGCAGGGGGACAGCCTGCTTCACCATGGTCTTCACCACGGGCTGCAGGGGAATCTTGCTCCGGCGCCTGGAGCACCTCCTCCCCCTCCTTCTGCACTGACCTTGGTGTCTGCAGATGTTCTTACATCTTCTCACTCCTCTCTCTGGCTGCAAAAGCTCTCTCTAACTGTTTTTGTCTTTCTTAAATATGTTATCACAGAGGCGCTGATTGGCTTGGCCTTGGCCAGCGGCGGGTCCGTCTTGGAGCCGGCTGGCATTGGCTCTGTCAGACACAGGGGAAGCTTCTAGCAGCTTCTCACAGAAGCCACCCCTGTAGCCCCCCCGCTACCAAAACCTTGCCACGCAAAACCAACACAAACAGTTTCAGGGATGGGGCCTCCACAGCTTCTCTGGGCAACCTGTTCCAGTGCCTCATCACCCTCACAGTAAAGAATTTCTTCCTAATATCTGATCAAAATCGACCCTCCTTCATCTTAAACCCATTACATTACCCCTTCATCCTATTGCTACACTCCCTCATAAAGAGTCGTTCTTCATCTTTCCTGTAGGCCCCTTCAGGTACTGGAAGGCTGCTATCAGGTCTCCCTGAAGCCTTCTCTTCTCCAGGCTCAACAACCCCAACTCTCTCAGCCTGTCCTCATAGGACAGGTGCCCCATCCCTCTCTGATCATCTTTGTGGCCTCCTCTGGACTCTTTCCAACAGCTCCATGTCTTTCTTGTACTGGGGACCCCAGAGCTGGATGCAGTACTCCAAGTGGGGTCTCACAAGAGCGCAGTAGAGGGGCAGGATCCCCTCCCTCGACCTGCTGGTCACACTGCTTCTGATGCAGCCCAGGACACAGTTGGCTTTCTGGGCTGCAAACGCACACTGCTGGCTCATGTTGAGCTTTTCATCCACCACCACCCCCGAGTCCTTCTCCTCAGGGCTGCTTTCAATCCATTCTCCACCCAGTCTGTAGTTGTGCTTGGGATTGTCCTGACACATGTGCAAGACCTTGCACTTGGCCTTGTTGAACTTCATGTGAATCATATGAACTTAATATTTAATCATAGAGTCATAGAATATTCTGAACTGGAAAGGACCCACAAGTGCCATTGAGTCCAACTCCTGACTCTACACAGGGCAACCTAAAAGTTAAACCATGTATCTAAGAGTGTTGTCCAAACCCTTCTTGAACACCAACAAGTTTAGGGCCATGGCCACTTCCCTGGGGAGCTTGTTACAGTCATTGACCACCCTCACATTGAAGAACTTTTACCTAATATCCAGTATAAACTTCCCCTAATGCAGCTTTAAGTCATTCCCTTATGTCCTGTCAACGGACACAAGAGAAGAGATCAGCACCTCCCTATTAGCTCCCCCTCACGCAAAAGTTGTAGAGAACAATGAAGTCACTTGGCTTACAGCCTCCTCCTCCTCCTCCTGTCTAAACTGAATAAATCTAGTATCCTCAGTCACTCCTCCTAAGTCATGCCCACTAGTCCTTTCACCATCTTTGTTGCCCTCCTTTGGACACATTCTAATATTTTTATATCTTTCTTATATTTTGGAGTCCAAAATGGCACACAGCACTCAGTATCGGCTGCATGAATACCAAATATAATGGGACAATGACTTCTTTTGACCAGTTAGCTATACTGTGCTTAATGCATCCCAGGATATGGTTGGCCCTTTTGACCACCACAAGACATCGTTTACTCATATTGAGTAAACTATCAACCAAAACCCCCAGACCCCTTTCTGCATGGTTGCACTCTAGCTGCTTGTCCCTCAGTCTATACGTACATCCAGGATTATATCGTCCGAGGTGCAGAAGCCAGCACTTGTTAAATTTCAGATGGCTGGTGATTACCCAGCACTGTAATCTATCAAGATCTCTATAACATCGAGGAAATCAATGGCTCCTCCTAATTTGTACCAGTGGCAAACTTAATGTACATTCAACTTCTGTGTCCAGACCATTGATAAAAACATTGAAGAGAACTGATGCTAAAATAGAGCCCTGGGGAACACCATTAATGACTGGCCACCAACTAAATGTTACCCTGTTTACTAGAACTATCTGAGCGGGACACTTCAGCCAATTGTTCACCCATTGTATTGTGATGTATGTATATGTGTGTATGTATAGCTTCTTCATGGATATAGAAATTACCTGACTTAAAAATAAGAGGATTATTAAAGAATGGTTCTTCAGCCTGGTTCATGAGGTGATAGGACGTTTGTTTATCTTTGCTTTCCCCTGCTGGTATTTTATCCTAGAATTCCCTTCCATAACATCAACTTCAACTGTTTAGAGGAACACAGGCAACCAATCTAAAAAGCCTTCAGAAATTCAGGAAATACATCAGAGCTATAACTGAAGAGATGAAACATAGCTACCTTGGAAGCCAAAGGGTTAAGTTATCCTCTATAGCTGTATTTATATTGGTATGCAAGAGAGGTAAGATCACCCATCCATACTGCTTAAATGTTAATATGTACATTGGTATAATTTTAGCCCATGACAACCAGCATTGTTATCCAGGACAGACAGTCCATAGCTATGGTTTATTATAGCCCATTCTAGCAGGCAATTTGGTTGTTGCCACCCTGTTTGGGGATAGAAGATAATTCATCTATATTTACACAAGTTGGCCAATCTAGTAAGCCTCAAAGCCAGGGAATGGTCCCTAACCTCTTTTATTTATTAGTCTAGATGTTTCTTGCATGTCTCATCTGTTTCCCACTGGCTATACAGATGGTGACTCTGTGTCTAAGGTAGGGTCCCCAGGTGAGAGTATAATGATGAGTGAGATTAGTATGGGCCAAAGTGAAAAGCACAGTGGCAATAATGACATTTGTTGCTAGTTCGCCTTAGGAGGAGACACCAAAGGAACTGAATTTATAAAGTCTACCTCTCACCCAGCTGTGCTCTGCTTAGAAGGCCCAGAGAAGTGAGATATCTGTCACATCTCCTGATATCACTAAACATGATATATTGATCTCAGCTTGAAACATGTCTGCTTGTTCTAAAGGCTGCTGCTGTCCCATGAAACTTCTGTAATAGTGCAGTCGTCTAAGTGTATAATTTATGTGTTTAAATACAGTACACATAGGAATGTAATCTAAAAATCAGAGGCGAGTGTAAATATATAGTATGTGAAAGAAGCTTTGTAGGGCTCTTTGCAAAAAGCCTTTGTAAACAATACGTGTTTATGTTAGGCTAGAGATACAGACATACATTCTCTCTCAGATGTTTAAATCTTTCTCACTTTAGGAATTGTTGTTTTGGGATCATCAATGATCAATATCATTGCAAACTAAATTATATGTGGACTAAACATGTGATTCTCATGTGCTGAAGACTTACTTATATGACCATTTATCATTTTGCGTGCTTCTGTATAATGGACTTATTTTGTGTCTCCAGGTTCTTGATCTCAATCAGACTCAGTCCTTACTGAAAATTTGTTCTTTAAAAGATATCTGTTACATTTTTGTGCAAGGATGTTTACCTCCTTATCAGCCAATATTCTCCTTCTTTATCCAGCCCAGAGATGAAGCAAATCTTTATTCATCCTGGCTGTTGAGTTCAATCTAATTTACATCTACTTGCACCTTCAGACTTAGAAATTCCTAGATCAATCATGATGTGATCCACACTGAAGCAAGATGAATTCACCAAAACAGTGTCATCATGACAGGTCTCCAATATGCACATGGGACTAATAAGTACTAAATCCAATTAATGCCTCTGTATACATGACCTTCCCAGTGTTTCCAAATTGACTTTTTCCTCATCTGAGTTTCAATTCTATGAAAGAGTGTAGTATTTTGATTTCCTATCCCAATTTCAGTGCAAAAAACTTCTTGCGATATTATTACCCAGAGGACAGTAATAGATTTTTGACCGTCTTTAACAATAATCTACTTATCAATGAATGGGGACTAAAATATCGGTTCTGAATGCATTTGTACTTCAGGGATATTTGTAACCAAAATATAGAACTAGAGCATTAATTTGCTAATTGATTCCAAATACATAAGGAACTCAACCAAAGTCCCAAATCTAAGGCCTCATGTTTTCAATGAAAACCTACCTCTGAGAGTAGTAGTTGATCAAGAACATCCATCAAAATCAGGATGTGTATGCATATGTGGATGTGAGATGCCTATTTTATCACAGATATTTTAGCAACCAAAAGAACAGACTTCTGTCCCTATCTTCTCTCCATCCTGTTTCTTCTAGCCTTCAGCATTCTCCATTAACCTCTCTCAACTTCTTGCCTTTTGCTAACATCTTGCACACGTTCTCCTCTTAAGGAAAGGCAGGCTTGGATTTCTTTCCTGTTTCCTTGAGAAGGATAAGGAACATAATACCCACAGCTACCTTGGACCAATATTCTTGGTTTAAGAGTGTGTAGCAGATCACAGTAATATGGAAAATCTTTGCTATCATTCCCCAAGGTTTTGGTTTGGGTTGGAAAGGGCCTCAAGGATCATCTAGTTCCAACCCCGCTGCTGCGGGCAGGGACACCGTCCACTAGACCACATTGCCCAAAGTTTCATCCAACCTGATCTTAAACACTTCCGAGGATGGGGCCTCCACAACCTCTCTGGGCAGCCTCTTCCAGTGCCTCACCACTCTAACAGTAAAGAATTTCTTTCTAACATCTAATCTAAATCGACCCTCCTTCAGCTTAAACCCATTCCCCCTTGTCCTGTCACTACACTCCCTGATAAACAGTCCCTCTCCAGCTTTCCTGTAGGCCCCTTCAGGTACTGGTAATCTGCAATTAGATCTCCCCGGAGTCTTCTCTTGTCCAGGCTGAACAATCCCAACTCTCTCAGCCTGTCCTCATAGCAGAGGTGCTCCATCCCTCAAGTCAGCTTCGTGGCCCTCCTCTGGACTCGAATTCACCAAAACAGTGTCATCATTACAGCTGATATGCACATGGGACTAATAAGTACTGAAATTTCTTATGAATTCGAATTTCTTATGTACTCAAATATAGTAGTTAACTGCTACTATGTCAACAGCAACAAAGATTGAATCCCACTTATTACTTTTATTTCCTCACACCCGAGAAGCCTCATTCTTGCTCCTAGCAGAAGTATTGTATTCAAAAGTCTTTTTCAAATTGGTGAAGCACTTGAAATATGTCCTTCATTGAAAGATATTTTTTAAACAGTAAATTTTTGTATGCTTCTCCTGCCATACAAAGAGGTTCTACTTTCTACTTTGATAGTTCAGAGAAGGGGCCTGAAACATCTCCTGCTGCTGCTACCAATATTTCTCTGTGATAATTAGCAGAATTACCTCCAGAGCAATTTACTACTTGGTGTAAGTAAAAGCATCAGAATCTGTCCTGGATTAGTATCTCCATTTACAAAGTATCTGTCTTCCAGAAAAAGATCTTCAAAAACCTAAGAAGTCAAGCACTATTGTTAGCAGAGAGAAGATAATTAAAATAATTGGTAGTTCTTTGGTGCTCAAAGTGCCAATGTAGGCAGTGAAATAGGACAAGATGTTCACCTTCTGTTAATGTATTCCTGCGCTGTGGTTTCATGGGCCTTTGCAAGAATTAATGCAGATTGTATCCTATAGGTGTGCCCATGCTGAGCACTTTCTGGAGCTGGCACGGGGACTCCTTAAAAATTTCATAGCTCAGCTGAAGGTGGTATCTATTTCTATAAAACCAATATAAAACCTAGTGAGGGATTCTAAATACTGAACAATTACTGGTGTACATCCAGACGTGTTTTAAATGCTTTATAAATCCAGCTTTACAATTCTGCCAGTAAGCAAGGTTATCAAAGATTTGAATTTTACTTTGCTTCAAAAAAAGGAAAAATAAAAGCTTGCTGGTACTAGCATTCATTCAGAAGTGGAGTAATTGGCAATTTATATTTTTGTACAATTTATTTGACCTCTAGCCCTATTCCAGCTTTACTGCCCGACTTCCAGATCACTCCTCTGGCATAGCCTGAAAATCTTACTGTTCAGTTTGCATTTACAATCTTTCCAAGATAATTTTGCGTGCTAGTCCAAATGTACATGAAGGCAGCTGTATGTGAGAAGGCAGTGGGCCTTAGCTGTAGACGCAGGAAAAGAAACAAATAAACCAGACTTTTGGCATCTTACTGTTTTATTCCATATTATGTCTTATGTCTTATTCACCTCTGTGGCAGATGCTCACTCTTCCGCCCTGTTCAGTATGCTGAGAGTTTTCAGTGGGACTTTCCTCAGTTGAGTCCAACTGCGGAGTAGTTTTCCACAATAACACGAGTAGCTTCTTCAGTATCATGGCAGAGAAACTGCAGAGTTGCCAAGAGTCTCTCTCACACCTTGTTATCGCTATGTGTTAAACTGATGTCATCTACCTGGACTTGTGCAAAGCATTTGACACTGTCCCACATGACATCCTTGTCTCTAAATTGGAGAGACATGGATTTGATGGATGAACCATTCAGTGGATAAGGAATTGGCTGGATGGTCACACTCAAAGAGTTGTGGTCTATGGTTCAATGTCTAAGCGGAGATCAGTGACGAGTGGCGTTCCTCAGGGGTCAGTACTGGGACCACCGCTGTTTAACATCTTTGTCAGCAACATGGACAGTGGGATCGAGTGCACCCTCAGCAACTTTGCCGATGACACCAAGCTGTGTGGTGCGGTCGACATGCTGGAGGGAAGGGATGCCATCCAGAGGGACCTTGACAGGCTGGAGAGGTGGGCCCATGCGAACATCATGAAGTTCAACAAGGCCAAGGGCAAGGTCTTGCACATGGGTCGAGACAATCCCAAGCACAGCTATAGGCTGGGTGGAGAATGGATTGAAAGCAGCCCTGAGGAGAAGGACTTGGGGATGGTGGTGGATGAAAAGCTCAACATGAGCCAGCAGTGTGCACCTGCAGCCCAGAAAGCCAACCGTGTCCTGGGCTGCATCAAAAGAGGTGTGACCAGCAGGTCGAGGGAGGGGATCCTGCCCCTCTATTCTGCTCTTGTGAGACCCCACCTGGAGTACTGTGTCCAGCTCTGGGGGCTCCAGTACAGGAGAGACATGGAGCTGTTGGAGAGAGTCCAGAGGAGGCCACGAAGCTGATGAGAGGGATGGGGCACCTGTCCTATGAGGACAGGCTGAGAGAGTTGGGATTGTTGAGCCTGGAGAAGAGAAGGCTCTGGGGAGACCTTAGAGCAGCCTTCCAGTACCTGAAGGGGCCTACAAGAAAGCCGGGGAGGGACTGTTTACAAGGGCATGGAGTGACAGGACAAGGGGTAATGGCTTTAAGCTGAAGGAGGGTAGATTTAGATTACATATAAGGAAAAAAATCTTTACTGTAAGAGTGGTGAGGCACTGGAACCTGTTGCCCAGGCAAGCTGTGGAGGCCCCATCCCTGGCAGTGTTGAAGGCCAGGTTGGATGGGGCTTTGGGCAACGTGGTCTAGTGGAGGGTGTCCCTGCCCATGGCAGGGGGGTTGGAACTAGATGGTCTTTAAGGTCCCTTCCAACCCAAACCATTCTATGAATCTATGATTGCATGTTACCTCTATATGGCTATAGCTATATGGGTAAATAAAGCAACATTAGAGACCTTCCTGGCTTTGAAGGCTAGGGTACAAACTGGTCATGTTCAGGATAGCACTTGTTCCTAGGTCCTCTCTGTGCTCCATGCAAGGATGCCTAAGCCATAATTATTATTTTTGCCTTCAAGGAGAGTCCTTTATACAGGATATCTAAATAATACCACTTCCAACTTAGGCACATCATTTAATTCCTCATTTAGGTGAGAGAATTCCAGGCCACGGATATGTGTTTTCTGAGAGAAAGAGAAGACGTTACTTTGCTTCAGGTGCAGATCAATAACAACTACATGACTACTGTTAAATGACAGAAACCAAGTCAATAAAATCATGCTCTCACAAGCCAATTAAAGGCATACTTACATGCGTAGACAAGTCATAGCACTTCATGACATTGTTAGCCTTATTAAAAAGTAGGAATTTGAGAGGAATCTAGTGAACTCTGTAGGCTTTTCTTGCATCTCATCTTTGTGATTTGTGATGTTCTAAATTTCTTTTTTTCCTAATTCTTTCCCCATTTACTATTATAACTGTAATATTTTTCTAATTTTTTTCTTGTCTAAAACATATATCTGATTTTCACATATCTCTTTATTTCAAGTTATGATAGCACTAAATTGGTGTAATAACATGAAGAATCATGTTTTCAAGTCAATTGAAGGTTGAATCTTCTGTATTCTGTTTTTTATTTTAATTTTAGAAAGGTCCAAACATGCAGAACAATTTGTTTTGGTGGTATTTTTATGATGGTATGGTACATAAAGCTATACTCTGTGATTATACACAGTGGAGTTTAGAGTGTTGTCCTAAGGTAGAGAGGACCTAGGTGTTCCAGTTCCAGAAATACCTAGAATAGAAAATATCTGCTCTGAATCAGCATCTGAGAACACTGGTCTTCCAGGCTTGGAGTTTTTCCCATGTTAAAGAAGCGAATGTTTTGATCTGGATTTGCTCAGCTGGACGCACATTCCATTTTCACAGGAAAATGCATTTGGCTTGGGGATCATCACAGTGTGAAAAGATAAAAAGAAATTGAAATTGGAAAATTTCTTATAAGAACAAGCATTACCTTTTGGTCAGCTTGTCTGTTTTTATCTGACAGCAAATTGGATACAGGGCAGAAATGCAAAAAATGATGAAATCTGAAAGAAAAGAGCATTTTCTTCTATCTACCGAAAAAGCCATTGGCCAGATTTACCACATGCTCTGGCAAAATCCAGCCTGAGAGCCCAGATATGGAAATTCTTCAAACTGTGGCGGAGGCAAAATAACATTGTAATTTCCAACAGGTCTTCAGCCAGTCAGTGAAAATAGTTGAAGTGCTTGGTGCTTTGATAGGATGGGATGTCCAGAAAATGTGCTGATTAATCATGATTAAAAAAAAAAAAAAACAAACCTGAATAACCCAAGGTGAGGCTTTAATGCCTCTTAGGATGCCTCTGAGGGTTGTCTTCACTATATTTTTAACAGGTAGTTGGCTCAAATAATGCCAACAATAATATGTTTTTATCATATTGCCATCTTTTACTTGTAGGAGTTCATGGTATGCTTGTACCATTCCATCTTTGGAGAAGGGTGCACTGCTAGCTTTGTGATGCGAGTCATTGAGGAAGGAGATGTTACAAGCAGCAAATGTTAGTTTTCTGCTATAACGTCTCCTGAGATGCAACACATTTTTTTGAGGTAAAATTTCTGTCTAAAATTTTTCAGATGGTTTCTTTCAGTCCTGAGAAAAATGTATGGGTTTTATTCTGTATTTCCACACTACGTTTGCATCTCAATCAAAAGAGAGCTTCACATTATCACCCTTCACTCCTTGTGAAGAGTAAAGATAAAATTACTTTTCATGGCACTAGTGCAACTCTGGAATGGAAGCATCTGTGCCTTTACTAAGCCATATAACCCAAAGCATAATTTGCCCTATGATTTGCCATGTGTTTTGGAATAAGAGTGATTATACAAATGCAAATTGTTATTGCTATTGGCATTGGCAGTACTAGTATGGCAACAAGAAAAAGCAACAAAGTAGTCTATGCATCTAACCTGTTTTCTAGTGGCATATGGCTCTTTCTCTTTCAGCTCATGGTTATTTCTCTTGCATCTGTAGTTTTGCATGATTTTTTAATGAAGTACCAAAAAAGATAAGTCTGCACTCTGATCCCCATTCTTATACTATTTATTTTGTTATGGTGGTTGGCAATAAAGCCTGAAAGTATTTCAAATGAAAAACCAGAAGAAAAGGCACTATATTTTCTCTTCAAAAACAAATCCAGGTGCTACTGTAGGGCAGTGGTTTCTGATGGGTTAGCTTATCTTTTTCCTTTTTTTCTTTCTTTTTTTTTTTTCTTTTCCTGAATAAAAGACCAACAAAGAGCCAAAACTGATCCGCAGAAATATGTTACACTCTGCTTCAGTGATCATTAATGGCATAAGTATTATTGTATCTGTTAAGAACAGCTAGCTCATGGCATTTCAATATTTAAGGAACTGATGAGCAACCCATGAGATACTGCAAAATAAGGCCAAGATGGCATCATGATGTATGAAAAGAGGTTTTAAAGATGTGTTGATTTTACCTTGGTGGCAGCCAAAAACCCCAGTGGCAGTTTTAAGAGAAGATGATGATCGCAAAATGCTACTTTTTTTAATAAATATAAATTTACTTAAAAGGCTGTCAAGAGGATTTGGTTCAGACTCAAACTCTGACATTCACTTCATGCCACTGAAATCCAGCCCTGATGGAGAAGTTTCTTGCTACGAAAGGCAAGACCCTTTCCAGACCCAACAGAATGCGAGCTTATGCTGACTGTAGAGAAATTCCTTGTGAAACCATCAGAATGTAAGTCACAAGGAATCCTCCCCTTTAAAACACTCTTTTTATCTGCAGTGAGCTTTCCTGCACTGAGGGAGTGCAATTGGTTTCTGATGGAATCAGATCAGTTCCTTCCACAAGGGCTTCCAGAACTTTGAAGCCAGAATGAAAATGTCAGTGCTTCCTCTCCAGTACGTTTGTTTCCCTTTACTAAAAAGACGGATAAATCCTTGTTTATCATTCGGGGGCGGGGGGGGGGGGGGGGCAAACCCATATTATTATGTATTTCAGTTATTTAAATTAGATATCTCTGTGTGCTTCCCCTGATCTTCCTCACTGTAGAAGTCAAGTGCTAACAAATACAGAACCTATCTTTGCTTGAGGGGGGGCTTCTCTATGGAGACCTTCTATCAGTTATGCCTAAGGGAGAAATTAATGCTGTGGTATCTTTGCTAGGGTCTTATCTCTATGAGGAGATACTGTTCTGTAATACAGAGTCACGAGTGGGAGGGAGGAAGGGAATAGCTGAAAATTAATAAAACTTCTTGAGAAAAAGATCCCAAAGATTCTGCATCACAGAGTTGAATGTCCGCACAGGTTTGTATCTGTAGTTCATCCTGACAGAAGATTGAATGAAAAACAGGCAATCAAAGGTAAACTATATCAGCATAACCTAGCAGCAGGAAACACCTATATTCCTCCAAGCTCTTCAAATTGCAAGAAAAAACAGCACAGCCAGGATGAGAAGTTTCAGATGGCTCAAGTTCAGCTGAGTTAAATCCCACCCCCAATATTCACCCCCTGTTTGAATGACATGGAAACATGGAATGAATATCAAACTGCAATGGGGACAACACTGTGGTCTGGCAGATATCTATTAGTAAAGACGTCATTCTCTAGTCTGAAGTGAAAACTGCTGCACCACTCAAAAAGACCAAAAGTGTTTTGGCTTTTCTTTATGAATTATCTGCAGTAGCTGGTTTTAATAAATGTATCTAGTCATTCAGCCAAGAGCTGGAGTTGTGGTGTTATAACTTCTTAATGTATGTGGAAACTAAGGCTGCTCTTTGCTACACTGGTCACAGGAACATTTGATACTCATGGATGGTATCCCGTTTTCCCACACTCCTGTCTGTTTGTAAGGCTGGTTGTGCGCTCCTATTTGGTTGGGTATTTTTGATTTATGAGTATTATAGAAGGTGCCAAGTGAGCATGATCTGATATGGGTAGCTTTGCTGTAAATGAAATCTTCACTTCAATGCAGCAGTTGCAGTGTTATGTCTCTGATGATGGTACCTGTTGATATTGATGCACTCAAATTGGAATTTTTAACTTGGAATGGATGGAAAATAGAGGGTGCCTGTGGTGATCCTCAATGGCCATCCTGAGACCACATAATGGCATCTTTCTCAGAGGATGAGTGCTAGTATTTTCTGAAAATCTGAAGAGACATTTTTTAGGAATGCCATTCTATTTAGTTCTAAAGTTTCAGTTTTATATATATATAAAGAAATTAAAATTCTGTCTTACTGTTGAAAATAATTTAGAGCAAAAATCCTGTTGTTAAAAGGGACCATACTTGTCTTTTTCTGTTTCCTGTTTGGCTGATATTTGTGCCTAGAAGCCTGCTACACACTGCTTTGCTTATTTAGCAAACTGCAAGCAGACCGCAAGTTACAAATGAAAAGGGACTGTGTATACTGGATATCAAGACGTCTTAAAACTTCTCCAGAAAAATGAGACTAGATTGTAAAGACTTGTGAGACTAGAAAAGTGAGACTACAATGCAGATAGCAACCTAGTGAGGATCTAGTGAAATACTGTATTAGCAGACTGGCAGGAAACAATTACCCTAGATTTTGAAATCTGTTGAATACTTTCTTGTATCTCTAAATGTTTTAATCCCTTGAAAATGGGGCTATTAGGCAAGTGCTTGTAAATAAAAGATAGTATCTTCAAAAAAGTTTCTAACCATTTAGGATGGGATTGTCTTCCTTTATTTAAACTGCTGAAAAGTTATTAATGGAGAGGGGTGAATCACCCATTCACAAGACAGGCATCTAAAACCCTACCCTTAGGGTCTACTAATCTACAGAGATCACACACAGATGCCACCTAAAGTATAGTTTAGGAGCTTGATGAGAACAGACTAGTGCTTTATTATTTGTCTTTTTAACAAACTCAAAATCCTTGAATAAAAGGGATGTGCATCTCCCATTCATAATGGGAAGATTTAGTTCCTGAGGGATTAGATTAATCTGGTTTAGTAAATTGTCACACTGACTATTCTGATGATGAACTCTGTCTATATGACAATATATAAATGCAGCATAGCAAATAGTCAAGACATTGTAGACAGTATAGTATAGAAGGAGGGGACACTGGAAGAAATAAACGATTTATTTGGTAACAAAGTGAGAGACAGGACAAGTTTTATGAAAAAACCAGTAAGTTTTTCATACAGCAATTGAGTACAAAACTTTCAGTTAACTTTGTAGTTAGATTTTTGAACGTTGAAGAGAAAGTTTCAGGGTGAAAGAGAAGATAAGAAAGAACTTCATTAATTTTTCATCTTTGAAAAAGTTGTTAGTGAAAGGGATTATGGATTCATTCTAATTATAATTCGTTAAATGTAAAACAAATCCATTTATTTAGACTTCTTAATTCCCTTCTGGATAATTTAACAATTTGGATGATTTGATTTAGCTGGATGATTGCAAGGGAAGATCTTGGCCCTGAACACTTTTGAAAAATGACAGGCATTCTAAATTTAGCATTCTGGCTTTCCTATCTCTAATTACTGGTCCGAGTAGTCAACATATATGCTTTAAATTTTCAGTTTTACATATTGTATAGGGTGATGCCTAAAAATAGTCAGATAATTGTCTTTAATGGGCTAAATATAATGATTTCTTTCATGCTTTCATTATACCTAGGTTTCTTTTTTTTTGTTTGTTTGTTTCTGATGTGAAATTAATTGTACTAGAGATAATCTTTATAGAAAATACACACAAAACTAGAGATTAATTCCTGAAAAATCACACAAACAGATACCTACCTTGACAAGTTTTACTTTCTAAGTTTCAAGATGACTGAATTAATAGTTCTGTGTATTACTTCAAAATCCAAAGGGAAAAAATATTCTTTTTAGTTCTTTTCAAATCTTTTTCATCTATTCACATCAGTCAATTACACCTCAGTTCAGCAAAGCACTTAAGCACCTGAAAAATTTAGTGACTGTGAAAAGTGTCACCAAATATTTCCTGCAATCATCTTTTCCAATCCTATTTCTAGTGGAACTTTTTTTTTTTTGTGTGTGTATTTTTTCTGATGTATTTAGATGTCATCTAATTTATCCTCTAGCCTCTAGTTATTCCCTACATTAATTTTTTTTTGTGCTTCATTTTATCTAATTTTATATCTCCCAAATACTAAAATTTCATCATCTTGTCTCATTCATCTCATTCTATACTAGAACAGTATCTGAGGTTGCAGAGAAGGGCCACATGGTCATAGTTAGGCAATGGGTCAGTGCAGGAAATGTGGGCAGATGAGTTTGAGCGTGACATGTCAGTCTAAAGATTATCTTAAGTATGGTGGTTCTGGGTATATGACAAGATATCCTTTCATAGGGAAGGGTAATCATATCCAGTAGCAATGTCAACTGTGATTCAGTGGGAATGTTATCCACTGGCATATTTTGAGCACTGGGAGGAGAGGAACTTTGGAAAACTCAAAAGTTAATAAGATAGTTACGTGCTATTGACTTTAAATGGTTACATCTGCTAAGGGAAAACCTGTCAGCGTCAAAAGGATACTGTAAAATATGATGGTGCTACTACTATGGGTCTAGTCAATGCAACTTAATTAATGAGTCAGATTATCCTCATCTGCTGTGAAGCCTGCCCACTTCTGCTTGAGGTGCTTCCTTGTAAATCATCCTTTCCTCTTCAAACATTTTAATATCTTTCTCTGTTGGATCACTTGAGCAGTCTATATAGCTGCTCCTGTCCTTGTATTGCTTCATAGAATGCCTTTATTTTCTCACACTAAGTGTGGTAGAAACAGCAGAATAAAGGTTACTGGCGTCTGTCCTTAAAGCATTTGTGAGTGTTATTCACTGTTTTCCATGAAAAGCATCAGTTCACATAGCTGCTTTTCATGGGATACTTAAGATGAATGTAAAACAATGACCATCCCCCAGTTCTGATGAAATCAAAGCCTCTGAAACTGTGCTGGAAATGTACTTGAGTAAGCTTTTACTGTGGTCTCTGGCTTGCTCCTGCTGAGCTGCAAATAAGCAATTTAGAAGACTTACTTAGAAATACAAGTGTTCATGGCAAGTCTGTGACTGACTCACTGCTCAGCAGCCTCACTAAAAACCTGCAATCTTTTTTTTCTTTTTTTCCCCCTTTTCATTTTGACACATAGAACCATAAGATTGGAAGAATATCTTCCTTGCTTACTAACATCAGTTCCATCATGACACAGGTACCATCTGATGTAATCCCTTTCATAAACTGCTCAGACTCTCTCAGAAAGCTAATTGGGTTTTGGAAGGTTGGGTTTTGCTGCTATTACTTTGCTGTAGAACAGATATATAAGAAAATGTTCAGACAGGAGATCCTGCACTGGACACAGCACTCCAGTTATCTGTCACTAGTACTGAGTAGAGGAGAAGATCACCTCCCTCAACCTGCTGGCAATGTTCTTCCTAATGCCATCCAGGAAGTTGTCAGCCTTCTTTGCCCAAGGACCCATTGCTGGGTATTGTTATTCTTAAGGAACATTCCTCCTTCTTCAACTTTTATTGACGTATTGTATTTACTCTGACGTATTGCATTTGCTGAGAGGAAATATGCCATCTTTCTTCCTTCACTGTGCCCCACTGAAGAAGCTTTCACTCTTACAGTTCCTGAAATGGTCTTTTAATTCCTCAAACCACATTATAGTACTTTTGCATGCATGTTTCATTTGTACTGTATTTTTTATAAACACAGAGGACACTATAGAAACTTCCAGATGAGACTAAGAACAACCATAGTGGGTCAGAACAAAGGTTCTGATCAATCCAAGCATCTCATCTCAGCTGTACCTCAGACAGTGGTTCTATATGTGGGAGCAGTATTACCTGATTCCTGCTGGAAACATCATCAGCTCATTTTAAGATGAGCAGAGAGCAGTAATAGAACATAGTCTTCTGTGATGAATTACTATGTGCGTGTGTTTACTTTATGATATTTCTTATTAACCACATGCTTACAGTGAAAGTCTTTTCATTGGTGGCAAATAGTGAACACTCTGATCTCAGCCATATCATCTAAAAATTAAGTGTTGTGGTGATGTACATTTTTGAACATTGTAGCATTACATTAATCTCTATTGAATTACTACAGCCTTCTTTGTCTTCTCATTCAATTTTCTGATTCTTCTTTGTTTTGGCAGGGTGTCTCAATATTGACTTATCAGCAATTTTCATTAGTGCTCTTATTTTTTTGTGCCATGTACCTTTGTGAAAATAATAAACTTGACCCCAAGACCAATCTTTACCTTTCCTTTATTGCAATATTTTCTCTTTCAACAAAACTAGTAGTCATGAAGTCTTGACCTTTTTTTTGATTTTTCTAAATGTTTACACTTCCTTTTATTTCAGCTAACATTTTTTTCACTGGCATTATACCAGCCATCTTACAGAAATTCAGGTGATGGATGGAATGGATTCACTTTTGTCAGAGAATTATTTGTCTTTGCAAAGAAAGTCACCAGGTAATTCCTGTACAATCTACCTTTGGTGAATATGTTGTATTTTATTTAATTTTATTCCATTTTCTGTTTATCTCTGTATAATTTGGAGCAAAACTTACAATTTTTTAGTTATCATCTGCAGGACATCCTCACTCTTAAATATGGCATTTCAATTACCAAGAAGCCTTGCTACTACCCTTACAACTTCATTTACCAATTTCAGCAGAGTTTTGGGATGGAAGACTGCTAGCCTGAGTCATTGGGCTGAAAGAGCAACCTTTCCAGAGGCAGTGTAAACGATGTACTCCAAGTCCTCTCCACTCACTGCCTTAAGTTGGTCCATACGACTGCTTTATGTGAACGCAAAGAAGCCTTTTCTGGCATGTCCAGCTGTTTGTTAATCCATTGAGCATGGTCAGATACAGTTTCATGTGCTCTGAACATTACATTCATACCAGTCAGGAGTCTGAAAACTTTCAGACCAACAGACACTCTGTAGTCCAGATAGGAGCATCCAGCCCTGATGTAGTCCTAAGGACAGCCTTTAACAGAAGATTGAGATACATCGTCAGTTTTACTCCCACCTCAAATAGTTGAATACCCATTCCATTTTCACTAAACCAATGGACGTCTCCTTTTTCTCATATTTGGCAACATTATCCTTACAGAAAAGTGAGAGGAAAGTATTTATCCAACTTTTGGACCATAGCTAGATTATCTTTAATCACTGTCCCACTTCACCTGTATAGCAACTTCACATCTTATTTCCTTGTGTTTCTTTTGTGTCTGATGGGGGAAGAACCTTTAATTGCTTGTTTTTAATTGCTCTACTATTACAGAAATTTTTGCTTTATCCCTATACTTAGAGATGCCAAAGACCTAATTTCTCTTGTTCATTCTTTTTGTCCACTCATTATTAAATCTCTGCTTTTTGAATTGTTGTATAGTCCTGTTGGAGCCAAAACACTTCTTTACACATCTTGAGACACAGCTCTGAGTAATTATTGGCCACTTTATCTAAGGCTCTTACATATATTGTTTTAGACCTGTTACCAGAAAACAAGGGGGATGCTAAGGAAGACACAGTTATCTAAAAAAACAGGTTTTCTACAAAAACAGTAGAAAAATGTGTCTTTGTTAGCATCCCCCCTTGTTTTCTGGTAGCAGGTCTAAAATAACACACCTTTTATTGGCCAAGCAACAGTCTCCTGGCTAGCACTTTCAGGAACAGGAGGCCCTCACCACTACTATTTGTTCTCCATTCTGTTTCTGGGAAGTCGAATTTTTGCACTAAGACTTAGATGGTGGTAATGCTTATTTCTGCAAGTACAGCTGATACCCAGCACTAAATTAGTAGAATCTCTTCAACCACTCCAAGGTTGTTTTGGCCTAACCGACTTTATTTTATGCTTTATCTCCTTTCTTATCTCTATAAAGTCTATCATATATTTAATTTGGGATATGACTCCATGACAATAATTTGTGTTTCTACCCTCCTAAACACCATGCCCAGGAGTACCAATGCTCTATACCATGATGACTACGTCACTGTGTCATTTCTGTAATGTCTGTCTATGCCTATGGTTTTATTCCTTTAATGTCTTGTTTGACCTCCTGCACTGCTATGTCTAGGTACTCCACTTGGTTGCTCAGGAATCTTGTATTAATCTACATATTTTTCAGTTGTCATCCTCACTTCTGCATCAATTTACATAGGGATTTTTTTCTTCCATCAAATGTATTCTAGTTTCAGTAATGATCCTTGGTGAGTAGGGAAAATTCACTTTCTTTCTCTCTGTATTTACCCTACCATAGTGCAAGGAAAAGAGCTCAACCTTCTTCGTTTCCTAAGTGCTACTTTTTTGAGAGAGAGTTTTTGGAAACTTCCTGCAAGCTTGGAAACCAGCACTATTTTCTATTGCTTGGCATTGCCCATGGAAATTGGATTCATTTGTCCTTCCGGTTACCGAATGGTACTGAAAGACAGTCTCTGTGTATTGGCAGCACAAGCTCAGTCTATGAAGCGGAAGACAGAAAGGTAGATCTGAGAGGTCTTGTCTATGTCCATAACACAATGCAATATTGGGCAGATACTAGCCTGGCTCCCAAAAACACTGTAGGTGAAGTCATGTGGTGCTCCTACTGAGTTAATAAGCCCTGTCCCTTTCAAGCAGGACTTGTTAGTTGTGACTCATAGCCAAATTGATGGTGGTTGCATGGAAGGATCAGTTACAGAAACTTTGGGGCTACATTCAGTGTTTGTAATGTGCTATGTGACAAAAACAGCTGTTTTCACTTCTAGCAGCATATAAAAGTGTGATTTAAATATACACTTATATATAAGAGAATAGCTTGCTGCTACTGCTATTATTAAAGTTTAAAGATTGCTTGATTGTTAATTATGGTTAATCTTACTTTTCTTTAGGCAAATTATGATTCTTAGCCAGAATAAAAAAAAAAAAGGTTAAAGAATTCATGTATGAAGGTTACTAAAACTTTAGAAAAAATAAATCCCCATCTTCTGAAAACTTCTACTAAATAAATCCAGGTTTCAGTTTGTCCTCCAGAAGCATCTAAAGGAGTATATAAAACCAGAGAAGTCTGATGAAAACTCACTCCTCCCTGACTGTGAGATAAAGGCCACTCCTTCTAAGTGTAAGCTAATCTTTTGCCATGTGTTTAAACATCTAAGTTGTTGCTTCTACCATTTAATTTCTTTGGGTAAATTTATGACTTATTGTGTTTCATCTGGTGTAGGTGGAGATTAATCATTATTTAAATTTAGATGATATAACAGCAACATCTGTTACTTAGTAACATAAATGTATGATTATATTCTGAGGTAATTAACTATTTTCACAGGCTTTTTTGAGCAAATTACATAGCTCATTAGACTTAGAGTCACCTGCACCCTACACAGACTCTGTGCTAGTGCAAATTACGTACACAAATTGCCTTGGGGGCATGTTTGCCCTAAACTACGTCTGTTGGGGCTGACATGCTGCAGGAGGGCTGGTACCCACTCGAACTGCTGAGTCACAACACGTTACAGCTGGATTCAGGACGTGTCTGCATCTTACAGCCTGCAATGCTACATTTGCTGTTGCCGGAGATTCAGACAGGACTGCCTAAAACATTCAGCCTTATAAGCAGAGAGAAAGAGACCTCTTGGTTGAAGGAGAAATAGCTAGGTAATGAGGAGTTGGTGAAACAATGGAAATATGTATGACATCTAAAAAGTATGAAAATATACTTATCCATAAAAATGCAGTCATCTAAAATAAAGGGACCAAGAAATCTAGAGGGCTCCTTGAATAACATAATACCAGAAACTTGGGGAAAGATGGGGCAAACAAGATAGATAAACCGTTGATTAAAGAAGATATTGGGTGGGGTTCCCAGTTTCTATAAGAATGCCTGTCTCTGCTGGAGTGCATCCAACTGAGCGTGGATGGCATCCCGACATGGTCTGCAGCATTTCTGGTTGAGTCATACACCACTTGTTTCTTCTCCATGATATCCGATGAGAATGATGATAGTGGCTACACAAGGCTAAAGTGTGTCACGCATAAAGTGCATCATGTACCCCAAAAACACTGCATAGCTGACTTCTGCACTCGCTGTCTTACGGAAGGGCGTGTGAAAAGGAGACAAGACCTGAAGTGACATGAGAATAAAGCAATTTATGCCATTGCAGATTAAGAGTTGGATGTTGCCTCCTGAAAGAAGGTGTTACCATTTTGGGCCCTAGTGTTTTATGTATGTTCTGTAAGTTTTTATAACTTTTTTGTCCTCTTCCCTGTGTGCGTGTGTCACCCACAGATTGTGACATCCGTCTCTGGCAGCAACACCCGAACATGGAATTGCTAATGAACGCTGGAGTGTTACAGGGCATTTACACAGAATTAACCACTGTTACTCCATTTCTGCTACTATACCTTCTCTTCTCTGTTTGCTAGTGACACTTTTTCTCTGATCTTTTCCTAAATGTTTTTCATTCATAGCTTGGATTTAGAGTTGAATATCCAAGCATAAACAATTATTGGGAGAATAATTGATGCAAACTAAAAGAGGGTCTCACTTGTACTTCTTGTCCTCATTTCTGTAATTTTTGTGCTCTGTTCTATCAGGCAGTGCTGCTAAGTCAAAACTATTTTCCCATATTGCAACGAGTAGGAGAATTTTAAAAAATCATTTTTGATGAGGCACCTTCTACAAAATCGCCTCTTATTAATCAAAATCTTTTAAAAACCAATACAAAATAACCTTTCCACTTAAAAGCAAATCTCAGAAGAAGTAACACTTCAGGTTAATTTTGCACTCTACCTTCAGTTGATTAGAGTCCATTATAATCAGGATGAACTGAGAGTTAAATGACACCCTGAAAGTTTCTGTCATTCTGTTAGCAAAATTCTTAGCATGTATAAATATTTAAGGATAAGACACATTACATTATTTAGTACAGCAAGGCCCAAGTTTTCTGTTTATACTTACATTCAACTCTAACGATTAAAACATAAAATTGAAATAAACCCATTTAACAGAAATATTTTATGTGATACACCTGAAAGTCATTGAAGTACCTGGGGCCACAGAAACCTCACAGGGAAATCCATTCTAGGGCATAGCAAGGCTCTCATAACAACCACTCTCAAAAGATATTTTACTTCAGAAGAAGTAACTGAGCATATTCTTATTGTAAAATATTTGAAATAAACCAAGTCTAATAAAAAACCTAAAAAAGTGCTGGACATAGCCAGCCTGTGATTAGACACCGAACAGACTGTTCTTGACTGGCATGTCTTGGAAAGCTATCAGACTTGCCACCTGGCTGTGGCTTTTTTGTTTGTTTATTAATTAATGTTACGTTGTTCTTCTAGTGCACGTATTTTAGAAATGTATAATCAGATCTCATGAAGACATTTGGTACCGTTCATAGAATGACTACTACACTGTCCCGACAAAAGGAAGGGCTCTAACTGCAGCTGCCGCACTGCCTGTCTTGCCTGCCTATGCACGGGAACAGGGTAGGCAGGCAGAATCAGATGCTGAGATTCACCTCCCCTAGCTGTACTAAGTGATGGAAATTGGACACTTGGATAGGTGCCTTGCCAGCAAGCCAAAACCATCAGTAATCATTGCTTAAAACCCCTCAAACTCAGATTGAAGATCCTTCAGAGCATATCTACAATTAAAATTAGGCATATGCATAACATTTTTCAAGGTCTGTGTTTAAATTTCAGAAATGGAGACGAGTGTCAAAAATTTGGTTTAAATCATGTAAATGTTTAGAAATAAGTAACTGAATATATTCAAAATACTACACGTAACTCCCCAAGCCCACACATGCACATAAGCTTTTGCAAAATCTAATTGTCACATGCATGAAATACTTTCTAATATCTTCTTGAACTGTAAACTGCAGAATAAAAAAGCAAAGCAAGTGTTATATGCAAATAGTCATATCTAACAAGAATTTTTGGAAAATAAATTTGAGTTGGCTACACATGATGGCTACTGTTCCTGATGATTATTTCCTTAGGTATTTTACTAAAAAAGAAACAAACATATATAAATTTGTTATTGCTGGTTTCATGTAAAACAAAACTCACTTTTTGGATTAAAGCCACTGACAAGTATGCAGCCATGTGGAAATGTATTTATTCAATATATTTTGATTTAGGTGCTTGCCTACTCTCTTTATGAGACTCTAGGCAAATTAATACCCATGCTGTCCATACTAATAAAATATCTAGCCTGAGATTCAATGTCCCCAAACACTCAATAAACAGATCTACCATGGAAAATTACAAAAATGTATTTAAAAAAGACCCATTACTAGGGTAGATGATAACTCTGTTATATGAACTTCCTCCTGCATTCTTTTTCTACTTTACACTATGCTTTGAGCATTCCTACATACTTGGGACCACACAGTTTTTATTTTAGTATATGTTTTACAAAACATTCAGAAAAAAGAAATCTCTGAATTTCTCTCTTTGATCATGAGACGTGCTTGTATCAAATAGTGCTAACTTTTACTATTACTTTGCTGATTATTGCAAATCTATAGGTCCCTTTGGGGGAAAGAAGGGAGAGAGATATTTTCAAAACAGTAGGAATGAGATAACTTTTAAACTTTAAATCACCTGTAAGTTGTTTATCTAGCTAAATCTCGTCAAGTGGAATTTGAGCCAGTTGCCTATACACAGATCTCTACTTCACCTTATAGCATAAGAGACATCTGCAAAAGGCTAGCAGTTACAAAACAGCCCTTAAAGGACATCCCTACCCTTTTGCAGTGGCAGCTAGAGGCCAGACAAGGTAAGATGCAACATCTAAAACTCACCTCTTGGATTCCTTCTATAACTGATGGAAAGACAGAAGGAGTCTATTTTAGGGAAGGATGAATTGTCCTCCAGAAATGTCCATCTCTTCATTTACCACAGAGCAAAACTAATTAACTAGCTTGGCTCAGATATTCAACTTTTACCTGGCTAAAACTAGGTAAATGAGCCCAGTCCCAAGGCATTCTCAGTGCCCTTACAGACCTTTTCTAAGGATCAGAGATATGTTTTTACCTAACTAAAACAGTTCTAGCCTACATAACATGCATATAGTATTGCTTCAGCATGTTGACTAAACACTTTCCTTCTAACCTGTAAGTCTGTTTACTTTAACTTACAGCTTTAGTTAAAGAATTGAGCCAGCCAGATCCTATGGATAACTTTTAAAAAGTCTTGTCCCAAACTGCAGTTTCTTAGCACTTACAGAGATAAAGTTTGGTAATGCCAGATTTTAAATCTGAACACATGCTAAGTGGCCAAAAACAATCTGCACAGCCAATGCATGGTGATCTCTGAAGCTTTTGAAAAAACTTGAAATCGTTTAAGATCAGAGACACGCTTATATTGCCCAATTTCTTTATGTAAAATTTCCACAAAGTACAACAGACGTTTTTGTTTGTGTGCCACTAGGTGATAATGAAATACAATAGAGGAGATCTTGATAAGTCATTTCCAGCTGTCTCTGCTTCCTATTGAAATCTCATATAAAATGACAGCAGCTAAAAAGTCACGAGATGTTGCCACTTTTCTATATTGGTACTTAAATAATCACAAGTTGACCTGCAAAACATTCCATTGGCATTAAATGGGATGTTTTATTGGCTTGCCATGAATGCGAATACTGCATCTTAAAAGTAATAGCTTTGCCTGGACCTGTTTCAAGTCCTGAGGATTGTTTTAAACTCACATTTCTACAAAATTCATGTGATGAGAGGTCTCTGGCAATTGTTAGTTTCAGCAGTACCTAATTAACACCCTCATGCATGCACAAATAGAAACTGTATTCCAGAAAACATCTTCTTTTGTCTTTGAGTCAAAATGTTTGTCTTGGCATAGGGAGTACTGCTCATCACCAATTAAGATTTTTGGGAGCATTCCTAATTTTTTTATTTTCTTGAAGTTATGGTAGAAAAATCACTGACAAAATTTGAAGTGTTATTATATTATTTTCAGGTAGCTTCTAACAGTGAATTTTTAAAATCTTATACTGGTAAGACGAATGGTCACATATTGAGAGTGCAAAAGAAATGAGGCCTTGAGATTCATTCTTGGCTAGCAGAAGGCACTTTGAGCCACTAGTTTAATTTGGGTAAGTGTTTGGGGTTATCGTACAGGTGAATAAAAAACTTCCTTTATTTGTCAATCCTCAATGTATTTCCTTGATGGAACTGGGATAGAAGGAACGGCCCAGGAGAGTTCAGGAAGCTTTAAATTCCTCCTAAGGAAACTTTTTTCCAAGTAGAGGTACAGCTGATTATCTGGTTTATTATCCCAATAGTTGTCTTTGTTCCTTGACATCATCATCATGACACACAAGTCTATGGGGCCAGATGGGATCCATCCAAGGGTATTGAGGGAGCTGATGCAAGTGCTCACCAAGCCGCTTTCCATCATTTATGAGCAGTGCTGGCTAACCAGAGAGGTCCCAGTTGACTGGAGGTTAGCCAATGTGATGCCCATCCACAAGAAGGGACAGAAGGAGGATCCAGGGAAGTACAGGCCTGTCAGTCTGACCTCGGTGCCAGGGAAGGTTATGGAGCACATCATCTTGAGTTCTATCACATGGCACGTACAGGACAGCCAGGTGATCAGGCCCAGTCAGCATGGGTTTATGAAAGGCAGGTCCTGCTTGACTAACCTTATCTCCTTCTATGACAAGGTGACCCACTTAGTGGATGAGGGAAAGGCTGTGGATATTGTCTACCTGGACTTTAGTAAAGCCTTTGACACCGTTTCCCACAGCATTCTGCTGGAGAAACTGGCTGCTCATGGCTTGGACAGACAAACTCTTCTCTGGCTAAAAGCCTGGCTGGATGGCCAGGCCCAAAGAGCTGTGGTGAATGGAGTTAAATGCAGTTGGTGAATGGTCACAAGTGGCCCCAGGGCACAGTACTGGGGCCAGTTCTCTTGAATATCTTTATCAAGGATCTGGACGAGGGGATCAAGGGCACCCTCAGTAAGTTTGCAGATGACACCAAGTTGTGCGGGGGTGTTAATCTGCTTGAGGGTGGGACAGGTCTGCAGAGGGATCTGGACAGGCTGGATCGATGGGCTGAGGCGAACTGTATGAGGTTCAACAAGGCCAAGTGCCGGGTCCTGCACTCGGGTCACAACAACCTCATGCAACGCTACAGGCTTGGGAAAAAGTGGCTGGATATGAGCCAGCAGTGTGCCCAGGTGGCCAAGAAGGCCAACAGCATCCTGGCTTGTATCAGAAATAGTATGGCCAGCAGAAATAGGGAAGTGATCATCCCCCTGTACTTGGCCCTGGTGCGGCCGCACTGAGTACTGAGTTCGGGTTTGGGCCCCTCAGTACAAGAAAGACATTGAGGTGCTGGAGCGTGTCCAGAGAAGGGCAACGAAGCTGGTGAAGGGTCCAGAGCACAAGTCTGATGAGGAGCAGCTGAGGGAACTGGGGGTGTGCAGCCTGGAGAAAAGGAGGCTGAGGGGAGACCTTATCGGTCTCTACAACTCCCTGAAAGGAGATTGTGGTGAGGTGGGTGTTGGTCTCTTCTCCCAAGTAACAAGCAAAAGGACATGAGGAAATGGCCTCAAGTTGTGCCAGGGGAGGTTTAGATTGGATATTAGGAGAAATTTTTTCACTGAAAGGGTTTGTCAATCACTGGAACAGGCTGCCCAGGAAAGTGGTTGAGTCACCATCCCTGGAGGTATTTAAAAGCTGTGTAGATGTGGTGCTTAGGGACATGGTTTAGTGGTGGACTTGGCAGTGCCAGGTTAATGGTTGGACTTGATGATCTCAAAGGTCTTTTCCAACCAAAACAATTCTATGATTCTGTGATTGTATCTCTTTTCTGTACCTTCTGTGTTTTTTTTCCTTTCCATTCAGTTTATGATTGTTTACATTCTTGTCAGTTTATCAGTTTTTCCTTCTATCTTCCAATATATTATTATACTATGTCTTCCTCCATTTTTAGATACAATGTTTTCTAGCTCTTATCCATTAGTTCCATTTTTCTTCATACTACATTTGTCCTTAAATATCAGAAGCCATTATCCATCATTATTCAGAGAATGAGTAGCAGCAACTTAATTTGTCTATATACTGGCATGTAACATCTGATCTCCCCATTATATTTCTCTTTGATTTTTCTCCAAGGCTTTTGAGAACAAGAAGAAAATTGATGTGTTATTTAAATAAATTTATACATATCTTATTAGTTTTATTCACATTAGCTGAATTCACACTTTAAAGTTCGCACATCATCTATATAAGTAATACGAATATGTTTTTCTTTCTAGCTACTATTAGCAATATTTTGCAAGTGGTTGTAAAGCCATTGTCATAATTAATTCTAGGATGAAGGACAAAACCCCAAACCTGACATTTCTTTCAAATCAAAGAAGGCCAAAAGGGTTTGATTGGACATTTTCAAGGGGGAAGGAAAAAAAAATGCCTTTGGGTTCTTTTGCACTTAAAGAAAATGTCACATACATAACAAATCTTAAGTGTTATTTTATTTATTATTGGTTTTAAACACCTAAATGTCTTCTGAGTAATGCATAGGCATAAAAGAAAGCTGCTTTATTTACAGAATTTGGACACTGAAGAGACATTTAGTATGAAGGAAAAAGTATGGGTTTCTTTTTAGGATATACAAAGCCTAGACTTGATTTGAAGCATTACCATAGACTTTTCACATGAGCAGGACCAAGTGCCTTCGGTAATCGTTATGCAGATGGATGTGGGTTCTTCTTTCTGCATTTGAAGGTTTTCAAATGCAGTCCAGGTTCAGACTATTAGGATGGCACTGAACTTGCATGAATACACACTTCCTTAGAGACAATCTTCATATCAATTAGAATTAGGGAATTTAGCCATGTGGTGCATATAGCCTATGACTTCATTTAAAACAGTGCAATTGGTAATTAGTCAATATAATTTTCAGCTATTCAGGAAGTAAAGTCCAACAATGCATTTGAGTTAATGCATGAAAATACATTTTTCCTTTATTAAAGGCATTTGAAACTCTGAAGGTTATTTAAAACATCCAATCTCAAAGTCTAACATTAGCTGATTAAGCTAATTGGCTGGTTTCCCTGTATAGAAAATAGAGGGGATGATTTATAGCAGGAGCCATAGATTTCCAACCCGAATGTTAAATAAACATCTCAAATGCTACCTACTGTATCTTTCATGCTCGTTGGCTCATACTGATCTTGAAAGGAATCATCATCTTTTTTCCCCAAAGGAGGTCTGTGAATAAGACTGGATGGAAATTGCATTTTTATCATGGGTAAGAGCATACCCATGCTGCAGTAATTTCAGAGTCAATGAACCTGTGTGCCTAACACAGAGGATGAGTTGGCACTGCCCCACCTGAAGGACTGCAGTCTCTCAGGTGTCCCAGGACCCAACACATCAGACATGGTCTTGCACATGAAAAGGTAACACCTGGGACATCTGAGAAATACTTGCAGATTCAAGGAATGGGAGATCATGGCACAAAAAAAACCCCAGTGTACATAAAATCCAGCAACATTTCCCTCCCTGTTAACATCTCAATGCCCCTGCAAAACAGCCAGCCAGCCCAAGGGTTTCAGTTCAGAACAAACACACTTCATTTCCCTTACAATGATGCATCATGCTTGCATAAAGCACTTTGGTATTTTTAACCTAGTCACTCCTCTTCACTGGGTTTTTCAGCCTACTTGAAGCCTCTCCATGTTGTGAGCTCCTTGGCATGCCAGCAATTCAGCTGTCATAACAAAATGCACAATTTTAAAGAGCTTGTTTTTAAATTAGAGTCATCATGAGATATTCATTTGTAAATTGCTTATTTATCATCTAACATAGATTTGCATGATAATTCTCACTTACTTTACTTATTATTATAGGACAGTGAAGTCATCAGAGATATGATGCACATAAACACAAAATCAAAGGAAAAATGTCAAAAGTGAGAAAAAGTATACAACACGTATATGCATCAAGTATCCAAGAATAGCACTGTTACCAGGATTACAAAATAGGAAAAAAAAAATACTTTTACAATGGTTAAAGCAAAAGTTTTATTGGTTATTCCAATAAAGCTTCTCCTTTAGAATCCACAGTCCAAGGTCTTTCTGAATGTCGAATTTCTTGTCTCATCAGAACTTGAAAACATGCCCACTTTCCAACCAGAAAACAAGTTGAATATTCCCACTGTAGGTTCCAGTACCCCTAAACTTCTGATATTTTAGTTTAGCTTTTGAAGTTCAGGGGTTTTTTTCTGATTTGATTTCAAATTATTACTGATACTTTGTAAAAAGAAAATACAATGCAAATATTGGAAAGATATTTCAAATGCAAGTTTCTTCCTGAAAATATAAGCATGACACTCTGCAACTTTTCAAATATCTTTCAACGTATTAGAAGACTATCAGAAATAGGGAAAAAAAAGAGACACGTTCTTACAACCTCTTTTTAATTTCATATAGTGGATTTTTTTGTGCTATTTTTTTCATTCTAGGAGGTCCTAATTTTAATTGTTACTGAAAGGGACCCTCCAAGCTCGTTTCAAATAACACAGGATAGTTGAAGGAGGCTGTCCAAATTGTTTTTGCTGTTGAAGTACTTGAAACACTTTGACTGCTTTTTAATACATTTTAGTAGATCAAGTACAAGGAGATCCAGAACTTTTTTTTTTTTTTTTGAGTACAACTCAGAAATACTACTTCACTTCCTGACTCTATCTTATTAAATTCCGTGGGACCTTGTGTAATGATTTTAATGGGTGAAATGAAAGATTCTTATACAGAGAAATCAGAATTTCCTTTGAATGCTTTATATTATTATCCAGATATATTAATATTAATTTACATTGATATTTAGATATCTGGGGGTCTGGTTAATAGAAGTGTGCATAACAAATGTGAGTTTATTGATTGTAATGACCTTCTGTGGACTTCTTGATGTAGTGCATGAATCTCATAGGTTTACAAAGCACAGGTTGAAAACAACATGGATGACTGTACAATCCTTACAACATGTGGATGCTATGAGTAAAGGTATGTAATCAATATCTGCAGACAAGAATTTAATAACTCAGTTGATCTTCTTATGAATCTACTTTGTTGTAGTATATATCAGTTCCATTCTTTTCTCACTCCAGATTACTTTTATTCCAGATCCCCAAATTCACTGAATTTCACAGAATAAATTGAATACTCTGTTCTTTAACTATGGAAGAAGAAATTATGGAAATCTCCACCCTTCTCATTAGCTGCATGAAATTTTTGAAAACAGCGTTTCAGGTTATATTTTCACTCTGTAAAGATAGAGAATGATTTAATTAGGCACATCTTTGTGCAGTGGATATTTAATAATCTCTGGGTTAGTGTTTCTGAACATAAAGCTGGATGGAGGCAAAACAATAAAAAATCACAGTCCAGCTGTTAACAAAAACCCAGTAATGAACAGTGTGAATAAAGTTAGTTTGTTCAAAATAGTAACTTAAATAATGTTCAGCACTGGCAGAGCTAACTAACCTCAACACATTTTTTAGAACATTAAAATTGAACTGTGCATTAATGAATGACAAATTCCTCTTCAACAATGAGTAATAATCTGGCTCAGGACTCTAATGTATAGTAGTTGGTTAGTGTCTCTAACATAACACTTGAAGACCATGTCATGTAAGAAAGGCAAGCTGAATGGATGGTGTAAAATCTGTGACTGTCTCATAAACAATAATTTTTCATTTCAGAAAGCAAGCTTTAGGATAAGAGCAAGGCAAATACAGCAAAATCAGGTTTACATTTGTTTGCAAAGCATTTAGTTCAAGTTAAAGATAATTCAGGGCTCCAGAGATGTTTCCTTAATCAGCATTAACCCAAGCACAGAACTCGTTTCAAATACAGAAGAAAAGCCTTTACTGAGATACTTGTTTCCCTTCAACTGATTTTTTCAATAACCGTATCCACTAGGATATAAAATTCAATTTAGAAAACCATTTACTATATCTTAATTAAATACCAAAGACTGTTGGAACATTTTTTCTAATATCTAATAACAAGATAGCCAATTAAGATGTTAATTCTGAAATAAAAGACAAATTGCGCCCTGTGATTTCCACAGCGTCTCTGAGTTTTGGAATTGTTTATGTGAGGAGTGGCTGAGAACAATCTCTGGTTTAAATGACTGATTTACCTGTTTTCTCCTGAATTCTCAAACTCTCCATGTTTTTTTAAGCATATAAGACAAGATTCACCCATAAAAGGCTCAGAGAGGGAGTAAATGGACTAAAGTATTTTAATGCCTGAAATCAATAGATGGACAAATACTTAATTAGGAGCAGTGAGTATAATCTATTATTAATATTACTTTGGAACTTAAGATTCATAGAGACAATCTAGGTGTTAAAACCTCTGCAGGCTCAGGCCACACAAAATGCTCAGACATAAAATCAGACAAAAGAGAAAAAAATCAACATAAAAATACATGAAGATAAGGGAATACAAATCAATAATATCATGAGGTAATATGATAGTTAATGTTCTTATTATGCTAACTATTGTCATTCTTTTAGAAGGAACATAGAGAATATCCAAACAGAGATTTAAAGTAGGATGAGACATTTGTGGATCTTGATCGGAAGCATGTCCCAGCTGTAACAGGCTGCCAAGGCAAAAAGTGCTTTGCAGAAATCATATCTCTCCCTGAAATACTCATGGACAGAAGCTTAATTCATAAATATTACTTATTACTGTTCCTCATGGTTTGGCACAAAATAAGCTTAGCATTTCATCTGAAATGATTTTTCTCTGGGGTGAAAAAAAATCAATGATAATGTAAAAAAAAAAAAAAAACAACCAAACCCAAAACATTCAAAGAAAAAAACCCATTTATTGGTGTTGCTTACAGCTGCTATGTCTGATTTGAGAGACTGTTTAAATGCCATGGTTAAAATAGTTATGAGAACTGCATCCCCAATGTGATGCAACCATAATGAAATGAATTGAATCACGAGAGTAATGCCCACAAATAAAAAAACCCGAAAAGGTATAAAGGCAAAATTTTCTAATTGCAAAGTTTTGTAACTGTGGTACTGAAAATAATCTGATTTGTAGAACTCTAGAAAGTTTTCTTACCCCTGGAAATTTTTTTCTCCAGTACTTTGTAAGAACATGGATTATTAGAGCTGAGGACTTCTATAGAAGTTCCTTTCTATCAAAATAAAATCTTGCGCTTTTTTTTTTTTTTTGAAAATCATTATTTTAACAAAAAATTGTTGGTAATAAAGTTTCAATTAAAAATATGTAGCAATTTCATTAATGAATACTAATCAGTAAATTTCTTAAAAAAAAAATAAAATTGTTTTGAACACTCCAGTTCCTGGTTCTTGACCTCTGACACAGATTATACAAGCCAACCAGCCATGTACAACCTTAGTCTGTTTTTATGAAATTAATTTTCAAAAGACAGCAGCTCAAAAAATACCCTTGCAGATGATCTTAAAAGTCATTTGCCGCCTTCTGATATTAAATACTCTCTTATAAGCATATCAACTTTTAGAAACAATAACTATGCATGAGACTCTGGATTCTGCCTTAAGAGCCCTGTGGGAGAGGGTCACCATTAAAGCCGCTACACACACGGAACAGAGAGCAATCTTAGAAACTATTTTGTAGTTTTATGCATCCAGATTCACCTTGGTCTGTCTCTGAGAACTCCCAGCCACCTAAACCACTACCAATGCTGGGATGTGACATCCCCAGTCAGAATCAGTGGGGTTGAAATCAAGGACAGAAATCAAATTTCTTCCTTGAAATTTCTCTTCTGAGATGCACAAACAGCAACAGATTCAACCTTTTCAAGTTTGTACCCTCCAGGACAGGCCTGCCTGGGAATTCCCAAAGCTGGAGGATTTTGAGGTGCTTAATTCCTCAGAGTCAGTGGGGAAACATTTGGTCTCTGTCTAGTAGGCTGAGCTGTCCCTTGACATGTGTAAGTGACAGCTCCTTTTCAAGGCAGAAGGCAGCAGAAGATGCCAGAACCTGCCTCCAAACACAGAGAGAAGCTGCAGGAGTGTGTAGGAATGTGAATTTACTGTACTGTTTCTAGAAAAAAAGGATTCAAGGTGAAGAATTATCTTTCTTGAACATGAGTAAGTTTCTGCTCTTGAGTAGACTCCCTCCATTGATGTCCTCCACTTTTAAAGAATGAGTGTCCATTAAACCTGTACTCAAGGAAGCATTTCACATCTGTCCAGAAGAATAATGGCACCTCTGTTTTTCCAAGAAGCCAATATGCCATCTGAGAGAGGAATATGTTGGTCAACATTTATCTTCCTGATTCTCAACACGTAATGGATGTTTGGATGTATTCACCCCAAATCCCCTTTACTAGGGACAGCAGACGACAATTAACCTTACTGAAGATCTGAATTACCCTGTGTGCATGCCTGTACCTCTCCACTAATGAAGTGAGTGCATACCAATTTAGCACTGTCCTTAAGTGAGATCAGTCTTGCTCTTCTCCATCAGTTCTATGAAAAATCCAGATAAAAATCTATTTCAAACAAATAATGAAATTATGATGTAAAACCATTACTATTTTATTTTGAAGAGAAATAAGTCCTTTTCTCTGATAGGTATGACCACAGATATTTATACAAACAGCTAGAAACTCCTGAATAGAAGTGAATGTCCATCTCAGAGAATCAAAGAGCTTTCTGTGGGATACATCCTGACCTCAAGACGAGCGTCACTCTTTGAGAAATGCAACAGTCAAGTACAGTCTGCTATAAGAAACCCTCAGCAAAAAACAACTGTTTCCCTGCCTGGGATCTATATCCTGACCCTGGGCAGATTCCTGGGCACTTCAGAGGAGAGCTCAGAAGAAAGATGTGTGGTTTACACTGGTCGGTTGGAAACACCTTGACTGCATTCCTGTGGGTATGACTTTCTGCACCTCCCCACTGAGTTATTGTAGTTGAATGAAACACAGGCTCTGTAGTACCTGCTGCTGTTTGTTACTACTGTTGTTCCTGGGGTGCTTCTTTGGCCCTACTCTTTTCAACCGGGAGAGAGGAGTTAATGTTTTGTGGAGTATGAATCATTTAGTCTGCTGGCTACAAGAGCACAACCAGAATGAAATAGCAAATTGTCACAGAGCTTCTGGCTGCCAGTAGCTGAAATTGCCATATTAAGTTCAATGTAGTGTAAAATAACAGGGGGAGATGATTAGAAAACACTAATTACCTTTACCCAAGCCCTTGTACTAGGAGATCCCCCATGACAAGGACTTATGGAGCAGCAAGAAGTAATTAGTTTCCTGACAGAGCAATTGCTACATAAGTAATTAAGCTATCTATTTTCTTATTATTGCTACATAATATCACTTATATATCTTACAGTAAAAAGAAAAAAATATACATAAACCTTCTTAAAAGTTTTAGCTAAGAGATGACAGCTTCAGAAGCAGTTCTGTCTGACTTTTTTTCAAAGAAAAAACCCAACTGTATGTTCAATGCTCTCCTTCTGTTTAAGGGCATTTCAAGTAATCAGCTACTGTCAAAACCAGATGAACAACCTGCAGTTACCGTTTTGGTTTCTGGACATTCACTTCTATGCAGGAGTTTCTAGATGTTTAAATATCTGTGATCAGAGCAAGTAACTAAATAACACATTTTAGTATGTTACTTCTGCTTAACTCCCCAAAAATCTATTAAGTGTACAGCTAACATCAAGCTCTGCATTTTGTGAAAGTCATCCTCCTCGAGATATTGCTGAGATGACAATATATTACAGTATAATTTTCATCATGTCAGAAATACTTAAAATCAGGTTTTAGGTGGTTAACATGCACTTTTTGGTAGTCGGACGACCTCCAGGTGACGCATATTTGGCTATGAATGGTGAACTGATTTAGCTAAACCCTGAAACCTTTGAACACATGTAGAGTTTGGATAATGATTCAAATTGAAACATGTTTAGCTTACTTTATTTTAACTGCTCCAGTGCAGGGAATAATTTTTGGTTTTGGTATGTGTTGGTAAAACTATATTAAAAACCAGCTTATCCAATCATGGTTAAAAAGAGACAGCACCTAAGCTTAACATTGATTTGTGCATATCAGCACTTAGAGACAAAGAATGTTTAACAGCATACCAGTTAAAATGTAGTAAATCGCAATATCTTATAACTATACATTTTCCCAGGACAGAGATGACTTACTCATTGTGATTCAGCCAGTTTCCACTTGTTTCATTGTTACTAATTGACATGAAAAAGGTTGAAGGATATGGCCCCTTAGTAAATATAGATTTTATTTTATTAACTTTGCCTTCCTAATTAAAATACTATTCATTCTGTTATTACAGTGTCTCTAATTAATAGGAAAAGATCAACAGAATTCCACTTCAGCCTTATTCCTTGAAATAGTACATGGCTTTTTTATCTGCTCTTCCTGAAAGCAGTATCTTCTTGCCAAGATTTATAAAGTCTTTTCAAGGCAGTAGTGAACTGAATTCCACCAGAATGAGGTTTAGAGTTTTGATATTTCATCCACGTTATCAGTCGCCTTCAGCCTTAACCTCTGGAGACACAACGGCTTCACTAGAAACTATCAATTCAGCCATAGTGAGGGGGAAATGTGCTGCTATGTGTGCTACTTTGTCATTTTAATAGTGATAGAAAAATGAATTACACCACAAGTTTACAAATCAGAAGTTTTCATTATTCCGAGTAAGATTCTTCTATAATCACTGAGCAGAGTTAGTGAGATGGGTTACTTGGCATAAATCTCTGCCGCATGGGTAATGTTTTTACGTTCAGATCTTTGGGGTGTGTTAAGTACTCCTAAATCATCTTAAATGTGAAGTTAGAGAAAGCATCTCTCTGCCTTTCTGATTCCCACTTTCCTTCACTAACCCAAAAATGGAGCACCTGTAACAATGGTCACGAAGCTGGGACAACTGAATGTATCCTAGTGATCCAGTACTTCCTGCCCTTTATCTGCCACACACTCTTCTCCTGTTTATCTACACAAAGGACCTCTGGGGGATGCAGAAGGTAAGATGTGAACAGAATTGATGGCAGATTAGCCGAGAGAATAGACTGTTCCTGGACCATGTGATCTGGAACAGATGCTCTTAGGAGCATTAGGAGGTGGTAACATGGAGCTACAAACCCCCGGGTCTTCCCCCTCTCAGCAATACCTTCTCTATATCCAGACGTGTGTGTGGTATGTGTGTGTGTGCAGTGAGTCACTATTCCTAGGTGCAGACTCTGGGATGATGCAGATAAATCAAAAAAAAGAAAGAGGAAAAAAAGAAGTGATGGAAAATAACATACCCGCACACTACAGAGAAAGATAATAGAAAGGAAACAGATCTTAACCGCTAATCAGTACCTTCCAGCAAACCTCGATTTGTCGCAATGTTAATTTTAAAGGAGCAGAAATAGGCTTGGGGTTTTTTTTGACAAACATATGCTAGGCATTTAATGGAGATCATTTTAGGCTCACTTAACTTCACTAACCAAAAGTCTGTAGCTGTTCTAAAGATCAGAAAATCTCACGGACAATACTAGCTTTCATCCTGTTCAGGCTACCTTAAAATCTTTCTAAGAATACATACTGAATCACATTTTCAGTTAATGTTTTACATAGTTATCTTTTTATCATGTACCCTACACAGAATGGTGGAATAACAATGCTGGAATTTAAGGTCTTAGATTCTTTTCACCTCTTGAACTCTTGTTTTTGAGAAGAAAGCATCTTATCTTTTCTTGAGCTTAAATAGAAAATTTTTTCATTGTTCCAAGAGTATTTTTAGTTTCTTTTCTTAGACTCGGAAGAGTCTCTTTCATCCTCCAAATAGGTTCACCTTAGAAAATACTCTGTGGGCATTGCCTATCACTCTCAGAAGACATATTTGAAGAGAACAATCTTACGTGAGCCACCCATAGACTTCTCCCATTCTGAGGTTTAATAAGCTGTTGGATAGACTAGAGCTTTAAAGTCAAAATTAAAACCAGAAGCATATCTTTCTTGTGGGAGAACAGAGATGCACCCACAAACGGACACAATTTCCCAGCAATGCCACTGACTTGATTTCATGCAGAACTGCAAGTACAGGTCTGTTGGCAATATGGAGCACTCTTTGAGATTGCCTCACTGTCTATTTTTCAACTGTGTAAATCATCTCATGGATTTGTCCTTTTGCAATGAAAATAAATCTTATATAATGCTTCAGGATTCTTTGCCATCTCTTTTTCTGTGCTTTTCCCCATCTCATTACCACTGGGATAATAGAAATCTCTTGTTATTCCAAAGTGTAAAACATGTTTTCCTTTCACATTGAAAGTTGTCAAAGCAGATTGAGGGTAAGCATAAGTCTTCAAATATATAAATAGTAGTCTTAGAAAGGCAGGGAATTAACTACTTCCTTTGCTCAGATGGATAGGACAAGAAGTAACAGGCTTAAAAAAAAAAACAGTTTAAAAAGGTAAAAGTTAGACATTAGGAAGAGTATAAGGACTAGTTCTGCACAGGAAACAGTTGCTTGAGGAGACTGTGGAATTTTTATCTTTGAAAGATTATAAGCAGATCCATCCAAAGGTGGATCGAGCATGAATTAGATAGAGATGATCCTGCAGTGCAGAAGTGAAAGACTTGAACGACCTCCTGAGTTCCCAGCCAGTGCTGTTTTCTACCGTGCTAAGGCACAACACTATTCAAGTGTTTTGACTGACAAAGCTACCTTCCCTTGGTCGTTAATGCCAATCTTAGATAAGAAAGATCCAGTCCTTCAGGAAGTAAATAATTTAATTAGACACACTCATGATTTGTCATGTCATGAGAAGGATATATTCATTACCAATGTCAACTAATTATTTGTTTCCTATTGAGCAAGACTGCCTATTGAGTTTACTGAAGTAGTGTTGCTTTATGGTAGTACTTGAATAATCAAGAGTTTGGTGCCCTGTAGTCCAAAGGGCAACACAGATGCATAGTAAAATACAGTGTCTAGCCTGAGTTGCTCACTGTCTAAAGTAGTCATGAAAGAGATTTGCAGAGAAAAAGCAGAGACATATAAATGTAACGATACATGCAAAACCACAATAAATATAGTTCCAGTACTAGTATTAAAGCTCTTATCTCCTAGGACTAAGGTCTGCATTCATGATCTACCCCTGTATGTCCTTCTTCCTTTTTACTCATAGCAGTGCACTGAACAAGGGTTTCCCTTACAAAGACACCAACTTGATTTAGGAGGTTCCTGAACTAAAAATCAGTTGTAGATTTAAGAATGCTACAGGAGAACTTTGCTCCATCCTGGCCTGGTGCCACTTTTTTCCAGTCATTTGCTGATGGCCACTTCCAGAAACAACACGTTGATTTGGTGGACCTTTGATCTGACCTGATACAGCCATGTTTATTTTCTAATGTTATGTTTTCAAATGTGTAGGACTTGAATTTCCTTTCAGAGTCATATGCATCTCTTATTGACATAACCAGAAGGTATGCCAATATTCACACTAGGAAATCTCTGATGTTTGCTTGACACCATGTCACACCACACACACCCCAGGAAAGACACAGCATTCCTGCAAGGCAAAATCAAGACAATCTACCAAATATGCTTAGAGCTTACTTCCATCCCCCACTACCTCCATCCATATTAGTGACTGTGAAATTGGACTGCAAGATGCAATATTTATTAGAAACATGTCAGATGATAGATTAAAAAAAAATATTTAAAAGAGGCAAAAGAAGATTAAGAAAATCAGGTTGATTGATTTGCTTTCAGTGTAGAAGTTTTCCTCACCCATGTCCCTAAAATCCTCAAACATAGCTTGTGGGGTCCTTACTTATGTTAATCTCCTGTGGTTTGTATCACAGAAAGAAAATTATGCTCCTTGCAGTTACTACACAAATGGCCTTGGCCAGCCACTTGACTGCTTCCATCTGCAGCAGGACACAGCTGGGGGCTGCAATTGCTCACCTTGAGGGTCTCTGAGCTCCAAGGCTGCCAGGTAAATGGATACCACAAAGCTCCTTTGCAAAGCTAAGTTATTCTTTACCCTCTAATCTGCTTTACCTCTAAGGACACTGTTTGGATATAGGAGAGAAGACAGCTTTTCAGTTCTCTAATCTCTTTTACGGCTCTAGAAAAGCAAACCTCTGTTTTACTTGTAAGTTCTTTGTCTTTTGGGTGGCAATGAAGATTCTGACTTAATGCTGCTAATTACAGTGCATTTAATTACTAGGTATAATACAATAGCTGCTTCCTTGGGCTACATGTTGATGCCTGAACAAGAGAACTGAGAGATAAATAAATGAGTGGCAGCAGACAGTTGCTCAGAGGAAAGAGCATTCAGGTGAGGCTGTAGCAGGCTCCTATCCACCATGGATTGAAAAGGGAGCAGATTCCTCAAATGGGCTGGGGTTGCATGGTTGTATTCTGAAAGTATTTTTTCAACTGCTTATTTTGTCCCCAGAGAAGAGATCTATACACTTGTATTACATTTAGTTTCCCCATTTTTTCCAAAGGCTATCCAGTTAGAACTATTCTAGATAGAAGAGTTTTGGCTGATTAATTTTTCCCTGAAGCAGCAGAAATAACAAAAAAATGAATTTAGAGCATATTTCAGGTCTGCAAAATTTCATATCCTCATTTACTTTACAGGAACTTCACCAGTTGGACTTGTACAAACACAGAAAAAAAGCACGTTAACCCACACCATACAGCATACTTTCAGGAGGGAAATTATGACATCCTCTGCAGTGAGATCATTCTTCGTCCAACAGACACTTTTACAAGTCTCACGAAAGATCTCTTTTTAAATTATTGAAAAGAACTCATTTCCCTCAGATCATCTATCTTGCTTTAATTTTCCTTCAGCAATAGTTGCCCTTTTTGGTTGCTAACCAGATTTTGTTCATATATTGCTGAGTTCCCTATCAGCCAAATTACTTTTGGGACTTCCTGGAACTAATGGTCCTCCACATTTTATTCTCCCTCCTTATCCTCATCTCTACTACTTACCTTCCACTTAGCTCTTTCTGCTGCATCATCTGTGAGCCTTAGAATCAATAACAATTTCCTCCAATCCATCTCCTCAGGACCTAAGCAGGTATCTTTTAATAGAAGAGTTGATTTATGAAAGCTATAGAATACATGCTCTGTTCTGAGAAGAATGGGCACTGCTTCATTGGGTCTTCTGCCCTCTTGCAGAGCATCACTTGAATTTCTTGTGGTCATCACACTTCTAGAATTGGTGTCCTGCCCTTATCCACCTCCAGCTGGACATGCTCTGCCAACGATGGCATGCTTGAGAGGGTTCCTTTTATCTTGAGGCACAGCCTTTTGCCTATCACAGAACAGAGTGAATTCTGAAAATGCAGGATGTGATTCGCAGTCTTTGTAAGGACATTTGAGGACGTAGTCATCAAGTCCTGACTGCACTTCAAGGAAGCACGGAAACTCTGTGGGATGTCCTATAGTTCTAGATTTCCCATCTCTTTGTTGTAGCTATTGTAACCAATACACAATTTTATAACATTTCTGTAAACCCTTGACTGAATAAATATCTAAGGGGCACATGGAGATCAAATCAGACTAATAAATTTTGGCCATATTTCTGCAACTGGACAGCTGAAAATCAGAGTCAGTACTAGAGCCTAAGGAAACATTTCCACCTCTGTTGATTTTTTTACTGGTTGTGTTTAATTTTTTCATTTTATACAAAAGGAAGTCCAGATAATCTTAATTAACTTTTCTTTACTCAAACAAGGTAGCTACTACCCAAGTAAGTCTGACACACAATACACGTAGTGGAACATGAAGTATATGGAAGTTGCTTGCAGATCAGTACTGCCTCTGGAATGCCATTTGGAAGCTGGAGATGTTGACCAAGGCACTTTATATGTCTCTACTTCCCTTTCTCCTTTCCCTTCTCCTCTCCTTAAGGTAGGAAAAGTCCTACTGTCTTGCATTTGGAATCACAAATCTGTTACAAAATTTCAGTCTCTTGCTCTGTAGGTTTGTACAACAGCTACTTTTCCACTATTAAATAAAATAAACCAGGGACAATTATCTCATCTTGAGGTAAGAGACATGCAAGGACTATATATCTTAACACTCAACTATATATCTTATATATATATGTACATATCTTAACACTCTTCTACCCCAAAACAGAGTGTATGTGTCCAAAGTGCCTCTTGGTAACAATCCCTGACAGTGCTGTCACCAACACCATGCCCGAGTCCCATCCCAAAAGTGTTAGCTGATATAGGATAAAACAATGGGAACAATTATCCGGTACTGCAGTACTGTTCTCTGACCCCATTTTATTTAGTTATAGTAAACAAGCATAATTTCAGTTGTGGCTCATAGTTTCTATTGTATTATAAAAATCCTTGTAGATGAAAGGCATCGGATAAAATTATCACTGGCGAGAGTTATCACAGAGGTTTTGTTCAAACGTCAGACACTGGTAGTCCAGAGGATGAGGATGAAGGCATTCATACAACATGAAACAAAATTTCAACCTTTGGGGCCAACTGTTACATAAAATATGGAACAGCTGAAAATCACCTACAACCTATACAATTAATACTCCGTATTTCTTTCTGAAATATATTCCAAAGTTATTCTGCTATGTGAATGTATTATTTATTTTCTAATGAATTTTATCTGTAAAGATATCTCCTGGTATATGACCTGTGGATGACAGAAGCAATAAACACAAACAGAGGAAGCCTGGTGTCCATATCCCAATTAAGCTGAATAACAGTTAGGTTAAAATAACATTTTTTTCACACTTGAAAGTCAGCACACTCACCTTCTTATTTGAGGTTAAGTCCAATTCCTCAAGGTGCATGAGGTAAATATTTGCTGAGCATTTAGATTGTTTTCCATGATTCAAAAAGCTCTGGAATGCTACAATCACTAATGACTTGCCATCTTTCATTTCTGTCGCAGGCAGGCAGTGCAATTTCAGGAACTGCATAGTACGTCAAGAGTGGAGTGTTTATTGAAGGATATCTTTTCCCCTCCCCTTGGGGCTCTACAGGATGATTTATTTGATACGTACTCTCCCTGGCCACTCCATTTTCTGTTTATCTGAGCATAAAACAGGTGCTATGAGAAATTCATGCCCTCAAAAAATCTCAGTATTTTTGCAAGTGGAAATATTAGAGGTAAACGCATATCAGAAATGGAAAAAAAGAAAAAAAAAAAAAAAAAAGCTAAGAGGAAGTGGAAATGCTGATTTCTTGTGGTTTTCCATAGAGCTGCTCTGTGGCTTTGGGACTTAAGTTCTTTCTGTGCATTTGAAAATAAAATAAAATAAAATAATTCTCCACTTCACAAAACAAGAGGGAAGAAAAAATGCATTTCTGGGGTAACAAGTATCCATTAGTAGATGAATTTTTCCATGTAAGAACTGTATTCCACTGTATTTCAGTGACAGGCATTCTCCCTACACTTGGAGTGTCCTTTTATAACCTTCTCAGTTAAATGGGCAGCCCAGAGCAACTCCAGGATCAGAGCATGAATGAAAGTATAAATCTAATCCTAGTCCGTTTTCCTGCATAGCTTCACGAGAGAAATTAGTTGCCTTCTTTTATTTCAGATGTAGCTCTTTCTCCTTTGAGTGCTCTGAACCATCTGTTCTTTTCAAAATCTTGCTAAAATCCTTTTTCCCATATATAAATGCTGCACAAAAAAGTTCCCAAAATAATCTGCTTGTAGGATCTGGGTTTGTCCTGGTGTCGTATCCATCCCAGGTGAGTGCCTTAGGCTATTCTCCATGGAACCACCCAATCAGCCTAGCTCTGGACCACCACTTAAATACTCATAACCAACAGAGCCAAACAGCTGAAACCAAGAGAGCACACGGCACATCAAGGTTCTGGAAAATGGAGCTGTAAACCCCTACAGGAACTCAGGCCATCAATGGACAATGACATTATTGTCTTGCATCTCATCTACATGAAGAAGCCTTCCTGCAGGTTCCCTGCTTTCTCTTTCGCTTTTTTCTTTCGGCTCTGCTGAGAAGCCTTGAGATTATATCACAGCAGAAGGAGAACATTTTTGTGAGAATGAACATTTTTGTGGATAACTGCTCCAGAACATTCCACACTGCACATGAGTCTTGCTGCTCTGCAGGCACATCATAAAACAGTCCAGTCTCCTGACTAAAGGTGACTCAAAGCCAAACTAAACTCCTAAAGTCCTCGGTGGGCAAATCTAATTGTTTTCCTTATGGCTTATAGCTGGTTTTAAAACTAAATCTGAACCAAATCTATTGAAAGGAGATGGGAGACTCCTAGATCCTTGGGATTTCCCAAGTGCAGAGCCATATGTAGACAGAATACATCACTCCAGCTGTCCTCAGCTGTCTGATGCAGACATAGAAATGCTTTACTCAGGTAAAGATAAGTGCAATTAGTTTACACCTGTCCCCAGAAGCTACTGGCTGGGAACAGGTTAACCTATGTCTCAGAAGCCACTTCTTAGCCATTACCTTGGAATCTCTGTTAATAAATAGAAAGGATAGAAAAATATCTTTACACTTCTCTTTTTCTTTCTTTGTAAACACTTCCAGTTCATGCTACAGTTTTCACAATAAATTGTACTGTACTGCCACAGGCATGGACACACGTAAATTGGTCCAGTAGAAATAAGGATTTTTGGTTTAACTTCAAACAGTTTACAGTTGAGACTTCTGAGAGAAGCTATCACTTTCAATTTACTGAATGACAGTCATATACAGAATAACAACTTTCTTGTAATTAGGCATGACAGTTACCACTGCAGCTAGAAGCAGGTATTTTTCACTGAAAAAAACCCCAATTCTCTCTAGACCTTATTTTTTTGAAGAGCTAAATTGTATTGCTCCATTCTTATTCACAATCAACAGTTCCTGAAGTTCTTATAGAAGTATCTCAAAGGGTTAAATATAGCACTGTGGTATATAAAAAAATCCCATTCAAAATGAAGTATGGTTTGGAGTCTGGAGTAGTTAAGGGTCAACATATTTTTTTAAAATGATGCTTACATGCTTCTAAATTTGGGTGTTGTTGCAAAGAATTGGCAACTTCTTGTGTTTAGGATAAAAGAAGACAGCAAAAGTCATGTGGCACCAGATTCAGTTAGAGTTAGCGGAGGTGGCATTTGCTCCACTTTAAGGAACTATCAAGTAGTCTTTTCCACCTAAGGTAGTCATCAAGGGAGTCTTTGTACAGCTCTTTTCTAGAACATGATTTCTCTGAGCTACTTGAAATGTCCACATTACAAACAAGGGACTAAAGAAGGACCTATTTTTCTCCACTAACTATAGAGAGAAGCGTGATGGCTAGCCCACATGGAAGTATCTAAATTGTGGATATCTAAAAATGTTTAGGTGAATCACACACTGAGGACTATAATCACTTTGGGTGTTAGTCTAGAAAAGGATCAAGATAATCCATGGAAGAGACTACAGATAAAATGTATTAGAAAGGAAGGGCAGACACAGTTGCCATAAGAGAGAAATAATTAAGAATTTCACATCTGCAATTGTAAATGTAGGCTAATGTCAAAGAGTAAGGGCAGAGGCAGGAGTTTGAGGTGTTGTCTGTTTGCTTTCCCCTTTGCCCAAGCGGGAAGGGCAGCTGTGTGCAACAGGGCAGACTTGGAATAGAGACTGGTGTCCTACCAGTGGGACAGTCTCAGTGTTCCAGCTCCCAAGACAGTTGGGCAGAGCTGCAGTCCATACATGGTTCCCTGAGGGTCTCACCAGGACATCTGCTTTCACTGACACCATTTTATTTGTGCTCCTGTAGAGTTCATTCTTGGGACAGCATCAGGTCATCCTTCTAATAATGCACTGGAAAGGCAGCAGGTCACATTAGCTGACTCCTGGTATGCTCCATTTTGTGGTCAATACACCATTTTTTTCATCTCATTTAGGGTCTACTTGTTGAATATGTGGCAAATACAAAGATCCCATTAGGTTTCCATCAATAGCTTTTACTTCTCTGCTTACTAGCCCAGAGTCTTTTCCTGCTTGGTGAACACATGAGAATGAGTTTTCCTTTCCCCCTTTGGTGGTTAGGGAAGAAACCACTAATATCATTAAGTTCCGCATAAGAGAAAGGATTACCTACATATTGCCTTTAGGACGTAGGCACAGATCAGCACATTGCTTCAGGAAGAAAATGTGATGGTTAAAAAACTTTGTTTTGGGAAGATCTATTTCATGTCCACCCAGAGACCATATCAGCAGTTCTTAACAGTGTTACTCAGATGAGGCATAGCTTCAGGCTCTATATAAACAGGATGCATTTTAAACTGCAGTGAACGAAATGGATGATAGAAATAAACATTTGTGTGTCAGCCTTCCCCTACACAATGCTATTAAGACTGGCCAAGTAGCCTTGTGCTTGCCTGGCATGTCATGAGAATGATGCATGTCTTTGCGGAGTACGTACCACTATGACATGGCTGACGTTACTTTCTATCTTTTAGATATATGCGTGTATAGGAGAAACCACAAGTATGTGTTTTATGTATGCTTGACTGAACTGTCTTATTTTTTTGCCCTACTCAGAAAAGAGGCTGGCTATAAATGCACGGTGTTACTCACCTGCCCAGCAGCAAAAATTCTCCAGCGAGTCCCAGGCGCCTCATAGCCATTAAGAGCCCTCTCACAGTCATGCCTTCACAGAAGCAGGCAACAACTCTTGCCTTGGGCAGGTGGCTCCGAAGCTTTCGCAGCAGCTTGTCAAAGCTCTGCTCACCAGCATTGCTATAGATCTTGTAGGAATGTGCGATGCAGATCCCTTCCTTGGCCGCCATGTCTTTGAAAGCTTCCATTCCACTTTCACCATAGTTTCCTAAATGCAAACAGAAACACATATGCATATATTAAAATTTGCAGAAGCTTTTCTTGCTTTGGAAACAGCAAATATTTTAAAGAATATGTAACATATCAGCACAGAGAATCAGTATACCAATCTTAACAAAATTACATTAAGATTTTAATTAATCTATTTTTTGAGTCAAGATCAACAAATTTTTCTAGAAACCTCACTTCTGTTCAGGAGCCTGCATCTCTGCTGAAACCAAAGGCTGTTAGGTACCTCAATAGCTGTGAGGATATGGTCCACAATGTGTACAATGATGTATGTATAAATTGCAATCTCTTCTGATTCTCTTAAGTTGACTGAATGTGGTCAAGTGTTCTGGGGTTGAAAATTGAAAAATATATGTTCAGAATAAACTTTTAGGTGTAATATTTTAAATATAAGCAAAACAAAACAGTGACTCATAACAACATGACTTTGTTCATAACGCAATCAGAAAAGCAACAAATTTTTAATTACACTGAAAGGTAAAACTTATTCTGTGGAAGAAAGAATTTATGGAGAATGAGTGGCAAAATTGAGGATTAGCATTACAGGGATCACAAGATCACAGATGAACTAAATGTACTTCTGTGTTGTTGTTTTTTTTTTTAATTAAATGTCTATCAGCTCAACAGGTTTCTTTCAATCTATTCTTCCCCTACGGGATAAACTGGTAATAAATATTAACAGACAGATACATTTATTGTTCTTTATTCTATTTCACCATAGAAAATTTCTTCATTGCCAGGCCTACATAAAAGTGCTTAAACAGTGGGTGAACTGATACCACTGACAATCATCCTGACCAGGATTGTCTCTCTGGTTTCCTGTGCTCCTCCATCTGGCTGTCTAAATCTGTTTCATGTCTCATTTAAATCAGAACGCCTTTGAGGCAGGATATCTTTCTCCAAAATACTGCCTTAACTCCCCAGTAATATTCCACAGAAACATAGTCAGTAAATTAATAAGACTGAGAGTGTTAAAATAATGCTGTTGCAAGGAACTGCTGATCCTTCACTTATTTCTGTTTGTTTGCAAATGGAAGACTCTGTAAGGAAAATGCTTTCTTTTACTAGCCTAGTTACAAGTATATAAGAGTACTGACAGTGAAAATGCATGTGAAGCAGTGAGAATCAGACAACTGTATTACACTCAGCACTGTACATGAATCTGTAAAACAGTTTGTGGTTTGAAGATCTTACCATCTAAATAGCTAAAAGAGACAAAGAGCAGAAGAGAGGAAATACCATATCTTCATTTCACATCAGAATGAATCACTGAGACCTTGAAATTTCCAAATGGTACTCAACCAGAATGGCAACCTGAATGCAGACCTCCTTAGCTAATATGACTTTCATTTTCCTCCCTGCTGTGATTAGGCCTGATGGAAAACCCATTACTATGCGAATTGTTTCTGGACAAAATGTCATATGATTTTAAAACCTAGTTGTTGCAATGCTTCCTGGGAGTTGTAAATCAGGTGCCCAGTGCTTCCCCATGTGTCATGCTCTTAGGGCACATTGCGTTTCCTGTGATACATGAGCATCAAGTGATTTCCATGAGATGCTGAAGCAGTTCAACTAGAGGTTGAAAATGTGGTGCCTCATAAAACATGTATTATAGCCTCCAAAGTCAGTCTGAAAGAAAAATGGGGGTCAGTCACATTTAACTCCCACTGGGCACTGAGGCCATCTAAAATAAAATTAAGTTGTTCGACAGGAAATACACTACTTTGTTTAAACCTATTCTCATTTAGGTCAATCTGGATCAACATTAAATGTTCTGTTTCACTTTTCCTAAGAGAAAATGAAAAGGAAAAAAACCAACATATCGAACTTTGCCATAGAAGATGAAAGTTTGAGGGAAAGCTGTTCCATAGTATATCTCAAAGAGACTGAAATTCTGAAGACTTCATTTTCTGTCAGAAAACTGTCAATGGAAAATTCCCTGCCAAGTCTAACTGACTTACAGAATTGGATCTCTTCAATGTTCCAGATATTGCACTCTTTGTTTGAAAGTGTTATAAACATACAAACTGTTACCCTGAGGCTTGCTATAAAGCTGAGAATAGGTTTAATTACAGTACTGAAAAATAGTAGGTCTTGCAATGAACACGAAGTGCAGTAACTATTTTCCAGTCAAATAAAGGTTGCTCTGGCAAAAATGCCATGGTCTCATCATGTATCAAGACATTTTGGGAAACCATACAGGAAGAAATGTGTCATCCAAAATGAGAAGAAACATGTTAAGCTACCAAGGCCACTTAGCAAAGTGTTACGTTCTTAACATTTGGAAGAAAAACATGCTGGCAGTGTAAATCTGAAAGTAACCGAGTTCTCCAACTGGGAAAACTATAGCTGTATGGCATGAGCCCAAGGGAGATTTGATGAAAACAGAAAGCAGCTTTGCTTCAAGATGCTCATACAAATACGCCAGTGGAGCTCTTGTCATGATCATTGCTGATTAAACTCTACTTAATTAATTATTCATAGTGAATTCCCCTGTTGTGCAAGAGGTTTGATGAGGTATGTATATTTAATTTGAGCTATACTGTGGGGATAATGAAACACTCCTTGATGGAAAAAGAAAATCTTTTCTGCTAAACTCTTTTGCACCACATATTAAGATTAATTTCTTCTGGGCTATCTCTCTTTCCGTGTAAAACCTGTATGTGTATGAAGGTATACATGTAGCACTGAGGGAATGGGGGTGGGAAACTGGGAGAGTATCATTACATCATTTCTTGGGGATGAGATGTGAGGTTCATAGTGGAAGAGCATCTCCATGCTTTCTGCATGCAGCTGAGCTCCTCATGGACATTTGATTCTTCAACTGTGACATATCAGCAGTAGTACTACCAAAACTGCCATGGCAAGGGCATGTTTCCATTGGCAGGGCAGATCCCACAGTTCAACCAGGTCTATGACACAAGGAGAAGGATACGGGGACTTTAAGGCTTGCACACATGCGTGACTCAGTGTGACTCTCAGAAGGAGCTAGTACTTTCACTTCCAAGAGAAAATTAATTCAGAACCCCTAAGCTGGAGCCAAACCAACATCTTCTGAGTCCCCTGTGATGGAAGCTGCCTATGTCCTGGCAATCTATCCATGTATCTATCCTGTTTCCATTTCTAAATTTAATGAAAATTCCTAAGGAAAAGTTAAACAGAAGGGAGGGATTGATTTACTTTTGCTCGTCTAGTTCCAGTTCAGCAGAAAAGACTCAGCAAAGAACACAAGCTGTAGCTGAAGTATGGTCGATTTATGTTCAGCTACTCCTCCCCCAACAAACTTCATCTCCATTTCAGTGTTTGGAAGTCGGCACCTCTATATTGTGACTGGTTCTGCTGGAGGATGTATCGCAATTTGTTATTGGATGGTCATCTCCTATTGAAAGTTTGTCTGTCAGTGGTGTAATCAGAGCTGCTAGCTGATGATGGCTTTTGTAAATATGTCCTATACTCATGGCAACAACTGGCAGCTTGGTTCTTTTAAAATGCCAGCCTGAATCCTGCATGTTGCCTACCTGAACGTCTGGCCCTAAGCCCAGTTCAAAAGCTATTCCCATATGTCTCTGCATGTTTAAAAAAAAAAAAAAAAAAATCGATTACATCATCATACAAAAGACTTATCCCTGCTTCAGAACTGGAATTTTGTTCAAAACTCAAGCATATGCATCCCCACCGACAGTCTAACTATAACAATCTGTTGGTTCCACTTTCAATGAATCAGTACTAGAAACTATTAAGAAGCTTAAAAAGAACAGATTGTGCTTTTTTCCAGATGAAGCTTAATATAGTACAGTACATAATAATACTTCAATCTGATAGAAAAGGGTCAGGCAAACTGCAGGCTGCTCTTGCTGCTCCTCCTGCCCAACAATTGAGGCAATTAAATTATGTAAGCATAAACTGTTAAAATCTTATCTGCATTACGCAGAAAAATAAAGTTTTTTAATCTTAAAATGATAAACAAAGTACACTGACATCTGCTCTATCACACTAAAGGTTATCAATATGAGATAAAATGTCCCTGAAGCCAAATGGAATAATGAATTACCTTTTCTCTTGCCCAAGGAACTTTGAATACAAGAGCTTTTTTATTATTAGCTGCACATACGAATTGTTATCAGGTAATTGTTTGGTTTATAACAGAGTTTCAGTGAACATGGATGAGAATCAGCCTTTAGGAGAGATTTAAGATGTAAAATTGCTTCTGGCAGGATGCAGTGAAAATTCACAAAGTAAAAGAAGAGAAGGCTCAAGTGAAATTGAAGAAATGCATTATATCATTCATTTAGCTGGTAATAATCCTGCCTATCACAGAACATATTTATTTAAGCAAAGTGCTAGTATAATTTTTATAGACAAGGAAAAGCAAAACACAGAATAATATTCTATGCTGTATCTGAGCCACATAAAATAAGCCAAGTCAGGTTAAAATTGTCAGTAGAAGTTTGAAGCAATACAGGGAATACAGAGTGTCATTTTTTACTAGCTTTCATTGACATCAATAGGATGAACTTTGCCAGAAATACCTAAAATAATCTATGTAGGTATAATTTTGAAAATGCATGTGGGAGTAATAGAAGATATTTATAAAAGGCAACATGTTGGTTGATTATCAGGATGATCTTCCTGAAAGTCAAGGGTATGGGGGTGTAGAACAGTTTCCCAAATGAAAACATCAGAGGTCTCTTTGACTGTTACAATTCAAACTGATCATGGCAAAACACCAGTAGTACCTACAGCTACTGGTACCTACTAGATATTGTCTGTTTGCCATGACTGTATGAGCCTTTGAAAGTTTCATCACTACTAAGAACAGGAACATAATACCAAATCTTTTGAGCATCTACAGCAACCACAACATGCCACTGATATACCATGATCAAAATCACAGTCTTCCTAGTACAGTTATGTCTGCAAATAGAGCAGGACAATAGAACATTATTTCATTCTAAAGGGTACGAATCAAATGAAATCACATCACATGTGCCTGAAATTCTGGAGTTGTGTATGTGTGCTAAAAAAGAAAAAAAAATATAAGCTGTTTAAATTTGACCAAAATATATTTTATTGAAAAGATTTTTAAATGGAATTTCAGTTTCTATTTTAAGTATACATGTATAAAGCAATAAAAATAAAATAAAAAGGTAATTTTTGAAAGCAGCCCATTAAAAATACCTTAAATGAGAATAGTTCCTCAAATTATATTCTGCTTAACTATCTCTTAAGTATCTCCAGCCACATCTTTTCCTTAATAATCACTGAGACTGGGCTGTTAAACTTCAATTATCTTGAGTGCTAGATAGCAACTTCAAGGCCTTTAAAATCTTTCCTCATAAGATATTCAATCTGAAAGTCTTTTATGGAAAAATATATATATATATATGTACACACACACACACACACACACACATTTTTAAGGACACTACTCTTTTTTATAAACTAAACTTTAACATTCAGAATACAAATAGCCAGATGCTGCTCTGGTGAAAGGACACCGACTAGACTTTCTTCAGCATGATGCCACATTGTATCTCCAGCGCCATGCCTCATTTGGAGCCGCACATTGAAACAGATGATGTGAAGCTTCTTCGTGGGGCGGCTGCAGAACCGTGGCGCAACATAGTATGTGGTCAAGATGGAAGACCTCTTGATGAAAATATGGCCTGTTCTATGCAATTAGTTTTCACACAAGCATTGTTTTCCTGTGACGTTATACTCTGTGACAGGAGTTGTCAAGAAGGTTTACCATTTGCTCCTCACACAGAACCAAGTGATCATGTTGAGGGAAAGTTTCTCCAAAGAAATGACTAGTCAAGCAAAGCAGCAAGGCAATGCTGACTGGGCTTGGAAAGGTATCAGAGGACTAGAAAACAGCAAAAGAGCAGCACAGGGCAAAAATTCCCTCAGTGATTAATTTAAGAAAACTACCTACTCCATACTTAAAATTTCTATACCAGTGTGCTGGTTTTGGCTGGGAGTTGATGTTCTTCATAGTAGCTAGTATGGGACTGTGTTTTGGATTTTGTGCTGAAAGCAGTACTGATAATTCATAGAATCAAAGAATCATAGAATGGTTTGTGTTGGGAGGGATCTCAAAGATCATCTAGTTCCAACCACCCTGCCATGGGCAGGGACACCCTCCACTAGACCACGTTGCCCAAAGCCCTATCCAAACTGGCCTTGAACACTGCCAGGGATGGAGCATCCACAGCTTCTCTGGGCAACCTCTTCCATTGCCTCACCACCCTCACACTAAAGATTTTCTTCCTAACATCTGGTCTAAATCTACCCTCTTTTAGTTTAAACCCATTACCTACACTCCCTGATAAACAGTCCCTCCCCAGCTTTCTTATGACCCCCCTTTAAATATCGAAAGGCCTCAATTAGGTCTCCTCAGAGCCTTCTTTTCTCCAGGCTCAACAACCCCAACTCTCTCAGCCTGTCCTCATAGGAGAGGTGTTCCCCCACTCTGATCATCTTTGTGGCCTCCTCTGGAATCTCTCCAACAGCTCCATGTCTGTCTTGTACTGGGGACCCCAGAGCTGGATGCAGTACTCCAGAGGGGGTCTCACAAGAGCAGAGTAGAGGGTGAGAATCCCCTCCCTCGACCTGCTGGTCATGATTTCAGGGGTGTTTTAGTTACTGCTGAGCAGTGCTTACACAGAGCCAAGGCGTTTTCTGCTCCTCACCCCACCCCGCCAGCGAGTAGGCTGGGGGTCCACAAGGAGTTGGGAGGTGACACACCTGGGACAGCTGACCCCAGCTGGCCAAAGGGATATTCCATACCATATGACATCATGCTTAGCATATAAAGGAAGAAGGAGTTTGGAGTGATGATGTTTGTCTTGCCAAGTAACCGTTATGCGTGAAGGAGCCCTGCTTTCCTGGAGATGGCTGAACACCTGCCTGCCCATGGGAAGCGGTGAATGAATTCCTTGGTTTGCTTTGCTTTTGTGCACAGCTTTTGCTTTACCTGTTAAACTGTCTTTATTGCAATGTATGAGTTTTCCCACTTTCATCCTTCTGATTTTTCCCCGCATCCCACCAGGAGGGGAGTGAGCGAGATGCTGTGTGGTGCTCAGATGCCAGCTGGGGTTAAACCACAACAACCTGCCTTCCTTAAGCACAGAGAATCTCAGAGTGATTCAGAGTACATGATCTAGCAGCTAAGGCCTTATAAGGGACACAAAACACTGATGGCTGCAATTAGGACTCTGTACTTAGCTACCTATATGATCATGGAGACCTCATACATCTATTTCCTCGGATGTTCATCTTTTCTATTCAAACTGAAAGCTCTTCGAGCAGTACTTATCAGGGTCTAAGCTTTCATAAAACTCAGACCCAAAAGGATTGCCTATGTCACTGGTGGCTTAATAGTTGAAGACAGTACAAGATGTGTAGATATAAAGAATCATTAGTTACCATGACGTCATATTGGCTATGAACTTAATTTCCTTTTCTGTGAACAGTTTTTGAGATTTTCAGTTTTGTACATTTGTGGACAGGAAATGTTTTCATAATCTCAAAAATATTAGCCAACCAAACACCCCACTTCTAATCCTCTTAAAATTTAGTTCAGTCTGATTGAAATAATTTGTTGAAATGATCTTATAATATTTAATTCAGATATTGACCATTTTGTCATTTCTTATAAGTCTCATATCACCTTCTACAATGTAAAATAAAACTAAAGTATGTATTCTAAATCAGAAACTAGTTTATTTTTGCTTAAAAAATAATTAACTGTAATATTTTGACATTTTAAAAATAAATTCAAACATGTTTGCTTAAGAAATTAATTAAGCTCTTTTCTGTGAGGTTTTTACATTTCAGTTACTAGGTATTTTTTGACTCGAAGTTTTCATTCAAAGGTTTTTTTTAACAAGCTCCATTTATTAGATCTTTATTTAAATAAATAATGCTTAAATTATTTTAGTGAGGTAATATACAATATACACAAAACATAACTGTACTTAATTAAATTAAAAGTATCTGTTTATTACCTCCTCATCTGAGAGAGCTCAAAAGTATCAGTTTGATAACAAAGCTTCTATTCTCTTTCTCATCTTCTCTTGGCTATTTTGAAATAATAAATTTATTCCTCCTAAGAAAATGATGACCTAGTTTCACAGTTTAATGCACCTTCACTTCTGTTTATTTTTAAATTATCACTTCATAACTTTAAAAGAAAGCCTCATTTAAGCATTGCTGCTCTGTGAGAACAGGGCACGGTCTGGAAGCAGCCTTTTCTGAAGGCTTCCTTTGATCCATCCTGCTAACTGGCATGACTGCAGCTTTGTGGCCTTGTCCACTGAGCAATGTTTGAAGTCCTCCGTGATGATAATGTCTGCTAAAGGATTTTAAGCTTGACAGCTTTTGCAGAAACATACTGCCATCTCTGACTGCTCTCCTTGCTTTCAGACTGGAGAGATTAAAAATTTTCTGTAGTTTCTGTTTGTGAAATAGCTTTTTCTATCTACCTGACTCCAAGACATTTCCCTTAGACATTTCCTGTATCATTTCATCATTTCATTTCAAAATGAAATCATTAATGGAAGCACAGTTCCTAGTGGACTCCAGGGATACTCTATCTTTTCTTTCATTTTCATTTAGGATTATACTTTTCATTTTTTGTTTGGTTTTCAGATAGAAATGAGGACACATGAGACTGACAGTATTAGACTGGAGGCTGTTCCTTTCAGGAGACAAATGCTGTGTCAGTAAGGAGAGGGCTTCAGAGTGGGAGCACTTCGGTCTATGATCCTGTATCCTTCATTGTGGGCGTAGTGAATTCCCAAGGAATGCAGCTCCCTGAGGTTTCTTCACTGGTATTTGGATCCAGTCCCAGTTCTGGTTTAGGATATTAATTATTATATTTCTCAAAAGAGTTGGTCCGTTCTACAAGTGAACAACATCACACTTCTATATGTTCACAACCTGCAATATACCTTCATGTAATTTTAATTCTCAACTGTGAAATGGTTTGTAATTGGTCTTTTCTAAAGTACACTTGATGTCCTACTCTGCTGCTGCGGGAGACAAGCACTACCAGAAGTCACCCAGCAAAAAGAAGCATAATTCAGGGATTAAATAGACTCTGAAGGCCTTCAATTAATCTTTTGAGTTTTCTGGCAAGTGTCTCTCTTTCTCCCCTATCTTCTCATATGTGAAATGAAGGTAAAAACTTTTTCCTGAGAGCAGTGCTGTGAGAACAAATGTGTTATAGATTGAGAGAAACTCAGATAACTACAGTAATGAGGGCCATATTTATGTTGAAAAGACTGAATGAAACTGATAGTTTTGCCTGACAAACCTCGCATTGCTTAGTTGTAACAATATCCACATAGTGTTTATCATATCAACAATCACTCTGTATGTCTAACATATCTTTTGATAATAACACCTAATCTTTTCCATGGTAATTGTAGACGATAGCAAGCCTACTCAAAAGAGAGCACCTTAATTTCACTTTAACTGATTGTGCACTTTCTTATTCAGCACGTTCATTTGGGACAAGAGTGGATTTCGTGACTCTCCCAATCTGAACTCTGAGAGCAGCGAGGTCTATCAGGAATCCATGAATATTTAGAATAGTAACTGGAAGGCAGATCTATGACTGCATTTCTCAGGAGTGCTTGTCAAAAGAGTTTGAAGGGGATACTATGAAGTTTCTTGGGGCATATTAATCATTCTTAAACTGTACTGTGTAGGATGAGAAGGCCTATACTGTGTGATTAACTACTTTCTTGGAGATAGTCTCATTTTAGGAACAGGTTGCATAATTGTTTCCTCTTGATGGATAACAAAGTTTGCATCTTAGAAGAATATTTGAAAAATGCATTTGAATATATTAAGGGTACAGGTGGTTTTTGAATTGTAGCTTCAGAGGGTATTACCAAGTAGGACACTACCATCCCCAGCTTTTGGATGCAGAAACTGAAGAAGGAAAAGATAGTAATAGACCAGAGTTGGAGACAAGATATGATCTGAATTTCAGACTAAGCTGCCCTAGGGCAAAAGAATAGTTAATTATTAAATAATTACATAATATTTTTTGTATTCTCATTGTCTCTTTACAATGGTGGAGATTTCATGGTTACCTTGGACAATCTGTCCCAAGCCAAAGTAGTCTTTTCATGAGTTTTCCTTCCCTAGTTCTTAACCTGTTCTTCCATATTCTCTTTCACTTTAAGCCTATTATATCTTGTCCTACCAAATATGAGAATAGCTTCTCAAATTGATGTTTTCAGAAGTCCTTAAAAGTTTTGAAGACAATCACTATGTGTCCACTTAATTTTCTTTTTTCTTTCTTTTTTTTTCTTTTTAAGAATAAAAAAGTCTAGTTTTAATCTGATAATCCTGTTTTCTACATATTTCTGTGGTTTTTTTTGTGCTTGATCTTCAATTAGTTCATATTGTCCATCCAGGATGATGTGCAGTTTTTGGGAAGATATGGTACTTTTCCATCTTGTAGCTTTCCTGAGCAGGGTAGAATTGAAAGACTATTTCATATCTGTGAAACATATTACCTCTTTGTATACTTTCAGCATGACATTACCTTTTTTAACAATGGAATGACACTGTTGACTCAAGTTTAGCTTGTGATCCATTTAATCTTCTAGGTCTTGTTTTCTGCAGAACTGCTTCTCGGACGATCATTCCTCATCCAGTATTTAAACAGCAGATTATTGTGTTCTAGGAGGAGCTTCATCCAGCATGATACTGTTTACAGATTTAATAACCATACTATGTTTATCATAATTCAAATCAGTGTTGGAAATACCAATTAAAAATGTATTCAAGGCAGATCTCTAAGAAGACCATTGAGCTTATCTCTCCTGATGGAAAGCTAACAAGTGATGGCAAAATGATCAGAGGACCTGAAACTCTTTTTGACTGTGAAATGCTCGAGTACAGAGATGACAGTCTCATCTGATGTGCTTAACATTGTCATCTATCATATTTAGCCTCTTCCTTAACGATCTGAAGAGGGAGTAAACAGTGTTAATGAAACTTGCAAATGATATTGAACTGGCCGTTGTTGAGGATGCTAGCCAGGATACAGAAACATTGCAAAGGTTTCTAAAGATATTATTGACTTGGCTAGAAATTTAGGAAAGAAACAGGCTCATCTTGTCATACTTGAACTAAAAATTCTTGACTGGGTGTAAGAATATGAACAAATACAATAGAGAATGCAGAAAGAAAATAAGGCAAAATTGTGCAATGAGATACGATTAAGCAAACACGCAAGTGACATGTCTTTCTGTATTTCATTTCATCGGTTTTTAATTGTTAGCTTAGACTTTGGAAAAAAATAAAAAAATTATTTCTCTCACCCCAAACTGTTTGCAAGAAAGTTCATTTTTCTGAATGTTTTTCATATAAAAAAAAATAAAGCTAATTATTAGACCTTTATTCCCCAGTCTGTCACTCATGTTCTCTCATTAGGATCCTCAGAAAAGATGTTGGAAATGCAATCTCAGTTCCCTCTGACTGAGGAGTACCTTCCACTGTGGCTGGCCCATGTACCATGTCAACACATAATATGGGATGGGTTCTCCTAATCTTTTCTGGTGGTACTTGCCTTTTTTTTTTTTTTTTAAATTATGTTTTTGCTTTGCTTCTGCATATAGTTGATAGACAATGCTGACTTTTGTGATCCAGTAATTTCCCCAGAACATTTTCTGGACTGATTGTATCAACAAAACTTTCAACTTTACACATGTAGGCTCTTGTCAGCTACGGAATATGAGACAGTAAGATGTTCACTCACAGAATGCCAGAAGTTGTCATAGAAGTTGATATGTTAAATATTATAGGAATGAAATTCAGTGCATGAAAAACCCATCTGTTTCCTAGAACAATAAGATACAAATGTAAATATTTTAAATATACAAATCACTTGGAAAACAATTATGGTAGCTGCTATAGAAAAAAGAAAAAGAAAATTTGCAAGCTTAAAATTAATATTAAATAAATCATAAAATACATGGAAAGGGTTCTTAAAAGATCTGAATTCAAGGACTATGTTTTAGTTTAATGCTTGTGTGGTGTATAGCTTGATAAGATGACTGCAGGGACTAGTCACAAGTACTCCTAGATCTGAATAACAATAATGTCATCACTGGCAACAGTACTTTAAGCAAGAAAATGGGAAAAGTAAAGGACAGTACTTAATTGTTTGTAAACTGCCTCTAAAGTGCCTAAATGAACAATTCTTAAGAAACAATGTCTATACTTTTTACTATATATTACTTTTACATCATTTTTAATGGGAAAAGTTATCTTATTGCCTCAGAAATGTCAGCCTGTCTTATATTCACTCATTTCCTTTAGACCAAAATAATAGAATATAGATTTTATTGTGCACTATAATATATGATACATATTGCAGGTAACTTTATTTTGTGTTGTACAAGGCAAAGTATGTTTCCATATAGCTGAAATCAGATACGTTATAATAAAGTACAAATTAACCAAAACAATCAAAATGATCCCATAAAATCAAAACACTCCTGTAATGCCGAAGTAAAATATTTAAATGGTTTGTAGTCATCTTCTTTAGAGAATTGCCATTTTTTAAGGAATTAAAAAATTTTTACTTTTTCCTTCAGAGCTGGAACCTTGATTCCCATCAATGTCTGAAGCTAATTTTTGTGTTTATTCCAGAACAGACATGTATTTTTAAAAAGACTAGAAAGATATCTAATGTTATATCCCTGTTAGAGGTATACCCAAAGGTCACAATTAGGTCTAAAAGACTGACAGAGGAGATTTTCCCTGTGTGTTTTTATGAATGAATCTGAAAACTAAACCTGCCTGGACTTAATTTAATTTGAGCTATAACTAAGGAGCACATGGGAAGAGGAGTCAGGGAATAGACTGAGATATCTCTGTCCTTATATAAACCTTCCTCAGATCTTCCTTTTTGATTTTTACCTTTTCGAAACCACTAGCTCACAAGGCTCTTGTGAATCTCATAGACCTGTTTAAACACCTGATACTGAATTTGGTGACAGTGTTCAACAATGACACGTTTCATTATAAAATGCCTTTTATAAAAATCCCAGGAGGACAGAGAAAAGAAAGAAAATAAAAAATAATAAAAGAACAAAACAAAATCAAACCAGCCTTAGTCTCTGTAATTTTTTTTTTTAAGTACTCGTACAAAGAAATGACAGAGTTCTTCAGGATTTCAGCCCCAGGTTAGATTTCATCTATGGTCCCTATCAGGTGCAGGGCTCAGGGCTGACTGGGGAAGTCAAAGTCCCGTTCACCACATGTACACTCGGCACATTGTATTGATTTCAGATATTAATGGAGATCATAACAATCAAGCCACATTACTGAAGCAATCAATTTTCAGAATAGTCTGACCATGGTGCATGGTAACAGACAGTGCTCATATGAGGCAATAACCAAAGAAAACTTCTCAAAAGTACAAAAGTGGCACAGATATGTAACAGAGAAGAGAGAAGGAAAGAGGGAGATAGAAAGGGGATGGGGGGGGGGGAATTTTTTACTAATTACTTTGCTGATGAAGCAATGTTGTGTTAGGTATTTATATCCTTCAACTGTGTATCTTTAATTACTACTATTATTATGAATACAACTAGTACTAAATATTGCTTGGAGACCCAAGCTAAGATCTTGGCCTCACCATGTTAAGCATGACACAAAGACAGGGGAAGAGAGTCCCTTTTCTAAAATAGGTAATTCTAACTAGACAAGAAATGCAAAGAATAAGAATGGAAATCAAGTCACATGAAATAAAAGGACTTGCAAATGTCAGACAACTGATTATTTATAAAGGAAGGATAGACAGACTGTCATCTGTACTACTTGGTAGTTGGGATCTTAACCCTCTTAACTGAGATCTTAGTCAACCTCCTGGGCACTGTTTGTGTTCCATCTATAGCAAATGGAGTGGAAGCAGCAGCTGCAGAGGGTGATACATCTACCTATCTTACACACCTTTTTTCTGGATGAGGTGACTAGAGTTGTAGCATGTGTAATTTGGTTTGATTAGTTGCCTTGTTTTCAGATATCCAAAAAATTCCACCCAAAATTCGCTAAATCATAGAATCATAGAATCATGGAATGGTCTGGGTTGGAAAAGGCTTTCAAAGATCATCCAGTCCAATCCTTCTGCCATGGACAGGAACGTCTTTCACTAGGTCAGGTTGCCAAAAATCCTACCCAACTTGGCCCTGAACACTTCCAATGATGAGACATCCTCAGCTTCTCTGGGAAACCTGTTCCAGTGTCTCACCATGCTCATAACAAAGAATTTCTTCCTTATGTTCAATCTCAACCTACCCTCTTTCAGTTTAAAACCATTGTCCCTTTTCCAGTCACTAAAGTCCTTGGTACAAAGTGTCTTTCCATCTTTCTTCTATATTGAAAGGCCACAATAAGGTCTCCCTGGAGTCTTCTCTTCTCCAGGCTGAACAACCCCAACTCTCTCAGCATTTCTTCATAGCAGGGGTGCTCCAGCCCTCTGATCATCATGGCCCTTCTGCCCCAACAGGTCCATGTCTTTCTTGTGCTGAGGATTCCACAGCTGGACACAGTACTCCAGATGGGGTCTCACCAGAGTGGAGTAGAGGGGCAGGATCACCTCCCTTGACCTGCTGGTCACACTTCTTGTGATGCAGCCCAGGATACGGTTGGCTTTCTGGGCTGCAAGTGCACATTGCCAGCTCATGCCCAATTCTTCATCCATCAGTATCTCCAAGTCCTTCTATAAAAATGTTTTTCAACACGAGGGGACTAAGTCTTTAGCTTATGGTTTTTCCTCCAGAATCAGACAGGCCTGTGCTCCTAACAAAATGAAAGACCATCAGCAAATGAGTTTAAGTACACCGCAATCCAGAGCTTCTCACCCTGCAGTCAGGGAATTCTCCTAAATTATGAGTGATATAAGGTTTACATTTCCTTGGGAAGAGAAGAGGGGACTGAAGCCCAGATCTGCTGTTCACCAGCTGAGTACCTTGACCACTGAACCACTGAGTGAATTTGGAATACCTCTTCCTTTCTCATTTGTTAATCTAATTCCAAGAAAACCTTCCCTCCCTCTCCTCACAGGGGAAAACTTCTTGATTTGCAATGTATTTTTGTACCAAATATGCAATGTGTTTTTGGACCAGAAAAAGATTGTTTCTCATGGTTAAAAATAAATTTCCAACTCTAGTGAGAACTTCATCAAGGAAATTATTTATTCTCCCAATTAAGGGTAGGAAACTGAGCCAGAGAACAAATCCAATACTAGGTTTAGGAAATTTTAGACTATTAGTTTCCAGTGAAAGAACTGGGTTATGTAGAAAATCTTTGCTTATTTTGGGAAACCTCTCCTCCCATGTTTCTGTGAGCTTGCTTGGTTCACCTCGCTGATTGTGTGGTAGGGGAAATTGAAAAAAAAAATAATCTTCCAACGTATATTTTGTAAACAATAGGTGATAGACTACTTTATCTCATTTTAGACAGCTCAGTACCAGCTCTGAAGATTTAATGGGTTTATTATGGAGTGGCTGGTATCCCTTTCACTACTGAAGTTACAGCCAAAACAATTTTTAATCAAATTTTGATAACTTGTTTAAGCCAAATTAAAAACAAATCTTCAAACTAGAAGTCATTTAAGAGTTATTAGTGGCAAACGGAATTTGTCTGAATAATTTTAAATTAATTGGAATCCTTTGCAAACTGTTTGTACTAGGCATACTTGGTTTTCTAAGGACTTTTTTTATCCATTTTAGCCAAATGTAATCACAATTACTATTAAAATTTAAAACATAAATAGATTTTATTGTCCCTGCCCAACTCCAATAAGCTGCAGTGTTATTTTTTAACCAGTGCACTGTTCACTGAGCATGCAATGATAAAAGTTATTTAAATATAAAAATAAAAAGAATATTAGGTCAGTCATTACGTCTTTCTTGAATTGTGAAGACCGGATATTATATGAGAAATCCCCATTATTTGATAAATATGGGTGTTGCTTATTTTTGATCAAATTTGATAGGGAGTATATCAGATCAGATTTTCCCAACAAGTTCATGTTAACAGATAGACCTTTTAGCTGAGGGTATTCTCATCTACTAGGTTTTCAATGCTATGTGAAACTTGTGCAATCATTTAGTGCAAAGATGAATTTTTCATTATTGATGTTTGATTTGCAATATTGCTGAAATACAGAGACCACTCGACCTGTGGTTTGCAAAAATTAAAACAAAGACATCAATTCTTTTTGGGTATGCAATTTCGTCACGGTAGCCCTTCCAACAGTAAGGAAATACATTTCTTACTCTTCAACCAATATTAAGTAATCGAACAACCACTATTGACTAGTTGGACCATTGGTAGATATTATCGAATCCTTCATTATTGTAAACTGATGACTCTTCCAGACTAGTTATTTTTCATTTTAAGTAGCTAGATCAAAAATTATCCTCTTATTTCAGTATGATTTAGGTGCCTGTTGCCTTCATAGTTCTTTACATCCATGTGTCTGGATCCTAAGCCTCAGTTAAACATTTCTCCCTTCAAGTGACTCCATCATTACAAAACCAATTTTAGATTATGTTATGCAGTTTAAACAAAGCTTCACCATAAAGGCAAAGGAAGGCAGCACCTCCATATTTGAGGTGCCTAACAGAATTTCACCCTGTATCCTTCCCTTGAGTCAGTTACATCTGAAGTTACATTATTTTCCATTCTTACTCGAGAACATTAAAAAACTCCATTGCCTTCCATTGCAATTTGCCCCTGCAGTTATTCATCCTCTGTCTTAAACAGATAATTCTCCAATAGCTTTTATGTTGTCTTCATAATAAATGAATATTTCTCTTGTCAAATTCAAAGAAATACTAGTTAAAAACCAGGTCATTTCTTGGCATAAACTTCTCTGATTTTTCAGAGGTCTTTGCTTTTTTAATTGTCTCATCAATGTAATAGTGTGTTTGCTTAAAAAAGGCCGTAACAGTGTTGAATGTTGATGTTATGAAATGTATTAGCATTTCAAATTGAGCAGACTGAGCCACTGAACACACCACAGCTGACTGCTCAAATGGTACAAGGACTAATGGACCACAATGAGCAGGTATCACAGCATGTTTATCTCAGTGTAAAATAGATTTGAGTTTAAGTAATGATGCTCCCACTTGGACCAGATTCCAACATTAGTGCAAAAAGCAGCAAGCTTTCTGATCTAGTGCCAGGTCGTCAGGCACTGTCTTGAACAGATGCTCCCTATGGAATGTATTGTATGAAAGAAGGAACACCAGTTAATCTGATTTACAAGGTTATGAATAATATTTCTGCACCACAGATTTCCAATTTGTTATAAGCAAACAGCTTTAATTCTCCAATAAATACGTTTGAGAAGATTTGCACTGGGCTTTGTTGGTATGTATAGGAAGAGCTGCTTTGCATAACTCCCTATCCCCATAGCATGTGAAGTGATTTGTAATTCTGAAAAGTACATTAATAACGTGGGTAATTTTAACCAAAGGCTGCAATAAGCTGTATAAATTAGGTTCATAAGTAAAAATAATGTTAACAAGGCTGGCAGGTGGAAAACTTCTGCAGTGATGACTGCTGGCCTCCAAATGATTGTCCCTACCTGTTTTCATCTGTGAGTGAACTCATGCATGTTTGTCAGCTTATCGTTGCTATTTATTGCAGTATTAATGACACTTTTTTTGCTTTTGGGTATGGTTCCTGCAAAAAGCTTAATGATGTTATGTTGATTTCCTCTCGGTATAAGCAGTTTAAGGCAGCAAATCCTGATTGAAGTTCTGCAAACAAAATAGACCTGTCTTTACTGTTTTTGTTTGTGGGACATGAAATAAAAAATGAAATTCTACATTTGGTATTTTTTTTTCTTTTTCACCAGTGCACTACGTGTTTTATCAGATTTATGTGAGTATCCACTAATATTTTTGTTATGCCCATTTTGCCTACAATACATTATTATGTGACAATACTCTGTTCTGAAATCAAAGTCTGACTTTTTTCAATGTCCTCTCTCCTTTTGGAAAGATTATATATTTAAACTTTCCCATGAAATTTCCAAGCTGATTTCCAGCATCTGAAGGTTTCAAAGAGAAAACGACTTTCTGTGATCAGCTTGTTGTCATCTTTCATAACAAAAGCCATAGATATTTTTGTTTCCACAATATCATTTGTATTTGGTTAAAAAACAATTCATCAGAATTCTTTTTGAGAACAGCAAAAATACAGGGAGTTATTGTTTTCTCTAAGGTCTAATAAAATCAATTTACTAGTAAGGTCTACAACTCAAAATCATGTCTCTAACTGGATGTTCAGGTAATAACCAGGGGAGTGTCTGCTACAGTGTCTTGCTGGCGATGTCCCTGCAAAGTTGTGCAATACGCCATCATTTGACCATGACATGGTGAGTCCTCACCTTTCTCTATGGCACAGAACCTGGGCTAATGACCGTGGGGAGACAGCAAAGTGCCTCCAGCATTCTGAGCTACTGCAGAAAATAACCATGCAATACTCAGCAACTAAGTACCGGGGGAATAACGAGGGGACAAACTGGGATTTTAGGGCCTTGAGGAAGATTTTATTTTATGTCTGTGGAAAGTGTGCTCAGTATCATCTATTGCAACTAGAACTCGATTAGTGTTCAGAGAATCCAAAGTGACATTATTCACTTTTTTCACACTCTTTGTTGTCATTCAGAGCTGCTTTGTTATTATCTGCTTCACTGTAATGCGCAGAAGCCAGGATCAAAGGATCATGATCCATTGTACTAATCACTGTGAATACAAATGAATGACATTTTCAGTCTCAAAGCGTTCAAAATATGATACAACAGGAAGATTTAATACTTGAAAAAAGTGAAAAAGTGGCAGATTGGAGAAGCAAAATAATAACAGAAAAAAATTAATATATTTTGCGTAGAAGTCAGAATTTCTACTACAGATTTCCCCTCTGAAAATAGAAAAGAATAAGGCCACCGTGTGCCAGCAGGTGGACTGAAAAGCAAAATAAGATGCAGTTGCTGCCTTGAAGATGTGCTTCCTGTCTGAACAGTGTGTTGTACTACTACTTAATAACTGTTTTGCTTACTTTCACTCCTCAGTTTAAAAAGTACTTCTTACAGCCAGAAGGTAGTCATGAAGGATATCCAGTGGCATTACTATCAAACGTGAGTATTCTGTCTTCATCTGATTCTTCACCCAATCCTGCTTCAGAAACATGCCTTCTGTAAGTTTTTGTTCCTCAGCCATCCCTACTTATCCCTGAAACTTCTTAAACTTAAAAAACTCCTCCTTCCCAATGGCCCTTCTGCTCCCCACATACAAAATAAACCCCCACATACAAAATAAACCTCTGATCGTGTCTTCTATGAAGTCCAGGGGGAATGTGATTTTCCTGTGGGTATGGACTGAACCTGATTTTTGCTTTGTTCTCTGTACTGCTATGGAAATCCTGAGGAATTCAGGGAAATCACTGAACTTTCTGTATTCTACATGAACACTGCCTGTCAAGAGTTTAAATACATGGAAGCCAGGTAATGAAAAGTGGAAGAAGTTGACCAAGTTACTGGAGCTTTTACTGGATACCTGTGGTGTTGGGAGGAAAGGAAGAGAGCACATCCAAACCAGTTGTCCTAAGGCAAATAAATAGCACACTTGATGTAGTGCCTTGGCAGGGAGGAACTGCCTTCAGCCACCCCGGCTCATCGGCTTCCTGTAGTACCAGAAATAACAACACCTTTGTAACCTGCTGAGCTAGGGTTCACCTCTTGTAACTTTAGATGTTTATACTGTAGCCATTTGGTTAGATGAATGACAGCTCTGAAGGCATCACAGTGTCTTGCTCTTCTTGTCTCTCCTCCTGTCCTTGACTTGAGATCCAAGTTTTACTATTCACTTTTTTATTAACATTAGCATTAATAATGCAGCTTCCAGAGTCTAGTTTGCACAGAGGAATTGAGTTGAGGCACTCCAAACTATCATTTCTGTGGGCCATAAAAAAGTTCATTTTAATTCTGAGTAGACTATAAACACAATCAATCCCATGAGGACTTGCATCTTTATTCAGGTTGAAAAGCTAATGGGGTTTTGGTCCAACTTCATTTGTTTAATGTTCCTCAAGAACTTTTGGTCCTTACTGATGCTGATATGAGCATCAACAGAACTCTACAAGGAAACGCAATAAAGCTAAGTAAAATTATCAGAGTAAAATTAGAATATTCTTGAAATGAAACAAGAATAACTCAAACTGATAGACCAAAAAAAATAACACCCAGAAACAGGGGAACTGAACTAATTAAACCATGCAGAAAACAATACTAAATCTATTTCCCCAAATTGATAATAATTAGTAGTAATAACTTTCACTTATATTGAATGAGTCACCCAAGCATCTCTAAGTGCTAGTTAAAAATGAATGTTAATTTTTCCTTATGCTCAATGCTTTGGAACCTGAGACACAATATGATTAAGTAAACGCTTCAAACTCTTTCTCTAAGCTATTGACAGAGTACAGAAACTGTCACAGTCCATTGCTTCCAAGATCTTTGCTCTGATCTGCTGTCTGTCAGGGCTTTACTGAAAATCAGAGAAATCTGTGAGAATGATCATGCACACAAGCTACATAAATGTAGCATCAAGGCCAGTGCAGCATAGTATTTTGTATTTTTAGCAGGTATGAAGTGCTGTGTGAAGTCCTAATTAAGCAGGAAACCCTTTCCTCTCCAACTCGGCTGCCCTGTGGCTTTGTGTGAAGTAAAGGTCTAGTCATTAATATGCATCAGAGAAGTTGGAGTTAGGCAAAAATGGAGGGGCGTGTGGTTATTCTAGTCACATAGCACCATGAAAAGCAAAGGGCAGCATTATGATTTCAGAAAACTGAAGATAATCACCGCTTAGTTTCTGTTCATTATTCAGGTGAGACACAGCTGGCCCTCAAGGGCCATTCCAAAATATCAATTACAATAAGCCTTAAATAATTAATCAATCAATCAGCTATATAATGCATATGAAACTAAGCTGTTTTGCAGTACAGCAGAGGGAAAAAGATATGCCTGAAGAACAGCCTAAGGGCTAACCTAACAGGAACTGCTGAAAACACACACTTCAGTATGCACTTTCTAGCTCAGTACTTGCTTTAGGAAGAGAAAACCATTACCTGACCAGAGAGATGATTTGAAAGTAGCCTTGTAGACAGAACCCTCGACACTGATTTTCTTTTTTTATTTCTATTTTTTTTTTGTCTTGAGATTTGGCCTCATTTAGACACAAAACTAATACCAGTGAAATACCTCCCTTCCTTAAGTATCAATTAAAGCAAAAAGTGGCTTTGGAACATTTGAGTCTCTGTTGTATCATGTTAATGGTAAAACTCTTGCTTAAAAAAATTGGGAGACTGAGTCATAGCTGTGAGGTGGAAATGAGGCAGCTAACCTTAGCCTCTTTAAAAATTTCCCCTCGGAGCAGGTCCTACTTTTGAGCACAAATTAATATATATGGAAACTTAGTCAATTTGATGACAACGGGAAGACCTAAGTGGCTAATAAACATTTTGTAGTATTTGGCAATAACCATAGAAAGGCTGAGAGAGTTGGGATTGTTCAGCCTGGAGAAGAGAAGGCTCCAGGGAGACCTTATTGTGGCCTTTCAATATATAAAAGGGGCTTATAGAAAGACAGAGAGGAACTGTAGTGACAGGGGAAAGGGCAACGGTTTTAAACTGAAAGAGGGTAGGTTGAGATTGAACATAAGGAAGAAATTTTTTACTATGAGCATGGTGAGACACTGGAACAGGTTTCCCATAGAAGCTGAGGATGTCTCATCATTGGAAGTGTTCAGGGTCAAACTGGGTAGGATTTTTGGCAACCTGACCTAGTGAAAGATGTCCCTACTCATGGCAGAGGGGTTGGACAAGATGATCTTTGAAGGTCCCCTCCAACCCAGACCATTCCATGATTCTATGATTGTACCAATTTAACTGATTAACCCATAGGCACCTAACTGAAACAGAACTACTCAAACCCAAAGAGAAGTACAGTCACTATTTTGTATTGCTTAATGCTCCAATTTGTTTACTTCTTCCATTACAAAAAACCTGAATTATGTTGAAAAATTGTCTGTTATGATCAGCTAACATACCACTTATATGACAGTCAAACAGTTCATCACATAGCTGGAATTTAATCATTTGTAGTAATTCAAATAATCGTTGCCTTAAAATTTTAACTAGCTCAATCTTCTTCCTTATGCACTACCTTCAATTCTCTGTTCTTCACATAATGCGCCAGAGTTTCAGTATACGTGGAATAGAAATTGGAACTAGAATATTCACTTTAAATTCTACATTTTTGCTCTGTTACAGTGTGCAGATCAATAACTACCCTGAGGTTTAGCTAACTGAATAGTCTGTGAGAAAGGACTGGACATGACACGAAAAATTGCCAGATGTGACAGAAAACAATCTGAGAAGCTGTCAGAAGTCATAGATAGACTCCATTAACCTACCAAATGTCTCAAAATGGCCGACTATTTTCACTGCAAGTTCTTCAAAAAAACCACCCGGTTTCAGGGAAGATGCTGTATATCACGTTTGAACTACTTACCTAGTATATAAACCAGTTTTAAAAATCATCGTCATCTTTCAACATACTATTAGACTTTGTAAAATTCAAGTTTGTTATACTTTTAATGTAATCTTATGGTTTAATCTGAACATATCAGAGTACTCTAAAATTATTAATAAAACCACAAGTACCAGAAGTAACTGATAGCCATAAACCAAATAAACACAATTATGGAATATTTTCCTGGATTTTGACAGGTAAACTGAGGCAAAAACCCCCTTTCTAGGAATTCTGATGCAACAAAAATTCCTGTTTCAATTCATGGTGCTGCAGCGGGTTTTCTGACCCTCCAAAAGATTTCATCATCTTGCAGAAATCCACCATAAGATATTTCAGACTAAAGTCATGACACAGAAGGCCCTTCCTCCAGATTATCTTTTTTTAGGTTTTGTTTTTTTTTTTTTTCCAAATTTTATGTCTTGCATGATATGACCCAAGTTGTACCACATTTCTCTGCAGAGCAGGATACTGACTCAAATCCAGATTTTGTGTATAACAAACTTAGGTAAAAGTAAGCTTCACTTCAAGCATCATCATTGGCTTTAATATGAAAATGCAAGGTAAAATTTCATTTAGTAAGTCTGAACACTACTTTGGGTAAAGAGTCTTCTAGAACTATAAATGCATAAGTACACACACAAGTATGTATAGAAAAGTAGATAACTTCATGATACACCTGAATTTATCATGCTCTGTGCATTCATTTCATACTGGAAATCTGTTGAAAAAAGTGTTTGCTATATTGCCATATAGGGACTACTAGGAATTTATGAGATCACTGTATGTCATGGTTTAACCCCAGAGAGTAACTGAGCACAACGCAGCCACTCGCTCACTGCTCCTCCCCAAAGGGGATGGGGAGGAGAATGGAAAAAACCTCATGGGATGAGATAGACACAGTTTAATAGGATAACAAAGGAAGACAATAACAACAACAACAATAATAAAACAAGTGATGCACAGATGCAATTGCTCACCGCATGCAGAAAAAAACCTAACCCAATGCCCAGTCTGTTTCCTTGCAGCAATCCTGCCTCCTGGCTACTAGAAAGAGAATTAACTCTATCATCTCAGCCAAAACCAGGACACTGGACATTAATGTTGACTGGCTCACTGATTATGCTCTGAGGCCTCCTCTGTACCAGGAGACAGGCAGAACATGTCCTGCTCCTCCCTTTCCCAAGGCTATGACAACCCCATATTGATCTCCATCGGTTCATGGTTGTCCACAATAAAAAAGAATAGAGCTAAAGAATCACAAAATGTGTTTTTCATTAGTCATAGCTACAAGTCAACTCAATCTAAAAATGGAAGACTATTTCCAGACAACATGTTTCTATGTATCTCTAAGAACAGTTATGATGCTTTGCATTTAAAGCTATGAAAGCACTTTAACTCTTCACCGTGCCTTTAAAACCTTGTAAGCCCTGTAGATCAGGTTTAAAGCTGTTTCATACACATCCTGTAGAAACACAGAAAAATAAATTTGTTCAAGGTTGTATAAAAACACTTAATGAAAGACACAATTAATGTTGGAGTATAAAAGTCTACATTACACAGTCCCTATAGACCTTACTAATCACTGGCCTCCTTAGCAGCAAAAGCTCTAGAATAATAGACCACAAAGTAAATTCAGGACAGACTTTCAGCCTTCACACTGAATGTGCTGTCTTGCATTACTGGATCTGTCAAATCTCTCTGTTATTTGAGCTCAGCTTTTGTGGTTGCATATCCCTCTATTCTGTTATGTGTTAATATGTATTGGCAGGCATCACCACCTCAGATTTTGTGAGTTTCCCTTCAGAACAGCTGCCAAGATAATACATCTTAGTCTGAGGGCATTTCATTGATGTGGACACAGCATCCTCAAGGGAGTCTCCTCAGCAAAGGCGCTGGTTATTAATGCAGACATGTATCTATCGTAACTAAATGTATCTCTTCCTCTCTGGCATCGCAGAGATTTAGAAAGGCTGACATTTTCCAGTAAGAGTCCTTTCCTGCTTATCACATGCGGAGAGATTCCGGAAGGACAGTTGGCCTTTTAGAAATGCAAAAGAATACATTCTGCAGCAGAATTTAGAAATATGTGTTCCAAACACTAATAAATGTTTTGTAACTAATTCTAACAAATTAAAAAGGAACCATTATGTTCTTATTTTTTTACAATTTTTCTTCCCAGCAACCCAGGGTACTCCAGGTACCTACTCCTTGTCACTCCAAATTAACAAAGTATTTATGGATAATTCCAGTAAAGTCACTGGATTATTTGTTTTTATACTTAAAGATGTAAGTAAGTACATCTTTTCATTGTATCCCTGCCAAAGTACTTATTTTCAGTTCCATTTGTTTTCCCTTCCAAGGCTGTTAGCAGCTTTTCCTCACCTTCTCTATCATCTTTCACTGCATCCTGAAACATCAATTTCACTTCTGATCAGCCTGTGATGTCCACCTCCTTCACCTGTTTGTTACATTTTTAAATAGGTACTTTTGTGCACTCTGTCACATCTGGGAGAAATGCTTCATAGATATCTTCAAGCTCACTCTGTTGTTCTCTTTAAATCTCTTCAATACCATGACGCACCCAAAGCTCAATAATGATTTGATTGCTGGAGCACCGAGAATACAGTATTACCTGTCATGTTGTCAAGTCCCATTTTCCTTCTATGTGCAAGTTTTATGCTTCGATTGTAACATAAAACCAGTTATTCAGGGAAGAAAACCTCATCTCCTCTCACCTGGAAACTTCACTGCCATTAAGAGGAGTGTCCCCTGCTATTCATAGTGTCTTTTGACGCCTGCATACCTGACCCAAAAAAAGAAAGGGGAAAAGTGCTGTCAAACTGTTGACTGGCTAGGTGACAAGGACACGTGTGGTGAGATTTGAATAGATCCTAGAACTGCCACTAGGATGCTAAGCAGACCGAAAAAATTTGGATGAAGATACCTGATATGTGCTAAGTTGACTTGTACTTTTGGTGGAACAGGGAACTCCTGCGTTGCCTCCAGAGACATCTACCTTCCCTATTCAGTCCATAGCAAAAAGAGAGGATCAGTGAAAGATATGGGCTGGATAGACTGCTTCAGTATTTCAGAAGACCTTGCCTCTTTCTTTGAATGTATAGGAGCATAGTATGTAGGATGGAGTTGCCCTTTCTTTTAGTTAGGAGTATACCAGGCCAGCTGCTCAAAATGTCAGTGCTGTTGTACCCATTTTGGACATTTGACTCATGCAGACTGGACCCCACAACCATTTTTTACAGTCTTTAGAGCAAAACCATATTTTAGCTCTGTGGTTGCATAGCTCCTATCATCATGTGAGCCTGGTGTGCAAAGGGGTGCCAGATAAATGAGACATTCATAGTGTAAGCAAACAAAACATCATCTTTAACTTTCATAATTGAATTAAACTTTCATGACTTTATTGGAAGAAGGACCAGGTAATTTAAATACAAACTTGCTGATCATTTATGGGAACCCATCAACTTTTATTTGAAAAAGTAGCCCACTTTCCACTCTTGAGCTACTTGTGAACACAAACTGAGTTAAGACAGCAAGGGTTTGAAACTGTTTGTTAAAGAATCAACAGAAAGTGATGTCATCTTTCAATATGCTTAACCATTTTCTGTTTATGAGATCAACACAAATCATGTGGGCTTGTATCTTCACTGAAACATACAAGTAAAATAATACAAAAATATTCTTCTGGCACTTTTTTTTTTGGGGGGGGGGAGGTAAATATAATTTGGGATATAATTGGTGCAACATGTCAGGATTTGTGACAAGTTGCATAAACTGACAGATATCAAAACACATTTTAGGAAAGAGTGATATGATCCCACAAATAATTGACCTGATCATATATTTATAAAAATGTTTCAAAAGCACATTTCTGTTAATTCTTTATCATTGTGTTTTAATATTGTCTACAGCAAGATAGCCATTTTTCAAAAAGATAAGAAGGTAATTCACAGTTCAAAATTTAAGGTGGATTTCTACCAAGCTTTTAATTCATAAAAAGCATAACTAAATTCAGTTTCACTCCATTAAGAGTCATAGTATTTTTTCCAAATGATAAACCTGTGTCAAACTAACTAAACCTCTTGACTGCTCTCAAAGTGCATTCTCAGATGTATATTCAAGACAATCACAGAAAATCTTGAAGTATTTTATTTAACTTCCTTACTTTACTTACTTCACTTTTATATTCCAATTTTTGTTTCTGAAACAGTTTATTGAGACATTTACAGTTTTAAATCTCCATGCAAGGAAATTTTGCAGAAGTATTAGCCATACAAGCAATTTCGAGGTTGTCTTTTGGAGGAGGAGATTTGGGTATTTTCCTATCAGTAAACACAAATAAGGCCACATGGTTTAGTTTCTGTGTGATTTATAGACTCCTCAGAGTAATGAAGGTAATTGGTCAGAAACTGAAACAGATGGCAATGGTCAGAAGAAGATACAGATGGTCATGGGATTGACTGGAAATATAAGCCCCTATAACGGGATAAAATTTGCTGAACAGAGCAACAATATGTGAGATAGGCTGGATGACATATAAAAGGACTCAAGAGATTTTCAGAAGTCCAGAACCTAGAAGAATTACCAAAACCTAACTGGAGGAGCACAGATAAGCATATGAATAGGCATGTCAACATCAAACAACCAAAAAGATGGCATTAAACTGAATCAACAGCTTAATGTAAGGACCACTGCCACCTTGTTCCCTCATATTTAAGACTTTGAATGCAGGCTGATACTGCATCTACGTGACAGAATATGGAGCATTTCTCCTCTTCTATATGTGCTGGCAAAAAGCTGGGAAGTGTTTCCACTTAAAAATAGTCTCCATGGTCATACCAAAACTATAATCTTGTCCCTATAGCTGCAAAGAAAATTTGGTAACATAAACTATGATCTCAGCTGACTTCAACATCATCATTTTCTTCTTTACAATGGAATCCATTAATTTTGCTTACTCTGATTTTAAAACTCCTCCAAGTTCATTCACTTAATTCTGAAAGTGAAGAATCAAATCAGATTGTTTGGATCATATCTACCAAGCTTTGTGTAGGAAGGTTTGTATAGTGACTGACTAAGCACTCTCTTATCTATCATGATATAACATAGATCAATTCTTGATATGGTGACAAATATAGATTTCAAAGTAGAATTTTCTGTCAGAGAGACTGTCTGAAAGAACTATCCCACTTTTAGAAAAATTTAATTTTTCTCATATTTTCTATCCTCTTCTAGCAGTCTGCACCAAAGCAAATGAGTTGGACAAGATCCTGCTATGTTGGTAACTGGACAGGCAAAATTTTCATCTGTTCTTCATTTTAAAAAATGTATTTTCTGTGAAAATATGTATCTTGAAACATATTTTCCTATAGTGTTTTTTTTTTCCCTATTTTTTCCTCTATGATTTCTTGACTCCTGTTAACTCAAAATATTATCATGGGACAGAAATTCAGATCTTCTAACAACTTCAGTTCTAACACACCAGTCTTGAGTAGTTTCTGAGAAAAGGTAATCTGGCATACTTTATTATGAGGTAGGGAAGTTAAATCAGCTGGATAAGTTGTTTGATGCAATTAGCTTTGAAATGCCTTCCTCATAGCTTTTCTACATGATAAAAAGCAAGTCCACGGAAACATCAATAAGTTGTTAACATTCATTATTCATTCATTATGAGTGGCATTCCTCAGGGGTCGGTACTGGGACCAGCACTGTTTACATCTTTGTCGGCGACATGGATAGTGGGATCAAGTGCACCCTCAGCAAGTTTGCTGACAACACCAAGCTGTGTGGTGTGGTTGACACACTGGAGGGAAGGGATGCCATCCAGAGGGACCTTGACAGGCTGGAGAGGTGGGCCCGTGTGAACTGCATGAAGTTCAACAAGGACAAGTGCAAGGTCCTCAACATAGGTTGAGGCAATCCCAAGCACAACTACAGGCTGTGCAGAAAATAGATTGAGAGTGGCCCTGAGGAGAAGGACTTAAGGTGTTGGTGGATGAAAAGCTCAACATGAGCTGGAAATGCATGCTTGCAGCCCAGAAAGCCAACCGTGTCCTGGGCTACATCAAGAGGCATGACTAGCAGGTGATTCTGCCCCCCTGCTCTCCTGAGACCCCACTTGGAGTACTGCATCCAGCTCTGGGGTCCCCAGTACAAGACAGACATGAAGCTGTCGGAGCGAGTCTAGAGGCCACAAAGATGATCAGAGGGCTGGAGCACCTCTGCTGTGAGGATTGGCTGAGAGAGTTGGGGTTGTTCAGCCTGGAGAAGAGAAGGCTGCGAGGAGACCTTATAACAGCCCTCCAGTACCTGAAGAGGCCTTACAGGAAAGGTGGTGAGGGACTGTTTACAAGGGCATGGAGTGACAGGGCAAGGGGTAATGGCTTTAAGCTGAACGAGGGTAGATTTAGATTAGATATTAGGAAGAAATTCTTCCCTGTGAGGGTGGTGAGGCACTGGAAGAGGTTGCCCAGAGAAGCTGTGGATGCTCCATCCCTGGAAGTGTTCAAGGCCAGGTTGGATGAGGCTTTGGGCAATCTGGTCTAGTGGAGGGTGTCCCTGCCCATGGCAGGGGGGTTGGAACTAGATGATCTTTAAGGTCCCTTCCAACCCAAACCATTCTATGATTCTATGATTCTATAATCATATATTTGAAAGAACTGGTAGATTCTGAAAATTTCCCACCTTACTCATACATCATTTAGCTGTAGCAAGCTCTATTCCATAGATAGAAGACATAAACTAGTATCCTGCTTTCTATCTAGGTATCTTTTTCTCCATGGGAAACTTGGTGACCAAACAATGCTGCAGTGACAGGCACTAATAGGAAAAAAAAAAAGTTGTTAGTCTCTGTTATTTGCATTATGAGTTACTTATGGTGATTACCTTAGCTCCTTCATGTAGAAATACTAAACACTGAGTTTGAGAAGCAGTTTCATCACTCTGTCAGTCTACAGCAATGCTGCTCCCGGCAGTGTCCATCACACCCTGTCTCACCTCTCCAGTCACGCCTTCTCAACTCCTTCTTTCCTCAGCACTATAGTGCTGGTGACATTGCAACAACAAAAAATCCAATTTATTTTCCTTTCCCAAGCTGTCTATGGAGTCAGTGCAATGCAAGGACAGGAAAACACAGCAGGGGAAAAAGGTGGGTGGAACAACTTCTTCAGGCAGTACAAGCTCAGCATGAAAAATTCTCGATTATCACACAAAGGGGTGTATGGTTGTGTGTGTGCATGTGAGTGCAGAAGTGGAACTTACATCTCTTTAGTTCTGGCTAAGTGCTTCAGGCATTATCCTTCCTTTTTTTTTCTTTTTTTTTTCTTTTTTTCTTTTTTCTTTTTTTTTTTTTTCTTCCCCCCTACCCCAGTCCTGAATTTTCTAAGGACTTTATTGCAGAGGGCCTCTTCCTTAACCGTCTGTCACAAAATACCCTTAAAGGAATAAATGCAGATACACAGACAGATCAAAACATAGACAGAAAAATAAGTAGACGGATTTATTTAGCTCTACTATGTATTTATGTAGATGCAGTGACAGAAATGTTCATATTTTGTTCCTAAATAAAAAGTTTCCATTTTCTCATCAAAAGGAACCAGCCTGTTTTCACCTCTCTTTTTTTCCTTCTATTTATTAACTTCAAGTTGAGTTCTCAAATTATTTTGTTTACCTTTAAGCCATACTTTTCCGAGAAAAAACCCTAGTTGTTAAAATAATATTACACAGTTCTAGAAATGATCAGCATTATTTCCTATTGCTCTGAGGAGACACCACCGTTCAGGGGAAACCTTAAAACAGGTCAGACCAGTCAGACCAAAGGATGTCACAGGACCCCTTTGACAGTTTGCTTTTTACTTCACTTGATTAGTTAAATGACCCAAAATTTACTTATCAGCTGCAGGCATGCCTCCAGAGGCATAGCAAAATGGAGAGGTCTGAGGGCCAAAACTCATTTAAATTAAAATGTTGGAGCATTCTTCCTACACTACTCTAGTGCTAGTCCCTCTCCCATGCTGTAGATCTGAAATTCCCACTGTATGCATTGACAACACCACGGCTGACAGAGGGACCTTGTGTTTCTTTCCCTCACTCTGTTCCATAAAAATTTCTAATGTGTGTCAACCTGATCCTCCCAGTTTCTGCCAGAAGCAACTTGACATCATCCAAGAAAATGTTTTTTATTGGCTCCTTCTGTGATGTGTCAGGTGGGTGTTGGTCTGTTCTCCCAAGTATCAAGGGCAAGAGGAAATGGTCTCAAGTTGTTAGATATTAGGAAAAAATTCTTCACCAAAAGAGTGGTCAGGCATTGGAACAGGCTACCCAGAGGTGGTGGAGTCACCATCCCTGGAGGCGTTCACAAACCTATAGACGTGACACTTCGGGACGTGGTTAGGTAGACATGGTGGTGTTGGGTTGACAGTTGGACTCAATGATCTTAGAGACCTTTTCTAACCTTAAAGATTCTATGATTCTATCTTAACTTTACTGACTAAAAGTGCTATACAGCCATTGTTAGCGCGACACATTTTATTGGCCTCCATAGCAAGATTTCTCTCTTGGCAACAAGCCACTGCATGAACTGAGAATCAACAGGTCTGGATCAAGACTGCAATTTTCAATATTTACGATCTACTTTATTGAGAACCCATCATTGTTTTGGGCTTATTGAAATGGAAGTATTGTAGTAATATGTAAAATATCACATATCAAATGGAGTAAATGGACTTCATACATCTTCTGGTACAAAAGACTTCGTTATTTTTTTTCTTTTTTAAGGGATTTTCTGTCTTTTTTCTATCATGTTCAATTATGTATAATGAATTCAATGAGGGATTTTGATACGAAAATACTTTGAAGACGTTATTTGTAGCTCAAATCCTCCTGTTAATGAATACATGTTGTGTCAATCAAATGTATCATGCTAGAAAAGAAGAATGAATAAATATGGAATTTTTTGTATCATAGCTTCATTTAATCTCAGAATTGTCTCATCCCAAAATATTTAATATCCTTCTGTGAATGGAAATAAAACTATTCAACAATTTAATATCAGTGCTGTTCTTCTCTGAGTTCAGTAAACAACAATTCTGGTTTTGACAGGGTTTATTGGACATGCTTTTTACCATTTATGCTTCCTGAGAAAATCAGCTGCAAAGATAAGAAACGAAATAGTTTTGTAGAAAATGAAAATACAGTGCATATCTTCCTATTGTTGTAGAAAATGAGAGAAAGAGAAATGCAGAAGTGTCTGAATATTACTCTATAAGAAAATATATCTCTCTTATGAGCAGAAATGTGATAGACAGCAGAACTGCAACAAAGGGTGTTGTAGAGTCTGAATTGTATTGGGTTCATGTAGCAAGGTTTTGGTAGCTGGGAGGCTCCTACAGGGCTTCTATGAGAAGATGCCAGAAACTTTCCCCATGTTGCATGGAGCCAATGCCAGCCAGCTTCAAGATGGACCCATCGCTGGCCAAGGCCGAGTTCATCAGCAATGGTGGTAGCACCTCTGGGATAACATAGTTTAGAAGGGGTAAAAAGCTGCTGCGCAACAGCAGCTGGGAGAGAGGAGTGAGAAGATGTGAGAGGAACAACTCTGCAGACACCAAGGTCAGTGCAGAAGGAGGGGCAGGAGGTGCTCCAGGCGCTGGAGCAGAGATTCCCCTGCAGCCTGCAGAGAAGACCATGGTGAGGCAGGCTGTCCCCCTGCAGCCCATGGAGGATGATGGTGGAACAGATATCCACCTTCAGCCCATGGAGGACCCCACGCTGGAGCAGCTGGGTGCCCAAAGGAGGCTGTGACCCCATGGGAAACCTGCGCTGGAGCAGGATCCCAGCAGAACTTGTGGCCCCATGGAGGGAGGAGCTCACACTGGAGCAGGTTTTCTGGCAGGACTTGTGATTGCTGGCAGGAGCTGGTGCTGGAGCAGTCTCTGTTCCCCTGGTGGGCACCTGGTGGCTAGCCAAGGTCAACCCACCACATCATGTAATTCAATAATGTTAAAATAAATTAGATAGATAAACTAATGGAAGAAAAGGACTGGATCATAAAAAAGACGTAGGTATAACTGCAGGTCCAGGAGGTCCTAAGCTGAACTTTACCAAAAGCTGAGAAAGTATGTGAAAGAGAGCATTCTTTGTTATGGAAGAGCATTTCATGTTCTTTCTATAAATATCTGACCACACTCAAAGCGAGAATACCAGTCAAAAGAGGTATTTCTCTGGTCTACAACAGTTACTTTTATACCCCAATCAAGGTATTGCTGGTATTTATGGCCATGAGTGTGCAATCACATCTGGTTTTATTTAACCCACTGCTACCCCTGGTAGCAATGTTGAGCACATCAGGAAAAAGCTGCAGAATCCAGATCTGTGTGAGTGGTTCCACCGTCTTCACCAGGGATTCCTTCGCAAGTTAAGCATGCACGTTTGCCAGTCTATGTCCTAATGGTGAAAAGATTGACTACGATTTCCTTGCCTGAAATCAGATTTCCAAAACCTTCCCACAGTTGCCTTTACTGTACTTGACAGAAAACACCACAGGAGAAAATTATCATTTTTGAAATTACATTTGAAAAAAATTAAATTGGAACATTTTGATCTCATCAAAACTTTCATTCTGGCATTTTTTAAATGGAATTTCAATGTTCAGTTTGAAATATAAAGTTGTAAAAGCATACTACATTCTACTGTAACATAGAATAGCAAATGTCAACATTATGAACAATTTTGAATGATTCAAAATCAATTATTTCTAAAATTGTATCTTTTAGAACAAAATAAAAGCCAAAATTTCATTCTCTTAGAAAGAAAATAAATGTCAAAATTAAAAAACCAAAAAAACAAAAAACACAACCCACCTTTAAAATGAAAATTCAGGTTTTCTTATTCACGTGAATTATTGATTTCATTGACATCACTGAACTACCCAAGTGCTTAGTTGTTTTGTACAATTGGAGCTCTTCTGCTATACTGTCTTCAGTAAATCAGCCAACTATTGTCCTCATCCTAAATAACATAATATTTATTAAAAACAATTTGTGGGAGATCTGAAATAATCTAGTTATATAATGTTATGGTCTCATATTCCTATCCTCTTCTTTTTCCACTCCTATTATTTGTTAGATACTCATCCAAAATTACCTCGGAGTACATTTCTCCACGTGGTACGTAGCAAAGCAAACCCAGATCTCTATGCAAGAGCTGGGTAGCACTATATTATAGCTAATAAATTGTATTCAGCAGGAAAGCTTGATTGCAAGAGACAAATAATCAAGGTTCTTCCAGGTCACAAATACCCATCTGCAAAGTATCAGTTGCATCATAGCATTATTCAACTACCCATTGAATGCATTTGTAGTTAGTCTTTGCCAAGATATGAAAATATCAGTTGCTGCTTTCCAAAATACACAATTTAAGAGCAAAGTTCATTTGATGGAACTAAATTATTGGGAATAATTAAAGACCTTTCTTTTCCCAAATAAAAACACTGAGCAAGCATACTATTGATTCAGTTGACTGTTTGTGGTTTACATCCAAGAGTAAAGGGAACACTGTTGTGTAATTTGTAATTTGGAACTGATATTCTTTTAGTTGTAATATAACTACTTGCAAAAAATATATCAGAGGTAACATAGAATACAGGCAACAAAGCCATATCTGAGGGTAATTGCTAGGAAAATGGATGAAACTAGCACAGAACACTCACAAAAGATTACCCAACAAAGATGAAGAATGGTGAATGAGTGTGAGACAGTTTGTAGACACACTGCTCCTAACCTTCACTATTTCTACATTCAGCATAACATCAGTAATGACTGTAGTGCCAACTCGGAAAAACTAGTGATACAAGGTAATTGCTAAACAAGACCTGGAGGAATGGAAAAGGGAAGTGCCAACTATCTGCTAGTCACACGTCTATTAGACTGTTCACTCGGTACTCAGTCTTTTATTTGTGCTGATTTGTTTGAGATAAAACCTTTTCTTCTACTCAGATCACTTTTCATTTATGAGTTGTGCATCTTTTTGATAGATAGCTTAGTAAAAAGTACCTTCTTGAAACACAGACCTGTTAATGAATATGTTATTAATTCCTGAACAAAGTCCCCCCAAACATAAGTAAGTGATGGGTGACCTTTGTGTTGTGAGCCTTAAATTTTCAACCTCATTGATGAGCTTTCAGAAGGAACAGTACAGAAAGGTCACCAACACATATTTAGCAGGTTCAGTTTCATCACTATGTACAGTGTTTCAATGTCACAGTAGATGTGATAGCACAGAAGACAGCATCTACATTTAAATATCAGACTGGAGAAGAGCAAAGCAAAACACTCACCTATAATTAAGTTTGGTTTGACATATTACAGTTGTAAAGACCATATTTTACCATCTAAACTTGGACTTGAATGTGAAACATCCCTCAACATAAAAGATTTCAAGTCCAAGGTTTAGGTTCAGATCTTCGTATAGTACGAAATGTGATTTTTGAAATGGGACTCTCAACATAATACGTGCTTCCCAATCAGAACAAAAATACTTTATAGCCGTTTCATATCAAATGAGGAAGATTTAGATTTTCAGTGTTCTTATGATATCAGTTACAAGTTCCTTTTCCCTTATTCTTCACAGAAGTCTTGACCCTTGGAAGTACATTCCAGACAAATGAGAGGAAAAAGAAAGTAGAAAGGAATATTGTCTGTCTAGGTGAAAGAAAATGGCTTGGGGTAAGATTTATATTTAAAACGATAAATGTGTCTAGTCAAATAAATCTACTTCATCTTCATTCAGCATAGTTATATGTAAACCTCTGGTTTCAAACTACGTAACAATGATGACCCTTCCAGTAAGGTGTCATTTCAATAAGGGATTTTGGGATCTAACACAGCACTACATTAATCCATCACCATAGGCTGATGGAAGATCAGAAAGATGACAGAATATGACTTCCAACAGTGGAACAAGTGCATTCAGGAGGATCCATCTGCAGCTTGTGTGGATCATCTCTGAAATATCCTTTAAATAGCCTTTAAAATCTGGGTAGGTTGGCCAAATTCTTAACTGGTCCCCATTCAGTTGACACTCTATGATAATTTGGTAAGGCTCCAGAATCATTAATATTATGGCAGTGTCCTGCAATGCTGTACTTGCCAATGAAAAAAATCTGAAGGAAGAGGTAATTATGCTCTCAAACGCTTACAATGTAATTTAAATGAAGATGTAAAAAAGGATCATAATTCAAAAGTTAGGAAACTAAGAATGTGGTAAATGGTAATAGGAGCATACAATATGTTGGTCGTCAATGTAGATGGATATATGACTTCACAAGAAGATTGGGAAGCTTAATTTATATTTGATCTTCAAAAAAGAAGTCATCATTAATTGCCAAGTGTTATTGCCATTATGTATTATTATCACTAATGTTAGCTCTAAGGATCAGTGATGAAAGGCACGATAAACCCAGGACGTATCTTAATAATTTAATTCATGTAACTATCTCTTAAAAAATAATTACTTTTAAGCTGTGAAGCTTTTTAAACAGAATGTTCACCAGTATTCACACACTTACTTTACACTTACCCTCAAAACTTCTTGCTGAAGAGTCTATACTTTTTGGCACCATGATCTTTGTAATGCTAGTCATCTTAAGACTTAGAAATATGGTGCTGAAAAGGAAATTCCATCAGATAAAATAAATTAACACAGAATGGAACTCAACAGATCAAATACAGACTGTCATCTAGACTCTCTTCATGGTGGAATGATAGAGGCATTTTTGAGGTAAAATCCACCTTATTTTAAAGGAGACATTTAGTACTGGTTGGAGAAAAAATGACATAAAATGCCTATTTCTCTGACATTTTTTAATGAATCTTGCACTGGATGCAAACAGATGTCCTGTGTTTCAAGAATCTGTCAAATAAGGAGATACAGCAGGAAGAAGCTGGAGATGCAAGATGAGATTGGTGTATCTGGCTAGCTGCAAAATCTGAAAAAAATAAACTGCAGGTGAAGTTGTATTACTAGTTTAAAATAAACCATATACATATGCATATTGAAAATTCATTTATTTCAGCATTATTTTACCACCACACATGTCATAAAAATTGGAGTGTTCACAGTCAGCCTGGCAGAGTTCATTCAGTGTTGGTGGCAGCAGTGCTCATTCTTGCTATATTTGTGTCTCACCTGAAACACTATTCTCAGAAGTGGAAGACCTAGATTTAATTCCTCCTCTGACAGAAGGACCCAGACCTGCAGCTACTGCTGTTGAAGAGTGTAACACTAGTTAACAGGTCATATACTGTTATGGTTGGAAACATCCTCCTCCTCTTTTGGTGAGACATGTCAGTGGATATGCAAAGGACTAAGTAAACAAAAGTGATTCTGAATTTCTATTCCTTTCTCTAGAGATGCACTTTTAGGACACGTGGAGAACAGCAACTTAGCTATCTCTGGACAGCCTATTGCATGGTCAGTAGGCCTTCCTTCTCCTTTTCTATTCCCTCTGGTAATTACCTACCATAACAAGTGCAGAAAAGCAGATGCCTTCTCTGAAGCATATTCAAAGACTCTGGACTTGATATTCCATATGGGCAAACTCAGATAGTTTCCTGATAAGTGTGTAGTATGTCTGAATAAACCCCTTAAGGACTACCACAATCTCTGTATTGAAAGGGAGCACAATCTATGTAGAGAATTATTAAGTCTTAGTCCAGGTGCTCTGAAGAATTCCATAGGACTAGATATCTACAAGATTAGACTTTATAATGCCTAATTCATTGCTCAAAGTATATGAACTGACCATCTCTCCACCATCCCATTAGTGTTTGATAAGTTTTCCAAGATTCTCAATACCATTTAAATGTTTTGTTTTTCCTGTTTCAGATGCATTTTTTTTTCACTAGGAATATGTGTAGTATTTTTACTCTGAGAAATGAAGATTTCTTATGAATGCTTGTGTTCCTGATTCTGTCAAGACACACCTCTGATCCTGTTTCCATGTTGGAGTAATCTGTGGGATGGGACAGAAGAACATAATGATGGTGGCTGACCATTTCTTCTCAACATGCTATATATGGAAGTATCCTCAATTTAAAATTGCCTTTTACTAAGAATGTTCTCATTTACCTTTTTAAAAGTTCGCAATGGAAAAATGTGAGGGGAGTGGTAGATATTACCCTCACAGAAGAGAAAAAAAAAAAAAGCAGTATGTAAATTTGAGAAATTTGACTGCTATTTTTAACCACAGCACAAAACTGGCAAAAAGTCTAATTAAACTTTTTTTTCCCCTTTTGCATCCCTTGCTACTGTATATGGCAAGAACAGAAACAATAACACTGAATTATTTAGAACCTCTTGTTTGGACACAACACAAATCTGCTCTTGGATAATAGTTGCAAAGGTGTTCATCTGACTGTCTCCCAAATATAGCTTCTTTTCTATTATACTGTATATTACTCACTTCAGCTGATGCTTTCATATCTCCCCCATGCCTTCTTCATTTCCATTCTGTTCTTTTGTTCTTAGCCTGTCTATACAAATCAAAGTGCGCACAATGAGCCCGGGTACCACTACCTACTTTTCTGCCTTTAACCTCTGTATTTTTTTCACACCCTCTTTGTAGATCTCACTGTGGATCTAGCAAATAGAATAAGCTACATTTCCCTTCTCTTCCACACCCACACATTCAGCATTAGGAAATATTTTATTGCTTGTAAGAATACTTCTCCATAGACTCTCATATTAGCAGCAGAATTAGAGACAAAGAATGAAACCAGCAAGGAATTTGTTGAAAGATGTTCAGTATGATCTCATCTGCAACTCAATTTTGATGGTGCAAATATCCCCAAACTGACAGTATAGTTTAGAACATAGAAAAGAGTGATATAAAATGCTTCTAGTTAGAGTTAACTTCCATTTTATGTGCAGTTTTCCTAATTGTTAATGACTAAACCAGGGGCAAATAATGGTGACTCATGCCCTAAATGCTTATGTATAGCTTTTAAATTGCTATAAGTATCACAAAACTCTAGTCTGAGTATTCAGTTATGGGAAAGGACATTTGATTAGTACCGCCACATTTACATGAACAGCTGATGTAATCATATGGCTGCATAACATAGCAATAGAGCACCTGGCAGTGCTCAAATTGGCAAAGCAATGGCATGGGTCTCTAAGCCCTCCAGACTGCAGACTGTGCAATGACTCCAGGCTGCAAGCTCTGTGTGGTGTGGGAGCAATTCAACTTCTTTCATTTCTTGGTGGTTATTCCTTATCTGGCCCTCTGTTTCTTTACTTATTTTCCCTTCCCTTGGAATTCTTGTCTTTCTCATGAAACACTTAATTCCTATTGCTAGCAAACAGATTATTTAATTCTACTTTTTTCAAAGTGATCAAAATACTTCATGCCATATTTAATACAAATGAACTGGTTCACAGATTTTAATCACATTAGCCGCTGACTGAATTAGGTTGAGTTTCCTGCAGCTTCTTTCTACTGCTAAAGTTATTTTTTTCATGTCTTTAGCCTACTCAGTATATTTAGTTTCTGACTCATTTCTTTAGAGCTCTGAATTCTTTTCTGACTCACTGGGAATCATTTATTCTGTTTTGGTTTCTCCAGGACAGGTTTTCAGATTTCATCTCTCAAATGTCATCACTAATGTCTCAAAGTTTGTTTACAAATGACTTTTTGTCTCACACAGAGGTACACTGATGTCAGAAGGTGCTTCGCCAATCAAAGCTATTCCAAAACTTCCATGTCCTAAGATACTCTCTCTCTCTGCAGCTTTTCCACAACTTGTTAATTAATGAATTTTTCGCACAGTGTGCTGATGGTTTGCTCTTTCCCCTAAGGAAAGAGGTTGCCCCTAAGCTTGCTTTGAATAAATGCAATATCATCAACTATAAGTATACAAAAGTAGCAGGAATCCCATGTGTACTGTCTGCCAAAATTAAAACAAGAATGAAATTAGTCAAAAATGATTTGAGGTATCATTAGTGAATGTGGCGTTCTACTTATTTGCCTTCTGGTCCTCAGAATCTAGGATGTACTTGGCTGACATTTCCATCTTGTTCCCTGCAAACATAACCGCAGAATTTTCATTTCACTTTTGAAATATGAATTTTTCCTCAATTTCTGTAATGGAACGACTTGGAAAATTTAAAAGAAAACATGCCAACATTATCATTATCATTATGAACTATGTGATAAAAATTATATCTGTATTATTAAAACCAACCACTATAAAAATTGATTACTGGCTCCCAGTGCCATTTATATGCCCTAATGTATCCAAAACATCTACACAGAGTTGACACGAATGACACAGTCTTTACAGGAAACCTATATTCTTCTGGAGTAGCAGCTGAAGGCAAGGTGAGATATCTGTCAACACATGAAATAACACTGACTATTTAGATTTACACAACTGAATCCCAGTCCCTGTGTCCACAATGCACAACAGCGTCTCCTCTAAGCCTCACATGTCCATGTCACAGTGGTGTTTTTACAGAATGACACTGAAGGTGTTTATCTATAGCCTGAGGAAGCATAAGGGCACAATTCAGTGCTTTGCAACACAATGTCCATTGGGACAGTGTTGGAAGAATGTGTAGGGTAGAGAGAATTCACATGTATCTCTTTCTCTGGAGCAAACTGTCCCCAGCACCACAGCTGACTTGGAGCGAAGCAGACAGCTCCAGAAGGGGAATAAAATGGCGTGACACACGTTGCAGTGCATGAGATCCAGGGCCTGGGTTTCAGGGTTGAATGCTGCATCATAGTTACTTGACAGCGTGGATGGTTAGAGACACCAAAGGTGAGGGCCAGTTCAGAGACTTCTCAGTCAAGACATCTCAGTTTAGATATCTACATTGAGTTACATACATGTGCGTTTCGGTGTTTCAAATGGTAGGGGCTCAGTTCAGTAGGTGCCTGGCAGTATTTAAGACACTAGAATTGTTGAGACTTAAACGTACGGCCAGGAAATACGATTCAGGACATATAGGGTATGTATATCCTTGGGGACTGGCAGCTGGTGAGATGACTAGTCTCTAGACTCCATTGAATAGATCTCTGACAACTATCATGGGAGTTTAGACAAACAGTTCCCATGCACCCATGCATGTAGGTATATTACAATGTCTTCATCTGGAATTAAACTCCTCTGGAGGACTTTTTATTTAATTAATATCAATCAGCAAATTCCATTCTGGTCAAACTTTAAAAAAGTTTCCTTAAAAAAGGAAATAAATGACTTGGGGAATTATTAATAACTTGGAAGTATGTGTAAATTGTAACAGGCAATTAAGTAGTGTCCATCTAATATAGGAACAAAAAGTAAAGACATGAGCAAAAATGAGAATATGTGCCATAGCTGTGATTATTTCACTTATCATTTCCTCTTACTCTGAACAACAGTTAAGCACTGAGATGTCAAATAAAAAAACTTAGACCAAAAATTTTGACAGAATTTCAATTCAGAAAGTTTCAAAACCTTGTATCCTGGGCTCCATCAAAAGCAGTGTCACCAGCAGTCTCGTCTCTGCTCTCTTGAGACTCCACCTGGAGTACTGCATCCAGCTCTGGGGGCCCCAGTACAGGAGAGACATGGAGCTGTTGGAGTGAGTCCAGAGGAGGCCACAAAGCTGATCAGAGGGCTGGAGCACCTCTGCTATGAAGACAGGCTGAGAGAGTTGGGGTTGTTCAGCCTGGAGAAGAGAAGGCTCCAGGGAGACCTTACAGCAGCCTTCCAGTACCTGAAGGGGCCTACAGGAAAGATGGTGAGGGACTGTTTACAAGGGCATGGAGTGATAGGACAAGGGGTAATGGCTTTAAGGTGAAGGAGGGTCGATTTAGATTAGATATTAGGAAGAAATTCTTCCCTGTGAGGGTGGTGAGGCACTGGAACAGGTTGCCCAGAGAGGTTGTGGAGGCCCCGTCCCTGGAAGTGTTGAAGGCCAGGTTGGATGGGGCTTTGGGCAACCTGGTCTAGTGGAGGGTGTCCCTGCCCATGGCAGGGGGGTTGGAACTAGATGATCTTTGAGATCCCTTCCAACCCAAACCATTCTATGATTCTATCAGATTTTCCCAGATGTAAATAAACAATTTAAAGCTGCAAAAAATATACAATGAATCCCTGATTTAGGATGGGATATCTCTGTTCTGTGAGTCAGTCACTTACAGAAAATGAACAGTTAGGATAGATATTTAAAATAGGCCACCTTTTGATAAATATTACATCCATGACATGCAAAATAGTAAAAAGTAGGGCGATTTAAGCAAGCATAAAATAATCCTTTTTAATACCAAAATAACGAGAAAGAATTTAAAAAGCCAAGATCTTAATGTCCTTCAAAAGGATGTAGTTTGCTTTGAAACTAGGTTGCCAAATGACAAATAAAATATACTTCAATAAGTTTAATGTGTCTTGGCCCTAAAAATAACACAAGTACACAATGAATGGATCAAAAAAATGTGAAAACCTTGAAAACTTGAGTTAAAAGTTCTCTTTAAAATCCTTCTTTCAAACTTTAGTTATTATGTAGAATCAATTACAAGTGCTTCTGAGATTCATAACAATAGCAGTAAAAAATAATTTATTGACATTAATTTTCTTTTCAGTAGCAGACCTTTTGTTTTCTGAGAAGTGGAAGGGACTGCTCACTCTGCATGTTGCAGCTGAAGAATATTTCAGGCTTTCCCATTTTGTCTGTTTCCAAACAATTTCCCATAGAGCCTGTTTTCAAACCAGTAGCATTTGGCTGGGTCCATATTAAGATGGCAGAATAGGCATATCTATTTGATATAAATCCTAACCAAAGAAAATACAATGTTTAACCAACTAAAAAGAAATCAAGTGAGTAGCATCATTAATGGAATATGAAAAATTGGTGTTATCAAACCAACATGATTTTTAAAATTAAATTAGGAGTTTGTTTGATAAAGTTAATAGTGCTGATAAGGTTCATTTCAACCTAGTAATTCACAATATTTTAATTAAAATTGAAACCTGAAAAAAGAGTATCATACAGAAATTAAACATCATATTAAGAATTGACTGATAGTTTCGAAATAATGTAAAAAGAGAATTAATGAATGTAATGTAACCAGATTCTACAGGGAGTAATCCTGGACCTTCTGGCATTTAACGTTCCTATTAAAGGCCTGGAGAAAAATTAAGATGTGTTAATCAATTCCAAAAACAGCATGAAGACAGATGAACTGCAAAATATAAAAAAAAATAGATGAAAGTTATGGAACACCCTGGATGATTCAGCAAGTTGGAAAAAACCTAGTGAAGTGTTTGAACATAGTCAAAATGTGAATTTATGTCTAGGAACAGAAGAAGAGGGCTGTATTTGTAGAATGGAAATATCTATTCAGACAATCAACGATTCCTGAAAAGGGCTTGAATCTTAAGATAATCCATTAGCTGAGCATAGGTTGTCGGGCAATGGTACGTTCAAACGCCTCTATATAAAGCAAAGTAGGTTGAAGCAGAATAAAAGGTTACCTTATCCCTGTGTTTGGCTTTGATTTAATTTAATAACTTAAAAAATAAGTTATTTAATAAGTTAAATAACTTAATAACTGCTGCTGTTAGATTAATTTTGTTTAAACAACAAGGAGAATGAAAAATTGATGATCATTCAGATAAAAACCTTCAAAATAATTAGAAAACATATGTATGAAAAAAAGTGGAAGAAATCAATCTGGTTAGTTCACTCGAATGAAGAACAACTTCTATGACTCATTCAATGTATGATTACTTAACAGAATAGGAGATACAAATGGACATGCAAATTGGGATTACTTCATTTAACTGGTCTACCATGTAGATATCTTTATCTAATCTTGTCACAAAAGGATCCTAGTAGCTTAAAAAATGTGTTCAGCATCAGCGAGACAAACATCTGTAATTGCTTCTGCTTAACAGAGGTGCCACTTTAGTAAAGGAGTGAACTGTGCTGCTAACTGTAAATTTATATAAAGAATTCAGACCTATCTTATACAGAAATTTTTATTTCTTTTAACTATAACAAGCTGAACAATGAAATAATGACACTGTTAATCTTCACAGAGGTTTATAGGAATAATCAAAAGAACTTTAACAAGCACGTTTCTTTCCACTGGCAAGTTATTGGTGCTAAAATGATGCTATATTGATACATCACAGAATCATAGAATGGTTTGGGTATGTAAGACCAGAATATGGTCCAACAAAAAGATAAAACTGTTTTTTCTTGTTTTCACGGTCCTCAATCTGACTGGACTTATTGTTATGAATAAGTGTTCAATTTAAATGATCCCAAAAGTAAATGAATTTTTAAACAACAGTTCTTAGAATAACATTGTGCCTACATATAGATCTAGTTTATTGGTTGATGCTGTAAAAGGTATGTCTAGAGTAGATTGCAGGAAGATATTAAAACAATTTCAGGCAATAAAGTTACCATAAGATTGAAATTTTATCTTCTAATACTTATTGTACAGAATTTGCATTGCTTTGCCCGTTTTTTCTTTTTCTTTAATATTCTAATCCCATGAATGGCAAAGGAAATCAAAGCCTTCTGTTCCTCCTGGGCAGCCAGATACCAATTTTATGTGCAACAACTCACAGTCATTATTATCTAGTAACAGTCTTTTGGGTTGATTTTAAAGAGATAGTTTTATTGAAGATAAGTCATTCTCGGGAGACGTCATCACTACACTTGGCCAGTCATTTGTATACTTGTATGTTGGCAGCTTCAGACAAAAGACTGAAAAATCAAAAGGCTATCCTTGTAAATGGTTCCTTCTTGCTCACACTCAAAGATGACATATTCTGGGAGGGATAAGCATATTGACTTTCACTCATTGTATCTATTCTGTTCTTATATAAAATTTTTTGTTCTCCACAATTGTCAATCAATCCCTATTCCATAAGAACATTTTCTATTTTGAAAAATATTAATCTCAGTCTTACACAGGCTGAGAGTGTGTAAACAATTAGGTTAATGAAATCGACCATACTTCATGTTGTACATTTGGCTTGTGGAGAAAATGTATTTTTGCAGCAGATTATCTCATGCAAGTCAGCAGCCGGCTTTGCCTGACCTTATTTGCTCTAGTTGAGAGGGCAAATTTTCACCTGTGTTAGAAGGATGGAAGAATGTTCACAGAGAACACTTGCTACCAGTTTCAAATTAGGGTTGTGTCAGAGAGGCACTCAGCCGGGCATGACTTGTGATATAAATATGTCCTGGTCCAAGAGAGAAAGGACTTTCTCAAGCTCAGAGGGAGAAGCTGAGTGACTCTTCAACTATCAAATTAACAACATTTTTCAAAATGCTTGTGTTTAAAGCTGTTTTTGACCCTCCCTCGTCTACACTGACACTATGTGCCTGTGGCAGATGAGGGACTCAAACTGAAATAAATGTCCCTACTGTGGCCTGACTCAGGCAGAGAGAATCAAGTAAATTAGGATTTATGGCTGACATGTTGTCCTTACCTGATCACATTATACATCAATACTGCAAATGTCTCCACCAGCGGGATAGCCATCATAATAATATGTTGACATTATGAGGGTGATTTTAGAATCGAGCTTAAGTTTTAATTTGGAAATTTCTTGACTTTGTAGATTTAAAGGTGACTTGTAAGTGACTTGATAGAGAACATAGTTAGCTAAAGATGTAATGCAGAATGCCATCTGTGTTCAAAGTTAGTTTGAAAGCCTGTGTACTGTGACTTGTCCAATTCTGCTGGTTCTCAGTCAGGTCCAGGGAGCAACTTGAAGTTTTAACCTAATCTTCACAGCATTTTAAGGTTTATTCCACAGCTATGAAGATCCTCAGCTTCCATAATTGCCAAGAAATGTGTGTTTTTCTGGGTCAATAAAGATCATGAAATGCAGGCTGTTGCAGAATAAGTGCAAATTAGAACTTTCTCATAAGTAGCAGTGCAGGAAAACCTGGAGAAGGATGGATGAATCTAGAGTGTGATCACTGTTAGGAAGAAAATCTTCCAATAGGATAAAACTTCCCTGTTATAGCCGCAACAATGTCACAGTATTCATATTCCCTGATGCTTTAATATTAGAAGAGATAGACAATCCATTTCTAAATGGTGAAATATCTCAGTATTCTCATTTTTGGCAAAAGGGTGAGTAAAAATTCACAGGATGTTTTCAAAGGCACAAAAAAAATGCCTTGTATTCCAGACTAATGAAGATTAATCTCCTTGATTTATCAGAAATAAGAACAAGGTGACTTGATTATGGTGTATAACAGAGTGAATGATGTTATTATGATGTTGGGATGTTAGGAAGATGGTTAATTAAGCATTTCAACACTTTTCAGACTGAAATGGAAACAGAAGGTTCAGAACTTATGGTAAAATGAAAAATTTGAAAAATTTTCCAAATTAGTTACTTTGAAAAAAATTACTTCAAATGACACTGGAGGTTTAAGATAAGTTTCTGACATGGATTTATGTTGTCATTTTTTTCACCTTATTTCACAATGTGTAAATATTAGTAGAATAAAATGATGCATCTTTGCATATCAGATTTTAAGATGAGGTTCATATCATGCACAAAGACCTAAATGTCATGAAAAATTGTAAGAATAGTAATTATGAAAAATATGACAAGCCATTGTATTCTGAAGTGATGTAACGTCATTTTGCTCTACTACATATCATTGAAATTCTGTAAAACAGTTATATGAAAGAAATGGTATTATGGATTTTGTATTATAATAGTATTTTATTTTTTCAAAAAATTTTTTTCATAGAAACAACTAAACAAACACAGTTTTCAAGATATATTTCATTCAACTCAATATCATAGTAATCATTTTCTCTACTCTCTCAGATTGCCTCTATGCCCTGAAGAAGAATATGTAGGTTTATCAAGCTAAAAAGAACCCACACAAGATAAAAAAAAAAAAAAAAAAAGCCAGCCGTTCTGTCCAGGATTTAATTATGCACTAACCAATAAGTAAATGAAAAGGCCATATAATCTAAATGTCATCCTAATTCTGCCAAAACCCTTTTCAGCTAACCTGAGTAAATCACACACATGATTACATTTGTTTGTACCTGACTGGAGCAAAATAAACTGAATCTTACTGATAAATCTAATAATAGCCTCTTTCTATTACTACTCTTACTAGGAATGAGGTCTGCTGCAAGATTAAGAAAGGGAGCTTTTCTACTATTCTTCAAATTGCTCTTCTGGGAAGAAACATGACATTTTTTTGTCTTCCTTTTCACTAATTATGAACTATATTAATTCCTTTCACAATATCTCTTGTGGGACACAGAGCCAGCCCGAATGAATAAGAGTTGCACACCTCTGGTAGCATTATGTGCTTTGGGAGCAGATGCTGCTGCTCTAGATGGGAGGGGGAGAGGAGTAAAGCTACTTTAGCCCATCCTCCCCAGCAAACCACAACTAACTGATAAATCTTCAGTTTTCAGTGGTGAGAGTTCACAGCAAATGGTTTGTAATCAATCCATGCAGTGAAACAAACAGAAGAATCATGCAAAAAATATTGAGTGAATCACAATTTCTACTTGAATGTCCTATAAGAATACGAAAGATTTGCTAGTGAATTGTCCTATTTACATTGTACTTTCAGACCCTGTCTGCTGGTGTGAATCATTTCAATAATACTGCGAGATAAAATCATGATTGTAATGCTCATTTCCAAGTACTTCAGAAGATACACAGAAATAGTTTGTATAATTAGAACAGATTACGTATATCAAAGTTCTCGAAATCATATTTGTATTAAGAATAGTTCTATGCTGTGACATTTACAGATTTTGCTGAAACCTTCAACATAGGAATGTGATACGTTAACCATAAGCCATGATAATCCCTATGAAAGACACAAATATTTTATTTACCCTTTTGAAATGGAATACTTCAGTGTTAGTTAAAATCTTATGCCTTCTCCTCAGTTTGTATAGAAAGTTATGTGGAAGTATACTAGCAATCAGTTCATGGAAACTAATGTATCAGGTACTTTAAATGAAGCCATTATTGGTTTCTTGGTTGTATTTGAATCAAATTACCAGTCCAAAAAATTACTATTTACATATAAACAAAAGAACTAGACTAGCTAAAGCAAAGTTATTTAGAAGTTAACCAAAGCTTTAATTTTCCTCCACATCTGCCAATTTACTAGATTAAACTGATAACACAATAAATAAATATCACAAAAGACTCAATGATGAAAACAAAGCCTCAATTTATAAAAAGTAATATCAGGTTTGCAGAATGTTCACTTAAAGCACATCTGATAGGCTTTTTGGTTTCCAAAATGAACAAATTTGATTCATTGTATTTTAGCTAGCAATTTTAAGATTCTTATTTGGCAAATTACAATGAGGGTAATAAAGACTGGCATTATACACACTAACTTTACCACCCGTTCTGAGTTTTAGGACATCAGAGAACACAGCATGCAGCTTATAAATAAACCAAATAAATTTTGGGGTACTTCATGTCAGACAGTTGCCTATTAAGTGAGCGCTTCCATAATTAAACACAGTACAATACATAAATGACAGATGGTGGCTGTTGACAGGGTTTTTTCCCCCACTTTGCTCAGAGGACTTCACGTTCTTCTAGTTTAAACAATAGGGCGATGTCAACAATATCATTAGGAAAAATCTGTAAACAAGCTGCATTTTCATCTGTTAGTACAGAACTCTGAAAGGCTTGATGTAAAGAAAACTTAAATATAGTTTTAATGTATATAATTCCATTTAGAACATGTTCCTAAAATAATCAATCAGATCTGATTACTGCATGTAAGTGTGGCTGTGTTTGGAAGCATAATGCTGTTTTATGCGACGGACTTGCATTATGTGACCTCACATCGTGACATCTGATGGGGCAGGCAGGGAGGTTTGGATTGCTGTCTTCTGAGGAGGGGGACCATTGCTAGGAGAAGCAGAAAAGTCTCCTCTAAATAGATGGGTTCTAGAAATGAACCAAATTTAGCACGCATTTGGGCAGAACTGCTTGATGTTAGGATTCCTGAGCTCAAATTCTGCTCTAGAAGAAACTTTCTGATGCTAAAGGCAACACTGAAACATTAAAATTATTTAAAATTTGAAATTATTTAAAAAGATTTATCCCAATCATTCTGGAAGACATGGAGGATGAGTGGGACATAGCGAAGGAACCAAAGAGACCGAAGTCATGGGATGTCCCTGATGACATTCTGTGAAAGCTCAGACGAACTATTTGCACAGTAGAGGATTTGTTGCTGCCCCTGTCCCAGGGAGGGTTGATACCCACTGGCAGAGATGTGCATGTGGGGGAAAATCGCCCTGTTTTTATCTTAATCAAAACATTTCACACTGAATATGGCTCCCAAGACACTGATTTCGCTATGCTAAATCTAAACAATGTTAGCATTATCTGCTAGCTAAATACACAACTAGGCTTTTTAAAATGTTTAGATAAAAAGCATGAAGCTATCAAATGTTTGGCAGATGTGTTACCAGTGACCAAACTCATAATAATCTGTTTTACCAGCATGGAGTTTGTTTAGTTACAACAGTGGTGCTGCTGACAGCGCGATACAGCTCGGAGTGTGATATAAAATGTCTTCTTGCTGAAACAATTGACATCATTTCCCCACAATAAACTGCTGCTGTTGTCAGTTGCAAGGTTACAACTACTGTCCATCAGATGCAGCATCATTAGTAGCCAGTTCCAGACCCTGCAAACCATCAGCAGCAGTTAAGGCAATTGATGGCAGATTCAACACAAACAAGAGCTATACAGTCGAAAACAATGTAATAGATCAGTAGTTTTGCCTTATGCTTTTTAATATACAGAACTGCAAAGTGAAGGGTAATTGTTACAAGGCTGGTTGAGCAAATGCCAAATCCGAGAACAAGGGACATGAACTTAAGCCGAGAAAGAGACAGCTACTAAATTACTTTGGTGAGAACGTCTTTCCAGACAGAAGAGCTGCAATATGAAATCAACCATCAATGTCAAATCTGGGACAGCTGGCCTATCTGGTTGCTTAAAACTGGATTGAAAAGGCATTTGTATGAAATAAATACGACAGAGTAAAGCTGCTGAAGTAAAGCTGAGTTTGTTAACTTTTCTTTTAGTTAACACTTCTGTTCTGCCTTTCAGATAAATGTCAGCTTAGTACAGTTCTAAAGTAATTTATCTGTGAGCTTTTCCAATATAAGGAATAAGCATAAGTGTATTGGTGATAACATTAAGTACTTGGCAAAAGGTAAACATTAATGCCTGTAATGTCTTTATTTTATGAGAAAAATATGCCATAATACAGGCCTCAAGGGAAAGGAAATAGCAAATGTAATGAGAATTTTCCATATGATGTATCAACAGCAAAGGTCAAAGAATTTTTAAATATTTTAAAGTTGAGAAGCCATCTCCCATGGGTCCTGGCAGGCAAGGGAATAAGGATACAGAATTAAGTAGCTTCTATAGTCTTCCCAACTATGGAAGTGGCTACAAACTCAATCCTTTTTTCCTTTCACTGGAGAAAGGATTTAATGGGCTTCCATAAGGGTCAACAACATCGAGACAGGGCAGTTGCAAAACCCCATGTCAGACTTGGAAGAATTAGAGGGGTTTGAGTGAATGTCCTCTTACGCCCAAAGTACTCGTGATTCTTAACCCCAGGGATGAAGGTTTTGAGACTGAGGTCTGAGAGAAGTCTGTTGACATGACTGATTGTAGGTTGTTAGTAATAGCAGATTAGAGTACTTGCTGTGTGAATTGCTAACACCTCAAAGGCTATTGGAGAGTTGTCTGTTCACCACATTGACTGTTCAGAACTGCCCAATTATAAATAAGCTCCTTTGCAGTCTAAATATCCATCTGAGGAAAATAAATCTACAGTGCAGTGGCACAGGAGATGAAATGCTAAGCTAAAATACTCCGTTGACTGTTGCTTCCAGTAATCAAGTGTCCGTGGCCTGAAGCATGTGTTATTCATCTGGCTATAAATGGACTAATACGACTGAGAAAGGTGAAGAAGTTGGAGGTTCAAGGCAATACTGAACCCTTGCCCTCCAAGAAAGAAGAAAACTTTTCAATGGATGTTTCCCTTACAACCTTTCCGTTGGAGTATTGGAGCATTTCAGTCTCAAAACCCCTTCTCAAACTAAAGAACACTAAAAGATATTTAGGACTTGATAAATGGGAACTGATTCTATTGTGCCCTGAGGAGGGTGAAGCTTTCTGTAATGCTTCTGTAAAGGTCTTTTTCCTTATTTATGGTCAGGGTAAACAGAATATGTTTATAGTCACGTTCATAAAGATGTTAGCAGAGAAAAGATGGGAGTGAAAAATCCATCTTCAGATACAGAGCCAAAAATAGATATCAGGGAAATAGAAAAATACATGCATCTAATACATATCTAAAGATTCAATGATATTTACATTTACATAACTTGCAAGCACCAGAGCTGAGTGAAATCTTTATTCATTTGTGCACAAAGCAAAATATGGGCAGAAGTCACAGGGGTTTGGATTAATTTATTTTGTGAATGGAAGCAAGATATGGTGGTTTGAGTAAAAAGGATACACTAGTCTTTCAATTAACAATAAAACCCTGGTCTTTGACAGCCATTTGAAGATAGTAATTTGAAAATTAACAGATATGTATTCTTGTGTATAAATCTATTTATAGTTAGATTATGCAATGCAATAAGCAATAATAATCTTTACATGGATCAAGGAGCACTTTTTAGGGTCATTCTAAACGTTTATTACGAATGATTGGTTGGCATAAGGGATTTAGTTATAATTCTGCAAATAATTCAACTGTATGATTTTTTTTTTTAAACCAAATTGTTCATTATTACATCCACACATTTTGCTCCAAATATTACTGCTTTCATCTAGATACATGTTTTTCCTGGTATATGGTTGCCTAGACTGAGTCTCATGATATTATTTCTTTAAAGATTTCATTTAGAAAACTTGAGGAAAGATTTATATATATATAAATAAATGGCAGTCAGTGTTAAAATACTCATAAAAATATTCTACATATCAACAAAGCAATGTTGTAGATAAACGCTCTTACAAATATTGCCTCACTTTCCTGTCCCACAAATGACAGCATCAGAGAACACTCTGTCCCTAAGCTCATGGTAGTCATTCATGATCCCTTCTCAGCTGCTGGGCTGAATGAAGGCCTCGAGAGCTCAAAGAACAAACCTCCACCTAACTGGAACAGACCAAAAGACTCAGTAGCCTGTTATAAAGCTCAGTAATGGGTGGACAGAGATCCATGCCCTCCTACTGCACCATACTTAAAGCATGAGTACTGTGGGGAGTAGTCTTTTTGTTTTCAGTGCTATGGTCATCTGAATACCCTGCGACACATGACTGTATTTTTCTTGCTCAGGATGTGTGGAATCTAAAAGTGGGTTGTGACTGGCTGTCTGTAACCGAGTGAATTAACAATATCAGGGAATTTTCCCAAAGCACTCATTTCTGTTACTGCTTTCACTGAAATAATAAGGGGTGGTTTGTTTCAGTTTGGTTTTGGGTTTTTTTTTTTTTTTTTTGAGATTGGGGGTGAGGGGGTTTGCAGCTGATGGGAGAAGTGTTGGACCATTTTACAAATTTTACCTTTTACAAATCTCACTCATTTGTAAAAAGTTCAATATATAATGAACATAAGAAATGTGGATATGGCAAATGTTACCAAAGGCTTGAAGGGGAACTAATTTCTGTTTAAAGAAGGTTGCCTTGCAGACAAGAATATGGAAGTCCTTATGCTGGATAAAGAAAAAGCAAGAAATGTCAAGTTTCTGCTTCCTCTTGGTTAGAATAGATATCTTGTCCTTGTTTCTAGGATTAACTAGGTAACTTCTATTGTGCAGTCCTTAGAACAAAAACAGAGGTTACATAAGGAACAGAAAATATTTTAAATACTTGTCTGAAGAATCAAGTGTCCTCCTGCTGTTCTCAGGACCTTACACCTTCCTGGCTGCTCAGTGGCCCAGCTTTGATGAGACAAGTGGACAGTGCCACGTATTTCGCAGCCTGTAGCTTAGGATGTATTCCCACCATATGGGAAATTTGACTCCTCTCAGGTCAAAGACCGTTTTGAACCTTTTCTCTTTCTGTATGAGAGTCCTTTTTACTGGGACACCAGAAAATAAATCAAATAAATCCCTACCTTCCCACATTCCCAAAGGAAAACTGCCCAAAGTCCTAGAGTGTCTTCACACTGAATCCCAGGTCTCGGAGGCACCTATTCCATGGCTAAAGGTTGATGGTAACTTCAGAAACAACAGGAGAGTTTCCAAAATGTCCCTCCCCAACACTTTCCCTTTTGCTGGTTTGCATCTCATTTTCTGGGAGCTGCAAACCCTGTTTGGAAAATCCTTTGTTTCTCTAAACATTGTATAAAGAAATATAACTACCTAGAATGGGACATTTCATCATTGAAACTGTTTTAAAAGCAAGCTAGTACCTGACACAGCAGCCACATGGGCATGCATTTCTAGATCTCACCAGAAACGTATTTGACTTCTAAGGTAATTTTTGTTCTGCATCAGTATTTATAAGTTATGATGTTATTAGCTCTCTGACAAGTTCCCTTAAAAATAATTAAAAATAATTACATTGATGCATAAGTAAGTTTAGCTTTGAAAGAAATAATTGAGACATATTTGGCAACTCATTTTCAACAGGGGCTTGGATTTTCCATTTACATTTAACCTTTAAAACCTGTGATCCATATTTTCTTTTAACAAAGTCACAGAGAAGCATCTGACCAAATAATGCATGCCCTTCACTTCAAATAGCAGAGGAGACCGTGGCAGCTGTTGAAGCAAATTGTATTATGTTAACTGGGAAAGTGATGAAAAAGGTGTATGTGTTCCTTCAAGATCTGTAATAATGAGGAAAATACCTTCTGTTTTCCATCATCTATCTGTTTACTTCCATTATATTTAAATATCATGTTTCGATTGCATGTAAAAACTGTCAATGAAGATTAAACAACTTTACACTGATTTTAAAATCCATTGTTCGAACTGACATCTTTCTCTTCACACTTTCCCATAACATTCAATAGAAAACTAAACAAATGTAAATGTATGGAAAGAAACAGACTGTACTATGAATTATAGATATTATTGTAGTGACATCTACAAATCCTCCCTTGTCTTCCCTTTGCCTTTGCCTTTGCCTTTGCCTTTGCCTTTGCCTTTCCCTTCTTCTTCCCCTTCCCCTTTTCTTGCTTTTACTTTCTTTTTCTCTTTCCCTTTCTTTCCCTTTTTCCTTTTTTCCTCTTTCCTTCTTCCTCTTTCCTTTTTTCTTTCATTTCACTGAATCTGCTTCAGATCTAAAAAGCATCAGATGGAAATAGTTTGAGAGAAGGCTATAACTATTTGATAAATGTGTCACAATCAATCTAGACAGAATTCTTTAGCTCAGGCTTCTAGTTAGGGAAGCCATTCTTCCCTCTGTCAGCCCAAAAAGTGATCATTACATATTATCCTCTGCATCTAAGCCTGAAGTAACGGGTCTTTGTACAGCTCATTAGAGCTGTTGCTCCAAGTAGCTGTTCATTTATCACAAAATCCATGGACATTGGCAAACCCTACTGGCCTTTCCAGGGCTACTTGACAACTGCAAAGAAACTTTCATTTCCTTTTTGTTAGAACACATGATTTAAACACCTCACATAACAAGCAATTTATTATTCCTTGTGCATCTCATGGTATGTCTTTGAGGTCAAGGTAGGGGTCAACAGCCTAGCAATGTACATGATGTAGGAGGCACAAGTGGCAATGTAGGGAACACAGGTGCATTGCTGTCCAGACTTTGTCTACAGTTGAAATAGACTGATACAGCTCTGACTAGTCAGAATATAATGGCACACAATCATAGACTGGTTCAGGTTGGAAGGGTTCTCTGAAGGTCATCTGATCCAACCCCCCTGCTCAAGCAGGGCCACCTACAACCAGTTGGCCTGGGCCATGTCCAGATGGCATTTGAACATCTCCAAGGATAGAAACTCCACATATTCAATTTCACACTGTTGATAAATGAAAAAAAAAACCAACAAAACATATAAAAGAAGATAAGCAACATGAAATCCCCCACAATTCCCCACAATTATTGATTGCATCGAGTTAGTGCAGAAAGGCAGCAATTTTGTGATTTTTTTTTTCTCACTGCTATTTGCTATTCTTCCTATTATAGTAAGCTGTGAATGCTTATTGGTATGGGGGAGTACTATGGAGAACTTTGTCCTGAAGTGGACTGCTTGCTATACCATAACAGGATCAAACAGGGCTATACAGCTCTATTTTAGAGTGAGCTTTACTTAATTGGCTTTTTACAGTTTTATTTTATTGTTGTCTTCCAGAAAGGGTGAAGGTTGTGCAGACATTGCAAATCATAGTTGATAATCTGATCAGGATTTATTTTAATGTTTCATTTCTAATGTCCATCACAAATACACATAGTGATTGGAAATCATTACTGATTCACTTTATCTCCTTTGGGACACAGTTTGGATCACAAATTCTGGTTTCATCAGCGAAAAATGTTATAACCTAAGAATATAAACTGAACTTTAGTTGTTTCCTGACAATCAATAACAGGAAAACAAGCATTGAATAAAATCTTTGTCCTAAGGATAAAAAAAAAAATAATGTCAGGCACTTTAACCAACACCAAGTTAGGGCTGTATTCTGCAGCAGGTCAATTAAGCTCTACAGTACAGCTTCTTCTATCAACAGCCAGACATTCGTAAGGATTTAGTAGAGTTGCTTCAGGCTACTCCAAACTAATGTTATACAAACATAGCTGCCTTGTGAGAACCTTCCCAAATCTCTGCATCCCCTATTTGTACCTATATTGACAGATTCTATTTTTAGCCTGAATTTCTAAACCCAGATGAATAAACCATTGTTCTCTTTTGTTATTCTTTTTTGCACAAATGATAATTTATCAGTCTCCAATCAGTTGTTACTTAATAAATGCAAGTCTCCCTTCCAAGACGCCACTGTCTATATATCTTGTGAAAGATTACAGCTGGAATTCTTGAATACCTACTTATCCCCTTTCTCTTATTCTCTCTCCTTTGTTGATGGTGCACAATGTTAAAAATCAATATAGTGATTAGTCAAGGAACAATCTATTCTATTCCATTCAGTGGCTAAACATGTATCTCTTTTTCTTTTTTTGTCCCCTTATTTTTTGAAACATTTACTTCATTATAAAATGCTAAAGAAAAAGAGATTTAGACTAAAAGCTTGTGCTGGTTATTGTATCAGGGGAAAAAAAAAAAAAAAGGAAAAAAGGAAAAAAAGCCAACCCAAACAAGTAAAAACCCCCAACACACTGTATGAGAGAAAAAGGAAAAAAAAAAAAAAAGAAAAACAAATACCCCACACATTTGCAGTGGATTAGGAAACAAAAGTAATTATGTGCACCAAGTAAGGTTATTTGGACTTTTTTCTTCCATAGCAGTGCTTACAAATTGGGCAACCTCTTTATGGATAGACTGTTTCAACCGCCTTTTGTATGAAAGCAACAGGACTCTCTTCCCTACTTCTCTCTCTGATTTTGCCTGACACTAGAGATTTCTCCTAGTTGTCTTCTGGCAAGCTCTATTCTTTTGAAACTAGTCAGCTTTAGTGTAGGCAGGATGGCACCTTCCCATTCCTGGCAGCTGCCAAAGCTCCCTAAAAGGGGACTTCTCCTCCCTCAGAGTGCTGGGTTGGTCTCAGCAGCTTGAGGCATTACCTTGGGCAGCTCAGTACCTTCACCAGCTCCTCTACAGAGGACCCTACAGCATCCTAAATCCCTCTCTATGTCCTGTGATTAATTTTGCAAAATATTTGCTGTTCCTGACTGTGCGTGACTTACCGTGTTATCCTAAAGAACTACAGTCAGGTGGGGCCTTTCAACCTGATGCATATCCAAGAGGCATAGTTTTTCTTCTTTTGTTGAAGATGCAACTGCAAGTTGATCCTTATGATCCTTCAGATATGGGAGAAATCTTATTTGAAATCTTGTATAAATTTGGCCGTCTGCCTCTCTATATCCTTAATGAATATCTCTATATCCTTCCCCACCTCCAAGATTAATATACTTAGAAAGGAACATCTGGGATGACTGATATATCACACTGAAGGAGGCTTTTTTCAGAATAAGGGGAAATAAAAAAAAGCCAAAACTTTTTTCCAGAGAGGGGCAATGGTTAGAGAAAATTAAGCCTGCCTTTGTGTATGCTTAGGCTGAAGTGTACCTGGAAGAGTTTTTTTCACTACAAAGGCTATGAGAAACTTCTGAAATTAGAATACCCTTATTTCATGATAACATCCTTGCTTTTCCTAGGGACTGGGAGTTTATAGTGGTAGACAGACCACTGCCTTTACGTGTAATTGAAGTTGTAAAGATATCAACTGTCTAGACCCAAGTTGGAAACAGAATTTTCCTTTTTTTTTTTTTTTTTTTTAACAGCTTGACAGTTTTGTTTAGGACACGGGTGCAGATGACCAACTGTGATCTGTTGCTACACTATTAAGACATTTCATGGTGTTACAGGAGGGAAAATGGTAATAATATGTATGTAGATTATTAAGTATGACTTTTATGATCAAACTAATAACATGGAAGGTGGTAGAAGTGAAAGATATTATGGATAGAAAAGGAGGTACTAGCTTAACAGAATTGCTGACCAAATTACCAGGGCAGCAATACCATAAACATCAAATAAAGGTATGAAGTCAGGAAAATCAGGGCAAATGTGGAAAGAGTAAACAGGGATGAGGTCTTTGTTACAGAGGGGATGATGGTGATGAAGAGGAAGAAATTTGAAGGGGAAAAATCAAATGTAAGAGACAGTGAATCATATATCAAAAGCTTTCACATGTGACAGTCAGGCAGCCCTGTTCCGGATGACCACAGCTCAGACCATGACAATAAATATACTGTTGCTCTGACAGTATGGATGTCCACCTTATTTCTGTGGTCAGGATATACCTGGGCTGTTTTCCCTTCCACTGGTTGCGTTCCCTAACAGTGCTACTAAAAATGCTATTAAAATTATTAAAAATTAAAATAATAATAATAAAAAAATAAAATAAAAATTAATAATAAAATAGAAGCAATTTAAAGCTTTTAATATTTTGGGTATTTCTCTAGTTTGGAGAGAACAAAATCATTCTTCTAATTCTCCAAATTCAGTAACAGTTTTGGTCCCTCACTGCCCCTTTTCCCTTGTCTTACCCATGAGGACACATGGGATTCTTTCAAAATAATTAATGCATCACAGTAAAAACCTACAAGAATATCTCTCAATTAATACCTGCCGCACTTTCCATGTGGCTTCTAGTAGCACATTTTAAGCCTGTATTTTTTTCTTCCAAGCATTAAAACATCTGTTATTAAAAAAGTATTCCTGGAGAGTAAATGAGTACTCCAGTCAGGTTTTTACCTGTGAATCACAAGGAAGAGGTGTCAACAAGTAAAATCTGCTGTGGTCATGCAAAGAATTCCTTCAATGCGTTAAGAAGATCATGAAAATCATTAATCCACATTTTTTCTGCACTGATCATGGGCAGAACTGAGAACGGACTTACATGCTCAATAGCATCTCACGCTATTCAGGTTCCTGCAGTCACATATATGTTTGCAGAAGTCAAGACTGTAGGAATGAGTATAACGAAATCATACTGCACCTCATTCATAAAGGAGTGAAATACATGGTGAAACTTCATTTGTTCTTCACCATCTTATGGTGACAGAGATCCTTCACTCCTGTCTACTGCTACATGGTTTTCCTGACAAATTGTAGGCCTGTACATTATTTTGCTCTTTAAATTTTAATTTTAAACCACCATCAATCAATGTAATTACATGAAAAAGCCTCTGTCAAGCACACGAAAGTTTTATGTGAATTATTGCTGGGCCCCTATAACACTGTAACATTTGAATTTCACTCAGATAAGATTTCCTCTAGGTCTCTTCTGGGTTACTGAACACAGAAGCAAAGCATAACATTTCCACTGGGGTTTCTGTGCACACGCTGAAATTCAGTTTCTCTCTCTGCTGGACGGTTGCAGAAACACAATAGCTGCACACTAATAACTTGTCACAACTATTCAGTCTCCCTGGCCACAAAAACATTGGTGGCTGAATAACTGAGCAGGGAGTATTACAAATTCTAGTTTTTTACCAAATTCTAAATTAACAGAGAAGGAAATATTCTGGTGACTTTAAATCTCCCATGCAACCTCTGCAGCAGATGGTGTGCAAAAGGGAAGGCGCTGGGAGCATCTCCCCAGCACCCCATGAGCATGAACCCCTGAGGCACAGAGCAAGGAGAACTCAGAGGTCTCTGAGGCCAGAAATTATTATAACTGTCCTCTGATATCACTGCCAGCACAACATCGGCCACTAAATATAATCCCCTTTGTGGATCCCAGCGGGTCTGACTGACCTATGCAGGCAATCTTAACTCAAAAGCACCGAGGGGTTGAGATCACTCCTACTCTGTAGATAAACAGGTCTAGTGGTTAAATAATCCTACTGGTTTGCCACCAATAAAAAGGCATGTTTAAACATCTTTGAAGAGTAAAGAATACAATCTGACAATCTAAAAACAGAGAATCTCAGACTGAAAGCCTGGAGTCAGCGCACTGGAGACAAAGTATTTTTATTAAGGTGGGGAACAGAGAACTTATGGGGGATATCTGCACTCCCACACCATCAAACCAGGGTCATATAGGCCTTAAAGGACCAGCTACCTGCTATCTTGATCAAAGGATGCCATTCTACATATATCACAGCAGAAATGAGCATGCACGATTCAAGAGGGCGTGGACAAATAAATCTCACAAATCTGAGAAGTGGAGTCAGCTGCAAGTGAGGTTCAGTGGAATATGATTAATGGTTTAAAACATTCAGTCTTGTGCAGAAAAATCAGACCTACTCTGCACATCATCTGATAGGCAATTATGTTTAAATAATTCAGTGCTATCACTTAAAGGTGAAATCAGCATTTTCTTGCATCTGAGTTTCTAAGTTGTCAGCAGGTTTCTATTAGTAGGTAATGTAGTCCAGAAGTCCTTGCTCATTGAATGGATCTTATTAAAGCGGTTCATATTCTTTTTATATGTCATTTTTCTTTACATGATCATTTTAGTAGTTATCTGAGGCTCTAGTACTGTTCATTTTCCATATAATACCATTGGCAACTGAGACAAAGACATAAGGGAATTATACTTTAACATAAGAAAGGACAGACCTTATTCATTTTGTGTGGGATCAATAGCTTCAGTATGGAATACATTATGTATTTATCATAACCAAGTGCCTTCTGTTCTATATACTAGAGAATATTTCAAGGCAGAGTCATAGAATCCAAGACCAAAAAATAGCAAAAGAAATAGTCCAGCCTGATAGCTCTTGCTTTTACTTCTAAAATACACTAAACCTGTTTATCAAAATACCTTTTGAATGGATTTTGACTTGCAGGTTTGTATACAAGCTATATACAGTGGATTCCACATAACATGGCACATTTAAGCTAGGAAGTTTTGAGATCTGTCAGCAATCAGCATTCTCCTCACTTCTCGATTTAGGTCAGACAGCAGGCTGCTAATAATACAGATCATAGTCTGCATGGTAAATTTTCTTCTTTTAATGCTAAAATATTTATCAAGGTCTCAGATCTCTAGATCCAGCAATGGTAACTTCATTTGGAAGAAAGACATTTTCTGGCTGAAACAGTGTTCTCTGATCATATTTTCATCTCTTTTCTTCTTAGCAGGAGACACATAAAATAATGAGGTTTTTATCCTTCTAGAAGCTAACATAAAAAAAAAAAAAAAGCCTATACTTAAACTCCCAGCTGAATTAGGACTTTATATCTTAAAGCAATTATGTTATTAAATCCCAATTTGTCAAAACATATAATTACTGCACACATCTCTTCATCTATAATGGAACTTAGAAGTACACTTTCCTGAAACAGGGTCACAGAGACAGTCATCAATATCCATTTAATGTCACCCTTACACAAGCTTATTTAAACCTTCAGTAAACAAATGGACCAGACTCTACACTTGGTTAGTCTTCAAGAGCTCCAGAAGAACAGTAAGCTGTCCTTTCATGATCTCAGAAACAAAAATATGAACATTCTTTTTTCAGCTCCCTTACAAGAGTTTTTAATATTAATTGCTTTTAATCAGCCAGAACATATCTAGTATTTGTATTAAGAAAAGTTTATGCATTCAGTATATATATACACTGAATTGAATAACTGTGTTTAAATTGCTACCATTACTCTCCTTCCGTTTTGAGGATCAGGATCTATAATTATGAACTCAAATTATTTTAATTAAAACATCATTAGGTTCTGAAATTAACATATCAAATGAGAGGTGGCATTTTGTGAAAGAGGCAAAAACACAGTTTCAGATGCAGCTCTGCACACATCCCATGGTGTGTGCCGCCATAAATTCCGTGAAGAAAATGTCACTGAAGGACTTGTACTGTGTAAGTACAGCAAAGGGCAGACGCACTGGAGGGCAGATCAGAGCAGCATACATCAGCAGGGTGCAGAAAGCATAGGGCCTTGATTAAGGCAGAAAAATTAACATCTTGCACAGTCATAAAAGCCACCTTCATGGTGTGATTCAGCTTTTCAAAGAGAAACTATGCACATGCATTTTTCCACACTCTGATTTACTGTCAGTAGTTGCTGCCACTGCACAAACCACTTTGTTTTATGAGTTATTAGGTAAGGGCAAGCTGATTGCCTCATGTGCCCCAAGGTCATCACAGTCATGGCCCTCTGCACTGTATCTGTGGTGTTGGGGAGCAGGATTTGGAGTACATCTACAACTGTATCAACCCATGTCTTTAGACTTTGAAACCAAGTAAAAGAGCAGTACGAGAAGCCTCAGCTTTGTTCCACCAATAATACCAGCCCTTGTTTCACAGAATCAGAGGATAATTGATCTCTGGAGATCATACGGTTGAATGCCCCAATCATACTTGGATTGACAGGACCTTGTTTGGTCAAGCTTTAAATATCATCAGGGATGGAGATTCCACAATCTGTCTGTGCAACCTGTTCTGTGGTTTGATCACCATCATTGTGAAATCAGAATTTTTTATTTCCTACTTTTTGGTTTTTCGAGAGCTTTGTTGTTTTCTGTGGGGCTTCATGTCTGGAAACTTCTCTAGAAAATATTCTTTGTGCTTCTTCAAATTCTTCATTCACACTCATTTCTAGAACTGAAATTTCTGCATCTAAGCGATATGTTGTTTATCTCACCACCTTTGGGTTGAGCTTTGAGTTGAGCTCCTCTGTACCATAAGTGAAATAGGGTTCAGGCATGGACTCAAACATGGGCCTGCTGTTGACTCTACCATTTAACTGTAACCACATTCCCTCACATGGTTTTGCTTAGGTTAGGCAACAGTGTTCCAGGCAGGGATGGGTTCATAAGATGGAACAGACCAGGATTCTCACCAGAGTCAAGGGTTATGAGAGGAACATGGACTACTTATGATAAATCTGACATGATAAAGTCTTCATCTGGTTAGAATTTCTAGGGATAATACAGGATTTACTTTTACAAGTATACATAGTCTGAAGCTTCCATAACTAACAAGCTAGTTTATCACACTTAAGTGCTCATGTTCCTCAAAGATCACAAAGAAAGTGCTGAAAATTGCCACGCATTCCATATGTATGGAATAATAGTGCAGACACATGAGTTAGACAGGGATGACAAAAGAGTTTATAGGCTATTTAAAGGCCTAAGAAAACATCTGGACCTGCTCTTTCACAAAGTAGGGCATAGGATTTTGGAATCAAGTTGGGAACATATTTACTGAAAAGCTTAATTAGAATCTCAGTCTAAAAGATGCAAGAATTCCACAGCTTAAGAAAAACAAATCCTATAACATTTGGTTATTGCAATTACACTTCTGCTGAAATCTTCTTAGGACTGCACTACCTCATTCAGTGATTGATGACAGAATCTCTTGTGAAATGGTGTCTGATTTCTATAGTAATAGAATCTGTTAGCAGTGACCAAATTTATGAGTTCTACTCTTATCTGCAGAAAATATTGAAAGCCTTGAACACAACTCTACTTCCTCTTATCTCAGCTTTTGAATCTTCTTGATAAAGAGTATTTTAAGGTGCATAGATGTTAAAGTAGGACTAATTAATATGTGCATCCTCCAAAAAAAAAAGGCATAATCATTTCTAATAAATTGTGTAAATTTCTATCTTAAAAATTAATCTGATCAGAAATAGTGAATCGTATTCACTATTTCTTAATATGATAGCTATTCAGATTGATATGGACATTCTCAGGCACACCATTTTGTGGGATCAGCTATACACTGGGGTTGTGATACAAAATTGGTGAAAAAGCTTTTTAAACCACTTCAAACTTCTTTTAAAAAGCCAAAAATACACAAATAATATTTGGATACTAAATGTTATTTAGAGGCCTCTGCCTTACTATACTAAGAGAGAGAACCTTTCTAGTTTTTAAGAAAGTGTTCCTTCAGAATGGAAAACAGGATGAATTGCCACTTAAGAATTTCTCCTCTCCACTTCGTGTTTTGAAGGTGCTTTCCCATTTTAAACAAATCCTTACTTTTTTCAAAAAAAACCTGAAGGTTCAGCATTAAATTCTGTGCCTGTTTCTAAGTCACTTTCTGCAGTAACACTTATAAATAGGTGTAAATAGATTTGGTGGCATAAGTAACATTTTTTGACACTCTCTCTCTTCTATTAGCAGCTGATACTAATCATATTTTTAATAAACTATGTCTTGACAGAATGTCTTGCATAAACCTATTCCTCTCTACAGCCTTGAAGCTAATATTTACAGTATGTTTTCTTTCAATCTAATTCCAACAGCAGGTTAGCATACGTACCCCTGTTTACCCCTGTCACAGACATGGGGTTAATGGGGTAGAAATAAAAATCTGTCTAGGTCACAGTGCTAACAACTCTCAAAATTTAGGGCAAATCACAACTGATTTTTTTTTTCTTGAAGTCCCATGTCCTGAATTCGTATGATTTATAAGGAGACAAACAGTCTCTTTTGGAACATCAAAGTTCTAAGTCCAGTAGACGCAGAGAAAAACTAGAAAGCACAGCCAAAGTGTACCTGAAAGGCTCATAAACCAACAAGCAAATAAATGAATATTGATTAGATCAGTGTCATATCATTTGGAGGAGCCTGGCAGGTTTGGAATAGCTGGATAGAAAGGCTTGGATTGCCTGTGGGGGAGGAAAAGGGCACACAAACTATTACCTTAGCATATAGCTCCTTAATGCAGAGGTCCCTGAATCTATTACAGTTCCAAGGCATGCAGTGGGGTTGTATGTAGGGCTGGTAAGGGCACTCATTTGTTTTTACTGTCATAGATACTAGTAGATTTTACACTTATCAGTGATTGATTGTAGCTAGTAGAATGTCATTCAGGGATCAAGGAAATTAGATGTGACAATTCTTCGGCTGTCAAGACTTGAACTTTCAAAGACTGATGGAGCAGTACAATGAGTAGACAAGGACTGAAAGATGTCCACTGATAAAATGACCTCATTTCCACAATGATGTAAGGGTCTAGGGAAAGAAGCTTCACCCTAAACTATCCTCTGCTTTCAGGATGATTATGTGAAGCCTTCAGAATGTCAGCGATAAATTCTTTATATATTCAAACTTACTTATTTTACTGGTTCCAAACCATTGGTGAGCTATTGGGTCTGAGAAAGGCATGGAATAGTGACACTGGGGAGGTCCAACATTTCCATTCTCCTGAGGCAGCCACCTGTGTGCTGTGTTGTCTTAAAGAAGGAGTAAATTGTTTTGTGCCTGAAGAACAATGCTGCTACTTTCCTTCCAGAATAGCAGTATTTTGAGATCTTTGGATATGATACAATTCTTTCTAAAGTACAAAATTATTAATAATAATTAAACAAGTCAACTGTCCTAAATCAAAGCGTTGTTCCAATGCTTGTTGCCATAGAAATTAAACATCTCAAATCCTCCATACGTTATTCACTTCCAATACAGCCAGTGGACTTTTCATACTAATCAGTACCTAATTTGAAGTGTTTAAATAAGTGTTATACCAGTCCCTGAATGGCAGTATTACTGAAGACAATTCTGTTTTCCTGAGCAGACTTTCAATTCAATAAGAAAAATGCTGGCAGTTTGAAAATGGGAGGCTATGTTTCTCTAGTGCAAGAAAATAAATAAACGTGTTTATTTAATTCAGTACTGTTTTGGTTTTTTTCATTTAGTTCTTTACAAACCAGAGATACTCAATAGAAATTTTGATTCTAGTTTTTGTTAAGTGAAGATTTAGTAAATATAAATATAAGCTAAATTAAATGTAAAGATATCTTCAAGGTAAGGGGAAAAAGAGCATTAGTTTGTGTGAGGATCTTCATAGTATTTCCAAAGTGGAAGTCAGAGAAAACAGTGTGGGACCCACCATGGTTTTATTTCAGCCTTTAATTAGAGCTGCCTTTTCTGACGCAGCCTCCAAGGGACCTCTCTGCACATCTACTGCTTCTTACCCAGCAGCTCCCACAGACCCACTCTCTCCAACTAGCCTCTGACTTCAGCAAAAACCTTTGTCAATTGTTCAGGTGCAAGTGTGTCAATCAGTGCGGGCTGGCACCTCCAAAATTTCCTTTCTGAGACTTGTTGGCAATGTACAGCAGTGAGGCTGTTTCTCCAGAACAAAAGCAGATTCATAATGCTAAAGGGAATACAGAATTCAGAGTAAAAACTGAAACTTATACTTTACTAATTTTTAACATCTAGGTTTTTAGTGATCTAATTTAACCTTGGGATCTTCCATCTGCCTATAGTTTCAACAGCTATTTGTGAGCTGCAGATCTTCACAAACTGTTCCTCAGCTGCTGGACAGGATTTGGCACTTTTTCCTTGTTTCCCTTTCCAAAGACCAGCGATGTTCCCCTTAGCCATCATCAGCAGTGTTAGGATCAGTCACCTCCATGGTTATTTGTTTCAAAGGATGCTTTATATTCCTGCTGTTGTTTTGCCATTCACGCCTAATTTTGTCAAGTCCTTTTTATCTATCTGAATTCAAACTGGAAGATATCAGACTGACTGAGGTGTGTGTAGGATTTATAAAGAAAACACACTAATCCCAAGATTTCTGTGCTCTTCCTACCATATTATTGTATTCTCCATGACTGTCTGGACTGTAAAAAGAAGCAGGATTGCCTGTCACGAGTGAAGCATGCTCACATCCTTTTCATAATCAGGTAGGTGGGCTAATTTGCCATTACTTGTAAAAAGCCACAGTCTTTATTGGTCTTACAGCGTAGGGTCTTGCTTTGGCTTGAGCTGGGTTTAGCTCATATTATCTGTGATAGCAGTAGTGTAGCAGTCAGTTGACTATTGCCTGAACTTGTTTCAGTTTTAGTTTGGCTTTGTAAAATTGTGTGGTGTAACCCCTAGTGTCAATTAATAGATAGTAGAAACAAGCAGCTTTCCTGTGCAGAAGGAACTATCTGTAACGCTGGAGTAGAAATATGAACACAGTGGGCAATTACTGATCCTTGAGCGAGTGCAGCCTTGTGGGTCAGGTAAAACCAGTTTCAGGGGTAACAAAGAGAACAGAAAAGCAAGTGTGACATGAACTGCAATTCAGTGAGGAAAAAGCTAGTCGGCAGATTGTGTTAAAAACATATAAACCAACCTGAATGAGATGCAACACTGGAAAAAAGTGGGGAAAAAAAATCCCTGCCATCACCACCATACTCCTCCTAGTGAAGAATGGGGGCTGTGATGTGTTTAGTTACGACACCCCACGCACGCACACTTTCTTCTCAGTGAAGATCAGCTAATACTTTAGTTAGACCAATACTGAGTTTGGGGGTCTGCTTATCATCTATGTTCCCTTATTGCCCATAACACAACGTTGAGCTGAAGACAGTATCCAGTTTGGCCATTAGTGCTCTAGAGTGGAGTGGGTCCCCTGTAGCTCTTGCAATATATCTGTGTGCCCCATGAACATGAATTGCATGCCCCAGGATGCTTCAGTAGCAATCGGAAACCTGTTTATGCAGCTGAATCTCATCCCTGATATTTGGGGTTTTTTTCTCCTCTCTCTTCCAAACCACCCTTTCAGCCATAGAGGAAAATCACCATGAAAGTACCTTTCAGTCACACAAGCTGTCCCTGCACAGGGCTGCTGCCAGCTGCATCTGGCAACCACCCTACCTCCAGTGAAAGGGAGCTGTGCACAAAAGCTCACTACAAAATGTTGTGTCTCAGTTCTCATCCTGTTTTGCTCTGGAGCCTGATGGAGATGATGAGCAGGCCAAAAGGAAGGACAGCATGAAGTCAGGCAGGTAAAAGTTAGCTACTTGACAGGCACCTCTAGGTATGCAAAATCTCAAGTAGAAAGAAATTCTGGGCAGCAGGCAGTGAAGTGTAATGGTTATGGTAGCAGATTCAGATTAGCAACGTCAATTATTCAAAGACAGGGATCAAAGAAAATAATTTATTCCTTTCCCTCATGTAGCAATCCTGTGATACAAAGGAGTTTTACTGAAGCTTAATGAAAGACATTAAGTTTTTCCTTCTTCTTTTGCTCCCTGTTGTTCTTCAGGTTTCCAGCTTTCCATATGGCATGGCTCATGGACAGTGCTTGGGGCTCTCGTTGTGCCACTGACATCAAAAGGAGACTGACCACCGATTTCAACAAAAACAGGAAGAAGTACTCATAGACTTTAACGCATTTCACAGGACCAATTGGCTGTGAATAGTTCATTTGTGATGCCACTAAAAAAGGATTCTTGGCCCAGCAATCATGCAGTTCATTCTCATATGATCAAGGATGGGGCAAATGGGAATGCACAGATACATCAAGAGAAGCATGATTTCTATGGTGGTTTTATCCTTGTACACTAATGAACCGTCAGGGGATAAACCAAAAGTCACCACAGTGATTGATTTCCTTATTTCATAAGTACATGTTTGTCAGCAAGACAGCATGTGACTGCATTTCTCAGTTGTCACTTAGCAAAGTTGCCACCAGGTTCACTGGGAGTTTGGCTGACTAATTTGGCTGTATTGCCAACATACCAGAGCACTACTTCTTCCACTAATACAATCTTTTATGGAAAACACAATGACAGCTTCTTCTTTCTGTTCCACATTAAGGTTACTGTAGAAATTCAATCAGTACACCGTGGACCACCCACAGGCTGTCACACAAAGAACTTTCAATGTAAGAGACAAGCTGACTGTACAGCTCCTCAATTATGGACCAAAACTCCCTTATCTAAATTCAGTTAATTCTTTCATCAAGTATTTCTTGCAATCAGTGCCTAGCAATCTAGTTCATAAAGTCTGTTTTCCCCTGTAATTTACTTGGAAAAATGAATGTACTGATCTAAATAAAGATAGTATCCAGCTTCTCAATTAATTTTGTCCTTTCTTTCAAGTGGATGGACAGACAGTAACCACTTAATTGATAATTCAATGATGCAAATCTACAGATCTAAATATCTAAAAGGGGTATCTTCAAATATCAAGAGGGTGTGCACTGGATATCCATCTTGAAATGTTTTTCAGCATTTTAAAATATACAGTCATTCAGATATACTGGCTAAGATCAAACATCCCTCCACCCTCTGTAGACTTTCACCTCCAGCAGCCAAAAGGCAGTGTTTAGAAAGAGCATACTAAAAAGTGGCAAATATACCATGACGGTAAGAGATTCTCCCTCAGCTTTCAGCTGAACACAAAATGTTGTTTTACCTTTAAAAAAATTCCGCTAATGTACTATCATCAATTTTCCAGCAGTGGTAAACTCTGATCCAGGAAACTCATTTTTCTGTGTAATAACCAGTGAACTGCTCAGCTTGTCTCTTTGAATGGCATGTGGCAGAGAAAATCAGCAATTTTCCTCACCTCTCAAAACAGAGAGCTGTAACAGGCATTTTCAAAGTGGCACACATTTGCTATACGACAGTCAATAAGTTTTAGATTAAAGGTAGAAAATAATTATGATTCCTGTGTAAATTACTATTGAGAAAGTATTCCATGTGCCTTCCTGAGAGTGGAGAAAGCTGGAGAAAGTGACAGAGATGGTGCTGCGAGTTAGGTTTTGGCAGTGAAGATGATGAAGAGAGAGTGGACACAGTCACTAGGGATGACTTGGGGTTAGGATAGTCTCGCAACTATTATGGTGGAGTTGAATGACTGGAGTGTTACTGCAGCTGGAAGAGTGCAGTTAAAGGGGCTATGAACTTGTCATGATGGTCACTAATAGCTGTGGTTGTGTGGAATAATGTTGAGATTGAAGGGATCTTTGGGTAGGAAAGTAACTGGGCAATGTAGACTGGTGAATGGGCAAGGATGGTGGAATAGTGTGATATGAGGCCAGTGAGTATGAAGGTGAGAAGGCTGGGGTGATGCTACCAGGAGATGGAGGATGTGGGAGAGGTTAAGTGGGGACTGAGATATTGGAACAGTGCTTGAATGAGATTGGATGTGATGGAAATGAGGGAGGAAGGATGGTACAGGGTCTAGAGGCTGGAGATACCGGATATGAAAGGACTAAATGATACTGGAAATGGGAGGGCTAGAACAAGCCTGGAGACGTGAAGTTTGTATGGGAGGAGACTGGGGAGATCTGGCCTCACTCAGCAGATGAGGAACAGCAGCAGGGAGAAGACAGGCTCAGAGACACAAGCTGGTCTAATGAGACACGGAATTCATGTCTGAAGCTGAATCCCAGCACCATCACCTTCAGAAGGGAAGGATGAGGGACACTGCATCTACCCCCAGTGTCTTCCTGTGGTGAGAGACAGGAGCAGAGATAGTGAGCTCAGGCACCTTACTACCCCAATGAAATCACCCGTATTTGAAATCTTTTTTTAGCTTGGTGAAATTGTTCCCTTATCAGTGTGAAACGTTATCCAATGTTTTCTCTACCTCATCCGTACATTTAAAGCAGTATCATTGCTATCTGTCTTACAGGCATGCAGTCAGGCTGAAGTTCTGAACCACTTGGAGACACTCAGATGAAATAGCTGCATAAACGCATATCAGTTAGAAGAGTAGATACCTGTAAGCCGGTGGGCATTTGTTAAGTGCACTTAGAATAGTATGACATCTACACTAAACCATGGGAGGCTTAACTAGGCATGCATGATTTTTTTTCTTACCCTAACACCATCTAGCACTGCAGCTCCCTAATCCCAGTGGGGTTTGTACAATTACGTCTTGTCAGCAGTCATTACAACATATTGATGATATACGAGTCTTAAAGAAGGGTTGGCAGTTGTATAAGCATCGAAATGTATCCTAGTGATAACAGCTTGTCAGTGGAATAGGTTTCCAAGGGAGGTAGTTGAAGCACTATTCCTAGAGAAACTGAAACACAGGTGAGATAAATCTGTGGTGAGAAAGCAACACACAGAGTCCAGAAAAATGCAGGGGACTAAACTTAAACACATGTGGATTTTTCTGATCCTGTTTTCTGATATATTACTTATTTTTTCAGCATTTTTTTTAAACAGATGACAACAATAATAATCACAATTGACACTTCCTAACAATCAATCTGAAGGCACTGAGTACCTTTCACTCATGAGTAAGATGTAACTAAAAATAAGATATAAAGGACCCATATATCTCTGATTTGAGTTTACATACATACACTGGGAGAGTGGTAGATTCTTAACAGGTTACCCAGAGTTTTAACCTAATTATTGCTCATGATAAGTGTTCAGAATTGCCCTCTAGAAGTGCCCATCACTATCTGTGTAGAAAATGTAGAGACACAATGCTGGGGACAGAAGGAAGTCTGAGAACCCAAAACGTACATGCCACTAGCAGATGATTTTGAACTATCAGAGCAGAATCAGATTCTCAGATGAATTTATTATCATATATTTTTCCTTCACTAAGATAATTTTCTTGCTTTTAAAGTCTACATGGAAATTATAGTCTGTGTGACTATTTTCACAATTTATCTTAATTAACAGCCTGAGCCTTCATGTACATTCCACATATTTTAATATTATGCAAACAATTAGTACTATCTTTATTCCCTTAACTCATCAATGGAAATTTCCTGCATATAAAGATAATTCCCAGCTTGATCTTATTTGAAGATAGAACTAAAAAGATCTGGAAACCAAAAAGGTTTTGTAAACGCAGGCATTTTTAAGAATTCTGATCAAAGCATCTAAGCTACATAGATTACACACGATGAAAATTTGTATACTTGGTTACAAAAGCTATCAGCAAGAGGTGACTTCAGCAGTTCAAAATTATGTACCAAGGTGAAACCATGATGCTAGAGGTCACGTGCATTTAGCTGTCATGTGCCTGGCAAGTTCTAATGTCTCAGTGTTTTTTCAAAATTTAAATTGGAAATCAGGTGTATGCTCTTAATTCTGAAGGTAATTAGCAACTTCAACAAGCATCCAAAGGAAGCAATAAATCCATTATAACCTGAAGTCTTTGAATAAGTTTTCCTCAGATTAGCCACAAATTGGACTGATATAACTTTGTTTCATTCTGGCAAAAAATAATTCCCACAGTCAGAGTTACTGCTATTCAAGGTGCTATGCTATACAGGTCAGACAGAATTTGAGTTTTCCTTTCTAAAGATCTGACTCTATAGGTAAAAAGCAGCCAAATCTTTTACCTCAGAGTCTATGTTGCAACATCAAAGCAAAGCAAGTACACCAATGACCATGAGCTTTCAAGATTCTGAACTTGTTTACACCAAACAGAAACCTGGTTTTCAATGGGTTGCCTATACTAAGCATTTTAACTTTAAAGGCTTTTGACATCAAAGCATTTACTGACTGGATAAAAATAAGTTCCCTCTATTTCTTGCAGCTATTTTTTCCTATTTAACTCAGCGTTCATATTTTACATAGTTATTTTTTCCCCTGGTCTCACAACTATGAATAAATATTACTATGACTGTAAAGACAAGGCAAAAATTATGGACTAAAATTGATTGCATACTGTACAAAGCTACAAGGAAAAAGATTAAACAGTGTTAATGATGTGTAATTTGTTTGCCTCCTGGTGACAACGGGCATTTATACCCTTTTCTGAAAGTACATCTCTCTTGTGGTTGAAGAGATTTAGGTAACTGGCATTATCAGAGCTCATATTAGTATTTTAGTATATTCAGTGTTTAGTAAGTATACGTATAAATGAAAGGCTATAAATACTAATTACTCTCTGTTTTGGCTCATTACTAGCATAAGGACATATGCTCATTCTTGTAGATTCAAACGTGTTGCCTTTTCACAGTGAAGCATCCCTAGTAGCAGATAAACTACTTGTCAGACATTTGAATTCCTTTACATCATTCTTCACTTAAGGAGAGAGTGATTTATAGAACATGTGAGAGTTACATATCAATAACTTTATTAACAGAAATCTGATAGTGATCAAAGATGAAAGGACATTCTCCATTTTTTTAATCTAAGATATTTATGCAAGGTCTATTTGCATAATATCACAATGTTTCACTACCTGTAGCAGTGTTACAATGTCCTTTAAGACTGGGAAATTTTAAATTTGAGTTCACCAGGCCAGTAATGGGCTTACATCTCAGCATGTTAAGCTAATTTTCAAGTTAGTTTCCAAACCATTAGATCATATTCTCATACAATTTTTTCTCAATAAAATCTCATAGCTAGATGTATTTTTCTCTGTGTCTATTATTTTAACTGATGGTGGAAAGGAGGATAGTAAATTCTTTATGCTATTCTTTACCTGCCAACATAAAGAAATCTATGGTAAATCTCCATAGCACAGACCTCTAGTCTGCACACTAAAATACAAATATCTTATTCTTCCTTATTGAAATCAGTGTCAAACCTTTTCCTGCTAACAGTGGAATAGGAAATAACCACTTTTTTAACTTGTGCAAACTGAACTGAAACAGGGAAGCATGGGCTGGTTGCTACAGCACAAAGCTATCTGGTTTTAATGGAGATTTAGTGCACATGAAGCCTGAAAAAGAGTATTTAATTAACCTTCCTAGTGAAGATACTGCCCTATATCAAGGTTATAGAAGAATGTTATGGGAACATAACCCCTCCATTTTCTTGATAGTTGTTCTGCACAGTCTGTTGTGAGGGGAAGGGGATAATGAGCAATACAGTGCCACAAATCCAAAGGCTTGTGGGCAGTTTATCTCAAATCTAGAAGTTTTATATTTTTCCCAGATACCTTTTCCCCTGTGGTGGAATAAACTATGTGAGCACACTGCATTAAACACTGGGTTATTTACTAACTGTTTGAAGCTAAATCAAGAGGGTTGTTGAGGGGACAAGTTGGAAAATAAAGTCACAATCTAGGAGAGCTGCTGAGAAGCTAAGATGTTCCAGGACTGCAGAAACAAAGGCTCTGAGGAGACTGACTTGACCTTCAGACTGGCTTGCCAAATTGTCTCATAACTAGCAAAGCCAAAAAAAAAAAAAAAAAAAAGAAAAAAAAAAGAGAGAGAAATGATGTCTAGACTAAAAATTAGGAGCACTTCAGGCAGATATTCTAGATATTTGAGTACGGCCAGAAAATCTGTTTGCTTGGCCCATAGGTCATGCGTTACTGTTTTCCCCTAAGTCCTACATTTTAACTGATAAAATTACTTCAGATAAGAAAGCTCTTTGACCCTCAGTTCTCACCAAAATGGTTCAGAAAGGAAAGAACTGCAGGTACCAAACCCAGAATTACCATGCAGTAGCAATGACACAGGAAAGCTTTGAACCAGGCAGCAGAGCACAACACAAAGATGACTGAGCTCATGGAGAGCAGAGCTGGAAACTCCACTCATAATAGGGTAGGCTGACTTTCTAAGACTAAGTCCAGATAAGGTTCATACAACTTAGCTTGGCACTGCACCTTACCAAGACCTATATGGTATTTCGTGAACTCAGAGCTACAGTGCTCTAGGCCCATTATAAAAACAGAGGAAAAAAAGCATGATTACGGTCAGGAGAAAAAAGCAAAAGAATCATCACTTTTAGAAGAGGACTGAGGTTAAATATATATTATGTAAGGAAACAGGTTCAGGGCTTGGGTATGAACACCAGCTCAAACATCATTCATCCATGCTATTTAATCATTAACATCATCCCTATCAAGTTTTTGTCCAGGTCAACTAATACTGTACTAAACAGTGTACGGCTATGGCTCAGGGACTAGCATGGCCAAAGACTATTTCCAGTAGATGTGTACGTGCTTCCTGTAAAATAAGAGTTTAGATATAGAGATGCAAGCAGCATCATAACAGTGGGCCTCTGGTTGCTGTGTTATTTAGTAACATGGAAGTAGCCAGAGAGACTGGGTGGGGGGAAAGATGGATCCAGCTGTCTTTGAGCTATAGCATTTTTCTCTATAATGCACTGAAAAGGATCTGAGAAAGAATATTAGTAATGCATGATAAAACTCTGTGTCTTAGTGTAGTGGACTCTAACAAAATAAATCACTTTTTACAAGGTAATTATTTACCGTCAAGTTTTTTAAGCACTGGAGAAAATGCATTCATAGGAGATAATCAATGTGTTGTTGAAAAGATCAGATTGACACAGCATCCTTACAAAGACAGACATCCAAGCCCAACCGGAGAATTAAAATGTTACGTAATTCCTGCTGTAGGAGAGCGCCAAGCTGATGGACGAGGTTGGGAGTAGAAAGGCTGAGAAAAGACAGTACTTAAATTGTATTTATTTCCCACAAACTTTCAATATGATCTCCACTGCAGATACACATCTCATTTCTCAGTCATTCCATATGTTGCAAGTCTAACTGCTACACACAGGAGAACAAGATGTCTTCTGGGGACCAGATCAGGGGGAAAAAATATTTCCTCATGTAAATTAGAAACTGATAAGTAAATTGCCAATGCAACTGCAGGAAATGCAGCGAGAATTACATGAAATGTGGGTTTAAAATTATAAATGTAGACTATTTCATGAAAAGTCTGTGTGCATAACTCGTGGAATCAAGAGTAAGTATAAACTTAAAATTGTACACAAAGTAAGCTGATAAAGCTGATTTTCTCATCTTCTTATAATTGAGTCAAAAAAAATGTGCATGATCTTAGACAAGTTTTAATGAGAGACTGTAATCTAGGTAAGTTTCACTGAGTCTGAGATTCTCAAAGTATCGTAAAAGTTGCATGTTTTTACCTCTGCAACACGTTCTGCTTCAATCAGTCTAACTGAAGAAAAATTATAAAGAAAACAAAAGAATTGCAAATCTTTGTGGAACTGAAAGGTGGAAACCGAGTTTTATTCTTTCCTTTTTGGATCAAGAATAAAAGGGAATGACATTTGAGACAGCAAAATATGCAAAATACTGATAGAGGCCAGGACTTTATAAAGGGGTATGAGGAATCAAGGAAAACAATATCCTTGAAATTCAGTGGGAGCCAAGCACCTGACTCCTTTACATTGCCTTGAAAATCCTAAACAAAATTAAAGTTATTTTGCAAATGTGTCAGACAGCTTTCACTTTAACTGTCTTATTTACTTCTAAAGCATTCATTGTGGCTGGATCTAAGTGCTACTTGGAGACAGAAACATAACTACTCTTAAAACTGGGATCTATTGTTTCTTATCCTGAATCACTGTGTTACAGATGAGATCGGTGTCAGCATCTGTTACAAACTGCAATTTGTTCCGTAAAGAAGGCTCAAAGGCAAAGCCATCAGTAAGCCAGTAGCTAACCGTGATCAGCTATAATGAGGAGGGAGAAGGGGAAAACATGATAGAGGGTAAAGCCAGGAAACCAGGGCCAGGGCTGCAAACTTCCAGGGCTGGAAGGTAACCCAAGCCCATGTTGATACTATGTATTGGGTTTGGTGGCATGGTTTTGGTAGCGGGAGGCATACAGGGGTGGCTTCTGTGAGAAGCTGCCAGAAACTTTCCCCTGTGTCCGACAGAGCCAATGCCAGCCGGCTCCAAGACAGACCTGCCACTGGCCAAGGCTGAGCCTGTCAGTGATGGTGGTAGTGCCTCTGGGGTAACAGAGTTCAGAAGGGGAAAAAAGTTACTGCACAACAGCAATTGCAGCCAGAGAGAGGAGTGAGAAGCTGTGAGAGGAACAACTCTGCAGACACCAAGGTCAGTGCAGAAGGAGGGGCAGGAGGTGCTCCAGGTGCCGGAGTAGAGATTCCCCTGCAGCCCATGGAGAAGACCATGGTGAGGCAGGCTGTCCCCCCGCAGACCATGGAGGTCCATGGTGGAGCAGATATCCACCTGCAGCCTGTGGAGGACCCCACGCTGGAGCAGGTGGATGCCTGAAGGAGGCTGTGACCCTGTGCGAATCCCACACTGGAGCTGGTTCCTGGCAGGACATGGGGAGACAGGAGCCCAGGCAGGTTTGCTGGCAGGACTTGTGACCCTGTGGGGGACCCACGCTGGAGCAGTCTGTTCCTGAAGGACTGTCTCCCGTGGGAGGGACCCCACGCTGGAGCAGGGGCAGAGTGTGAGGAGTCCTCCCCCTGAGGAGGAAGGAGCGGCAGAGACACCATGTGATGAACTGACCACAACCCCCATTCCCTGTCCCCCTGTGCTGCTGGGGGGGAGGAGGGAGAGAAATGGGGAGTGAAGTTGGGCCTGGGAAGAAGGGAGGGGCAGGGGGAAGGGGTTTAAGATTTGGGTTTATTTCTCATTACCCTACTCTGATTTGATTGGTAATAATTTAAATTTAATTTTCCCCAGTCAAGTCTGTTTTGCCCGTGACAGTAACAGGTGAGTGATCTCTCCCTGTCCTTATCTCGACCCAGGAGCCTTTCATTATATTTCCTCTCCCCTGCCCAGCTGAGGAGGGCAGTGACAGAGCGGCTTTGGGGGCACCTGGTGTTCAGCCAGGGTCAGTCCACCACATACTGGAATTAACTGTGCCCTGGATCATTCTTTCTCACCAAACTGCCTCAGAGCAGCTTTCGTCACTATATTTTACCCTCCAAAACAGGGTCACCATATTCTGACTGCTTATTCTGACTACTCAGCCGTGCCCTTGACTTTCTGTAAAAGTGTTCATTTGATCAGGTCAGGGAGTCTGCTAACAGTTTACCAGGATAGATGATCAGATATCATGTTTTCAGTACAGGCTGGGGACTGACTGGCTAGTTAGTAGCTCTGCAGGAAAAAGAGCTGAGGGTCCTGGTGAACACAGAGTTAAACACCGTGTGCTCTTGCAGAGATGGAAACTAATCCCATCCTGGGCTGCATGAGCATACCCATCAAAGGAAGTGATTTTTCCTTTCTGTTTGGCACTTGTGACGCTTCATTGTGGAGCCAAGAGAGGCAAGTAAGATTAAGAGGCAAAGTAAGTTGAACTTGCAACACAAAATGGATGCCAGGCTTGAACAAATCTCTTCAATGAGGAGGAACAGGCATACGAATGACCACTTTTCTACTGCTGTTTACCTTTCTCTCAAGAAGTCAACTGGATTATTGACATACACATACACAATGGCCTGGCTTTCCATAACTGTGATATAACTATATCCCTGACTGTCACCTGAGGCTTCCTTTAAGGTCAGTGGGGGAAAAATAGATGCTTCTAATACAAGATTCATTGATGTCATTGAGATGTCTACTTTAGGATGAAATAAATCTCATTCTGGAAGTGCCCATATTTCTCTATTGACAGTAGAGATCCAGTCGTGACCTTCTCAGATTAAGATACTAATGCTGTAGACATATACATTGCCTGATGAATCGCTCCTGTTTTATCAGGTTTAGTCTGAGGAATGTTTCAGGATGTAGATCTCCAAAGTGAGGATCCTCTAATGGAGCTTTCAGGAAAAATACATAAGCTCCCATTGCTTCTGATCAATGCTTTCAAAGTTTTGGTACAAGGGAATCCAAGAAATTTTTTTGATGCTTTGGGGCAAAGAATGTACTTGCTTTTCCCACCCCTTCCTCCCAGCTAGTTTCCAGCTCTACTCGTCTCTCTCAGCCGTCCCAGAATGACTCATGACTTGTGATAAACTTGGCTCAATTAATCTCCTGAACCTAATTAAAATAATGGTTCAGTTGTCCATTAAAAGCAATGCTCATACTCATTTATTTATTTAATAACATTCCTTTGTTACTTTGGAAACTTCAATATCACAGATTATGTTCAGGAGCAATTCAGTTTTCCAGCAGTGAAATTACTTTTTTCACCCTATCATATTAAAATCTACGTTTTGATATTTCCCTTCATTGTGTACAGAACAGAGCATGCAGAGGCAAGATAATGTAGGACACCTTTTGCAAGAAGCAGCATAAGATAATCGGCTTGTGTAAGGAGGACAGAAACAGGTTATAAGTACCCGCTGGTGTAACGCAAGGCTTGAATGGTAATTCACCAGGTGCTTACTTTATAGTTTTTTTAACTGGCTTTGACAAGCTCTCATTTAATGAGAGTTTGCAAAGTAGAGACTTAATAAAGAAAACTAGAAAGGCCTCAAGATGTGACCTGTGGCAAAAAGATGGGCATTCTCTTCATTCATTGAATCTCCACTTGGCAAAATTACCGAAAGAAACCTTGGGAGAGTATGTATTTCCATTCTCTTTGGCATGCCAAACATTCAGCAAATATTCTGTCAAATGAGGATGAACTACACAGAAGTATTTGGCTAATAACAAGTAGTTGTATATCTGGAGAGAACAGAAAAAGATTGGCTTTGCTAGGGTAATAAGGAGTAGTTGAGGGGGCTGTAACCCACATGCACTTTCTCTCCGATGCAGCACATTATTTTTTATGCAATATGATGTGGTGACAGGCATGCAGCTCCTCACCTTAGACCTGGTCTGTGCCTGTATTTGTGGATTTAAATGCTCTGGATTCCACTTGACTGCAAAAGTGTTTTATTAATATAAACTTTATGTACTGAAACTGAAAGCAACTAGAATATGCAACAGAACTTAAAGCTGATTTTGTAGTCTGCCACATAAATTTATTCCATGATTTGATAAAATGTCATGCAGCAGACTGAAATTCTACTGATCAGACATCTTATATCACTGCCTCCCTGAGACTTTTTTTTTGGCTGACTAACTACTGACAGCCAACTTCTCTTGCATACCCACATGTGTCCTGCTGTGCTAAACATCTGTTGAACCTTGGAGAAAAAGGAGAAGGCCAATTCAGAAGAAGAGCAGTCTGGGGATGAGGCCAAGAAATTCACTGATATTTATTCTGCACTGCTCTCACTTCCCTATGACTTGTCAAGCTGGATTACCAAAGTCATCTGAATAGCTATTGCTGGCAAGATTGGCTTGACAGCTTACAAAAGAAATCCAGGGCTCTCATTTTCTTCTGTCTGAATAATACCTCTAATAAGTATAGAAGGAACTGGTATTTTTTCATTCTGTAGCAGATATTTCTTAGAAAATAATGGGTGCATCTACATTTAGTTCAGACTAAAAGTGTACTTCTGAAGTAAAACTTCCAATTTTCCCCTTTTATTGTGGTCTGTTTTACATGGTGATATGCTCATTGAGTATGACAGCTGGGTTCCTTTTGAATGAAACTAAACTGGAAGGTGTGCTCCAAAAACACACCTATTGTACACAGCACAAATGGGCATTAACTCTCTAGGACTAGAGGAGAACAACTCCTAAGTTAAAAAAAAAACAACAACCAACAAACAAATTGACATTTACAGTGTTGACATCTGGTCCTTAGCACCAGCGGTCTTCCTCTACAGATATGGATGTTGTGACTCTACTCCATCAGTCCCACCACTGGGGTAATACTATCAAGAATTCTGAGGAGCAACACCAGCTGAACTACACTTCCTCAGGCTGAATGTCAGAACATGCACAATTTGACACAATAATGACTGTTCGCCCTGCCAAGAAATAGTACTGCAGCTCACCGTGCCTTCAGCATCCTTTCAGCTGCACTACAGGGAGGTAAGGAAGCACCACTGAGTAATGTGCAAGCTGTCGTACAAACACCAGAGCTATATGTTTTAGAGCTACATTGCAAAGAGAATTTTGGTTCAGAACATCAGAGAGTAGCAATTCTCCTTTGCTCACCTTATATCATATATAGTATAGCTTTTTTTTGGCTTACTTCACTTTTCAATCTGCTTTTGTGAGAGAAAAGAACAAATTCCTCAAAGAACAGTTTGATTTTGCTTATCAAAAAACAGCTTGCAGTTTTAGTGAATTTTCTCTTTTTTTCCCCCCTTTGTTTTTAATATTAAAAAATAATGAAATGTCCTGCATATAATTAAATCCATTTGCTTTTACTCTGGCAATGGGTGGATGCAAAAGATGAATGAGGATATTACTGAAGATTTGTGAGTCATACTAAAATTTGTCATCAGTTCAGACAAATTAGTACAAGTGTTTACAAGTTTGCTACATGGTACTATGTCTGTTAAGTGCATGAATATGAACTTGCTGCTGTGACTGGAAGGATGAAAAGCATAGAGAAAATTATCCAAGAGTCTGGAATTTTAAGTCTTTTTGCTCTTATAGTCAGGTGGTAGAACATAAAATCCATATATCAATCAAGCTGCAAATTAATGTTTGAATGGAAAATATGGATCCAGATAAAGAAAGTACAAAGAACAGCGTTATTTAACCTCCTTATTCTCTAGAAAGCATCCTGTGGGAATTTGCATTCCTTCCAGACACCTCTGCATTTTGTGCTGCTTAAAGGTGTTTTGTTTGTGTGTTTCGAATAGCTACTTAAGAAATTGACTGTCTACAGGTGGGGTTTTTTTTTAACAATTTAACAAAAAAGTTGGCACCAATATTTGGTGAGTCTACTCTGCTCTTGTGAGAGAGTACCTGCAGTACTGCATCCAGCTCTGGGGGCCCCAGTACAAGACAGACATGGAGCTGTTGGAGTGAGTCCAGAGGAAGCCACAAAGCTGATCAGAGGGCTGGAGCACCTCTCCTATGAAGACAGGCTGAGAGAGTTGGGGTTGTTCAGCCTGGAGAAGAAGAGGATCTGGGGAGACCTGATAGCAGCCTTCCAGTACCTGAAGGGGCCTACAGGAAAGATGGTGAGGGACTGTTTACAAGGGCATGGAGTGACAGGACAAGGGGTAACGGCTTTAAACTAAAAGAGGGTCGATTTAGATTAGATGTTAGAAAGAAATTCTGCAGTGTTAGAGTGGTGAGGCACTGGAACAGGTTGCCCAGAGAAGCTGTGGATGCCCCATCCCTGGAAGTGTTCAAGGCCAGGTTGGATGAGGCTTTGGGCAATGTGGTCTAGTGGAGGGTGTCCCTGCCCACGGCAGGGGGGTTGGAACTAGATGGGCTTTGAGGTCCCTTCCAACCCAAACCATTCTGATTCTATGAATGATGGCGTGGGAGAACACAGTATGAAATGAATCTGCACAAAGCACTATTCTGCATTCTAAAACCACTATGAGAAGCATTGCAGAAAACTCAAGAAAAATCTGAACTGCAGGTAAAATTTTTGGTTTTCTCTCACTGGATGATATTAGGGAAATGTCATGCAGCACACTTTTGTGATGTGTACAATGGAGACAGTAATTGTCAGTTAATTATAAAAGATTAGGAATAAAGCTGTATCAGACTAGTTTTAAATCAATGTGAACTGAATTATTAGGATGCTAAAAATCATGAGTTATGAGATTTGAGAGACGAAAAAGATTGGAGAATTAAGGAGCAGAAATTCAATTCACTGAGAAATGTATTTTGATTTTTTCCCCCAAGCCTCCTAAACAGTATAAACTAGAATGAAGTAAAGAGATAAACTGACTGTTATTGCATATGATTTCTCTTTTGCATACAACCTTAATCTATTTACATGAGGACTAATAAAGGCTAGAGAAGTCTGACAGATTATTTATTTCATTTGTTTGTATCAAAAAGTAAAATTATGTTATTAGTTTTACACTAGCTAACACAGGATTTCCCAAAGTGAGAGCTCTGCCCTCATGGGGAAAGTGAGGGACTAGCTCAGGGTAAATGTTCCAGGAAGCTTCTCAGTCATTTGCCAGAGTTTCTGGGTTTTTAAAATTTTGCTTCATTTATAAAAGATTGTTTCCAGCTGTTAATATTTTCAGAGTCTGCTTCTGAATCTGCAGAGAGCCTGAGGAATCACTTTGATGTACCAAACTAAGACATTCCTTCCAGGGATTGCTAAATTCATATACCAGTATTTTAAGTATTATCATAGTAATTATTTTACTATGATCAGAGTACGTGACAGAGGACAGACAAAAAGTATCTTTTGAAGAATATCAACCCTAAACTGGGTGGTGAAAACTACGTCAGAAGCTATGCAGTGAGGTGGCTGCAATGGCATGGTAGATTTGTATCTTTAGTTTTTTGGGGTTTGCATGTTCGGTTTGCAAAAGGTAGATTGAGAGCATGCCTGTAATGCAATATACATTCACAGAGGCAAAAATACCAGGTACTTGCGACTTCAGCAATGAAAGGCATAAGGAGGCAGCAGCTGTGAATCGTAGCTGAACATATTCCAACTGTAGATTACACATGCATTTCTAAGAATGAGGGTAACTCGAACCACCAAGAGATTCTCAATCTGTTCATTCTTCAGTTCAGGCTCTGACACCTTTCTAGAAGCTCCTCTTTAGTTGATAACAAGCTCCAATGTCCAGTGCAAAAAAAAAGCTGAATACACCGGAATAGGCAGGCATCCAAACTAGATGATCTAATGGTCTCCTTATCTTTGAACACTCTAAAACTTCAAACCTGTGAGAAAGGATTTGAGAAACAAAGCTTATTTCACTTAACACTGCAACCAGCCTACCTCAGCTTCCTCCTCTTTCCTGGCCATCTTTTTGCTGTTTGTTTTCCTCTCTCAACGTGTCTGGCCTTCAGTTAGATGACTGAGCCTTCGAGAGGCAGGCTGCAGCACCCGGCGTGCTGGTGGGTGTGCGGTGGAGCTGCAGTCTTAACAGGGCTCCACTTAGTAAAAGAAATTGGTGGAAAACCCGGTCTTGCAAAGGGTATTCAAGAGATGGCAGTGTTGCACTCACCATCCATCCCTGCTGCTGGAGATTTCATCTCAGCTGGTCCTGTGTCAGGGGAAGTTTTCCAGGCTTTTCAGACCTCTTTTCTTTCCCCTCTCCAGTCTTTCAGCTTCTGTTTTGCTATTTTAAACTCTAATTATGCAACTGAACCATACCCGTTAAAAAGAATGTGTAAAACGCATGGATAGCAACCTCAGGGCAAGGGATATGTTAGAGGCACTCCAAAGCTCTCTGAATTGAGTAGCAGTTTTCCTAACAGCACCACAATGAAATAAAGCCATTTTCCTCTATCTGGAAACAGCCAGCAGTGCTCAGTACTGCACAGATTATCACATGTGCAGCGTCAGGCGTTTGAGTGACTGTTGAATGTCAGAGCAGTACTCCAGTGAGCAAAGTGTGAGCATCCATAAGCAGAAACAGAGATAACCACTGAACTTAAAAAGAAAGAAGGTCTGATTGATACAGCAAACAGTCACTGCTGATGTTATACCAGCTGGTGCCAGCAAGCTGGAGCAGAGAAGAATTATGTTAACATCATTCTGATGATATTCAGCATCAATAATGCATGGCAACAAGTAATAGGGAACTTCTTATTGACTCTCTCATCTTAGTTGGCAGCACTGTGAATTGATACCTGGCAGTACTGCCCTAGAGGAAAACGCTCAGGCAATTTTTCACCACGTGCAGTGGAAATCGGGTGCCAATTCCTCCAGTACCCAGCTGGGAGTCAGGGGTGTGCCTGCAGTGGGGGCTGAATCTGGGATGGGGCTGGCAAAGACTTGGGTGGTGTGACTACTCAAAAGGGTACCCCATCAGCACACATCACATCACCCAGGGCAGCAAGGACAGTTTCTGAAACTGAAAAGGTGTCAAAGCCTCAGCTAAACTCTAAGCATTCTTTAAATATAAATGGATATGTCATCGAGAAGAAAGGGGGAGCTTCATAGGGATGGATCCATTCATCAATACTTAATTCATATATGCAGGAACTTAATTTATATGTTGTTCCACTACACCACTTGGCATCTATCAGCAAGAACAGCTGAGCTATGCAGCTGGGACTGGCATCTGTGCTGACAGGAGTCTTGTATTCACATGTCAAGTTTTGGCACAGGGCACCTTTTTTTTGGCCTTATTTAAGGCAGAAGTCTGATGTAGAATATCACAGCGCAGTCAGGAGCAAACCACCATGCTGATTTCAAGGTACAGAGTCTCTTCAAGCAGAATCATGAAGAAACACAGTTTCCTGTGCTTGAGAACTGGATGAGTGCATACAATCCATTTTAAGAAATAAGAGTTAATTTTAAGTGTATCTGATTTTTTTCAAACTTCTGCGTAACCCAAATTTCTGAATTCTCAGAAAAAATGTTTTTTCTTTTTACATTACATTTTTCTAGACACATCAGGTTTATCTATACAACAGGCGCCAGTAGGTGTGTGCAGAAATGATGGGGAAACCCTGCCTTGGGCAACGTGACGAGTGCCGAGCACTTGCTTTGCTCTCTTCATTCCCAGGGACTTCACAAGATGTTGATGGCTCTCAGTCCCATTTAGCACTAACCCATGGGTGCATATCTTGCTCAGAGAGTCTTTTAAAAGGTCATCTTTAATCTTTGTGATTTTATCTTTGCCATCATCCAAACATTGTCAAATATCACTCCACTGATTCAGTAAATAATGGCTGAACACATGAAAAGCAGTGTACTCCAGAGACCAGAAGGAGAAATGGTTGTTTCACACAGCACACAGCCAGGCCACACAACTACCTAAATCAAGCCTTGCTTAAAAGGGAAGGGATATTTGTTTTAAGAGAAATTCCTAATATTCTCAGGAATGTTGTATGAGGTTTGCACTGGCTTCAGCACAACATCATGACGACAGTATTGTCAGGGCAGGAGGGCAAACCCAAAGCCTGATGGGGTCAAAAGAGTTTGTCAGTGGTCTTTGGATAAGGCTTCTAATCTGTTCTAATGTTTAGATGCATCTGCTGTGACACATCAACACCATTGCTCTTCATCTCATGTACTGCCGTTGCTTTTGAACCCTGAAACATGGAAACTGGGGGTTAGATGGAGGTGGCATCTGCCACCTTCACACTGTCTGCAGAGAAGTTGCCTGTCACCCTGGCAGGTACATCACATGTGCAATGCAGAGGCAGGCAGAAAAGATGGAAGAGATTTAGTTTAAAACTCCATGCTCAGTTTCAGTAACAGCATTAAAACAAACATGAGTTTTCACTATTTCTCCTCTCTACAAGGAGATATTTGGTGATGAGCTGAGTGTCCAAGCTCTTTCTAGAGAGAACTAGAGGCTGAAAGAACCTGTTGCACTGACTCAGTAGGCTCTGGAAATAGAGAGCTTTGGCATACAATTGGGTTACAAAGCATAATGTACATGAACAATGAAAGACATACAAGCCAGTGTACTTTATTGATGATTGGTTGAGACCGTGACTTGGTACGAGATCATTCAGCAATTCAGTACATTCTGAGAAATTCGTCATGCATATGAGTGAAAAGATATTAATCTGCTCGTCATGTCTGCGTTGCTACAGTATTTAAGTGGGAAAAGAAACAATAAGCAATTCACCTGTTCTGCAAAAATGAGTAAATTGATAATTCTTCAACAAAATCAAGAGACATGAAAGTGTGATTCCTAATTATAGAAAAGGAGGTGAGCCCCAGCAAGGGACTTGCATAGGAAAAGTTGATGATGCTGATATTTTCTACTGGGAAATGAAAATAATAGCTGGGAGGGAGGAGGGAGGAGGAGGCAGGGGAGAGAAAGGGGTGGGCAGATTCTTCTATGACCAAGCAATGAAATAATTCAATAAGGTTCTATGTTTTGAAAACAGAAGAGATATTGTAAGCCACAAGTGAAATGCAGTATGGCAGGTAGGCTTCTTTTGTTCACAACTTCATTTCTTTTGCCTTCTGCTATATTTAATAGCAATATTTATAAATAATATCCTGGAATAGGCAGACCACTATCCAGGACAGGGGAGGTTTTGTTCAACTAATTCTTGCAGATTCTATCTCAGAAGTTGCCAAATGCTTTCAGCTCTCACTAAATACACTCCGCTGAAGATCAGACCATTATGATACTACTGCCTTCCCACATAATTTGAAAATAACTCAGACCTATGTGCATTTACTCTGATGAAAAAATGTGACAAATACTAGTGCAATAAACCTTGAAACAAATTGCATGGGAAATGTTCCCATTTTTATTAAATAAAATGGAAATGGTCCTAAAGATAAATTAGTAGAAACAAGGTAAAATACATTTTGTTTTGTTTCTGATTTGTAAGTATTTTCTACAACTAGTCCCCTTGGAGTATGTTATAAAATACAAATCAAAACAGACCCAAAAATATTCAAGTAGAGAAAAATAAAAATAGAGGAAAGTGAGAAAAGGGAGGAAAGGTGGATCAATCTTGTCCCTCCCCAGGTTCAACTATAAATGACATTTTCATGTCCAAAAGAAGGTGCCTGTTGATGACTTCAGAGATGGAAGGCAACTTGTTGGTAGTACCCAGTGTTGGTTCCCCCCAGTTCAAGAAAAACTGAAAAAATTGTAGCACATCTAGCAGAAGGCCACGAAGATGTTTGTAAATTGGAGAATTTGATATATGAAGAACGGTTGAAAGAATTGGGTTTATTCAGTCTAAAGACGAGAAAACTGAGGAGGATCTAATCACTGTCTTCTAGCAATAAAAGATCATTACAGAGAAGACAGCAATGCTCTCGTCACAGCAATCCATGTGATGGGATACAGGGCAAGAGGCACAAGATGTTTCAGAGGAAATTCCATCTGTGCACAAGAAAAATATTCTTTGCAGTGAAACCAAATAAAGATTGGAATAGGTAGATCCAAAGAGAAGTGGTGGTATCTCCCTCACTGGGAGTCTTGGTTTGATGGGTCCTTTTTTACTTGCAAATAAAAAGCTACCAATAACATTGTTTTATTAAAAAAAAAAAAAAAAGGACATTTTCTGTTTTATGTTCTTAATTTCTGAAGTGCTTAAATGAAATACAATTTTGGATCAATAATTTCCCCCATGATGTGTTTGTTTGTATCTGTTTAAGAAACAAAAGAATCTTTTGGCATTACAGTGGGGTTTTTTTTGTTAACACACATATGTTTTCTGAGATATAAAAAACCACATAAATGTTTGTTGCCTTACTCCTGTGAGTAATTTTGTTTTATATAATAACAAAATGTATGACTTGATGCAGAATTTATGAACACAAAGATTTGTTCTATAGGTACCCAGAGACGATACTAGGTGACCATTAAAAACAAACACAATTAAGGCTGTTATTAAATTAATTCAAATAGTGGAAGACCTTAAGCCTGTTTTTCTCATCTGAAGCACCACTTCCAAATTATATATCTTTGAAGTTCAAAATGTCTTTTTTTTTTTTTTTTTCTGAAGAAATACATATTTTCACTCTTCATTCTATTCCCAGAAAAAGCTTCCTAATACTTGTAGCTTGCTTTTTTAGAAGACATAGTATATTTGTTAATTCCCTTCAAATTAACTCCTGGCCAATTTCAGCCACATCAAAAAAAAAAAAAAAAAAAAAAAGAAAGAAAAAAAAAAGAAAAAAAGAAAAAAAGAAAAAAGGAAAAAAGAAAAAAAGAAAAAAAAAAAAAAAGATGGAAGACACAAAGATGCTAAAGTGTTCCCACAAATTTCCTGAACCAAAAATCAATGTGAGGGCAGAGCTGCCCAAATCACTGCCTCTGCTGAGGGAAAGGGAGGCAGAGCTCAGCCCTTTTCTGCTGTGTTCGGCAGCATCTGCTCATAACACTCCATGTGCTGCCTCTTGTCTGCGTGGAGGAACCAGCTAACACTTGGTTGGGTACCAAACCAGGCCTAGTGAGATGGAGGAGTTAGGGAAAAAAACCAAAAATCTGGAGGGGAAATCAGACCTTTTTAGTTCCAGGTTTCATAAAGTAACTTTGATTGCAATTGCAATGCTGCAAAAAAACCCCAACAACTAATTAAATAAAAAAAGATCACTTTGATGACTCCCTTGTCCTGCAAACACTTCTCAGAGCCATGGACTTCACCACTCCTATTTTCAGCACGGAAGCAGGGACAGTTTCAGTGAGCGAGTCCAGTCTCTTCCTCAGGTTCACCATTCACCTCCACTGCTGCTAAACGCAGAGGCTTCACACAATCTAACCTGTGAAATGCTCGCTATCTTAAGTCCTCCTGACTTCCATATGTTCATACTTTCCTGAAGCCTTACACAAGGGTAGGGAAGACCTGAAAAACCTTTCATGCCATATTTATTATTTTATACACCAGGGTCATTAATTTCACCTGTTCAAGCTAAAGGCTGAATATCTTGTGCAGTGAACAGTCAGAATGATCATACTTCACAGAAATCTGAAGGTATTAAATCAAATAGAGATTTATCTGATGAGCCAACAGACAGAAAGGACTTTGGGGTCACCCCAGTTCTTTCAGGGCATGCTTCAGGACATGCACCACTCTCTGCACCTTTCCATCCCCCTTGCATGCACGCTGTGGTTGAGCACACCTTGGCATCAGATGATTTCTACCACTCAAAAAACAGAGGAAGACCAATAAGGACACAGATTATCCAACCACAGGATTCCTTTGAAACATGACCTCTAAGATACTATCAGACATGACATCATAGGACAAACAGATCTTCATTTACATGCTGTGAGGCTATTCCTATTTCTCTAGGCATCTCATTAGGACTGATATTTTTTAACTGCTGTTGCTAAAAGTTGACCAGTTTGCAGACTGTATTATTCAGTCTTAGCAAGGAGTAATATTTTACTCAATGCATTTGAAATTGTTAGTGAATTAAGATGTTATGTGAGCACAGGTGGTAGAAATCAGCCTAGAGTCTCCTCCCCCTCCAATTCACAAATTCCCTGGATGTTGCATATGTGAGTCAATATCAAACCCCTCGTCTCCATGGAGAGAAAACATGGAATTAGGTGGGATGAATCTGAAGAGCATAATAAATGAAAACAGCTCCATACATTTTCCAGCACAGGATCTTATAACCAGTATGCTGCTGTCTTTAAGGTCGTCTTCTCCTCCTGAGGACAGTAGATGGTGTTTGAGTAAGAGTAAATGCAAAGTGTATTGGTTCTGAACATCTCTGTCACTAATCAATGCTATCTAGTGTATGCCAGGTCAGCAAAATTATATCTTGAAAGCATTGATTACATTTTGCATTATTATGGTATTTTAAACAAGTTTTATCAAGACGAAAAATATGCATAGCCAAATATGATTGTTTTGGTCAAGAGACAGACATATGTCAAAGCTCCCAAGTCCTGGATCACATAAAGTAACTGATATGGGCTTGAACAGAGTGTGAGTGTGTGTTTAGCAGCTGCTGACAATGAAAGAGAAGGCAGGAGTGTGTCATGGACTCCATTGAGTAGTCTTTGGCTCACAATTCCAGATTTCAAAACCTTAAGTAAGTGATGCAAAGAAATCACCTGCAGAAAATAAATTAATAAAATAAAGGGGTCAATCTCTATTTTCAGCAGGTTCCTCAAGCCAACAGCACTGACTGCTGAGTAATTGCTCCCTGACATCACAGCATAATAAAATCAGGTTGATATCAGTAAAAGGCAAGCCTCTCCCCGAGAAAGATTAATTTCTTCTTCAATATCTCTTTTATGAAGGTGAAATCTATGATACTGGCAAGAACACCTCCCCCTCCCCGAGGCTGATAGCCAAGCTGAATGGAAATCAAAACTGGAAACCTTCACTAAGCCGGTTCAGGAGAAGCCAAATCTAATAACATTTTACAGACAAGGATTTCTTCTAGCGATAAAGAGCAGGATGTTAACTGCGAGAGCCAGATTTTGATATCCCTCATACACATGTAAATCTAAAGTACATTTTTTGCATTGATTAGAGGAGCTCTGTATTTACACCAAGCTATCAGGACGCATCCATCAGTTGGGATGATTGTAGCCTGAGATTAAGACAAACAGTCTACAAAGAAAGACAACAAATAGAAACCTCTATGAAGAGAGAGGTCACAGTGCCCTATTCTTTGCATAGAAGAATGTCTCCATGGAGACAGACACATTCAGATTGGAAGCAAGACAACTTTTAACAGCAAGAGTAATTAACTGTTGCAACATAATTAAAGGATGTAGCTGATTAATCATCTCCTGGAGGCCTTACATTTAGACCAAATGTCTTTCAATAAGATATACACTGGTTTAGTCACAAGTTCTTGGGCCTGATAACACTCGCATTAGAGAAAAGAACGATTTCTTCCACTGCTTGATTTACTGGGTAAAATTCCGTGACCTGTGTTATGCCAAAGTTCTGAGTGTCTGAGCACAATAGTTTCTTCTAGCATTTAGATCTATGGTGCAATGTGAAAACTCACAACACGCAAGCCTGCTTTAAGGTGAGCAGATTAAGAGATTGCGTGTATTCAGCGATACACAGAAACCAATCTTTAACATATTCTCTACATTGTTCATTTGAGCGGAGGGTCTGCTCATGGGTGGGATGATCTGGCATTATGCTTCTCTTCACACAGGTAATAGATAACCTAGGGTAGAGGAAATTCTGCCCCCACGTTTGTAAAACTAGACAGTAAGAGCAGATGAGGGAGAGGAAAAATAGACAATATACGTCATTACTTCCTCTGCCCTTCCTTTTCCTTATATATATTTATCTTCCTTTGCATATTTGAATTTGGATATAATAAACAGTCCCATGCAATTTCTTTGAGTTTGGAATAGACCCTAATCATTCCACACAGTAAATATGTGAATATTTATTCATTAATATAAACATGTGAATATGTAGGGACCACAAAATATATGTGCCCCAGTTCTTACTTGTAAAAATCAATTAGTTTGCAGCTACTGGATTATTTAAATCTACTCATCATAGATAAATCTGCATACATCTTTGCTTTTCTGTGAACAGCAGTTATTCAAGCTAGAATCCACTTTAGATCTCTTGAAGCAGTGAAATATTGTGTGCTGTCTGACTGCATTTGTCAGGGGAAAAAGAAATCAAATCACCAGCGCTGAATCATTGCAACATACACGAAGGTGGCAGAAATCTTAGTACTGCTCCTGGTACAACCACTGATAATGTTGTCTTTCATCTAAGAAAATGGACCTCGTGTGTCCACACAGTCATTCCATGTAGCTAGAGAGTTAGATCACACACATTCACACTGTACAGGCTTCCAAATGGGCATGCAATAGTCCTGATATGAAAACCTTGTGTGCTGCTGCAATGTCAGTAAAAACTCTAGTTTGTTTTCCTGAGAGTCGGGATTAAACAATCCCACGCTACACCAGTTTGATCACAGTGTCTGTAAACACAGAACCTAAGTCAGGGTCTCATAACACAAATCTATGCCAAATTAACAGTTAAAAGGAGAGGGTTTTGTTTTGGTTTGGTTTGGTTTTTTTTTACTTCAAGTTTAATTTGCAGTGCTACAGAAGATAATCAAAGGTTAATTTTTCAAATATACTTAGAAACATATTGGCATCACATATCATCCCACAGTCAATATGCTTACCTCCTATCTTTAAGTTATTTTTAGCTTTTAAAACTATTGTTTGGTACCTAGGAAAGCTACCATAGGCCTGCAAAACTCAGCACTGTTTATATTCACGTTCTCAGCTCTAAAGAAATATGTTCTCTTTCTTGACAAGAAACAGGGAATATAGACTTCATTGTCGTCCACCTACCTACCTCAAGTTGCCCGGAGTACATCGTGAGGAGAGCTTTCTGGATCTGCTGCAGAGAGTTCACACTCTGCCCAAATTAATTCAGACACAGTTCAGTGGGAAAGATACGGGACTTGCAGCCCTACCCGTCTCTGACACCATTCACACACCCATTCCCATCCCACAGTGTCATCAGTGAGATCAGGACTCCACCTGCTTCTGGTTTCCATCAGTTGTAGTTATATCTTACTGCCTGAAACAAGGCTGACCCAGATTTAGTTTGAGATTCAGAAGTTCTGCTCCACCAGCATGATTTAGAAATACCCAATGACCACTGCCTCATCCCGTGTCCCTCCGTTCTGCGAAAAAGGGGGATCACAGTCTGCCTGTCTCATAAGACTGTTGAGAGAGTATTATGATAGCTGAAAAACTGCATTAGGAGAAGAGAGGAATAAGATTAAGCAGGGTCAAGATGCACTGTGGTCTATCTGCTTGCTTTTCTTTTATACAACAATTAATCCAGCGAATAGAATGAAGTTGGAAGGAGCTTTTGGAGGTGACCCGGTCCAACCCCTTGTTCCAAGGAGGGACCCCTTAGATCGGGTTGCTCAGGGCCTCTTCCAGTCAAGTTTTGAATACCTCCAAAGATGAAGACTTTACAACCTCTCTGGGGAACTTGTTGCAAGGTTTACCATTCTCTTAATAAAAAAATCCAAATATATAAGAGTAGTTCCCCTTGGTAACACTTACGATCCCATCTCTGTAAGCGAACAATCAAACAAACAGGGATTTATGTATCCAGCTATCCTGTTACCCCAGCCTAGAATTAGCCATCTAGACTTCTGCAGTGCAAGGAAGAGCCCACACAGAGCCTCCAAAATCAACATTCTGCTTTGATCTGTACCCCAACTAGACAGCATGAAATACTATAAAAGGCCTGCCCTGCATAACGATGAAGGTGCCTGATTTAGGTAGATTGAAGCCCTTCCCTCTACCTGAGAGTTGTACCTAAAACCTTTACCTGGGGTTGCTCACTTCAGCAAGGTCAGTCCTTTCCCACACATGATTCAGGCAGAATAGTCCCTGTGTAAGAAGTGAGCTTCCATTTCCCCCTGTGATACAGCTGAAGCAGAGACTGCAGATGTCCTAGCAGTGGGAACTGTAAGGTATTATGGTGTGGATTTCCTTCAGTCTCTCCAGTCAAAGATTTTAGTTTTGTATAAATTACTCAGACATTCAGTGAGCCCAGGAAAGAGCAAGAATACAACTTTCAGGAAAGCACTCACCTTGGGCAGTGAGATTCCAGTCTCTGATGCAGTCAATAATGTGGATTTTATAAAAAGATAGTTCCAAAACATGCAGTCTCTGGCCATTTAGGAATACCCTGAGATGTATCTCAGGTGTGGGGGGTTTGTTTGGTTGCTTTTTTGTTTCTTTCTTTGTGTGGTCAGTCCCTCACCTGTACTGAGAAAACTTTATTGATCAATGAATTTTTCCTCCAATTTGTAATTAGCTTTCTAGGCAGACTAAAATCCATTAAGTAATTCCTTTAGAATTTGCAGATTCCTCCTATGTACAAAACTACATTCCATTCAATCCTGCTTTTTTTTTTTTTTTTATTGCACATTGGAATTCAAAAAGAGAAGGGGACAGGAGAATGAAGAAAAAGCCACAGGAATTACCTCTGCTTAAGCTAACTTTATTGAATAACAGGCCATTTTTCCTGCCTCCTTATCTAACTCGAACATGGCATAACCATTGGTTTATTTGAATGATGGTGTAGATTTTAACATCAGGCTGTATACCCTCTGTTCCATTTATCAGGGTGTATTGCATCCAGTTTATAAATTGCTGTTCTTCCCCTATTTGCAGCCATGTAGCTCAGCTCATTCGCACGATCATTAATGCCAATGTTTTCTCTGGGGAGTGAAATTAAGCTACTCTGAAAATTCATTACTGTCTTTATCAAGATTAACATGCCAATGTTCTTGTAAGTATTTTCTTCTCCTTGCTGTTATATTTGTAGATTCTCGGTGTATGCACTTTAATTCAGTTTTTTCTTCCAAAATACCTATATACGTATTGCTGCAGATCAGGCATGCGTTGTAGGTGCAAAATTGATGGCCTCCCAAGGTGACTCCAGCTGACCCAGGTGACACAGTGACATGTGAATAACCTTTCATAAACTTTTTAAATTTCATCTTAAAAACAGCTGTTTAGACAAAAAGTTTATCTATTGTAAAGCTGTTCTAGAGCCACATCCACCTGAGAGTTTATTAACTTTATTAACTTGTTTATTAACATTTTTCTTTCAACCATCATTACCATTCAATGCGATGTATTTAAAGACAGAAATTATATTATTCAGGCTTCGTTTTGCTCCACTAAACAAAGACAAATCTTCTGGGCTCCCATTTCATGACAGGCTCTTCAGATTACACTAATAACCCCGCTCTGCAGCTGTCCCCACTTTGATTCTCTCTTCCTCAGACATCAGTGACTACCAGTCTGCAACAATCAGAAGATGATTTACAGAATCCTGTAAAGCAGGACAAACACTCTTCTATTTTTCCTGAAAATACCTTTCCAAGATCCCATTTGACTTTTTCATATATTGGTTTCTCTTTTCTCCCGCACCCTCTCTTCCTAAGTGCTGAACTCTCGAGGAACCACAGAAATGAGCATTAATCAGTGAGGAAAAAGGAGTATTTGTGGCAGGCAAGACAGGAACTTCATCACTCTGAGCTTCACGCTTAGTCAATAGAGATCATTACGCACTTCAGAACTACTCTGGAAGCCACTTTAAAACTTGAATCTCCCTTGGCAGGTGTCAGAATTTCTCACTGATTTACAGACAAAGCTTAAGATGACTATGATCCTGGAGTGGACTATTTAGGTTAGATACCTAAAGATATGGAAGATTTGTGCCCGCTACAATTTCTTTTAGCCTGGTCTCCAAAACCATCTGATACTTCTTGTACAATTGCTCTTTTTCTCCTTTCTACTGGTTAATATTTTGCCATCATTAGAAAATACCAGGGATTAAACATACATTATACTTATATCAGTTACAAAAGCATTACATGAAACTAGTCCTGGTGTTGATCACTGAAGGCTTCTGTGCAGAACCTTATGCAATGTCATACCTTCTTTTTCCACATCACCCAGTTTCCAGCCCACCTCAGTTTCATGGCAGCATTTTCCAACTACTAGGAAACCCAAACCCTAATTAATTTCTTCTGTAGCACTATATAGGCACTTAACAAGCCTGAACAGAGAAAACCCAAACCACATTTTCTCTCTTTAGGGAGAATAAAATAAAATAAATCAATAATGTCATGAAAAAAAGATGAAAAATATCTGGGATCTTACATTTACTTCCATATCATTTTCTTCAAATTTTGTTTGAAAGCAAACATACTACAGAGACATGGTTTGTGGATAATGAGATCATTCCACCCACACAAACATGCATTAAAGCGTATCCATTGTCTATGTTATTCTCCAGTATTACAATGACACCCCTAAAATAATGCTTTCTTTAAAGAATCCCAAAAAGATGTTCTAAAAGTCCATGTAAAAGAGACCTTGCTGCGAAGTTTATGATTTCACAGATAACTAGTCTTAATCCTCTAGGACCAAAATTAGCCAACACTCCCTCTAATTTTACTGAGGAGTTTTTCTTCCACTTCAGCTGTGGTCCTTTGCACTTCCATATCTTCCTTACTACCAATCAACTTGCCTTTGCCTTCATATTCTATGATCTTCATCTTTATGAAGACCGTTATTCAGCACACGTAATTTTAAATACTTATCTAAAGTACCCAAGTTAGGAGGGCAGTAATCCAAGGTCACTAATGAAGAGGTTAAACAAAATGGAGGGTTGAATCACCCCTTGGAAGTGACTCTCCATTGAGTGGATAGGGTCTCTGGAACAATTTAGTTAGCAGCTTGAAGAAAAATGAAATAGAGTTATCTATTCCACCACTTCTATGCCAAGAAATGTTTGTTTTGGCTTAGGGCCAAGACTGAATTACTTTTAATGTTGACTCAATCTGTTCTTGTTCTTGTTCATAACTTTGCACACAGCAATGGTAGACTTCAGCGATCTGTTTTTATTTACTTTGCAAGATTTAACTCATCTTGACTTTTACAATTTTTACTTCATTACTATTGTGGATATCCATGATACATTACCTAAATAAACTTTTTGAGGGATTTTAGAGCTCTTCTCTCCATTTTCAATGGGAAAATCCATTCCCAGTGGATTCCATTCCAATAGATACCATTAACTGGGATGAAAACTTTGGATAAGAAAGCCATCTTTGCCTTAGTGCTGGTCCTACTTTATATTTGACTGTCTGATCCTGAGTAGTTTAATTTCTATAATTCATTATTTTTCTTAATTTCTCAAATACCTGTTCTTTTGAAATTAACTCTCTTTCAATAAACAATAACGTTTATACAAAATATATTCATTTAATTAAAACTGAGTAAGCTCACAGCTAGAATTTTTTAATGTCTCATTATTCATTTCAATAAAACAAAGCACATTTAATAATAATACATTTTCAGTTATTAAATATCTCAATAAGCTGTAGAGAGCTGCAAACAAATTAAGATCCTTGGAAAACAAAGAAGACTATGCAAAGATTCAAGTGGAGTGAAAATCTATGTGTCTGTGCTTGTATACATAACTGCTTTCTTTAATACATGCCTGCAGGTTAAGAAAGATATTTATCAGGAAACAAAGGTAACATTTATATTAGTATATTAAAGCAGCACCAGAGAACATTTCCCAGTACTGAAACATGATTCTCTATGGCATTAAATTGCTATAATAGCCCCCGGAATAATTTTTGCCTGGATCAAATAGAACTGTCCCAAATAATTCCCAGGCACAGTTGGAGACAGTATGAATCATGAAGTATTCAAAATAGGCAGGTCTGGTGTGATCAGATTGTACCAGCTTTTCAAGAACAACCAAATTAAGATTCTTCAGGTATAGCAACTGAAAATTCAGAATTGCACGACATTTATTACTGTAAAGCTCACAAGGAGGATTCTGCCTCTGTATGTTCACACAAGGGCTTCTGCAAAATGGAAGACTGGACGAGGGACAGGACAAGCACAAGTAACATAGATTAGTCTGCAGCCACTTCTTCGATCCAGTCCTCATTATATCGGATTTGCCTTCAGGTTAACCTATTTCAAAAAGACTAGAATTACTCTTAGAAATGTGAGAAATATAAGGTCTTGACATGAGAACTGGAATAGTGTCCAAAGTTCCATGTGGGTCGTTATAATTTTCAGACACAACTTTGAGCTACCAGCATATTACAAGCATCATTTTTCATATCAACAGCACAAATATGTAGAACCAGCATTTTGCTAGCCCTCAGTGATTTCCAACAGCAAGTTTATTCCAAGGTGCTGGTTTTACAGAATTTACAATAATATATCTGTTTCTGCTTCAGTCAAGACCTAAGAGTCAAGAGGCTTTGCTCAGAGAAAAGTACCGCAGGGAAGAAAATGAATAAACTGATTGCCACACACAGTAAGAGGTCTTGATGAAACATGTAATTAAGGCAAGTGGCAATTCCTTCATCAGCATTGTTCTTTTTCTAGCAGATAATACTAAAAACTTGTCAAACATGCATTCAGAAGTCTATTGTCTATCAGCTTTTTGATTGGCTGCTTCTTGCAGTCAGTCTGTATAGAGAAGAAATAGCAAAAGATTTCAGAGCACTTGCTGAACCAGAACCCTGCAGAATACATGATGGATTGAAACTGCCATCTCTTTTTTGTCCAATTCCATTGCACTCCGGACTAACGAAATAAAACAGCCGATGAAAGGAAAGGACTCAGCCTTTAACAGTAAGATAAGTCAAGACTGCGTGTGCTACTATTTGGGAATGGAAATTCTTTTCATAAATTACTTATGATGACATATATGGGCACTAGCTAAGGTGAAGGTACCCTGGTGCTAGATGCTATTCAAATGCATAAGAAGAGAGAGGAAAAGTTTTCAGTGCAAATAAATAGACAACAGAATCACAGTGATACACAAAGAAATACAGAGTGATATTAAAAAAAAAAAAAAAAAAAAAAGTAGTTCTTGGTTTATGAGAGAAATCCTCATGTTCCTGTTGAACAAACTGGTGATGCCTGGTTACACTTAATGATGCTGAAGTACATGACAGGATGCCATACAAGCACATCATTGAGTCAAGTAGCTCAGACAAAGAACCATGTAAGTAGGGGGTGTTTTTTCCACAACTGGTTTATCCACAGATAGGTCAGGCATCTCTGCTTGATACTGAATTCCTGAATAACTCAGGAGATTGTTCAACTGCAGGACTGGGAGTTTCTGTATGGATTTCTATAAGAGAGGTTAGGCATCTAACATGTCATTGGTAAGTTATCAGTAGCCATTTGTTAATTTGTAAACTATCCATAACCTTAAAGCAATGTGTGATTGGAAGGCAGGCAGTAAATATCCTTTCTTACTACAAAATCCTTCCTATCAGAAAGTGTCACTCAGTATCTTTGTGGAGACTTTTCACTTGCAAAGATAATATTGAGTCAAAAACATCACTATAGACTTTAGAATATTACATTTTATAGATTAAAAAGTTTCAAGCAAAGCCCATAAATAGGCAATATTCACGATCTGACCAACACCCTGAGATATGTAATTACTTTGTATATTGCCCCAAATACTTTTTTAGATTATGTTTAAACCCAAAGCAATCAGTCTTATTATTTATTTAATAAATTTTGCATGCCAGGCAAAATGCTAATCTTTGAAGTCAGACCATCATCTCATATATCCATGCAGATTAACAAAATAGTTTCATTGCAAATGTCACCATCATTAATTTTAGAGGACAGCAAAAGCAGCCGTTGGGCATATGAACTCTAACCCATGACTGTCCAGAGGTGTGGTGTGTAGGTGATAAGACTATAGCAAATCCCACTAACAGAAAATGACAATGCACAAGTTCCAAGTCTTCCCATTTTTCATAAAAAAAAGAAACCCAAGCCACCTCTTCCCCTTTTCCTATAAAATTATTATCTATTTTCTACAGAGAAAAATGAAGGAAAATGTTATAAAAATATTTTTTCACACTAATGCAAACAGCAAATGCACACAAAAACCTCTCAAATATTGTCATAGTTCTAGTTATGATTTTTTTACAAACTCCTCTACAAAATTGTGAAGCAATTATTCATTTCTTGCTTATGTAATGAAGCTAGTAGCACCTCTACCATGTTCATATCAAAATGATGTATTTATCTAGCCAGAGAGAAACCATCAGCTTATGAGAAGTTATTAACATGATTGATTTGAAGAGCCATTTTAGAAAGCAAAATTCAGTCATTTCTACTTGACATATTTAGGACAAATCAACTACTTATAAAATGCAAACACAGTTTTGAGTTATTGATGTATTCCATAGTTTGCTTTTGCTTGAAATTCAACTATGTCTGCACAAATATTTAGTCCTTTGAGAGCACCTTGCTGCATTCTCACTTCTGATGTGAAGAACAAATTCAGGCCTTGTGCTTCCCACTGAATTTACACAAACAATGGCTGAAGGACCCAATGTGGCACCTCTCATACAGTAACAGGTTATGACCATCAACCATGAAAGATAGCCAAGTACAAGGGAGACGAGAGATCTGGGAACCAAGATGGGTACCACGACAGACCTCCAGCACAACATGCCAGCTTTCAGTCCTTTGGTTCCCTAGTAGTAAAATTACATTTAAATTGTGAAGCATTTCAGGGCCTGTAGATGGCATGTTCTGAATAGGATCTAGGGTGTATTAAATACTCAGATCTAGAAATTGTATCGGTGAAACAGTTCATCTTAAACACCTTTGCTATTTTCTGCGCTTTGTTTCTCTTATCTTTCTCCTTCACATAGACCTTTGATATTCGGTTTCCTTCCCTCTTGCTAAGCATCCTCTTGGCATTCATATCCAATCTGCACAGAGTTCACTCCCGCCCTTCCACAGCCCAGCTGATAAAATAATCCATGATGAGATTGCTGCAAGTGGCATTATATAGTGCTCATGTCTTTGAACTGACATCCCAGCGAGAGAGACAGGGCAGGGAGAGCACTGCCAAATCCAGGCTGCTCGTTCCAGATTGTCTGTAGACAGAGGATGGCAATGCTCTACTCTTTTAAGGACTCTGGCTACTTTTGGACAGTTTTCTCTATGGACATGATGCTACTTTCTGTGAAGACCTTGACAATTTTTTTTCATTTATTCGTACACACACACTGACACTGCCCCTTCTTCCTCAAAACCTTCCATCTTGTGAGCAAAATCTCACTTTTCATTTCAGTTATATATTAAAGCTTAGGCTGTACACATCTCAATGAAGCCATACATCTTGCAAATGTCAAATTAACTTCCTGATTTGTGTAGGCAAATGTACTGTAAGGTTCTATAGGGCCCATGCACATATAGCAAACGGATCCTTTGGGACCTGCACCTGTATTTTAGCTGGCAGCATAATTAGGCCCCATATGGTTAATGAAATGTAACGTGTCAGTATTTTGTAGGCTAAGATTTGTCACACGGAGGTGTTGGATGTAACACCCACTCTACCAACTGTTCAAGAGTAGAAAAAACAAAATCAGTTAAAAGCTTGTGTGTAAAAGAGAAATAGGAATCAGTCTTCAGGCTTTCATTTTTCCAGGCTTCCAGTGTCCATCCTTCCTTCCTAGGGGAGGTATGTCAGTCAAGGTGCTTTTTCTCAATAATGTTTCAGAGTACCTTCTCTAAGGGCACAAACCTGTGTGTGATTGGTAACAGAACATGTACATAAACTACATGTCCACAAGCTTCTCTGCCCTACATTACCAGTAGTGTTTGAGTGTCCCTTACTCTCCAAAGTATTGATCCTCACAACACTTCCATCACACATTTGAAATGTGGGTGTTTGGAGCAAATGCTTCAAAGACACCCATGTGTGCCAATTCTCAGCCTACAAAATGCCAAACCATTTTAAAATCATTAAGCAGCCCCCCTTGCAGATGGCTGGAGGCATGTCCACAGCAGGCTACGGAAGGGGCTTCAGGCACACCCGGTGTAGCTCTGATCTAGCAGGTTGTGCTGAGCCACTAGCTGAGATCCTAAACTCCACAGTGTCATGTCCCATGCTATACTTCCCAATGGTCTGCCCAATCTGAGCACAACACAGTAATGGTACAGCCTGATGCAACCTTGGTGTGTCTGAACCAGTCTGTCCATCAGAAGGCTTTAGCCTGATCTCTACAATTTCATCAGGACAACATGGGTAGTCCAGCAGAGCACAGAACTGTGTCTCTCACTTCCATGTAAACCATCCCAAACTCCCTGCTCCAGTAGCCACTGCACCATCCTGCTTTCTAAACCAAATATTCTCAGGCCTAATTTTCTAGTTCTGGTGATTTAATTTGACTCCTACTCCTGACCAGAGCAGTTGAATGGAGCTAGAAGACGACAGTACTATGTTTCCAGCCCACAGAGACATAACCTAACCAAACAGCAAAGGCAGATCCACAGCGCAGACTTGAGGATGCAATAGTCTTCCCTCTCATAACACGGCTTAGTATGATGCGTACGCCTTTGCGTGCGGATAGCTTCAACATTGGCCTGACATGGTCATAAGCAACCATGTGTGACTGAGAGGCTTCTCAGCACCTTGCCTCCTGGGTCAGCACCATTTACATGTCACTCCCCCCACAGGTTGGTGCCTGAGGCACTGTCTAGCCCTGCCTGAACAGCCTGCGAACAGCTCTCATAGCAGAATCTGTCTGCATAAACTGTTGGTTGAATACACATGAATAATGCATAGAGCTGTACTAAAATCAGCTTAGGAGCAGGGAAGGAAAAGGACTATGTTAGTCTGGATGATTCAGACAGTTCTAGTTAACAGGCAGAGCAGAGAGAGAGGGAGGGGCAGGAAGGTCACACAATTGAAGAAACAGTCAAATAGCAAATGGTGGAGGAAAAGAGAAATTAGTAAATCCACAGGTCAAGTAATCTTTGTTTTTTCAATAAAACTCTATAGCAGGATGTTGTTATAACCATATAGCTTACACTCCTTGGTTGAATCTTACGTAGCTTACGAGAAGGAACTACATTCCTAGCCTGTCCCAGTCATTGCCTAAGTCTGACTTCTGTACAAAATCCATAAGGTTGAGATCCCTGAATGCATTCTGTACCAGATGCTTCATTTTAAGCTACTTAGGCATGCTGATATTTATGCTTTTGCATAAAAGCCTTTGGATTTGGGAAAAAAAACCCCACACAAACAAACAAACAAACAAACAAACAAAAAAATACCTCCATAGAAATTCTGTCTGAGTGAACAAAACCTTCAGCCTCATATCCAGTAAGATGTGGAGCATCTACATATACCTTTCTTTTCAGTAGGCATGGAGGTGCTAAGAAAGAAGTTGAGTACCTAATTACCCTGTACATTGGTCATTCAAGGGAGAGGTGCAAGTCAGAGGAAGAGCGCTTCTGATCCAACTGCAACATTTTTTAGACCCCTTAAATTTGAGCTAGTCTCATACTTTCCCTTTAGGGAAAGAAATAGGTCAGACAAATTGCCTGTCTTTTTGCATATGCATGAAAATGAGCAAGGTAACTTCACATCCCACAGTGCTGTTAGAAGGAAAAAACCCAAAGAAACCATATATATATGTATATATATAAAACCATGACTGAAGACATATGAGAAGATTATATTGGAAAGATAATATACACTCATATTATCATTTTGGGCACATATCCTAATCTTTTTGAAAGCTTCTGTTAAAGTGAAAAGGATTTGAATCCTGTGTTTTTGTGTAGTAAAGATAAAAGAAAAAGGAAGAACTGCTTACCTACCAACTGTAACCTTGTGTTATACTCATAAAACCAAATGAGCATCACCTGCATATTTTTACTAATTTTTCTCCCTGGACTTCTTTGGAAATTTACAGTAAAATTCTTCTCTGAGCTGCAAAGCCAGCATGGAAATGGGAAAGGAGCTGAACCTCACTGGTCCTCCTCCATCAACAGAAGGTATAAGATCCCTTTCCAAACTTCTTGCTTTTGCTCCTTTTCCATGACTAAATATAGTTTCACTCACTTGCTGTCAGGATGCGTCTATGCTGCCTGTTCGGCACAGCTCTGAGATCACAGCCATCTTCAATACTTTCTGTGAGCCAGGGAACACCCTCAAGAACATGTCAGCATGCTCCCTGACTGTTCACTCATCTTGCTTACAAAGACTGTCTTTGAGGCAACTTGGTAGAGAGAAGATGGATGGACCATGGTTTGGGGCTCCTTAAGTGCAACAAATATTTTGGCCAAGAACCTATTCCAATATAATTGGGAATTTAATTGAGTATGAATATTGTTGAAACTGACGAAGGTGAAATAGAGGAAGAATTTCAGCTTATTTTTCACCTTCAAGGCTTTGCTTGCAAATGAAAAAATGTCCTGTTATTCACTAAATGCCAAATCTGCAAATTGAACGACTGTGATATGCAAGGCTTTAAGACAAAATAAATGTAGAATTACTGAATAATATGTCTAGTTTGAAGCAGATTTTTAAAAATGAGAATCTGGACTTTAAATCCTAAACGTCAGAAGACATCTGGACTGTCTGGACTCTACAGGTGAAAGAACTTATAAAACAGTGTGCAAATTTGATGGTCTGTATGTTAGCGAGAGCTCAGTCTGCATTGGTTGATAGTCATGATTACATAAACCAAAAGTTTTAGAAATTTCCAAATCAGTGCATTCAATCTTATACATACAATTATCTATCTGAAATTGTTTTATAATCTTATTTTGACTGGGGAGAGATAAGAGGGAAAAAAAGTTAAACCTAACTGGGGAGGGAGAAGCAAGAAGTTAAGGTACCCAGAAAAAGAGATGATAGGAAAAGAAAAAAAAACCCACACCAATCATTGAGGAAGGTGAGATAGTAAGCCAGATGGGCAGAAGATGACTTATGACAAGATGGAGGCAGATAACTGTAAAAGGGAAAAATAAACGATACATGTTTATAGGCCACCACTGCATTGGTTTGCTAATAAGGTAAGAAACAGCAGATTGTATGCTGATCTGTGGAGAATAATTTCCTGCCTGACTGCAAGTTGAAGAAGTAAATGGAGTACTAATTCCTGTACAAAGGAACAAAACCAGGATACATGCTCTTAAAAAAGGATTTGACAAAACTGGAAAGGTTTATACAAGATCTATTGTTAGAGCAAGTCCAGATGAGGACAACAAAGATGATCAGAGGACTGGAGCACCTCTCCTATGAGGACTGGCTGAGAGAGTTAGGGTTGTTCAGCCTGGAGAAGAGAAGGCTCCAGGGAGACCTGATAGCAGCCTTCCAGTACCTGAAGAGGCCTACAGGAAAGATGGTGAGGGACTGTTTACAAGGGCATGGAGTGACAGGACAAGGGGTGGTGGCTTTAAACTAAAAGAGGGTCGATTTAGATTAGATGTTAGAAAGAAATTCTGCACTGTTAGAGTGGTGAGGCACTGGAACAGGTCGCCCAGAGAAGTTGTGGAGGCCTTCTCCCTGGAAGTGTTCAAGGCCAGTTTGGATGCAGGTTTGGGCAACCTGGTCTAGTGGAGGGTGTCCCTGCCCATGGCAGGGTGACTGGAACTAGGTGATCTTTGAGGTCCCTTCCAACCCAAACCATTCTATGATTCAGTTTTGGGCCCCTCACCATGGGAGAGAGTGTGAATGCGTCCAAAGAAGAGCAATGAAGCTGGAGAAGGGTCTAGAGCACAAGTCTTATGAGGAGTGGCTGAGGGAGCTGGAATTGTTTAGTCTGGAGAAAAGAAGGCTGAGGGGAGACCTTATTGATCTCTATGACTACGTGAAAGGAGGTTGTAGCCAGGTGTGTGTTGGTCTCTTCTCCCAAGTAACAAGTGATAGGACAAGAGGAAATGGCCTCAAATTGTGATGGGGAGGTTTACACTGGATGTTAGGAAAAATATCTCCACCGAAAGGGTTATCAATCATTGGAACAGGCTGCCCAGGAAAGTGATTGATTCACCATCCCTAAAGGTATGTAAAGGACGTATAGATGCGGTGCTTAGGGACATGGTTTAGTGATGGACTTGGCAGTGCTAAGTTAATGGTTGGACTTTATGATCTTTAAGGTCTTTTCCAATCTAAACAATTCTATAATTCTATAAGAATAACTTAACATCTGGAAAAATCTGCTTTACAGAAGTGATTGGGAAATAAAGCTCTTTGGTTTAGCCAAAAGAAAGATTAGAACAACGTTTGAAGAAAGGATAATTCACGGTTTGAACAGACTACCCAAAGGTGAAATCAGCTCTGTTTTTATATGAAGTCCTTAAGTGAAGATACTCTGTGTGTATCTTCATAAACAATATGTTTTAGCCTAAGAAATAACTACCAATGACTAGTTGTCATTTTATTATCTATCTTACATAGCAAAAATTAAGACATGGAGAAAAGACTTCTGTAATTTCAAATCAGTGAAAGGAGAACATGTTCTGTGACTCTGCCATGCTAGATCATCTGTAGTTTATATATGCTTGCCTAAAGCTTTATACACTCCAAAATAGCAACGTTGGACAACGGTTCACCTGCTGCAACTATCTTGTTCACAAAAACTTTGCAATGTGCTAAGGTAATTTCCTAGATCCTGATCATAGTCCTCTCACTACAATTGTGCACATTTCTTTTGGCAGTACCTCTATTAATCTTCCTCCTAAGGCCTGTAACATCATCTAGGAAGTTAGAAGAAATCTGTATCAGGAAGAAAAGGTTAAAAAAACCCAAAAAACAAACCCTAGGTAAGGACAAATAAAAAGCATTTTACTAGATCACAGCAGACTGAGGAACAGACAATTTTCCTCATCTTTCCACTGTTCTCAGCAGTTAGGTTGGATTTTGGCAGTGGGATTTGTTCAGTGAGCTGGTTTACCAGCCACCCCAGTTATTATCTTTCCAACTTGTCTAGTATGTATTGCACTTCTAGCAATACCCATTCTTTATACATTGTTTGTCTGCCCTTTGACAATGTAATTGATTTTATATGCAGGTTTCCACATATATCACCTGGATCAGGTATCTGGCCAGCCATAAATGCTGCCAGACACATCTAGGGAAAAAAAAAACCCACAACAAAACACCAAAGGAAACAACAACAAAACCCCCAAAACAACAACAACAACAAAAACCCACCAAAAAAAAACCCCAAACCAACACAAAACCCCCTCAGTTAGAGGAAATCTTAACTGTGCTTTTCTCCAGTCAGCATATTTAGAATGAGTTAAATTATGTTAGTTTAAAAACAAGTCTATGATTTATGAATGTGCTTGTCTCAAAATTCAGTTGCCAAGGTAGATGGCAACCGTTCTGTTAATAACCTTCCCAATCACTTCTTTAATGTATACACATACAATGTATTTATGTATAATACTCTGCATTACAACATGGTATGTTTCTACATCATCAGGAGCCTGCAATCAGATTTTAGTACAATGGATGCAATGTTATTCTCTGTCCAGTGGCTTCCAAATTAAATAATAGCAAAATCTATAATTTTTGGTTCACCTCCAAGATCACTGTCTCCTGCATGATTCAAGAATGCAGGCCTTTTGCCATTCTTAGCTTTGTTGTGCCAAGGGAAGTTTAGATTGGATATTAGGAAAAATTTCTTTGATGAAAGGGCTGTCAATCACTGGAACAGGCTGCCCAGGGAAGTGGTTGAGTCACCATCCCTGGAGATATTTAAAAGATGCATAGATGTGGTGCTTAAGGACATGGTTTAGTGGTTGGACTTGGCAGTGTTAGGTTAACGGCTGGACTTGATGATCATAAGTGTCTTTTCCAACCTCAATGATTCTATAATTCTATGACCAATGTAAATATTGGTTCTACTTCTTACCTACACAGGAACTTTCTGATTTGGAAACAACATGGATTTAAGTTCTGCACTATTAAGCTATCTACAATATATTTTTGATGCATAAAGATACTGACAAGTGTAGGACACCTTCATTTAGGCTTGCCAACGTGATGCCCAAGGCTTGCCAATGTGACACCCAGTCTTGCCAATGTGAGCTGCCCATCTACAAGAAGGGCTCGAAAGAGGATCCGGGAAACTACAGACCTGTCAGCCTGACCTCGGTGCCAGAGAAGGTTATGGAAGAGTTCATCTTGGGTGCGCTCACGAAGTATGTGCAAGACAACCAGGGGATCAGGCCCAGCCAGCATGGGTTCATGAAAGGCAGGTCCTGCCTGACCAACCTGATCTCCTTCTATGACCTGGTGACCCGCCTAGTGGATGAAGAAAAGGCTGTGGGTGTTATCTACCTGGCCTTCAGTAAAGAGTTCGACATGGTCTCCCACAGCATTCTCCTAGAGAAGCTGGTGGCTCATGGCTTAGACGGATGCACTCTTTGCTGGGTAAAAAACTGGCTGGAAGGCTGAGCCCAGAGAATAGTGGTGAACAGAGTTAAATCCAGTTGGCGGCCAGTCAAAAGTGGTGTTCCCCAAGGCTCAGTCTTGGGGCCGGTCTTGTTTGACATCTTTATCAATGATCTGGACGAGGGGATTGAGTGCACCCTCAGTAAGTTTGCCGATGACACCAAATTGGGAGGGAGTGTTGATCTGCTTGAGGGTAGGAAGGCTCTACAGAGGGATCTGGACAGGCTGGATCGTGGGCCAACGCCAACTGTATGAGGTTCAACAAGGCCAAGTGCTGGGTCCTGCACTGGGTCACAACAACCTCATGCAACGCCACAGGCTTGGGGCAGAATGGCTGGAAAGCTGCCTGGAGGAAAAGGACCTGGGGGTGTTGATCGACTGCTGGCTGGATCTGAGCAAGCAGTGTGCCCAGGTGGCCAAGAAGGCCAACAGCATCCTGGCTTGTATCAGAAACAGTGTGGTCAGTAAGACTAGGACAGTGATCGTTGCCCTGTACTCGGCCCTGGTGGGGCCGCACCTCGAGTGCTGTGTTCAGTTTTGGGCCGCTCCCTACAAGAAAGACATTGAGGTGCTGGAGTGTGTCACCAGCAACGGAGCTGGTGAAGGGTCTAGAGCACAAGTCTGATGAGGAGTGGCTGAGGGAGCTGGGGTTGTTTAGTCTGAAGCAGAGGAGGTTGAGGGGAGACTTTATCGCTCTCTACAGCTACCTGAAAGGAGGTTTTGGTGAGGTGGGTGTTGGTCTCTTCTCCCAAGTAACAAGTGATGGGACAAGAGGAAATGGCCTCAAATTGCTCCAGGGGAAGTTTAGGTTGGATATTGGGAAAAATTTCTTCACTGAAAGTGTGGTCAGACATTGGAACAGGCTCTCCAGAGAGGTGGTGGTGTCACCATCCCTGGAGGTGTTCAAAAAGCATGTAGACATGGCACTTCAGGACATGGTCTAGTAGACATGGTGGTGTTGGGTTGATGGTTGGACTTGATGATCCTAGAGGTCTTTTCCAACCTTAAAGATTCTATGATTTTATGATTGCCCTTGTTTAGGTAGGAAACTAAATTCTAGTGTCTGGTAAACTGTTTTTATACCTGGGCTCCTAAACTAGCATTCTGGAAAAGTGGGTTCTCATCTTAGTCCTTCCAGTGATGTTGGGTGGCTTTCTTCTGTCTCTCTCCCTTTCTTCCTGGGTCCCATCACAACAGGGCCCCCATCTCCCCTGAATTCTGTAAAACTGGATCTATATAGAAACATAGAATGTTTCGGGTTGGAAGGGACCTCAAAGATCACCTAGTTCCAGTCACCCTGCCATGGGCAGGGACACCCTCCACTAGACCAGGTTGCCCAAACCTGCATCCAAACTGGCCTTGAACACTTCCAGGGAGAAGGCCTCCACAACTTCTCTGGGCGACCTGTTCCAGTGCCTCACCACTCTAACAGTGCAGAATTTCTTTCTAACATCTAATCTAAATCGACCCTCTTTTAGTTTAAAGCCACTACCCCTTGTCCTGTCACTCCATGCCCTTGTAAACAGTCCCTCACCATCTTTCCTGTAGGCCTCTTCAGGTACTGGAAGGCTGCTATCAGGTCTCCCTGGAGCCTTCTCTTCTCCAGGCTGAACAACCCCAACTCTCTCAGCCAGTCCTCATAGGAGAGGTGCTCCAGTCCTCTGATCATCTTTGTTGTCCTCATCTGGACTTGATCCAACAATATCAAGGAATATGGAATAACGTGTTGTGGTTTTTTTCTCATATGAAAGTGTACTAACTGCACTTTTGACCTTTGAATGTAGGAAAAATTATAACTTCACAAATTTATGACTTCTTAAATTTCCTGGCCCTAGGTAGCATGCATGGAAAAAGAAAAATCTATGGTTTCCAGAATAAGAAAGAAAAGTCATATAACAGATGCAGAAAAAGCACAAATTATCACAAATAATAAATAATGGTACCTGTTTCATCAGCCCCACCTTAACTATTGGATTAATCAGATGTCAATGTATCCAAAAATATTTAATTTATATACAGGATTGGTGGTAGAGAAGACATGCCAAATAAAATGGGAAGGGGGAGGATCATCTAGCTCTTCCCCGAGGAAAATGGAAGTTTATTAAAACTGTCAAAGAACATTAATATTTTCAAAAATTTTAAAAGTTGACAGATTTTTGCATGAAGTTTCCATTTGACTTCTAAAATTACCTTTTATCATCTATTTTAATATAATCACAAGACAAGCAGTTTAATTTGACCAACTTTTGAGTTTCATCATAGCTTTAACTCCCTAAAAAATGTTATTTTAGTTTTCAATTTTGACTTGTGGTAAAAAATACTTCAGGAATTTTTTTTTTTTTCAAATTTGTGTAATATCTGGTTTTTAGCCAACTCTACAGCATGTATTCTTTCATCTCAAAGACACAATATTGACAGCGGTTACAGGAAAGTGATCCACTGTCACTACCCATAGTTGTCTGAAAGCACATATTAGAAGGACCATCTTTCATTAAAACTGATCTGACCCATCAAGCACTGTGCAGTGAAACTTGTTTCCTGAAAGATTTCCAAATCTCATCAACTTGATAGATCCCGCCCTGATTGAAGATGTGCACCCTGGGGATAGAGACAAGAACTGTGCCATTTCCAGGCCCAAGGCAAAAGACAAATTTAAGATGAAGCAGGAGGATGCTGGACTCCCACTGTCTCTTCTCAGTGAAGGCAGGTTTCACAGCACTGCAACTTTCATTGAGTAGCTACAGAGTCTAAGTGAGGGAAAAAGCGACATTCAAACACTTAGACTCTAAAAAAAAGGGAGCAAAGTGACATTTTGAAGATCCAAATGCCCTGATTTTAGCTGAGTCCACCCTATATTGTTCCTTTGAAAGTGATTTTTAAAAACTTAGAACAGTATACCTCCTTGCTCACCTTCCCTTTGCTGTCTCATGGTATTTCCCCTAACAATCTTCATCCCCAGATGTATACGCCTTGTTCTGTATTTTTCTGTCAGTCAAGATACTTCACAGTGGGTATGTCTGGCCTGAGCAGTCTGCCAGCAATGTTAAAGTTCTGTCCAGTTAGTCAGTCACTGCAGAACAAAGTAAACATTAACTTGATGCTACTTCAGTTTTCTGTTTTAACATTCCCAGCTGATTGACAGTATTTGCTCACTTTTCACAATTGTGAAGCTAGGATAAATATTTTAATTTGGGCCAAAAAAAAGCCACCTTTTTTATAGATGTCAACATTCAATAAAAATGAGCAAACACCTCAACAGGATAGGACTGGAACTGTGTTTTGCATTTCCCATATTTTCTTTCAGAAGAGTGATATTTTTTTATTTTTCCTACAAGATTAATGTGATTAAAAGCATATCAAATTGGAATCATCCTGATTTCAACATTTATGTTTGAAATTGTTTAAAAGTAAAAAAAAAAAAAAAAGTAATTTAAAAAATCAAAGCCACAATTATTTTGTCTAAGGGTAAAAATGAAACATTGCTGAAATAGAATATCTCCACTCTTTAGACAGGACATTCTTCAACTTTCAGAAATAGATTTTTAGAAATAAATTTTTTGGGGGGATTAAAATAGTTTACTTATAGAATATTAGAATTAATTAAAATTAGGTCGAATTGAAACTTGAGTGGCTTTGGTTGACATGAGTGATTTTGCTTGGCATGAGTGACTGCAGTGCAGAAGCCTTAGGCCACAAACCATGACTGAACTGTAGTTGAACCTTTGCTTGGTCCAGGGGGAGAAGTACTGGGAGTCATGCACCGCGAGATAAACTGGATGAAGCTTATAATTCAGGGAAAAGACCTTCAAAGAGGGAGAGGAACCATTTTATCCCAAGTCAACAGAAGACAGATGAGACCCACGTGTGGATAAGACAAGAGGATGATGAAACTGCGTAGATAAAATTTGAAAGCTATTACTCCAATCATCATAGGGGAAAAGCAGCTTGATTGGACAAAAATTCTGTGTGTGTCTTGTGGACAGGTGCAGGAACACCTTGTGTAGTAGACTGTGAGTTCTCAGAAGGCACAGGAAAATAACCAAGGGTGTTCCTCTGCGGAGGCACCCAGCTCGAGCTGAAATAACTGACTCTATGGCAGAACCGAGGGTCCAAACTGTTCTTTAGAGCCAGAGGTTAAAACTGGATCCAGCTGCACCTAGGCTCCTCTCTGAGAAGAACTTTAGAAAGCAAGGGGGTCCAGTCTGAACCTCATGACTTGGTGGGAAGGTCTTCTTGGACTCTTCTATAAATATTTCTTTAAAATTGAAAATATTTTCATGGACTAGCAATTACCTTTTTTGGTACATTACTTCTATGTGGGTTTTTTTCTGCATATAAACCATGAAAAAATATCACCTATGCTTAAAATGAAATGAATCTAGGATTGAATCATATTATTTTGTGAAAAGCAAATGATATTTCTGACCATAATATAGTTTTTGTATCTAAAGGAGAAAAATCTAGAGTCTGAAATAAAATCTCCACAACATCATATAAGTACAATTTGTTCCAAGCAACAGGTTTAAGGTCAACTTGTTGCAGCTCTTTCGTTCATTTCTTCATCCTATTCTCACAGACTATGACTAATTTTCATTTCGCTCTTTACTTAGTAGCAAAGGATGTAGGCAAAAATAGTCTTGTAACCAGACACATTTGAACAAACATGAAAGGAAATGTGTGAAATAACCCTTATCTGCAAGAAAAATAAGTTCTGCTTTTGTTACGCTTGCCTGGTTACATCCTAAGAAAATGAACGTGAACCACCTCTTTATATTCACTCATGATAAATTTAAATGGAGGAAAGTGATATTAAACAGAGAGGACTTTGAGGATGAGTTTGATCTAATGTTTACCTGCGGAGCTGTCTAAAGAAAGTGTTAACAAAGTGGCTTCTTTCTTAAGGCTGTGTTCACAAGTAAATCACACCCTTTACCTAATGGAGTAAAATTTATCCCTTGCCACCCCCAATAAATTTGGCCTGTTGTGTTTCAGTTGTACCCCTGTGCAGTTCTATTTTCCAGCATACGCCACCTCTTCGCTCCAGAGTGGCAAAAATAAATGGTTTCCAATGGCAATAACAATTGTCTTTCAAATTATTAATTCATTTGTCTCCAGGCAAGTTTTAAGCACAGACTCTCAGGGACTGACCTTGTTTCTGACTAGGAAGACCTGATCTGAATGTCAGTCTGGTCAATGGCGGGGTGTTGACTTCAAATGGGCTTTCGATGAGGCCTTCAGACCACAATGATGGGGAAAGAGAAAATTGTATATATTTTTCTCTGATCTTTCAAAAAGACTAGAAAATGCTTTCATACGGGAATGAGGTAAACAGACAGTTCTTTGTCTCTTGGGGCAGACAGCCAGCTTCTCCCTGGTTCCCCAACCATTTCCATTTAGTTGTGGTGCCAAATGGTGAAGTAAGAAAAGGCTGAGACAAAACCGCAGGGGTAGTTGAGCTGCCTGGCCCATCTGCATGCCAACCATTACTACCCAAAATCCAGATACATGCACAAATTTTCCTCTCTGCTCCCTTGTCCATGCGTTAGTTTCCTCAGGGGTGGACAACAGTTACATAAGCTAAAACAGATCCCTAAAGTGCTCTGAGAAATTGAGGGCTTCTCTCTGCTGAGCTACTTTGCCGGAGAGAGGCACAGACTGAGTTCCTGACTGCATTATTGACCCGCTGTCTGTAAGCAAAGTTTGTCTGACAAGTGAAAGTTGGTTTGAGTTTAACAAAAGTTTGTTTAAGCTCTGTTCCTATTGCAGTGGTGGAAAAAATCATCTGTAAGGTCAGCTGAAAGAACTAGATCAGTATGCAAGCTTGAAATAAAATGGTCTCCAGCACATCCTGCATGCCTCTTGTAGAAATCCATAAAGTTAAAGTCACTTGCTTCAGGCTTTAAGTCATAGGTCCTTAGTACAAGGAGTTTCCCATCACATTTTTCCTCTTTGCCTGCTTGCTCCTACCTCCCTGCTACAGTGTTGACATGTCTGTTCACGGGGCTACAGAGTGACCTAGATTCCAGAACTGATGAGGCTTTTTCAAAAACTGTCCTGATGATGGGTGATTTTTTTTTTATTTATTTAGAGTCAGATTGGTTTAGCCCTACAAATCGTTAAATGCAAGGAAGAGTTGGGGAGAGTGGAGGAAGATAAGGACGCCAGTGGTACATGTCATTCCTGATACAGCCAAGCAAGGGGAGTTACAACATAAGACTACCTAAGACTTGCAAAGATTTCTGACTGGCATATGTAAAATACACTGTAGTAAGTGGAGATGACTGTCACTTTATGAGAAATATCCTTCCTATGTTACTCATATTTCCTATTCATTGGATTGCAGAAACTTCCTCCTTAAAATTATAAGAGCTCCGTTGACAATAGTGCTTGCTACCTTCCAATTTTTATGAAAAAAAGAAAAAATACTCTTAGTGGTTATTTGCACACCTGGAGGCGTCATCTAGATTAAACTGTGATGCTAAATATCAAAGGAGCAAAGCTTACGAGAACCTCTCAGAGATTTTGTGTATTTTAAATCTGGAAGTCTTGAATAAGGATTTAACAACAAAACTTCAGATCAACCTCCCAAAATACTAATCCACTGCAGACACAGATGATTAGTAAGTACAGAAGGAAAGATTCAAACAGGAAGCTTTTTATTACAAAGCTACTGACTTAGCCCAGACTTTTTGTATACTAGACCAAAAAGAGACCTATAACTTTATTTGCTGATGAAACTACCAAAGCAATGAAATAACCAGACTTTTTCTGCCTCTTCTTTTCTCCCAGTCCAGCTTTGAAAGAGAGGACTCTCAATCTCCTTGGAAATCCTTCCCAGAAACCAAAGACCATATTTCAGAAGAGTCTGGGTAATGCATGAAGATTAGCTAAAGATAATGTAGATGGCCAGAATTACTGGAGGCACTGAAAGAGGTCTTCTCTCAATGGGTGGGCAAGATTCCAAGTCGATGAAAATTGCAAGGAGTGGGATTCAACATTTTTTTTTCCCCCTATTTTGAAACAATACCTATGAATGTAGGACACTGAGTATAGTGACATATTTGGAATGTTTACAAGTAAATAGATGTTATATTAAAATGAAAAATAATTACAAAAATAGAAATAGTAGAAAAATAAAGAATATTTCTTTTGCTTGTTTACTCAATTCCTTTAACATTCATCTATAGGAGTGTTTTGTGGTGTTTTTAAAAAAATCTTTCTGTTCCTGGAAGGGACAACATCTGCCATAATCTTTGGAAACTGTCCAGAACATCAGACTTTGTCACATTTCAAAGAAATACCTTGACCAGTTTGTATTTGTCTATCCCATTATAAATACCATCTGTTCTACTGTTAGAAAACATTTGTGTGATGTTATTTAACTGGAGAGCATATTCATCATCATCATGACCAGACCATGCAAATAGAAGATAGGATCATAAGATTCCCAGAACCCAAGTTTAATGTTCATTCACTGAAGTCCATGTTGCTCTAAACATGCTATGAATTGTCTGAGACCTCAGGTATTAACAACATACCACCTGTCTTGTCCACTTTGATACCAGCACAAGTAGGCACATGTTGTACTAGATATATCATTCATCATTTCTCCTTCTTCACACCCAGCTCCTCTGTCATTTCCTACTTGTCTTGCCCATAGCAGCTACCTCCACCTTCAACCCTTGTGTCCCTATTCCCTTCTTTCTAATGCACAGTGCAAAGTTCCTCTGCCATAAGATTAACGTGCCATATGTTACCATCTGCTCCAAACAGAGTGTCCACGGGAAATGGTACAAGTAAGTAGTCTCACTCTGTGCAGAACCAGACCTTGATATAAGCTTGACAATTCCCACACTGAATATGTAAATATTCCCTTTCAATAAGCAGAGGTGTAAAAGTTGTTCATAGTAAAAATTAGATGATACATCGAAAGTAGTCAGGATATAAAATTTTATGCTCATGTGATACATCAGTGGCATTATTTTTGACCATGATGTTAGTCATAGATATTTGTGAAGCGAAGGCTGCACACCAAGCCATGCCAAAGGCATCAGCTGGCACAGAGTACCTTCACTACATGACATGACGTAGGGTGATTTATACACTGTCATATTAAACTGTTAATATATTCATGCATCCCTGCACAAAAGAGGCTGCAGTTATTTACCAGCTTTTGTTATTGTGATAGCAACACGCTTGCAACAATCTGCATGTAAGTTTAACTTTTTTTTTTTTTTTTTTTTTTTTTAAATACTGCAGAACAAGCTCTCTACATATCTGTAGGAGGACAAAGATCTCTACATACTAGCATTGGACCAGTATCACCCCAAAAAGGGCTTTGAATAGTATAAAGGCTGCCAGAGAAGCATACTCAGTGTGTGGGAAGGACAATCTGCTTTCTATTGATTGTAATAAAGCCAGCAGCATCTGCTGCTGTTCAGAAATGCTGTCACCACTACTCAATCTCTTAATACCATTTTTCATTCCCAGATCATATTCTGAGCCTTCCATTCTGAGTTTCTCTGTTTGAACAGAGGTGACCCAATGGGATCCTAAAATTCATCACAGAACCTAATTCCGGAAAACTCATGAAATAGTGCTGTCATTAGACAGTGACTGGTGAAACCTGCTCTTAAGTGGTATGAAATTCTAGTGGCTTATGGCAAGATGAACTCACTCAATTCTGCCAATACGAGGAATAACAAAATCCAGTAAGCTTTTCCATAGCATTTCCCTTTAATCATATACTTTTCTGAACACTGGGTGAAAAGCTTAAGCTCTAACTCAAATTAATAAAAAGAAGAGAGCAATTTAGCACACAGTTCTAATTTTCTGGACACCTGATGGAGCATAAAAGCATGAAGAAGATCTGAGGACACTTCCCTTCCTCGCTCCTGAAACCAATGGCCAGATTCAGAGCAAACAGTATCTGCAGTACTCCATAGAGTATCATAAAAAGGACAGAAATAGTTCTGGTTTCTAAGAGTTGGGACAACCTGCATTCAAATATTAGCCAGAACTAATGTGTTTTCTAGTATTCATGTGTCTGTGCTTCAGATATTAAACAGGAACACATTCTGACTCAGGTACAGTTTCAAATGGTGATTTAGCTCTCTTCTGCACAAGGAAGACCAGACGTTTTCTCATTTCCCATTGATACCAATATAGTAAAAATGATTATTTTACACAAATACACTAATTGGTAGATTACAAACAATAAATAAATGACAACTAAATTAAATTAAAGTCACTTAGGAGACTCCAGAGCAAGCACTTTTAGTAACAAGTGGCCCTAGAGCACACACAAGCCTGTATTTCAAACTTTGTTTTCAGTCATTGTCAACATGATGCTACTTCAGCCCCATAGGGAATGTGTAATTATTATTATTAAGTGTAGTAAAAGTTTATACTGTTGACAACTGACTGGCAAAAAACCCCAACAACATCAAACTATCATCATTTATCTATTTGACCACATCAAAGTTCAAAGATTTTATATGGAAAAAAATAACCTCTTACCTTCAGTATGTACAGCAGAAACATAGGTCCAGTTATACCGCTTGACAATGTCCACCATAGCCCGTGCTTGCTGTGCATCAGATGGCACAACTCTCATAAAATACTTGAACAGGGTTTTGTCACTTAGGTCCATGCTTGTGGCAGAATAAGCAATCTGAGGTATATTGAAAAGCTGCAACAAGTTCTGGACCTGGATAGCAACTGAGCTAGAGCCAGGTCCAATGACACCAACAATGGGTTTCTTGGAGCGGAAAGATGATGAAGATCCATCCACACATCGCACCATCCCTTCCTCTTCTTCTGATGAAATCAGAGAGTCCCTTATAAACTCAATGCTCTGCTCCAGAGCCACAGCAGAATGCCAGCAGGAGTCCCTTATTTCACATCCTAGCGTTATATTTGGCAACAGTGTGGGGTCCAAATTAATTCTATCAAGGGTATGTAGCATTGCCTCCACTCTCTGAATGCCATACTGCTCTCTCACTTCTCCACATTTCCTCTCATGAACCTTGTCAACAGTTGGTTGGTGGTGGACAGAGAATAGAGCTCCAATGATAATATCACCAGGCATGTGTGCAACCACCCTTCTTTCATTGGCTTGTGCAGAAACCAAAAGCCCAAAGTTCCCACAGACATCTTCCTTCAATAGCAAGATTGCAAGGAACAGCAAAAGGACCATTGTAGGAAATGGTTTAGGCTGGTAGAGACAACATGATGGAACAAAACCGGAGAGCTGGTGAAAGCAGTTATCAAATCTTTTGGATAAAAGGAGCACTATGCTGACGGTTAGCCAGGAGTTTGCGTATATTCTCTAAGAAGTCACCGTCATCTCCAAGTGGACAGTTATGCAGAGCTGCACATATGATCATAATCCTCATAACCTTCAAAAATGAATAAATAAGAGAAAAAATTTTAAAATTGTTACAAAGTCAGCTTTGTAATCTGTTCTAAAATTGCACCTATTCCTACTGCTGTCAATGACTGTAATACATTGTCTCCTATATACACTTGCTTCGTTAATTTTCAAGCTGGAAAACTTTGTTGTACTTCAGTGTTTCACAATCTTAGGCTTGTACTTCTGCTGGTATAAATCAGTACCTTTCTCTTTGACACTCTTGTTTAAAAACTCCTTTGGGAAATCCTTTCAAAAGCACAAAAGACAGACAAGTATTTAATTCCAATGAAGAAAGATGCTGCCATTTCTAATGTGTGTCTTCAAAACCAACTCCCTTTACTTTCAGACACATTCCATATCACAAATGCCTATGTCACACTAACGCACCTTGGGCTGTAGTGTGTTATCAATTACAGCACTAGGAAACTGCTGTTGACAAAAAGAGCTGTTCCTGAAACATTCTAAGGAATGCAGGATCTGGTTCTTCAAATCGGTAAATCTGTTTTTTCTTCGTAAGTCACAACATGAAAGAAATTAACTTTTAAAATAAGTTAGGATTAAGAAATCTGATTTTATTATTACTATTTACATTTGTTTTAAGCAGTGAATATTTCAGCAGAGGAACAACAATTCTAAACCAGCAGAGAAATTAAATTATTTTCATCTTTTTATATCCTTAAATCAAACATTTCCAATAAGCAATTTGACAAATCCTGCTACTGTGGACAGCCATACAGACTTTGCTGATAGAAAGAAGTCAACATAGAGACTATACAGATGCATTACTGCTTAAAATATTTGTTCAGCTATGTTTGCTGATAGTCTGCAATGCTATCTGCACTCAGCTTTAGTGTTAAAAAAAAAAAAAAAAAAAAAAGAAAAGAAAAGAATCAGCAGAGAATTCATATCTTGGGCTGTGGTTAATGGAACTTGAAAATGTTCTTGAAAAGGTTCTGTACCTAGCAGTGGATTTGTAACAGGATGCTTCTGGTTTAAAATAGTAGTTTGTCCAGGTCTTGATCCTGGAGCACAGTAAAGTACTATCTATTGCTCTACACCAGCCAGTGGATCCATTGATAGTACAGAAAGCTAAGCACACTCTTAAATCTAGGAAGATGCTGAGCTAATTGGTGAACCACATGCCCAGTGTCATTATTGACAAAATAAATGCAAAATTCTGGGACAGAGCCTGATGTCAGTTTTATTGACATAAATCTTTTGATGTGATAAAAAAAGAATATAGGAATTTACAAATATTTCAGGCCCACTAGTCATTTCTAATCCATTAACAGTCATTAATAATGCTCAGATGTTGTGAAGTCAAAGAAACCCTTGCCATAGGAAGTTTACCTGTGTTTTTTCCAGGTACAAAATCTAACAGTATTTTAATCTTGAATTTACCTCTCACAGCTAGGTCACTCAATACAGTACCACAGTGAAAATCTTCCTGATTCTGAAGATGAGAGAGTCAAGCCTAAAAACACTTTTCTGCTTGAGGTTAGCCTTCTTTAATTATTATTCTACCTAGACATCCATAAATTATAAACTATTTACACAGAGGAAATCATACAATAGTTTTAGTGAATTTCCCAAATGAAATCCAAATCTTTAAAAAGAGAAAACATTGAATAGAAATGGTTTTGTAATATTAATTGCAATATTAATAGGTTCATGTAATATTAATTTCTAGTAATAGGAAGCGTTAATAATGAAATAAGGTTCAGACAACTGTAGAACACTTCAAGAAGTTTTTTTCTAGTCTGTGAAGAGTTAGCTTATCAATGCTGCAACCCTTTGCCACTAAAGAATAACAGCAGTTCAATTCAGGTTAATTAGTCTCTAATTACAGAATATCACTACTGCTTATGTCTTCCAATTGTGTGTTCTGTGACTCTGGAGACGGTACTGTATAATTTGCAAACAGTCTGAAGGATGAATGACAGGGGATATCTTTGTACAATATCACAGATATTAAATTCCTATACCTCCAATTAATTTAATTTATTATCATTTAAAAAAATCTTTAATTATTTACTAACTTAGTAACATTTGAACAGAAATAGTCCTCTGTTGTTTTAAACCATGGATGCTCATTTTTCTGAGCTTCTCAAATTAAGGCTACATGTACAGAGCACAACTATATCTAGAGAAATGCCAGCTCTGCCTCAGACAGTAACTGGCTATACAATTAGATGCCTTTTTATAACCTAGCTGCCTGTGCAGCTGCATATGTACAAATAGAGGGAGTTCAGAGGCTTGGGGTGAGCTCGTGACACACAAAAAAAATCCCCATCCACCATTTTAGTTCTACAACACACATCAACACACATCAACCAAGTTTCTGGTCAATACCATTCTTGATCTTATGTCTATGGATTAAACAATTTCCATACAGGATATATGAGAAAGAGAGGGCAGCAAGGTCATTTTGATCTTCTTCACTCCAAACAACAGCTGTTTGCTCTTCTCTGTCTACAGTTGTATCTATCAATATAAAATTACAGGATAAAGAATGAAGTAAAGCTGAAGGTCTTCTTTATATTTCTGGTTTCATAATAGTAGCAGAACTCATGGCTAGGGCATTCCTATGGCCCAGAAGCAAGTTCTGAAAGCAATCAAAGCCTTCCACTCCATGGCATCCAAGGGAAAAGAAGGAGCCAGATGCAGACTGTTGATGTTCCAGAATTAATGAACTTTCTTTACATACTCCACTGTACCTAAGTGAAAGTCAATTTACTTGGGACTTACAAAGCTGTTACTAATTACACCAAGAAAACTGCTTATGTTTTATAGTATTAGCCTTAGGACTCATATCCAAAGGATCTGAAGTCAATGCTTTCTGTGGGCTTTCATGATGCAGTGAAACAACCTGGAATTTATAATGACATGGCTAGGTGAGCCTGCTAAATTTCAATGGATTTGTATTTGTATAATAGAGATGTGGTTCTATGGGCTTATTCTTGCCCTCATAAACCTCAAAAAAAAAAAAAAAAAAAAAAAATCACAGAGCGGTTGAGGTGGAAATGCACCTCAGAAAGTTGTCTGGTCCATCCACCCTGCTTAAAGCAAGTTTAACTAAAGCAGGTTTCTCAGCTTCATGTCCAGTTAGATTTTTAATATCTCAGAGGATGGAGACTCCACAACCTTTCTGGGCAACCTGCTCCAGTGTTTGACCACAATCACAGTTAAAAGGGTTCTTTTTTTATGTTTAAACAGAATTTCCTGTATTTCAATTTGTGCTTGTTGTCATGTGAAAATGCCATGAGAGTAATCAGGTAACACATTTCATTTTAGACCAAAATGTCTGAGCAGAGAGCTGATAGACTAAGCACACTAATTACATTTCCTGGAGAATATCTTCCTGAAGAGAAGATGGCCAAGGGAACTGTTCAAATATACAATTTTATGGCTCTTCTGTCCCAAGACAATCACATACAAGTCACTCCACATTTTGATTACCATTCTTGCCTACTACAGGAAGCTTATTATTACAAGCAAGATGAGTACTAAAATAAAATTAAACAAAATTTCATAAGCTTAAATATAACTCCTGTTTAAATTGTTAGGGATAACCCTAAAGGGAGTTTGACATGCTATAGCCTTCAGACTGAGAACAGAGGTATCAGCAGCATCAAAGACAATGAACTCCTGAATGCATGCATACAGTAATGGGAATTGTTTCCCAATTAATAATTTATCTGCATTTACTTGTTTTCATTGATGGACAAGCAAATCAACATGCACAGCACTTAGGGTCAAATTTACTTTTCACACTATTCAATTTCTTCAGCATCAAGGGAGTTATTCCTAATTTACTGCAACATAGGCAAAATGGAATCAGGCACTTAATTACTGGTGTATCAGGGTTCCTAGCTTATTTCAGCTATGGATCTAACTACAAATTAATCCTGAAGTCACATATTTTAACAATAGATAACAGACACTTTGCTCACAGTCTTCTGGTGCACTAGCTTCACACTTGGAGCAAACACAGAAGTAGTAAGGCAGAAAGATCATTCTGCCTATCTGTCCTTTGCTCACTCTTACTCTAGACAAAAATTTAAGAACTACCTAGATGACACAGATCTGATGAAGCACTCGACGTGTTCCTATATCTCTGCTCTCTCTGGCAGTAAAAACTTTATGGTAGTCTCTGTCAGGAGAAATTCTCAGCTGTTCCTTTAGGGCAGAGTTCCAGCTACTTCATGTTGAGGTTTAACTGAGTAGAAAATGAGCATCTGTAATATTCCATGAAACATCATGCAATTCTTAAAATTATTTATTTCAACCTCAAATGCAAGTCCATCTATAGTTACAGTCTGTACATACCAAAAGGAACAAAGAGCCCTGATATCTAACAACATTAATTAAAACTTGATCAAAAATCAAACTATGAACAGTAGTTCACAAAGGGCTGATTTTCCACTACGTACGTGGCTGAGAGTTTATACATGGGGCACGCGTGGCTTTTCTTAAGGGCTTCTACTACTGCAGGTGGAACTGTGTTTAAACCAAAGAATGAAACCCTTTCCCCCTGTGACTTACATTATTGTCGCAGCGCCCACTAGTGACCCCAGAGTGAAGGATCTGTCTATTTGCAATTAAATTCTCCCTGCTGCGTGGCTTCTAGTAGGTAAAACACAAACTCAGCAAAGGGAAGTTTTTGATTTAGCCTATTTTGTATCAGGGAAAAAAAATAAGAAAGAGAGAAAGAGCACTACTTTCATTCAGGTTTCTTCTTTGTTACAATTTTGTATGTGTACAGCATGTTCATTTATAGTCTTTAAGTCTTCAGGCAGATTTAAATAATAAAAATAAAATGCCAGATTATTGAACTACAGAACAGTGCTGTGATGGAGTGAGAACTTATGGTCCAATCCAGGAAAGCACTTAAGAATATGCTCAGTGCTAAGCACATGAAGAATGTTATTCGTCAAATATCTGTAAAGACTTATCTAAAGTTTAACATCTCTTTGAAGGATTTTTTCGTATCAGAGCAATCACAGAAACTTAGGATCCCAAAATCCATTGATATTTATGACAAATTTTACTTACATGCTATGTTTGTGTAGCCTACAGTTATGTATCTGCTGATTAAATGCTTTCCAGGCATTCATTTACAGTACATAGTGCAATTAATTCGATTCCATCAGATATGAGATAATGTATGTCGATACAGATATGGATCAAATCAGCATATCCCAAGGAACTAACCCAGGTTTCATCACCAGAGAAGATAAAACCTTAGCAAGCAGCAACTGAATTCTTGCTCTAGAGTCAGTCCTGCCACTTATCGCACAGTGAAGATCTTTGGATAGCAAAAGATGGAACTGCCTTAGAAAAACAATTACATAAGAAGAGAGACCTCTTGCCTCATCTCAACGGGGACCAATGTGAGGAAAAAGTGTACGATCAGGATGCCTTTGCTCAGTTCTGCTGGCTATTGGTGTTGCAAACACTAAGCATTGGGTTCAAGCTATTCTGGTAATCTAGCTCCCAATGCTATAGGGAGGCTCAGTTTGCAGGAGGTCCCACACACCCACTCCTTGGAGGTAATTTGATCACACAAAACCTGATGCGCTCAAATGTTCTTTAGTTGAAAACCATGAACATGAGCCTACTGTTCTGCTTTGAGATTTCTACTGCATTTAAATTTTCCATTTACAAAAAAATAATAAATAAATAAATTAAAAACATGAAACAACCATTAGTTGTGGCATTATCAGCTCTGTGAATTCCAGCAGGCATTGGATCAAGCCCTTTGACAAAAGAAATAGTCTTATACAACAGGAGAGACTATGAAGCATCTTCCTGTAATCCCACTTAGAAACAGGAGGAAACTAGGCAGCAGAGAAGAATTTTAACCATTTGGCCAGAGCAGCAACTGAAAATAACAGACTAGTGTGCTGATCTCATGCCTTCATAGATAATAAACAGAATGTTATAATTATCAGCAAGATCTTTAGCAATCCCAGGAAGTTCTTCCCCATATTATGCTCACATACACACACTTTCTGGTTGATGAAACAATTTTCATTTTAATATGTAGATGCTTAACTTCCCAGGAAAACTTGCAATGATTTCTGTAATTCCACTAAATATACTACTTATTGCTGCTGTTACCAAAAACCTGTTATACCATATGATGTAGGAACTAATAGCTTTGGTGTTATTTCAGCTGCAATCCTAGACATTGTATTAATTAACAAAACTGTATGATCTGGAGGATATGATCAAGAAAAAACAACAGCAATTCCAAAAAACATTTTCTAGCAAGTCACAACAAGAGAGGTGTTACAGTGGCATTCCAGTACTACCATTATATTAAAAAATGCTATAAACATGTTGGCAGATAAAATGACAAAGAACCTATATAGAGACCCCCAAAATACTCTCTGGTCATTTGAAATAATGATTAACCCTGGTATTCCCAATCACGTAACATAAATATTAGCATTCAGTTAAAGTATTTGAGAATGCGCAAAATATTAGTATATGATAGAAATATTTAGGAATGCAGTAATTTAAAAAAAAAAAAAAAAAAGTCAGAGAGAATGAGAAGAGCCTGGGAGTTAACTCCTCTAATATGTCTTTCCCTTTCAGGATGGTTTAGAGTGATATTTTCAAGATGGTCCTCCGCCACCCCGCTTTTGAGATGATCCCCCCAGTTTGTTCTCAAGACTAGAAGAGAGAAACGACCGGTATCCCCCTACACGCGGTCACCCCCACGGCCACCAGAAGGACCCTCCTGGAGAGGAGGTGGAATGGAAGCGGGGCTGCCGGGGCGGCGAGCCCCGGGCTGCGGGACAGCGCTGCCTGACGGCTGCGGGCGGCGGGAGCTGTCCCTGGTGCTGAGCCGCAAGCGTTCACCTCCCGGCAGGTTGGGGGGGGGGGGGAGAATAAAAAAAAAGCTAAAAATCAACCAGTTGTAAAAATTGCCATGGTGGTCACACTTGTCATGCAGGACCACATTTTTTACAAATAAATTAAATACATGGAGCTGGGTCTTAGAGGAAACTATAGGACAAGGTTAACTCCTGGCATATCTACCTGCGCTGCTATAACTAAGTGGTTGTGCATACAGACGTGTATGTGTGCATACACGCTGGTTCTTAGGTCTCTGTTTCCCTGCTCAGCTAGTGTTATCGCTGTCCCTCTCAACCCTTAATGAATCATTTTTGTACATGGAGACATTAACTCGGATTATTAAATAAGGAACAGACGGGACTCGCCGAGCAGAGCCAAAGTGATTTGTCCCAAGGTCACACAGAAAAGTCTATGGCTGAGCTAAGCCTGGCTGTCTCTGGAAAACAAATACATCCCCATTTCCATTATCCCTTCCTGGCAAGACAAATCCCCACTGTTGAACAGAGGGGCTATATCACACACACCACCAAGCCCAGGTATTGCAGTACCTCAGCCCCCCCAGCCCCACACATATCCTGCTCCTGGGGAAGGGTCAGTACCCACTGCCCTCCAGCATCCCGACCCACTGATGTCCCAGCAGCCCCTTGAGGTGCACCCCACCGGTTGGCTTGCTGCCCCCCCCAGGAGCCGTGCTTGTCCTCCGGCAACCAGGGCACAGAGCAAAAGCAGGGAGGAGGGAGGGGAAAGAGTTCCTCCTGCATCCACAGGGCTTCTGTCTGCAACCCAGGGCACATAAATCCCCTCTCCCACCCCGCAGCATTACCTTGTCGGTGGCAGGAATTGCTTCTTCCTACAGTGGAGGCAAAGCAGTCCTTTCGGTGGCAATAATCAAGGCGGGTAGGGGTAGGCACCTCCTATTTTCAGCCACGGCAAAGATAGCATTCCTCACACAGACCTTCTGGAGCTGAATAATCCTCAAATGCCTCTGCAAAGATCACCAGCAGGTGAGCCCCACTCGGCTAGCATTGTCACTCCTCCAGCTATGGGCAGATCCTGTTTTCTTCTGATCACGGGCTACTGCTGAGGACCGAGTACCCTACCCCCGCAAATGCATGCACATACACACACACCGTGCAACACGCTGTTCTCTCAGCATCGCCCAAGTCTCATTTGCAAGAGGCGTGAATGGTCCCTGGATTTAAGGAGGGGGTGGGGGAATGGGGGGGGGGGGGGGGGAGGAGAAGGCGGAATAAACAAACAAACAATGAAACAACAGATGGGTCTTTGCTTTCCGCCACCACAGCCTTGGTCTTCCTAAATACTTGCTGCAGCTTGACCCACCTGCTTAAACACCTCCGCCCCCCTCACATATGCACAGCAGCAACCTTTCTGCATTTATAAGGGGCTTAACCCTGCATTTTGCCCTGCGAGGAAAGCTCTCTAGGTGCTCTGAAGGTTGCAAAGTCCCCCTATAAACCGACACCTCCCTCCTGCACCACCATCCTCCAGCAAGTACGAAAGCGGTGCTCGGTTCAGAACAGCATCATCCGAACAAAAAGAAAAAAAAAAAAAAAAAGCCATATATGTTTCGGGAGGGTCTGTTTAAAACCGACTCGCGGGGAAGAGTTTACCCCTGCCGTCCCGGCTGCCTTTTGCGAACTGGCTCCGCCGAAGTTTTCCCGTCCCCCCGGGGGCCGCGCTGCAAAGGGGCCCGGGCGCTCCGCTGCCCCCCCTCGGGTCCGGGGTTGGGGGGGCAAGGGGGCCCTTTGCACCGGGAGAGCGCCGGGCTTCAGCGCAACTTTTTAGTGCCACCAAGTGGCATAGATCCCTCTAGGAAACCAAGCAGCCTGCCAGCCCTGGGCTCTGCCTGCTGCTCCCTGGCGAGGGGAGAGAGGGGAATGCGAGAGCAGCGACCCTCCCACCCTCTCACACATACACGCGCGTACAGTGACACCAAGCAGAAAGAAGGGACTGTTTGCCACTGGAAGGACGGGTTGACCTCTCCAGCCCTCGCCCCTTCCCTTGGCTGCAGGGCGACAGCACCGGGCACGGCGAGAAGAGAAGCGATGCCCCTGCCAAGGGCTGCCCGAGCTGCCAGCCCCTCCGGCGGGATGCTCCCCTCTGCTTCTCTCGCCCGCGGGCTGCCCCCCCCCGCCTGCGCCGGCCCCCCCACTCCTCCCCACGGCAGGTGCCACCTGCAGTCACCCCCCCCTTCCAGCCGAGCTCCCTTTCCTCTGCCCCCCCCGGGCTCCCTGGACCCACAGGCACCGCAGTTCCCTGCCAGCCCCCTGGCTCCCTAGCCAGCATCCCTGGACCGTTTATGCAGACCCAGGGGCAGGCTGCTTATTCGCTTACCTTCTGCCCACAAGCTCGGTACCCTCCCGCCCTTCTGCTTCCCCACCCTCCCACACACCCCACAGCACCTCGTTTCCCTGCTAACTACCTGCTCCCCACACATCTACCTTTCCTCAGTTAACCCTTCCCACCCGAAGCCAGTCGAGGTTTTACCTTCTCCTCCGGCATCCCCGCATCCTCCCAAAGCGTCCCCCTGCCTTTCCTCCTCCCTCTCACGGCTCAGCCCTACACACCCAGGCTCCTGCTCTCATTCACACTCAGCCATCCCGCTCCTCTCCCGCCGGCTGCACCGCACCGCTCCTCCGCCCGGCGTGGGCAGGGACCCCCGGCACACGACCACCGGGCACGACGGCTCCGAGCGTGGGGTGTGGGGGTGTGGATACACGTGTACGGGTGGGAGGGGTCCTAGGTAGCCTGAGCCCTGGCAAACTCAACACCTCCCCGCGCTCCTACTGCAGCAGCAACAACAACAAGCAACAAGGAACCATCGCAACACAATGCCAGGCAGAGATCATCTCTTCATTCAGAGCTATTCCTAGTAAATAAATAAATAAATAAAGTAAAATAAAATAAATAAATAATAAAGCAAAATGCCATATAAATAAGAGCTGATCTGGCATTTAAAAGGCTGCTGGGTCCAACCATTTACCAGGCTGTATTTGCAGGGGAGGATTAGCTTGTGCATCCATTTTCGAGAATTAACAGCCATTCTCCACTGCTGTTCCACAGCTTGGCACTCCCTGCTGGTTCCCCCCTCTTTGGGTTGCTGCTTAAAATATTATCTCTTTTTTTTTTTTTTTTTTTTTTTTTAAAACAACTACCGAATGACCCAAATCCTGGCCATTACTTGATGTGGCTCCCCCCCGGGTGACTGCATTGCCACATCTGCCCTGTATTGTGTCCTCTTCTGCACCCCGGCCCATCAGAGGTAACTTTGATAAAGTTGCTGGGGAAGAGAGGAAGAGGGACAGTCTTGCTATGGCTCCGTCCATGCTCCTAAACCTCTGTGATCTCTTTACTGCTGTGTCTCTTCCACCAGATTACCATTTGACTGCTCCTTTCATCCCAAAGGGTGAAGAACAGGAATCCCATATGTCCTTATCAGGTGTGGAGCCTGGCATCTTTCTCCTTCACATCCTCCTTCAGTCCCAGCCCGGTACTGGCTGGTAGCCCATCAGCTAGCACCTGCTTTACACCCTTCCCCAGCTCTCCTGGCTCCTCCAGTCACCAAAGTCCTGGCAGAGGCCAGTCCTTAAAGCAGAGGACACTGTGAGTGTGTGCACATGTGGCTCTAACTGTTTGTTCCATCTACTCAGCTCCAAGAGCTTCTGCACTGGTGACAGAAGAGATGGAGGTAGGTTATGTGAGAGGGAACAGCCCACTAGTTAGCAGGTGCTTCCCCATTCCTGTCACTGCCCTGGTGGGGTGATGGGTAAGGAGCATCCTTCCTTTTCCTCCCTTCCATGGGGACAGATACTGTCTTTCCCATCAGCCATGAGCTGTGAAATTACTAGAAGGTCAGGAGGCTGGAGAGAGAGAAAAAGAGGGTACAGATATTAGTAGAGAAAGCACAGATCAGAAGAAGGAGGAGAGGGATGTGTCTGTGGAAGGGAAAGGTGAGACTGAACACAAAGTGGTATTACTGTGCACAGGGGCCCTGGAAGGAAGCGATGTCGGAAGTATCTGGGGAGAGGGGAGGTGCCATTGCTTTGCTGGGCTGTCACAGAAGTTCTCTGCCTTCCCCAGGGACTGTGTATGATGAGGGAGTCAGAAAGCAGCCACCTCTCATTGACAATGGAGACACCCAGCTAGCTGCCAGGATGTGGGTGACCCACAGCAGATGAGGGAGATGATCCCCACACAAGCAGGACACACAAGCAGGATGCATAGGAGCTCCCCCACACACATCCCCAAGGACTCCCCATGAATCAGAGCCCAGAGTCAGAGTTCACTGTGCCAGATGTTTGGAGCAGCTGGATAAAAGATTAAAGGAGGCAAACAGAATGGATGGGGGTGGCCATGGCACTTACACTCCTAATACCTCTCATTGACCTTTTAAACAGGGTCCCAATAAATACAGATGTATAAAAGGCTCTTTTCCTCCCCCTTTCTCCCCTCCTCCTTTCCCATTATTCACAACCATTTAACAGAACCCATAAAATTAGTCACTGTCTTCACTGACAGTGGATTATTTTTCCCCTACTAGTTTCCCCCTGTTTTCCTGTATCTGTTTGCAACAGCTTCAGTAAAAAATAAATAAACCAGTACCTGAATAAGGAGACATAATTACTACATTTTATAAGCCCACTATTGGTAATGCTCATTACTTCAGTGGCAGTAGCACCTATAGATACTAACACATGGAGCAAGGCTGAACATGTTCTGAATCTCTGCACTCTGAGGAGCTCATGCATACAGAAAATTACAGGGGTAAAAGGAATATGAATAAGTTTCCAGGTATCGACAATATTTCCAAAGTGCATGCTAAGCATTGTACCACTTTAAGACTGAAAATAACGAGGCTAAGGGAATACTAATTCGGATTCTCCTCAGTTCCAGAATTAATAAACTCTGTGAGACACAGGTAGCACAATCAAAGGCAGAGTGTGGACAAGAAAGTGATATTGTATTGGTCAAGATGAGACAAGTGCCTGCTTTCTTACAAAGTAATCTGTAAGACAAGCTCAAAAAGAAAAAAAAAAAAAAAGGAAGAAGAAAAAAAAAGGGAAAAAATTGATATGATATGTTTGTATTCATATAAATATACATATAGACCAATATTTACTCCCAACTGGAGAAGATGGAGGAGATGGAGCAAGGTAGAAACAATGTAGCATGCTTATAGTTCCTGACATAATTAAAATCAAGACATTTATTCTTGCTTTCCAAGCAAGTATTCTAATGACAAGTGGCAAGTCTATTATGCTGAAGGAGACTAAAAAGGTGCAAAGTATGCTTTACCACACATTTTAAAAGAAAAGAGTAGCCTGCCAGGGTATAATAATGGTGCTACTCTCAGAATCCTTAGTTGGTATTGTCTTCCTTGAGGAAAGCAAGGACCTGATCTTATATGTCTGTTTTGTAGAGATTTATATAAACACTTCATGTTCTCTTCAGAGTGAATACAGGGAAATTGTCTTTTGCAGGGTGAGATTCATTTGATATATCTTAAACATTTTGTTTAGGATGACAAAGAAAGAGGCATTAAGATGTGCCCACTTATCTTCATAGATTTCAAAAGTGTACCTATTCCTCACAGGGATAGCTATATTATACCAGTGTGCTTTTAGGAATCTATGGCTAATTTTTGACTCTTGATTGCATAGGTGTAAAGGAGGCACTGAAATGCCCAACACTTATAAGACACTTCTAGTTCTGTGCAAGGAAGTGACCCAGCTCTTAGTAGCTGGGAAAACTCAGAAATCCCAAACTGAACCTAGCTGTGAAACTCCTTCAACATCGTGTAGTCCCTGGGTAAGGATTGTTACTGTAGATTTAGAATCTATGGCTGAAGGTGTCTATAAGCTCTGGCTTAGTATGGCCCTTATGCTTATCAGTGGAAAACAAGACACAAGAGGAAGATAAGATATAGACCTCTGAGGAGGACACTTGCAAGATAACTATAAAAGGGGAACACAAATTCCTATGTATCTATGGAGATTTATGTGAGTAACAGGGTGCATCAGATGTGGCTAAAAGATTGTAGAATACAGATGCCCTCAGGTTTGCCCAGAAAAAATTATTTTAGGAGAATTAAACCAGTTTGCACAGCATCTGAATAAAAAACTAACACAAAATAGTTTAATTTACTCTAGGGAATTCTTCTATGTGTCCTCCCTGTAATTCCTTCTTTGCTCTTTCCAGAGAGTGAATTTCATGTCTAAAGCAGCTATAATTGCCAAAGTGGGTAAGTAGAACTTTTGTAGCATTACAACTCTGATTCATATTAGTAAGAGTATTTAGAGTCAGTAACTCCAACAGAAGAAATTTGACTTACATTTTACCTTGATGAATAAAGGTACTATTCAAGGTCACAATGAAGTTATTTCAATTGCTATAAGCATTTTCATTAATAAAACATCAATAAAAAAGAATGCAACTTATATGATTTCTTCTCTTTTCCTCTGTTATTACCAATACCTTTAAGTTAAGTATGTATTCATTTTATGTCCAGCTACCTTCTATGCAATTCCTATCACTGTTTTCCACCAAAGAATTCCAGCACACTCAACAAGAGGCTCAAAACTGATGTGAGAGGATCTTAGTTAAATGCAATCAGCACGCACACATTGAAAGGAGAGCTTGGGCTATAGACAGACCTCCCTACAGAAATTCTTAGAAATGCACAAGACATTTAAAAACACTAAGTGTCTCAGGAAACTCCATACCTTCCTAAAATTGTTTTTTCGGTGCTGAGGGAAGTGGTTTAGCACTCTCATATCATTCAAATTCTGGCACCAGTGCTCCTATTCCTACTCAGCGAGTTCTGATCTGAGTGGGGGAGTGTTTCTAATGAAGGCTGAAAGAATGAAACCTCCAATTATGCTGCTGTGTGATACACTGTCTTCTCTCTGCAGTGAGAGTAGAGTATTGACTGCGTGAAACTCAACTGCTAGGTTCCTTTTGGGATTTGAACTCACCCCTGCTTACATCTGCACCCCAGACTGGCATCTTCTGCTGAACAGCAGGGAGGAGATGGGGATGGGATTGTTTATGTTGTGAAGTCCCCAAACCTACCCAAAGTGAGACCAAATCTGTGCCACTGCGATTGATTCATGTGAATACAAGGCAGAGAAGTTCCTGCCTCTGAAACAGATTCTTCCATGGGAACTTTATTCGTTCCAGCATGCAGACCTTGCTCTAATGAGAAATATCAATATCAGAGGTATAAAACATTCTTAAAAATCCATTTCATTCCTATTGTGAAGAACTGCCTTTTGGTTGGAGAGCCACCCTCAGGACTAGCCTGAGGTTACAGACTATAAACATGATGAATTGCACCTGAAAAAAACTCTGTCCTCCAAATGAAGGTGGCAAAACATCCCTGCAATGCTACACACTAGTCACTCTACTGGCGTATTCCAGCTGAGACACTGTTATTTCTAGTTGTTCTTGGCCAGCTGATTCTTCCTGCTGACACTGTGATCTGATTCCCCTTCCCTCCGTGAACAAAGGAGGTTGGCAAAAGACTGGGAAATACGTAGCACAGGACAACCTTGCTCCAGCAGTAACACAGACTCGGATCAGCACGTGGCTGGTTGGCAGTCCACCTACCACAGAAGGTGACTCGGAGCCAGCTCTGTCTCCTTGCTTGTAGCTCTTTCTGTGCAAAACGCCAACTGGGAAGGAGAACCTGTAAAAGTGGCAGTTGTCATAGACACCAAATAATTTCAGGGTCTCCCCTTCCTGTAGGCCATCAAAAAGAGAGAAAAAGAGACCTAAGGCCAGCAGTAACCAAAAGGTGCTATGTTTGATATATAGCTTTAAATTATAAATCTCCAATATTGCTTTCCTAGGTAAACAATTATTGTAGTTACCATCGGAACACTGAATGGACAAAAAAAATCTTTGTATTTTGAAGATGACTACTTTTCTGAGACCAAACAATGAGAATGGTGATTGTTCACAAATTTACAGTTTCTGTCAAATTAAGTTTTCAAATGGTCCGTTGAAGAAGCAGGCGCACCTCAATTTTTTATTGGCATGACTCCAAGCACTGAGCAAGCTCTTGAGTTTGTGAAGTGTTTGGTGGGTTGTTTGGTTTTGTGTTTTTTTCATTCCAGAAATGGAAGAGTTTGATGAAGAAAATTAGTAGATAAATTACTTCGAACTATAATTAAATACTAAATGTAGTTCCCTTCACTTACATATTACTCCCTTTTTCCCTTAAGTAAACCTATCTACACAAACACTCAAAAAGTTTGCTCTGTCAAACTGCATGTTTCTCATAATAGCCAACCTTTCCTTATATAAAAAGATAGCTGGTTTGTTGTTTTGTTTTGTTTTTTCTTTGACTACCAATGCCCACTATAAGAAAATACAAGAACAGCAGCTTGGTTGCTGGATGCTATAGGACACGATGTCTATTGTTGCCTTATTAAGACAAAACCCCAGTTGAACAATCTTATTGCATTTCTACTTAGGGCTTCCCCAATATCTCTTCTGGCTGCTTCATTCAAGGTCAAAAGAGTTGTGCCATGGTGGTGTGCTGGCTGAATAATCTCACTGCTGATGCATCCAAATTATTTCCAGCAATGTGTGAGCATGAACAACAGCAAGACTAACTAATTGAGGAGCAAATACCTACCGTATGAACTCTTACAGTTTGGTGGGATGAACACCTGACATGGTTTTCATTAAAAAGGAAAAACCAGCATTTAAAAAACTCTCCAGTTAAGTAATTGTCAAGACCCAGGTATAAACTTCTTTCTGGGGAGTGAGGGGAACAAATGTCTGTTTTTTTCCCCAGTATAGGCCACTAGCTGAATACGAAGTTTAAATGTTCACTTCTCTACTTTTCCCGTGTTTAAACATTAGGCTGTGCATTAAAGCAGCTCAGAGACATGGTGTGCTCAAGAACACTCTGCGCTATTCATTTGTCAAACCTACCCTATTGTACATATTTCTAATGCAGCTACTCCCACAGGATTGAGCTGACAGAAACGCTTATCACAGTGTGGCCCCACTGAGATTCCCAATATGAATTCTGACCTTAAGAAGCCATGTGAAAAATCCCACTGTGGGCCCAAGAAGTTCTGAGAGAGAATTTCAGACTTAAACAGCATGAAAAAAAGAAATACATGAAAAAAAATTTGGTTAGAATTCTGTCTCTAAAGAAGGCCTGATGAATGAATACTTGGATCGTCTCTGAGGCAGTAGAAGTAAAAAAGGATAAAGAATGACTAAGGGAACAATGAAAACCTTCTTGCTCAACCTGTGTTTTGGTAGAAAAAATCAGTTTCTTTTTCCAGCTAAGAGAACCAGTACAGAGCTACTACACTGACATAAGAAAACCGCAGTAACTTCTCCATGTTTCTAGTACACCTCTAGAGAAGCCTAAATGTTTGCTTTCCTTGCTTCCCACATTTTTCTTAAAGGTGGTGGTTTCTTGGTAAACAAAAAAAAAATAATAAAAAAATAAAAAAATAAATTGAAAGGAAGTAGTCAAAAGCTGCCATTCAGTACTTCCTTGAAGTGAAGCTGGAGTGAGAGCGACATGGACCTGGTTAAAACCATATAATGTCCAAAGCCTGCACTAAGCCAGAAAAACATGTATTCTTATATAGGTGGATGGTTTCTTGATTGGTCTTGAGTTAGTACCCACTGAATAAAGAGCACAAAAGTAAAACAACGTGAAATAAAAGGCTAGATCTAAGAAAGAGAAACAGCTTAATCTCTCCAGTGGCTGGGAGGACATGACATATGAGAAGACCAGTGGTTATATGTAATGCCAAAAGTGCAGTAATGTCTATGCATGTGTTACTGCAAGAAAGGGAAAGAGGTATTGTTTTAAGCAGAGATAAAACCTTGTGCTGTACAGAAAAAAAAAGAAACAACCCACAACTCTCACTCACCAAGTCAAAGTTCATATATAAACTGACCCCAAAACATTGCTTTGTCCACCAGTCTATTAGCCACAATGGTGGGAGAGAAACAAAACTTTCATAATATGCTCAATTAGTTTGTTAGGACCATGTTTGAGAAGACAATTCCCTTCTGACGTCATGCTAGTATTTTCGCAGTAAAGAACTTCAGTTTGTCAGGCTTTTTAGAAATACTGGTACTACTTCTGATTTCTTGAGACTGTTCTTTTTTTTACAAATAAAGCAACGTGATTTTGCTTACATGGAGTTTAACATCTTTGAAACAAAGGATGTAAAAGCTTTGGTGATACAATGAGGGAACCAATTGCACAAGGCATATCAGCCTAGATATTTTTTTTCAGTTTCGGACACAAAGCATTTGCAGCCTGTCTTTGAGATTGACACTACTCACATTATTCTTTCAGCAGCAAGAGGACACCTGTGAATTCTCCAGAAACACCCTTAATAATTTCAGTCAAGAAATTTGTCTAAAGAACATGAGTTAAGTGTGGGAAGACTATGAAGCAACTGCAGAGAGTACAATCAATTTGGTAATGATTTGCTAATTTAAAGAAGATGTAGAGAATGTGTATTGCCGTATTTTCTTTGTGAGCATATTAAAAAAAATTCTTTCCAAAGATAACAAGTTTGTTGCTTGTGTTGACTGAAAATAAATTACTCCTGTAGCCAGAAGCAAATTGTTCAAAGGTTGTTTCTGGAACAGATAAGAGAGTTTTAAAATAACATTAGGAAAATCACAAAAATCACTTTAGTCATCAAAATATTCAACGCTTTGTCCTTACAATTCAGCATAGTACCTAAGCATGCTATCAGATCAATTGACGTGATAGACACCGTCTTACCTCACTTTGGGCATTTGTGATATGGATTCATTGTTTTTTTCTACCACTCCGTTCATACCAAGATGTAATATCAAAAAATGTAATAATTTAACAAACCACGTTCTCTTTTCAAAAATCATGCCCTCTAAGACACAGAACTTTGCTCTGTTGCAGTCCTGTAAACTACAGTCCTCCAGGGTTTTAATATCACAACTGTCCATGTAAATTAAGTTTTATGGGTTTCCTACCATTTGAAAGCTCTGCAGATGATCATCTTGCTGTGTGACCTTCTCCTGAACCTGATAAAAGAATCAGGATTTTGATTCAAGTAGAAAAACAAGATGAGAAGTAGTTAGCTCCACATATTTTAGAGCTTGCTTTTTCCTCCATTTCATGTCAATCCTCTGATTTTCATAGGGGAGAAGTTGAGGAGCCAATCTTCCAATTTTTTTTGGGGGGTGGAAATGTACTGAAATCAGTTTGCAAAGAAAGTATGAAATGCGAAACATTCAAATGGACACTCAGAGAAACTCCCTCCATACACATACACAACCACACACATCTGATGTGGCAAGCGCAGATAACAGTCCACACGGACATCAAGAGGAACAAGCAGTTAACACACTTTCAATTTGTGGAACTAGGCATTCCACCTCAATTTATCAGCCTAGAGACTAGCTAGACAAGAGAGCATGGGACTTTGGAAATAGACTTGCTTATAATCAGGATTAAAACATCCATAAAATAAATCAGCAAACTTCATCTTCCCAAATTAAGATTATAAAAATGCATGTATATTGAAATCCCATCACTTTGTCCATGATGCGTAGGATTATTCGGGGGGGGGGGGGAAGGATATTATTAATTTTACTTAAATTTTTGCCTTAATTGAAGTAGAATACACAGCAAGAGTCATCACTGATTGGTGCTTCAGCAGACATGATGTGAAAGAAGTCAAGAATTTCTGACAACAAAAAGGTTTTAATAGACTTTCCAATAAAATACTACAATTTGAAATAAAAGCCTATATAGATAGCAATAGTAAACAATAATAATATACAAGTTAATAAATGAAATACAGCATTTCAAGAATTCAGAAACCCTTTGCATATTTTCAAAATTCACATACATTTGAAATATTGGAAATAAAAGAATGAAATAAAAAACCTAGCAGAATAGTAGAAGTCTGTTTATAGTTCTTATATAACTCTTTATTGTCTCCTGCAACGGACAGTAGTGTAAAGTAGAGGATTTTAGTGTAAAGGTGGATTTTAGGAGACACACTTGGATGATATTCTACTTTGACGAGCTTTCTGCATGAGACACACTTGGATGATATTCTACTTTGACGAGCTTTCTGCATGAGAAAACAAGGTTGGAACTAGAATTTCTACACCTTCACACAGATACAGATTCAGACAGACTATCAAGAGAGAACATCTAAAAGGTTTTCTAGTATTTAGAAACCTAGGAACTGATATTTCTTGTTGCCTCTTCCCATCGCTTACCACAGAAACAGCAAACAAATAAAATAAAATTACTTTTGCCCAGAATGAGTACTGAGATGTAAACCTCAATACATCTTTTCCCCCATGTGTACGTAATCAACAAGCCATTTGTTCTGCAGTAAAAGCTGTTTGATACGTTGCCTCAAAAGCAGTACAAGAAAGGCTGATAACATACTTCCCCATTTCAGAGGCAGCAAGGACTGCACATGCTCGGTGCAGTTATCACCTAGGAAACAAATGATTGCATCTTATTTTTGGCATAAGGCTGTAGGTGTACGAAAGATCTGAAATACGCTCCCACACAGCACTGAACTCATTCCTCATGATGCCAACAAGAGTAATGAGCGGAGCTGCTGGGAAGCACCTCCTAGTGGTAGCCAGAGAACCACCCACGGGCACTAGACGTGATGTCAGGGCTCCTCACCGCATGAATTCCCCAGGAACACTCTGTTACGGCCGGCATAATGCACAAGTCAGGCCAGGCAATCATAATAGCTTCTTTGGGGCTGAAGATCTCCTAATAAAATCTGTGAGGCACCCAGAATCAGCGTGCGTCAAGATGTAAAAGCATTCAAATGGATTTTAATGAAACAATTAATTTAAGTGCTCTTCAGATCTTGATGTAAATTGCCTCTGCATCACAGCATTACAGCAGGTTGCTTAATAAATTGATAGATTTTAAGGCCAGAAGGGACCATTATGATCATCTAACCTGACTGCTTGCATAGTGCAGGTCAGAGACTCTCACCCAGAAATTCTGTAAGTAAAGCCCATAACTTTGGATTAAGCAAGAGCATCTCTTCCTGAAAGCCTTCCAAACTTGATTTAAAGACTTTAAATAATAGAGAATCCACTGCAGTCCTAGATAAATGGTTTAATGGGGCATTATCATAACTCTTAAGGTTTTGCATCTTCTTTTTAATCTTCAGTCTCCAGATTTTTACCCAATGTTGTTTTTCATGCAAGCAGCTTGCAATATAGTTGTGACCTACTTGGAAAAAGCTTGATTGTGAAATCTTGTGAAGCTTTGCCGATCACAAAGTATGTACATACAATTGCCTTTCCATCTTTTTTCCTTTTCCCTGAAGAGCCGCCTTTATTACAAGCATGTCCTTACCTTTGTTCTATGGATCAGCATCATTCTTTCCATCTGTTAAATGCAAATATTTGCCATGAAAATGCAGCTTTTGGAAAATAAAACTTTGGTTTGATTCTGGTGTCATTACAGCAGATTTTCCTGAAAGGGAATGTCTGCAAAGCACTATTAGGCATAAATTTATACAGAAATTGATATTTTACACTGCCTCTCCACACAGACATGTTTACTGCATAGTGAAAAAAAAAGGTGATGAACTCCAGGTTCAAAGAAAGAATGAACTCCTGTAAGATTATTAATGCCCTACATGTTCATGTTCACTTTATCCCTTATTTCACAGTTGCCTCCCTCTGTAGACAAGCCCAGAGTGCAAAATAATGTCTTGTTCTAATCTTAACACACATATGTGCAACCTCATAGACAGCAGGAAAGATCACTTGTGATTTATACCCAGAAAGGAAATGAGAATGACCTCTTCTAGAGGGCTGCATATTAAATGGAATCATAGAAATATGATGGTTTCGTTAAATCTGACAGAGTAATACTGAAATGTACCATTTAACAATCTAGTCTGCCACCATTATGGTTTGTAGCATTCATCCTGTCTGTGATGTGACGGTTTGTCTGCCAGCACTAAGATTAAGTTTTTCTTTTTGTCTGTACAGTGCCTGCCACAACAGGGCCCGTGGTTAGGGACACATGCGTGTTACTATAGCAGAAATAAGAAATGCTAGCCATAGTTTACTTCAGTGGGACTCAGTGTGCACATATGGTCTGTCCATATGGAGCTGATTTCAAGATGGGTTCCTTTATGTGCAGAACCTTATGGGTTTATCGATAAAAAGATGAACCTCTCAATAAGAAAAATAAGTAGAGAAGCAAAAAGTATAGCTGATGGCCAGAGGCCATAATATTCTTTTTCATTTCAAATTTCACAAATTAAACACAAAGGAAAAATCAGCCACCCAGAAATTAACATCATGGCTGCCCAGATTTTAGTTGCTCATTAATTCTGGATACCACTTTGTGTCACACGATGTTAACACTATAACCAAGATGTATGCTAATAGAATCAATAACTAAAAGAAATGGTGATAGGTGGGGAGGGCTGCTTCTGTTTTTTGAGCAAAATAATAGATAGCTCTACTCCAGCCTGATAATGTTTCACAGCTTATAAACTACTGTTTGGTAGGCTGAGGTTAAAATGATCATCTAAAAATTCCATGTCCTGAGACATCTGTGAAATGATTTCATCTTTGCAAAGGAGAATGCACACAAATCAATGTTAATTGCAACATTCACGTTTCTGACTTAGTCAAATGCCTTTAAAGCTTGATGATAACAAAGCTGAAATCAGCAAAGGGAATGTAGTAAGATGGAGCCGAAACAAGGATCAAGTGATAAGAAAGCAGAACATTGCTGGCATCTAAGCCACCACTTTGGAAGGCTCTGTCCATTGAAAACAGCTTGACCTCCCTCCAAAACATCTATTTTTGCAAACAGCTCTTCAGAGAGGCTGTACAGCTCGGTGTCCAGCAATCCTGTTGCTTCGGTGCTAGGTGCGTAATGAAAGGCACCGGAAAGTGAAGATGAAAGATGGTATTTTTACTTGGACAACAATGACTCCTTAGGATGTAAAGGCTCCAGGACGAATAGCTAGAGCTCTGTAGGTAAATTTGAAGAGGTATAGATGTATGTAATGGATCACAGATGAACTGTCTCTGCAGTTTTTTTAGCATTGCTGTGAATTTCTGTACATGTGTACGTGAAGAGCAGACCCCAGAAGTCCCATGCTAGGACTGCAGTTACTCCTGTAGTTACTGGTATTTGTTCATTTGCATTCTGACATTCTGCAGTCAGTGTTTACAGCAAACTGTCCTACCCGCCCTGCTTTTCTTGCAGTTTTCGAACTGCCTTACTCTAATTATGTTAAGACTGTGTTAGACTGAAAACAAATGACACATTCTTTATTCCTGACTCAGATTTTCTTCCTAGTCCCCTGTCTACAAGTGGCTCGGCGAGGTGATTCTGGAGCTTCTGTCCTTTACATGCAGCTTTCAGAAACTATCACTTTTTGGGTACAATTGCTCCAGAAATGACCACCTGTTCCTTGCCCCCAGGCTATTCAGCCCATACGTGTATTCCAGAGAAGCTTGCATGGGATACTGGAAGGGGAAGGGTGTGGAAGACACTACAGATTTTGCATATGTGTGTGCAGCAATAAATTCAGGTCTGCCCTAATTTCTTAATGAGTTTTATAGTTATAATATTTAATCTCTTGTTGACTTTCTGTCTTAGTAAGGGAACTGAATTGTAAAATGTCTCCTCTACAGTAGACAGAGTCATAACGTGTATGAAGCGAAATGATCTATTACACAGGCCACAATACTTTAAGACTGAAAGTGTCACTTTGTAATTAAAGTGTCAGAACAGCTGGGAAGATTTATAAGGGTGATATAATGAAATTATTGTTATAAGGTTTGTCTGTTTCTTGTAAATTTTGTCTGCCACTGGCATGTGCGTTAGCCATGTGGTGTTTATAGCATGGGCTTTCCAAGTATAGTTTCAGGGATTGATGTATGAAAAATTAATGTATAAATCTTTGAAAATCAGATTAGCAAGATAAAATAATAAGAATATTGTCAAAACAAGAATAACAGCCTGGCATCCCAACGTGTTAATTCTGTTTTGTAGGGCTCTGAAGACATAGCACAGGTTTAAATGTGCTGTGCCTTACACATAACGCTGTTGGATCTAGCCGCATGCAGATTCATCTCGCCCAAGGGAGTCCTCCTGTGGAGCACCAGCTGAAAGCATTGAGGACATGGCCAAGCAGAGGGAAATGTGAGTTCACAAATGGTGATGCTTATTGCTCACAACAGTGCTTCAAAGTCACACAGGTAAATACATTCAGCCTGCATTATTTCCTCAAATGTTTTCAAGCTCTGTTGTGAACCATGCTTTCATGCAGCTAAACTCCAGTTCAATGTACAAGCGAACATGACATTTGGTCTATGTTGGTATCACAATATACTTCCAAATGCCTTTTGAATATTGAGTTTATTTTTCACGATTTATAAACTTTGTTTGATTTCATGACTAATTAGTTAAAAATGACCACAAGCTTATTCAGTAAGGTTCTATTTCAGACCAGGACTGCCTCGTTTAAGTATCACTACAGACATATTGACACAGGAGCCGGGTGCCTACACTTATTCCACTTCTGCTGTGGAGTTGTAGGTGGGAAGCACTTGTGTAAATATAGATACCTGCTGACATCTGGGATGCAGTGGGATGTTTGAGACTCACTGGGCTGGCAAAACAGCATGGGAGGTGAAGGAGACTTGCACCTTTTTGGATTCTCGGGTGGGACACTATTGGGATATCCTCAAGACTGAAATGTCACTAAGTGCTTACATTTCAGTGGCTGAATCCTTCTCCTAGTTGACAAGTCTGGTGGCACTTAGAGAGATGAATCCTACAGATAGATTCCTATGACCCTATTCAGTTGCTCAGACAAATGACATCTAAAGCCATTTGCGATGCCTAAGGTTGCCAGCTACCTTGTCCAGAAGTTGCCAGTCTGCCAGTCCCTAGCTCACCTGTGACACCTCCATGGAGATACCTGCGTGCAGGCATCTAAATTTATGCATCTTAACTCCCAAAAAGAAATTGTATCTGTCAGATATAATTTGATTTTAAATTAGTTTCACCTTTTGCTTTTCATGAGGCCACACAAAGCCTTTATAGTCTAAAAACAACCATTTCAAGAAAATGTCAAAATAAAGCTGTTTTAATTTGAAATTTAGCAATTTATAAAATATTTTGCACATATGAGTTTTCCTCCGTGTATGCTTGTTTGTTCTAAAGCCAGATTGTGTGTCTTCAGATCTTTGAACAGATATTTAAAAGACAGAAAGCCATTTTTTCATTAAGAAATGTGGGTTTGATCACTCCAAACCAGAAGAAAATTCAGCTTGAATTTGGTTAAAAGCATAAGAGGAAATTAAGACAGATGAAGATTTACTTTGAGTAATTTTAATAAAATATATGGTATTTTCATTTTAAAATGGCATTTCAGGCTAACTTTGAATAAACTAAAATAAAACAAAAAGATTAAAACCTTTGGAAAAATCATATGGTAAACCCAAAATCTAATGAAGAGTTTGGATTTTTTGTGAGAAAATTACTTTTTTTCTTTTTCTTTTGATCTACAGTCATTTTTTTTTTTTTTTCCACTTTGGGAAAAGTGTAAGAAGAAAACTATACTGAAGAAAACTACAATTATTTTTATTCAAGCCCCAAACTTCAATATCTACTAAAGTAGGATCAAGAATGAGGATCCTCAGTGTTCTCTATATTGCTATATTTTGAGCTGAGAATCTTTCTCCTTCTTTCATTTTAATTGTACTCAAAACCCCCTCCTCTATCCCCATACAATATGTGCAATAATACTAAGTAAAAACTGAAAATTTAATGGTTCCAAATTTTAAAATGTGGCAATAGAGTTATTATTCCATCTCCTACATTCCCAATCAGTATATAACAGATGCAAAATCCTTCTCAAAATTCCTGATTACTCTTTGGTTCTTTGCAAAACGTGTAATTTTTTTTTAAAATTATGACTAGACATCCTTTTTCACATACCGTATAATGAAAATGACCTATTTTCATTTACACAATTTTTATGACAACCAGTATGATATATTCTATATCTTGCAAGATTTAATACTTTATCCCAATATCATCTTTTACAACATAATTTTTACTGTATTAAAATTTGAAATTTCTGTGCCGTATTTTTCTTTCTGCCAGAAATAAATTTTTAAACATTGACTTCCAGTAACTGGAAAAACATTTTGTTTAATAAAAGGCTTGAAGCACACTGTCAAGTTGATTAATAAAAAACCCAAACCCTCTGGAAGATTACATTTTAATGATTCATCAAAATACTAATTAGTTTCCAAGTTTCTCAGGATTTTTTCTCTATCTTTCACAGTTCTTTTTGAAGTGAGCTGTTTGTCAATGTGGAAATAATCTGGGAAGTACAGATTATCTTGTATATGTACCTACTATATGTGATATAACCCATGATAATATGGTTATGTTTAGCCATGTATTTATATATACAAATGTAAATGTGCTGCAGTCTTTCTTTACAGTAAATAGTAAGAAATAGGTGCTTATAGCATTCAGTTCAGATCATTATGAGGTGGGTGTCATATGGATTGCAACTAAAATTGTCCATTTCTCTCCCTTGATTATAAACACCTGGAGTGACATACTTAGATGCATACTTCTGCAGTGCTATTTTTATTTGGTAATTTTTGAAAGTAAAAATGGTTTTAACAAGTAGATACTACAAAAATTTGGGCATTCAAAATTATTTACCTTTAAGAAAAAAAAAAAGTGTTATTCATGCCTTGTTATCAAAAAGGAGAGGGGAGAAATTGAGGAAGGAAAATAACAGGCTGGAAGACTTTTCCTATAGAATTCAGCCTGAAAACCTTCAGCTGCAGTTCTCAGCAAGGAAAAGACTTGAAATCAGTCCAGGCATGATTTTCAGTTTGGCACGCTGTGAGATACCCTCTTTGTTTGTTGTTTCCATAGTAATTGCATTCTGAAGTCAACATATGTACAGCCTCCTTTAGTCAAAATTGGATATTTTATTTTAAATCGTTCTGCTTTACATCTTCTGCAATATTTTTCTAGAAAGGGAGAAACACTCCATGTCATGTATTTACTTATATATCTGGTAACAGTGAACTTTTCTTTCCATTTGTTGAAAATACACTGTTCACTGTTAGAGAGAAAGGCTACTTATATCTTAATATTGTTTCTATTTGAGAAGGTTGTTTAGAAATATAATATAGATTACAAAAAAACTGATACTGCAAAAATCCATCTCCTCTGATTTGTCAGTACTTAGAAGTATATAGGTGACACAGCTCTCATTTAAAAATTAGAGCATTTATCTTGTCTATTTCTTCATAAGGATGGTTTGTATAGAATTAGTGTAAACTTATCAGTACAGCTGAAACAATGCATAGGCAAGCTCATTTTTGTGATAGATGTCTTTGGCAATTCAATCAGCAACTCATTCAAGGCTGTTTTTATTTCTGTTGCTTTTAAGAAAAAGGGAAATGTGTCAGTGGCGCTGAATACAAAACAGTGCCATACTGGTGGGCAGCAAATGGCATCTTTGCTGGGTTCAAGGATGGCTCAGGATTACTCTGGTGAGGCAATGCATGGTTACAAACAAGGGGGAAAAAAAATCACCTTTCTTATATCTCAGCCTGCTTCAGATGTCTGAGTTTGGGCTGGCCACCTTGTCTTTTCCTTGTAGTAATGGAGAGAAGTTGGCACCTTCTGAAAGTGATTAAACTGAACTGTCTTCGTCATCTATTTTAGGGTGAAATGACAGCAGTCATGAGCTGCTGGCATTTTCTCTGAAGGAAGTCCACTGTGACTACCTTGGGTCTGGACAACCGAAGTCAGGGCAGATGAGTTCCATCTGGAGTTTCATTCATTTGTATTTACTCATTTATGGCATCTGCTGTATAAAGCTCTGCATGCGATATGCAGTTTCACTATTGGCAGGAAACAGAGCAGCAAGTATCCCACAATTTTTCAGCCATGAGTCGACATCAGTGTGTTTAGATTATACATAAAAGAATAAATAAAGATGTAATTCATCAGCTGTCAAATATAAAAGTCTTGAATAATTAAGATAAAACATCCAGTCGACCACATCTCACCAAATTTTAGATTTCGACAATGTAGATATTGTACAGCTGAGTAACCTAAGCTCCCATCATAAAAAATAGAAAGGAATAGGTGCTTCACTTTGACTATTTTTGGTATTTGCTTTGCTTTAGGATGAGCTAATTTTCATCCTAAAATTTTCTGCTTCACAAAATCACAGAATCACAGAATGCCTGAGGTTGGAAGAGACCTCTGGAGGTCATGTGGTCCAACTCCCCTGCTCAAGCAAGGCCACACAGAGCCAGTTGCCCAGGACCATATCCGGATGGCTTTTGAATGTCTCCAAGGATGGAGATTCCACAGCCTCCCTGGGCAACCTGTGCCAATGCTCAGTCACCTTCACAGCAGAAAACTGTTTCTTTATATGCAGAGGGAACCTCTTGTGTTTCAGTTTGTGCCCATTGCATCTGGTCCTGTCACCGGGCACCACTGAAAAGACCCTGCCTCCACTTTCTTTGTACCTGCAGGTATTTATATACATTGATGAAATCCCCCCTGAGCCTTCTCTTCTCCAGGCTAAACAGACCCAGCTCTCTCAGCCTTTCCTTATAGGAGAGATGCTCCAGTCCCTTAATCATCTTCATGGCCGAATTCTCTCCAGTATGCCCACGTCTCTCTTGTAGTGAGGAGCCCAGAACAGGACACAGAATTCCAGGTGTGGCCTGAGCAGTGCTGAGTAGAAGGCAAGGTTCCTCCAGTAACTTCTCTCCAGTAGCTTCTCTCCAGTAACTCTAAGCTTCAGTAACTGTAAGATTGTCTCCAAAAACTGTAAATCAGTCCAGATGAGTAGGTCAGATTCAGCTAATTAAATTTGATTCGAAGAATTCAACATGTAGGGTGGGTTCTCCATTGACAACGAGGTTTATTTATATCCTTTTCCTTGGAAGATTTTTTTCTTCATCATAGTTTAGTCCATCAGCGAAGGCAAATGTTTCTCCTGCACATTGAACAAAGGTAACTCATTGGCTAAATAAAGAGTGAGACAGATACATGCTAGAAATGTGGCAAGTTCACGTGACATGAACTTGTTTTAACTCTCAAACTAAACTAAATGAGGAGATGGAGAAACTGGCAGTGGTTCTGTAATCAGCTCTCTTCTGCTTTATGTTCATGAAAATTTAATTTTGTTATTGTTGTTAGTTTTGCTACAAATTCTCAAACATATTAAGAATAGGCTTTGTGTGGCCTTGGCACAGGCTGCTTTATCCCTCCTCTCAGTCTCATTTTCTTTACCTGTGAACGAAGGCAAAATACCTAATTATATATCATACCAATACATTAACCATTTGCAGTTATCTGCGTGACATAAAGTATTCAAAGCCCAAGATTTTCCACACAGAAACATATTGATCACACTGAAATCAAATGCATTCAAGGACAGTTTAAAAATGTGGTATGCCTGCAGGTCCGTTTGGTGGTTATTAGCTTTTCCTTGTCCTGCCCATGTAAATAAGTCTATTAATAATTTAGCTAATGCAAACTTTGGAAAAAATAATTAAATGTCACCCAAAAATTAACTCCTCTGCAAAACACCAGTCACCCAAGTAGGAAGGCTGAAATCTGACGTTTTTCAAGCACTGAAATAGAAAACAGGAGATTTGCCCCCATGAAACGAAGACATTCCCAAAAGTAGAGCAGAACTGACACTTACTTCTAGTTCTGGGAGATCCCAAAATATCAGACCTAGAAAACTTGAGACATCACTCTATATAGAAAAGCTACAGGCAAACGTTTTTAGGAATTTCTGAGCTTTATATCTTTTCCACGGGGGAATCTGATATCAGCTCATGGCATTGAGGCAGTGTTTGCTTTTAAGCATGATGTGCAAAATAATCATAAAATACTGAAAAAAAAATAGACTCTTCAAGAAAGAATTCATACAAAAGGGGCTTAAGTCCAACTCTCTCTTCATTGGTCTTTGCTCATTTGTGGTGTAAGGGGCAATTAAGACTAACCGTATGCACATTGTCAGTAATTTTCACACTATGACCCACTTTCAGTACTTCTCTCACACTGTCCTCACCACTCCTTAGTGATGACGCCCTTTTTGGTCATGCTAGTAGTAGGCACATGCTATCAGGATGCACGATATTGCCCTGCAGTTTCCACATGTTTGAAAGTGTTTTACCTGACATAATATTAAATGTGGCTTTGTTTTTTGTGAGTGGAAGACCAAATTAAAAATAAACTTGGCTGTATTTAACACTAGATCACATTAAAATGTACTAAGATACACAAAGCTTCTTCTAGCAAAACTTTTTTATGTCTGACATATTGAATTTATTTTACAAGTGTAGCAGCTCATTGTTGTTGGTGTGTCAGTCCAAATGTCTCTAAATGTCCAGCTTTGCAGTAGTGCAAACCACAAAAATTTCACTATCACTGAAACAATATCTTTTTACCATACGGCACCACTTGGTACCAGCTTGTTTTCCCTAACCAGCCAGCATACACACACAAAATAGCACCTGCAGATTTATAATGTAGATAAATATTTCTTGTAGGGAGATGGGCACATTGTGCCTATTGTATCTGAAGACGAGCAAGTGGATGACAAAAAGATTCTGGCATAAGCATGAGGACTTTTAGCATTTTTATGTGTTCTTATAAAAAGGTAAGGAATGGTATAAAGTTCCCTTCGGGAACTCACTCTGAAATCTTTGCTTCTCCCACCTCCCGCGTGATCTGCCAATTCACTGCTCTCAGAACTCACTCAGTCCTTCACATTTACTGAAATTAGCCTTTCCCCTCAAGTTTCAATGATTTTACTGGATTTATTTATTTGATGAAGCCATACTTTGAGAAAAAGGTTTTAATGATAAAATTTCTTAGACCAAGTCCATCTCATATGACTAGGGATAATTTAGGGTTAATTTAAACATTCTAGTGACAAGAATCTCTTACATATAGGTCAGAAATATTAAACATATTTCTTCTTAAATAAACCTCTTTAATTTGTCTTAGTTAATACCTTATTACCCTGCATAACTGATACATCACTTGCTTTCCAAACTATTTATTTTTGGTATATTCTACTTTCATGTTCTTTGGTCTGGGGAGAAAAAAGGACTTCCAGGAACATATTCGGGCATTCATTTTTCAAGTGTCTTTGGACATGAACTCTCCCAGGACTTATAAATAATGCACAAATAAAGTTTACAGTATCCATGTGAATAACCTCAAAGAAATCTGTTTTGTTGGCCACAAAATCTTTTTTTTTTTTTTTCATCCAGTTCTTTTTTTTTTTCTTCTGAAAAGTTGAAAATGGACCACCTTTTTAATTTGTAAAATAAACCCCAAATCTTTGTTCCTTCTTCCTAACTACTCCAGGAACCTTGCTGTCAAACTTCAAGGAGATATGTGTTGAAATATTTGCACTGCTCTGTAGTAGACACTAGGAACTGCCTGGTGACATCTGTGCTAAAGGTACCACTGGCTGCAACGGAGCAATATTTAATCTGCTTTTGTCATAGGAATGATCAAACTAAAGGATCGTGTTGTCCATTATCTTGCCCCCACAACAGACCATGACAGATGCACTATGGGTCTGGGAACAGAACAAGCCTGTAGAGACATTTCCGTGGAGTCGTCTTCCCCTTCTCAAGCAATTTAGGGTTCAGAGACTTCTAGAGCCAGAGATGGTGAATTTGAACTGAACAGGCCTTGATAATATTTTTTTCCTGAATTTATCTGGTCAGTTTTTGAACCTATGAAAATTTTCAACTACAAGGGATCTAGCAGCTTAACTATAACTTGTAGGAAGAAAAATCTCTTTTTGTTTGTTTCAAACATACTGCATCCTAATGGCAAAAAAATAAGGAGAAAAATGAGAAAAATCATTCGTAATTCACCTTCTCAGTGCTACTCAAATCTGTCGGCTATTATAAGAATTATTGTACATTACTCTGGAAGGATTTTTTTCCCCATTTTCCCAGATACTTAATGTCTTACCAAGACATTTTGTTCTTTATTCAGAGTTTGCAGCATGAGAAACTGAGTTTCCTATCCGTTATTCGCATTGAAGTGAAATTGAATGTCAAGGTCTTATTTATATATTTATTTAGCTGTGGATTAATTAGTGAAGTTCTACAGAGAAAGTCTAATTCAGAACAATTTGATTCTTCATTACAGTCATTATTGGGTAGGGGGTGAAGGGGGATCAGAGACAACATCTAATATTTGAGTCTTTTGTGTAGCTGGGCCTTCGAGTATTGTCAGACAGTTATGGAAGGTTAATAAGATATTTTGAATTCTAAACAATATATGTCTTTTCCCCTTATCTTTCATATGCTGTAGAGAGGTTTAAATTAATAGAAATGTGAGTGGAGCTATTATAATTGCCTACTTTATTATCTGCATTTTCTCCCTGCGGTGATCTGGGACTGAAGAACCGCATGATCTTCTCTGCTCTGCAGAGCCCAGGAAGCAAAAGGAAGACACGTATCGTTCTCCCATGGGCGCGTTGGACTTGCAGGTCATCTCTTTCTTGCTCATTGCAGCATGAGAGGCCCCTGCTTGAAAATCTTGCAATAATAAGCAGATATGCAGGTAGCAGTCTGGGAGATTAGGGAACATTTGCTTTCCACATCTTTCCTTCTCCCATCGTGTCTCATGGAAAACGTCTGTATAATTGTAGTCTCTGTCAGCCTGGTTTTAGCTGATTTGCTTCTTCTACTAGAGTTACCAAGATAAGGGGGTTTCAGTCAAAGCAAAAGCTACGGGCTTTAAGAACTCATTATCATTAAAATTCATGTTGTTTAAGGGGTTCTCTGAGGTATCTCAAAGTCTAGCCAGCCAAGCTCCTTTTCAGACCCTGAGGAGGTAAAGCTTACTGCAGGTTAGGATAGTATTCAAAGGAAAGAGTCTGAATGCAACATATGAGATTAATTTCTTTTGTGCATATTTTTTTCTACTGGGAATAGATGCATTTAATTGCATTTTTGGTGGGTTTTTCGCCTTAAAGGTTTTCCTATAAGTACAAAAAAATATTTTCCCACCCACAAAATGTATTTACCCGAGTAAATCTCTGGGATATGCTTTAGAACAACTGTAGGCATTCTCCTCACCATTTTGGAGTATTCAAAGGATTTTTTGGTATTGTGTTAAAAGGACGAACTTATGACTAAAATAATGTGTGTTTCAAATTAAGAGAAAAATATGCATGTGAGCTGCTTATCTGGTGCACAGGTCCCCCTTCTATCTACAAGCAAAGGCAAGGTTTCATGGAAGCCCAGCTGCTCTTGGCTCAGAAGAGGTTATATGAGGTGATCTCAGCCTCAGAGGGTCCCAGCTGGTTTATGTACACATACCTGTCCCAACTGATTCTCTCATTCCTTTTCCAAATTTAGTTTTTGACACTGCAAAGCCATGTTTGCCTTACCACCAGGAGCTGCTGAGACCTGCTCTGTGCTAAATGTCACTCTCATGTTTTTTAATACACCGTTTGATTATCTGTTTTCCAAAGCGTGCACACACAAAAAACCAACAGGCAGCTACCAGGACTTTTTATTATTCTTCTTTGTCTCTGCAGAGCTGGATAAATGGAGCAGGACAAGTCTGTGAGAAGGACCTGGAGGCACTTACTAGACACAGCTGCTTCTGAAGAGGAGCCAAGCACAGAGGGCGGCCCAGGAGGAAGGTTCCCCCCAGTCAACCTGCAGAGAGTTAAGTTTATCAGAGAACACTGGAAAGGAGGAGGAAGATTATAGGTTTTTAACTGCAAGAGAAAGACTCTGCAGTTGATTGAGACACAACTGCAGGGTACTTGCCACAAAGGCGAAGGACGCAGCTTTGCGAACTGGGTGAGCTAGCCTGAGAGACCTCCAACAGAGCAATGACTGGCCTTGCCTCTCCCCTAGTTGTTTCCATCACTAGTTTTGCATGAGTTAGAGTGCTTGTCTGACCCCTCAGCAGGCCGGTTCCCCTTGGAAAAGAAGCAGAACATTAACCCAGCAAAAAATATGAATAGTATACTTGTAGGTTGCTGGAAAACTTTCTGTGCTTTCAGCCTCAGCGAGCTGTTAGATGAGACAGGGATTTCCTGAACCAGCACGCTATTATCCACCTAGTTAAACCTTGGCCGTAGCCTGCTATGAAGGCCAAATTCAGGTATCAGCCACACAGCAGTAAAAAATTGTATGGTCGTTTTCCTCTGAAAGCTGATAGGAAAACATTCAGAGCCACTTACCAAAATTTCCACTCTTCCCAGCATGTTCCCAAGAGCCAGAAGCCAAGCTGCCTTTCAGCAAAGAGCTGAAAGCAGAGGTGAAGTGTAAGTGGAGTGTAACAAAACTATAGAAAATATCGCTTCAGCATCCCCCTTAGATGCTTGTCCTGTCATCAAGACTGATAGATACCAGAGAAGTTTTGTGTTGCCTGCAGCAAAAACCCAAACCATGTAGAATGCAGATTGATGGGTTAGTAACTACTTTCATACCATCTTCAGTCTATAACAGGGGAAAACTGCCTTTTGTCTTTTGCTGCTGATTCTATACTTTTGTTACTCCAATTACATCAGCACCTCTTCTCCCTTGCTTTGGATATGAGATCAATGACTTTTTTTCTTACTCCTAGATGTTACCTGTAATATTTAGCCTATGTTTTCAGACCAGTTTGAATACCTATTTTCTGATGCATTAAGTCTGTCTCTAGGGCTCCCAGTATCAGATCAAAAATAACACGGCCACATAATAAAAGCACTGATCCAGTAAAACTCACAGGTTCAATGTTTTTAAAATGGGTAATTAACTTTGTGCCAGCAGGATTTGTGACTGATCAAATATCATCTATCTACACCTTTATGTTTTTGCTAGAATGAGTGTTTCTCCTCTTTGCATGCACTGTAAAACCCATAAAACAATAGCACTGGCCTTGTGTTCTCTGACTGATTCACCAACGCTGAGGCTGGGCATTTATGCATGGACCAGGTTACATTAGGAGCAGGAAGGACGTTGATCTGCTAATGCAAAGATTGTTCTTCATAATCATGATAACATGACTTTAGCCTGGGAAACCAACTACACCTGTGAATTCTTTCTGCAAGAGTTCAGGGCTACGGCTGGCTGGGGTGACAGGAGCGCTTTGAATTGCTGCACAAGCCAAGATAATTGAATTTTGCACTGAATTTCTGATTAGGTGCCCAACATCCCAATCATGGCTGAATATTCCCATGGTTACACCTATCAGACCATCAGCTGATGGCTAGGTATTAGGTATGGTGGTCCCGAGTTAAAAGTTGGTTACTTACAGCATTCAGAATCATTTCTGAGCCTCCTTTCATACATCCAGAGGAGGTAGTCCTCCTTTCATACATCCAAATGGGTGTTTAAGCCTTATCTTCATATATCATACCAAAAGGTAAGGAGGTCTTTGTCTTAGGCTAAAAAGCTTGTGGGAATTTCTACTCTGCTTCTTAGTAAAGAGCTTTATTTAGTAGGAGTGAACTTAGTGAAATTCTTACTTTCTAATCAGAAACCTGATTTTTTTTTTTTTCCACCTACAGACAAAAAGTTGGTTATAACTAGAAATTGAATGTTTTCTTTTTTCCTTGTGTAATGTTTAGATGCTTACCTGCTTCATGACTCTTTATAACAAGCAGGACTCTCCTAAAACTTCCCCTCCCCATTTATCAGTAACCAGGAGATGGATTTTTCATTCTGGTTTTGACCACAACATAGTATCTATATTGTGTCATCGTCCTACTTCCACTCCTGCTTTCGTTCTCCTGGGGGCCAGGAGCCAAATTTGGCTTACTGGCAAACCACTGAGGAGTCTGATAGCTCCATCTGCACACAGGTCATGGGGCGAGGGAAAAAAGCAATGCTTTGTCCTTCTGCTATATGAAATGCGAGCTGAGCAGGAGCTCAGGAAAACATCTGAAACCAGGTGCCTCGTGCAGTGCATAAGGATGCTGATGCTGAGCAGCAAGTAACAGGTAAGGATCAGAGAGCACAGTCTGAGCCTACTGGTTTGTCAGATTGAATTTCTTGACTGGTTAATAGACTATCTTTCCTTCCATTTGTCAGAGTTCTCTCACTGTCAAAAGGTCCTTATACTTATCCATCTCTAACCATGATTTTTTTTTTTCTCTTTTTCTCTTGACCTTTTTCTTTCCACTGGAACTGAGCGACACCAACTTTTTCTATCCAGCCTTTGTTTCTTCACAGTTTTATACTTGACTTTTAAAATAATTACAATTAAAAATTATTCTCCATTTTCCCATCCCAGATTTCATTCTTTTCCCACTCAACATAGACAACTGAACCTTAAAATCCCCACAGAATTCCTAAAAAGTGTTAACAAGCAATATCGAGAGATACTTTCTTTGCGATGTCATCCAGCTATCAGAATTTTTTAAAACCCACTATTACCTGAAACTTTGACTGCTTCAATATCACCAGCTCAGAATTGAAATTTCCTGTGACATCTTCCAAAAGGAAGAAATGATCTTTTGAAGATCCACCCAGTCAGATCTGAGGAGACCAAGTCTTAATTTTAGGACGTAGTATGAACCCCTATTCAATGCCATTGTTTTTTATTTGAATTGATCCTTTTCTTTGTCCATGGCCACATCAGAAAGCTGCAGGCCATGTCTATGCAATGTTTGGTTTAGCATTCAGCATAATGCTGATAATCTGATCCTAATGACACAAGGAAGCCCACACGTGAACTTCAGGAAGACATCTCACTACTCTGTGTCTGGGGTTTTTCCTTCAATAACCATTGACATCTCTATAAAGCACTTAAGGACTTTGTAAAGAAAACACGTTAGATTTTAAATACTGTATTGCTGTGCCACTCTACTAGTCTGAAACGAATACTTTAACTGATCCAGTTGCAAACTTTAGGGTGGAGTTAATATTTAGGGACATGAGGCAGAGCCTCATGCTAGTTTGTTGTTGAAGGTTGCCTCCGAGACTCCTGGTTTCAGCTAAAATAGAGTTAATTTTCTGTCTAACAGCTGATACAGTGCTGTGTTTTGGATTTAGCATGAGAATAATGTTGATAACACATTGATGTTTTAGTTGTTGCTAGGTAGTTGTAGTGTCTACACTAAGTCAAGGACTTTTCAGCTTCTCACACCCTGCCAGGTGCACAAGAAGCTGGGAGAGCACAGCCAGGACAGCTGGCCCAGACTGGCCAAAGGGATATTCCCCACCATATAACGTCATGCTCCAGATATAACTGGGGAAGCTAGCTGGGAGGCAGAATCGCTGCTCAGAAATAGTCTGGGCATTGGGGTTGTTTTTTTCATTTCGCATGTGGTGAGCAATTGCATTGGTGCATCACTTCTATTATTATTATTATTGTTGTTGTTCTCGTCGTCATCATCATCATCATCATCACTATTTTTTTGGTAAATCACAACAGAGACCCAACTGTGAATTAATTTCTGGTCATTTATGCTTTCAAATCAAGTAAAGTTGGATATGGCCAACAAACCTCTGTCTTTCATGTTCTTGGATGTAAAAGGGGTGTGCCTTAGCCATGCTGATCTTATGGTCTACCTAGCATTTTCTTGACCTATATTTAAGTGCAGGGACCCAAATGTGAGAAATGGGTCTCTCAGAGGATATGGCAAGATGATGCCCACCCCCTGGCAGAACACAAGGGAAAGAGTTCTCAGTCAAAAAGACTAAATTCAACTTATGCACAAACTTCATGCAGATATGATGGCTTTATTAGATGAACAAGGAAATAAAGAATGCTGGGTTGAAGCACAAGAGAGATGGAAAGTCCCATGAGGTCTTTTTAATGAAGATAATTTTGCCAAGATGCAGCATGTAATGTGTGACTGTCTCATGTTTTGGTGACTCTACAGTCACACACAGGAATAAGAACACATATTTTCTTACTTCTTTAATGCTTATAACTGCTGATATATGGAAGGTTTGATTTCCCAACTACTATCTGAATCACTGACAGTTATTCGAAACAGGACTCTGCTCAACAGTAGGTCAAGAAGGGCATGTGCTGCTCCTCAGTCACATTCCTCATTCATACTGTTTCACAGGGGATTCCTCTGTTAACCAGTTGCTTCAGAAGCTTGTCATATGACAGCTGTCAAGGCTCAAATTCTTATTTTTTAACATTGAACATAAAATCTCATTTGAATATAAAAATAGGATATTGACTGTATTTGTGTGTATGAGTCTGCCTAAATACATATTTGAGGGCTTTTCTGGTTCTCTCTGAGGCTCTACCTCAAGTCTTTCCCAATCCCTGTAGCTTTTCAGTGAAAATTAAAAAATATATATCGTTATCCTCAGAGAAGGATCTCTTCGCATGTATAGTAGTTTTGCACTAGTCTCCATGGGAGGAAGAGTAAACTAAATAAATTGCAAAGGTTTCCCAAACAGCCAGGCACAGAGAAAATAAAATAAATCAAGTAAGTAACATTTCTATGATGAAATCTGTTTTACAAGCCTAGCATGGAAACCAGGGGAATCAGTCAAACAATAGTAAACGTCAGCCTGTGGTTAGAAATATTGCTTGAAAAAGCAACTACTTTGCCTTTCTTACTCCAAGCTCACCCATCACAGGCTCTCTGGCAGCGGGACTTGGAGGTAATCTCCCGGAATACCTGAGGCGTAGAAGCCAACAGGATTAAAGCAGCTCGTGCTCCTCAGCACAGTCATGTGATGACCTGCTGATCCCAGCAAAAGGCATCGTTTCCCAGCAAAGTTCTCACTTCATTTGCCTGTATGTTGTTCCTGCCCTGCTGAGATTCTCCCTAAGCATAAGGAAATTACTCAGAATGCTTTTAGTAAAAAAATAAAACCAACAAAACCACTCTTGTTAATAACAGTGGTAGCTGAAGAAAACTGCGGATAGTTCATGCACAATTTGCCCAGCAGCAAAACAACTGCTGTCCCTTTGCTTCAAGGGGCAACTTCAAGGATGTATAACTTCTATTGCCACCCATGCAGCTCTATTAGCTCTCATCCAGCTAATGTATAAGAAGAAAGAGGTGGGCGATCTGGAGGCTGCCCCGTGACATATAAGGAACACAGATATAGTGTTTGCAAACTGCCTGATGGGAGAAAAACAGGAGTCAAGATTTGTGTCCCAGGTCCAGAGAAAGCTTCTTAAAGTGCTTTCTGAAAATCTACTGGCAGACTGCCTATGTTCCCCACAAAAAATGCGGAGAAGATTTGGGTGGCGATTTCAGTGTGTCATAACTATCAAAGCGCTATGGTCTCTAGGAGAACAAAAAATATTTTTTTCTGGAATGTTTATCACTTCACTTGTGAAGTTACTTTGCTGTATGCTGGCCTGAGAAAGGTAGCTTACACTGAAATATAAAAATGCCAAGCCAAACAATTCTTTCTGGTTCTGTCCCATGTTCACACTTAATCTGACCACATTTTATGTTTGCTTCCTCTTAAAAAAATAGATATCTTACCCCAAAATTGGTTATTTTCTCATTTTTAGGTTCACTGTGTTTATTTAACTGATCAGATTCTTCTGGGTCTTTTTTTAAACAATTATTTACTCTGAAGCATATAATCAAACAAGGAATTTGAAGAGCCAACAATTGTTTCTGTGTCCAAATTTTAATTTTACTTCCTCTCCAATTGCTAGAGGAAAGCAATCATGTGCTAGGCAGAAGATGAAGATTTATAATAAATGCCTGTATTTTGAAACCTGTAGGCAGTGGGGAAAAAAGTCACTTGGCTTCACCCAGAACATGTGATAATCAGATTAACCCTGAAGTGTATTTTGTGTGTAAGTTTCCAGGGTAGGAATGGGGAAGGGCATTGGAGGGTGCACTGTAGCAGAAGTCAGCAGTGAAGCATTCCTGGTGGAGAGAAGGAATTTCTTTCACACCCAGGACTTTGGAAGGGTCAGAGAGAGCACTCCATGCACAGAAGCGTAACACCGATGCTCCCCTGCTGTTCTGTGAGGATGTCGCTGTTTGCCGTGGGTTTTCTGCTAGTCATCCTTCAGCCATCCACCGGGCAGTTCCCCAGAGCCTGTGCAAATACGCAGAGCTTGCTGAGGAAGGAGTGCTGTCCCCCCTGGGATGGAGATGGGTCCCCTTGTGGGGAGCTTTCCAGCAGAGGGTCCTGCCAGAACATCCTTCTCTCTCAGGCTCCGCTGGGACCACAGTTCCCTTTCTCAGGCGTGGATGACAGAGAGGACTGGCCCTCTGTATTTTTCAACCGGACGTGTAAATGCGAAGGCAACTTCATGGGATTCAACTGTGGGGAGTGTAAGTTTGGTTTCGCAGGACTTGACTGCACTGAAAGGCGACTAAGAATAAGAAGAAACATCTTCCAGCTCACCACCAGTGAGAAGGACAAGTTTCTTGCCTACCTTAACTTGGCAAAGAACACCCCTAGCCAGGACTATGTTATTGCTACTGGCACATATATTCAGATGAACAATGGCTCCAACCCCATGTTCAGGAACATCAACATGTATGATCTTTTTGTGTGGATGCATTATTATGCCTCTCGAGACACACTCTTAGGTGGGTCCAATGTGTGGCGGGACATTGATTTTGCCCACGAAGCCCCTGGTTTTCTTCCTTGGCATCGAGTCTTTCTGCTGATGTGGGAACGTGAGATCCAGAAGATAACAGGTGATGAAAACTTCACCATCCCTTACTGGGACTGGCGAGATGCAGAGGACTGTGTGGTCTGCACTGATGAATACATGGGTGGCAGACACCCCACCAACCCTAATTTACTGAGCCCAGCATCATTTTTCTTCTCGTGGCAGGTAAGGACAGTCCAAGGGGAAGGGGAAGGGAAAGGTTGATTGTGCCAGAATTACTCTACCTGACTTTAGGCATGTAAGTGAGGTACACAAGCTGGGAGCTTAGCCATGCTGCGTTCCCTTAGACATTCCTGGAGATAAAGTAAGCACTACCAGAGAGCAAATCGGTTTACGTGGACCTAATCTTCATTTAGAACTGTTTGTTTGTCTCTTTGTCTCTTCACTCCCTGACTGTAGGATTTAGGCTGCTTAATTAAGAACCTAAAGTTAAGGAGGAAAACGCAAACTTATGCTTTTGTGTCCAGACATGGCCTTTAGCAGGCTAAACAGGCTTGGGTCTGCTGAAACAGTCAGGTGACAAAAAGCAGGATTTATGTACACAAATTTCTAGCACGCAAGCATTGCAAGGCAGTTGGTGACTGAATGATGGAAACAGAAGCAAAGAGTTTTCAGAGACTTTACCCCTCTCCCAGTGCCTTCTACCATCCAAGAGTTAAAAACCATCCAATTAAGCTTGTCAGCTTTCAAATTAAAAATGAACCAACCAACCAAAATAAATCTTTAGAGTTCAGAAGAACCAGCTGTGTAATTCACATCAGTAGTTCAAAAGATATACAAGAAATAATTTCTGTTGCTCAAAGGAACTAAGAAGTAAACTCAATAGCTACATATTTAAATAGATGACATGTCCTCATATAACTGAACTATACTGTGCTGTTCTAACACTGAGAGATTCTAGAGACTTTTTTTGTCTCTTGCTCATTACTGCCACGTCGCCTAAAATACAGTGACAAAGGTCTATTGGCTTCCATAGACTCATTCCATCATGACAATAGCAACAGTCCCTTCTGGCGCTGAAGTCTATGATTATGTTGGTGTAAATCTATCTTTGTTCTATTTATTTCTGTAGCAACAGCCCAAATGAAGGTTGGGCAGTTTTAGTGATTTAATGGAAAGTGAAAGAGATAAAAGCTCCAGCAGCTCTCTGACACTCTGACATTACAAAACAGCAACTAACTAGGCTGGTTATACTGTATTTAGTCTTTATATGTGTGCCCTGAACAATAGGGGTTGTGTATATACCTGTAAATTCAAACATTCCCATATACAGTAACAGACCTAATTTAGGACATTCTCTGGTATATGTTTTGCATGTATTGACTAGTTGTCTCCCAAAAAGGTACTTTTCAGAGACCATTTCCAGGAGAATGTTTGCATATAGCCACCATGTTTGGGAGGCTGAAATGATGTTACTGGCATAGACATGGATTATTTCATGCCATTTGGCCTCACTGCCCAGGAAATTTCCTGGCTGCATTTAATTTACCGGTGTAGGCATAGCTATAAAATAGATATAGCTACAAGCATGTATTTTCATTCCATTTTCTAAGATTCTGCTCATTTCTATCAGTATGAATCTGGATGAACTCTACTAACTTAATTAGATTGTATTACCAGAATGAAGTGGATCTGATGCTGTTCTGCACTGAGCTCAACAAAGAGTTATGTGAAAATGGTACAAGTGTTAAAGTGGATTAAATGAAACTAGAACTGCACTGGTTACATATGCCAAGTGGAGCTATCAATACAGTGTATTGGATGAGATAACCAAGATAGAAAGAGGTAGGTAGTATAAACAAATCAGCAAGTTGCCAGCAGAATTTTCTAAAAGACCTGGAGGGATCAGATATGTTTATCTCCTTTTTTTCAAAGGTACTATTAATCATATCCAGACTCTTAGAATTTTTCCATCCTGGTAATAACTACTCAGAAATTTTATGAGTAGTCATGAATATATTTAAGAAACAGTCAGGTTTATAACTTCCCATTTCAGGTCAGTTCCCACAAGTATATTCTGAAAATAAAGACAAATTTTTATGAAATAAGTTGCTTTAACAGATTTTTTTTATAACTTCAATAGGTGCAACAATAAAAATTGTGTTGCATTTAAATCACATTAAGTGTCAATGTACGTATGCAAAGGCACCTAAGTCCTCTGCTGAAGTTTTCCAAATAATCTCTGAAAATATCTCTTATATTTTTTCAGCCACTTCTGGAAATGCTACACTTTTATAGAAATTTCCAAAACAGGACTACAATAACTTTACCTTCAAAGGGTATTATTCCCCTTGAATATCTTTTATCTAGGTGTATCTCTGCTGCCTTATCTAGAAAAGGAATGAAAGATATTGAAGAGATCTGCATTTTCAGTCAGTGAGTTTGGGGCGAAGATACAACACAAACTGATCTTTCTTTATTAGCCTTGAATCCAAATTTGAACAATTGCTTATGATGGAATAGCTTAGTCAATGCAGTTCCTTCAAGTAGCACAAAGTAAGAGATCAGAACTGCACTCCAGAAATTCAAAAGGGAACAAAAATAGCCTTCGCTTGAACCGGAAAACAGCCATAGATCTGCTGCAGAATATGCTGATTATCCAAGCTCCGTAGCTAAACAGCAAGAGAGGAAAAAAAAACCAGGAGGATCCAGAAATGTGAAGGAATTTAGGTTTTTAATAAGTATTCAAAATAAAAAGAGGGCACGAGAAACCTTTTAAATAACACATCTGTAGTATGGTGTCCTTTGTAGAATTTTAAGTCTCTTTCCAAAAGAGACTTAACAAAACAATGCTTGCTATGTCAGGAAATAGTTATAGATTTATCAAAAAAAAAAAAAAAAAAAAAAAGCAAAGTGCCTATTTGCAGAACAGTATCTCTCTTTTTTTTTTTATCCCTAAAGAAAGGGGAAAATACTTTATTCCATTGAGAAGTTGCCATGGCAACATGGATACCCATGAATACATGCTGAAATTCTTGCTTTTGCCTTACTTTTTCTTCGACATGCTGCTGTTACCACTTAGCTGCATGAATTATCTGTCCGCATTTTTTCATGTTTATCATCTAAGAGAAACTTCTGATTCCTGGCTCTGTTTTTACCAGCAAGACTATCGGGAATCTTTAGTGTTTTTATTTGTTTGCTTGGCTTATGTTTTAGGGTACGTGGGAAGGATTTTTTCATGTTTTCAGTTACTTGTTTGTGATGATTCAAGTGTTGCATTCAGAATTAGAACTGCATGACACCTACTAATGCTTTACCAAATTTTGCAATTCCATGCCAACTTAGCGGAAAACTATGTGGGAAATGGAGATTTTCCATGACATTTTGAGAATTTTTTGGTTTAGTGCCCATTTGTATAATTATTCAAGATAATGGATTTGCTAAAGAAATAATTATTATGCTTCAAATAGTAGTAGGTGAAATTCTGCTCTCCTGTCCACTAGAACTAATTTGGACAAATAACTGAAGTCAGCGGAGTTACAAATGCATAAAAAGCCTTCCGTAAATATAAGCAGAATCTTTCTACTGGTAGTTAATATTAGAGTTTGGGGACCCCCCAGACAATGAAAAAAATAAATCAGGAGAATGTAAGTGCTGGTTTAGGTTTGCTATAGTGGCAAGCAGGCTATACCACCAACTTTAGAGTTCTGTATCTTGTCTCTCCTAAAAAGCAGAGCGACTTGAGAGAAGTAATTGCATAAGGTGGAGAGCTGCCTGCTCGCAGATGTGCTGGTGTAAGCCTGCAGCCAATTCTTTGTTGCAAGCACAGAGAATTTCCCTCAGCACTTCATTCTGTATCACCCTGCAGAACCACTTACACAAATGCAAAGCTACTACAAAAGCGAAACAAGTTACACAAATAGAAAATGGATATGATGCTCCTGAACTAATAATGACAGTACTTTAGATCCATTACCTGAAAATATGACTTCATAAGAAATAAGAGATTCAGCTATTCAGACGCAGTTATTTAATTCTAAGCACAGTTTATCAGGGAACAGTACTGTTAGCTGAATAGTATGAGAGAATCATTTGAAATGCTATTTCATGTTCACCTTCAAAAACTGCAGGAAATTTTCAAAAATACAAACACCAGAAGCCAACACTTATTGATTCTTAAATCAGCTGAAGTCTTACATCTATCTGCTTGTGCACACCCAAGTATCTCATGAACTCAATTACTTTATTTTTTATTGCAGCTTAATGGGTTTTGGTGTCAGCTACAGGCTGGTAAATTAAAAAAACAAACAAACAAAAAAAACCCCCGAACAAACCCACAGCCCAAATGGACCAAGTAATTATAAAGGCAGAGTTTATCAAGATTGGTCTCCTAATGATATGTTCACATGGTTTATAAATTTGAAACATTTCCTGTTACAGAGGTAACTCTCCACGTGCCACACCTCGCTCAGTACCACAGCCTGAGGGAATCGGGATCTGTGCGCAGCAGGAGCAGCCACTCGGTATCCTCAGTCTCTTTACGTCACTGGTATCTCAAAGTAATTCCCCCTCTCCTGCGGGATCATGAGTGGGTGCCAGCAGGATGGCCTGTGGTTGCTTGGCTGTTCTCTAGTATATAGCCATGCTTGCTCAGGAGGCAAGTAGCAAGAAAGATAAACATTTTCAGAGGTGTATAAATTAATAGCTAAGGAATTTCATAAAAATTGGATTTTGTCAATAATTCACTAAAAAAGAATGTGTCGGTGAGTTTGTGGTAGACATGGAGACAGCAACACTAACGGTACAGCTCGGAGACAGCCAGAGAGCAGGGAATCCCGGTCTGCCAAACCAGAAAGTGTTAATGAAGATTTCAGCAGCAGTTGAGAACAGAGTTTCCTACTCCACCTGGCATTATTTTGGGGTGCTGAATGGGGTGTAAGTTACCCCTCGGTTCTGGGCTGCCTCTGAGCAAAGAGATGAAACTCAGCCGGCTTTTACCGAAGGCTGAGAAAATACCTTGAAGGCCCTGGCTTTGTTTCAGTGCTGTCACTTCATGTTTGTCTCATCTCCCTTTAGCCTGAGTTTCACAGCTCGTCCAGTTAATGGCTGTGCCATAGGGGTCAGAAAGATAATTAATGACCTTCTCCTTCCACAAAGATGTTTCTTAGAATTTCTTTGAAGCTTTGCTTTACAAATTTTCTTTTTTTTTTTTCATTTAGTCATCTGTTTTACCTTTCCATTCCTGCTAATATTCAGGAGTACATGAAGAAGCAGATATAAATATACACAGTGTCTTAAAAACTTTTTAGTCTGCTATAGACACAGCACCTCTTACAGTCTTGCCTATAAAAGCAAGCTCCAAAAGTACAGTTTGTTCTGTTGCAGGTTATTTGGGGATTTCCTTGCATTTTCCTAGATTGGTGAGTAAATGGCTTCTGGATGCTACTTAATTAGGATTAGGTTATGCCAGGCCTTAATGCAACCAAAAAAGTAAAAACTAAACCTCTTTACAATTGCCAAATATTTTAAATCCAGCACGAGGGCTGCGCTTTAATGCCATTCCCAAGCAAGAATGTGAGAATAAGTGGAGAAAGACAGAGAAAGGCAATGAATCAGTGCAAAATCTCTTTCGGTCACGTAGTGGGACCCAAGGCTCCAGTTCATCAATCTAAACTTCATGTAGGACAAACGGACACACGGGGATGCGTCAAGGAGGTCCAGGGAGTGCCCACAGAACACCCTCGGGAGAGCTGGGATGGATGCCACAGAGAAGCAAGTCAGGCGGTAGCTCTGGCTGTGGTCTGAAGCGGTTCTATATTAACCTGGAGCGTAACACTATGCGAACATGCTGATACAGTTTCTAGACGTGGGCAGACTTCTGCTCGGTGGGCTCAGCAGAGAAGCAGAGCAAGGGACCAGCTCTAAAGGCAGCAGAGGTGCGGATTAACCCTTTGACTGGCCGTGCTTCCCCAGCAAACTAAGGAACTTCAGATCACTTTCTAAGTCTATTGTATTTCAATACCATAGAAAATCACCTTTTTCCAAGTGTTCAGGTATATATTACCTGTATTGCATGTCCCTGGGAGCGCAGATCTAGTAAGTCCAAAGCAACCACAAAGAGTTTGTCACCAAACCCCCCAAAGCTTTGAATTTAAAAAAAGCAGACAACGGACTGAACACTGCTGAAGATTCCTGTAATGTAATTCACTTTGTTTAAGCACAGGGGCTAGTTTGTGCAAGCAGTTGCAAACCAAAAGACAAAAGGGCTTTCCGTTTCGAAAAAGTGCGAGACAGCAGCAACGCTTCCACTCATTTACAGTCTGTTTTCTAAGAAACGGTACAAAGAGCTGTGCTAAAGATCTCAACTGCAGTGCACGGAGGGATTGTTGTGCTGGGTGCTACAAGGCCTAGGAGTGGTGCTGCGTATTCTGGGCTGCCATCTACTGGCATTTGCTCTGCTAACTACTTACATAAGCTTTTCCTCAGACTATCTTCCTAACAATTTCCCTTGAGCCGGTGAATTTATGCACGCAGGAGAGCAGGCATCAGGCGCAGTTTGAATATGAAGCTTCCTCCGGAGTGAACTGAGAAATTTGCTCAGGACTGTTCTGAAAGGGAACAAAAAAATCATGTGTTAAAACACTGTGTTTCTAATAGAAAGCCCTCCTGCTGAATGAAGAGAAGGCAATGATGTGACCCATTTTGTGTGTGCTTTATGCAGATTAAATCAAGAATGAACCATTTAACTGACCTATGTTCTGTTACCATACATCACATGATTGATAAAATAGCAAATTTTAGTTTCAGGATAGACCCATAACTTATATTACCTAAATTACACCTTTCTGGAAAAGCATCCTGGCTAATTTTATGGCCAGACTTAAATTTTTAGTTCAGAATAAACAGAAGAAGGTCACAGATAAGCGTTTTCATTCCTGCCCCTTATGTTGACTTTTCTTGACCATAAGTTGCCAGATGCCTCATAGCATCTGGCTTCTGTTTAGGATGAATTCAATTAGTCAGACAGTTAATGAGGGCTACACTGAGATATAAATGGAAAAAAAATAATTTAGCACTCTCACCATTTATAAGCCTCATAACATTAACAGTTGCATTAAATCCCACTGAAATGGATAAACAGAACAAAGGGGAAATGTTCTTTTGTTTAGATATATTTGAGCTCGTGCTTGAAGATTCCCTGTCTGAATATCTGCCAGTCTTGAAGGCAGCATGTGATTTGTCTTCAGGACCCAACTGGGGTATATCCCCAGGGCAGTGGGGAGAGGATGAAAAGGTAGGAGATGGCAGGTCAGAGAAGCCAGGAGAAGACATGGACCTAGATAAGGTCCATAGGTAACAGAGCTAAACAGAAAATCCACATGTATGCAGTTTCTGAGTGAAGTGCCAAATGGGAAATGGGTTGAGCTCCACCAGCCAAGACACACTTGCTGTATTCACTAATGCACTTCTAGGGACATAGGACTGTGGATTTTTACAAACAAAGAAATTACTAGAACATCTCCCTCAGGATGAATCATCCCCATATTTTCCTTCTAATGCGAATAAACTCTTTCAGTAACACAAAACAATCATAAAAACAGCACCGTAGCTACACTTTGTGTTTATAACTGTAGGTATCTCCCTGTCGCTACCTCTCCCTTCTTGGTGGGGATCCTTAAAAGACTTCTTAGAGGCACAGTCCTGACATCAGTCCCTCTTAGAGGCACAATCCTGACCCACTCGGCGAGCTTCTAGGGGGAGATGTGCACATGAAACTCTTTGCTGGACAACTACCTACAGCCTCCAAGGGCACCTTAGCAGTTTTAACAGACTAGGGCAGATTTCAGCCAATAGAGCAGTCTCTAAGGATAAATTTCTCTGATAAGCTTTCTTATCTCCTCAAAAAAAGATGAGAATAATTTATTCATGATATTCATATTCATAGGAAACTTATCATTTAAGAACTCCAGATTCTTAAGAAATCTAGGTTATATCACCAGCCCCATCATACATTTTCTGTGACTTTGTGGTCAAATCGCTTAGAAAAGGATTCATCTCATCTTCTTCCACTCATTCAAAAGTTAGTTAGGCAGCAAAACAACTTGCTTTTGGCTCTGTCTTTATTCACTTCAGAGGCACGTCTGTGCCTCCAGGGTGTGATTCATCCCATCCTAATGCAGAAGCAGAGCATTAAGTTGAACACTCTTAATTTTGCTTCCCTTGTTAACTGCAGTCCAGAGACAGTTTCTGCATTGATTTTTTTTACACATTTTATTTCATTGACTTAGACAATGGAGAGAGTTAGGCACCCCTAGAGGTAAGTACATCTCACCTACCAGACACCTGGCTTAGGAGGGCTGAATCACACACTCAGGAGATGCCTCTCTATTGACTGCAGAGGTTGTCCTAAAGTGTTGCTTCAATCCGGCAATTTGTACACAGCTAGTGCTGCTGAAATGAATCTCCCACTTACTTCCTTCACTATCAGAGAATCTCTTGTTCTCCTGTCCCATTCACAGCAAATTTGATCGCTTTCATTCACCTTCTCATTCATTGTTTCTGTCCATGAAATAGAAGCACACCAGCATGAAAGTCGGGAGGTTTCAGTGTTATGTGTTTTCTCCCTTATGATGTTTCATGCAATAATGAAACATATTCTTTCTCCACACAAAGTTCTCGTGTTGATTACCTGCTAACCATGAAGTTCTATATTTTGAAGGGATCTCTGGTGGTTTGGAGTTTTCTTTGTTTTGGTGGGTTTTTCAGAAAAGAAGCAAACCAATAGACAGCAGTTTTGGTTCAGAGCCTCAGCCTCACCTGAAAGGGATACAAAACCATTTCTGGGAGTTTTGAGCCACTGTTGCTCTGTTTCATTTCCATAGACCCATCAGCTGTACCACTATACACACCCACCAAACCCTCTAGGCTTCTAATCTTCTGCTTGTCACTGTGTCATTATATTTTTCTCCATCCTCCATCCTGACTCCATGTTAGGCGAGTTCCTGAATATAAAGTAGAAATATGAGTTAGTATTTGTACTAACTCCTTGAAGGTTTATTGTACCCGAATACGAAAAAAATCCTTCCCCTCATCCCCATCACTTCTCTGACCAGAAGATGCAGTGGGAGCTACTGTAAAAGCTCATGGTCACCAGAAGGCCCACACCCTTAGGTAACAAGTAAGTTACTGTGGCTTAAAAAGATATCAAGCAGCACCTTAGTGACATTTACAGTCTGTGTGGGCAATTTTAACCCATGGCAAATATGAAGGAGTTTCACTCAGCCAAAATTAGCTATCATTTGAAGTTACATTGAGCTACCTTGCTCTTCCAGGAGCAGCTTCTGGCAGCTGGACTGGCAGCTTCTACAGATCATCTGACAAACAATGACTTGTTATGCCATGATAACTGAACTTTGCCTGTGAACCCAGAACATTTATGTAAATGATGCTGGATTCTGACAGTATTTAGTATCTGTATTCATCTCTCTGTTAAGGTCCTTTCCCAATACCCATCACTACGATATCTCAGTTGGTGATATATGTTCATCCCCACAACATTCCTGGGAAGTAGAGCAGCATCTTTTCCCATTTTTTATATATAGCATCATCAAGACATAGTGAAACCAAGTTCCCATTTAGTCTGACAAAGCAAAGACAGATATTTTCAGAATAAAAGATTTTTATTTTCATATTCTGAGTCAACAGTTCCCCCTTTTACTTGGTGGGGAGAAAAATCTGCGATTATGGCTTTGTTCAGTAGTCTGCTGAATCCTCATTTAGCAACTGCAGCAGCAGATTTAACTCCATTTGTGTCCTGCTGCATTGGTAGGCAACACTGAATTTAGCCTCAGCGAGTTTTCAAGGGCATAAATGAGAATTGATGCCTTAGTCCATATGGGTAGTTTCAGATACAGCCTAGTGTATTATTTCAAAATGTGCACTGTAGTAGAGGGGTGTCTGCTATGAAATAACCCAGCTTGTATTAAAATCATACATAGAAAATTTAAAAATTAATATATATTCTTGTAACCAACTTATTAAATTGTACATTTTTCTTGCTCCTTTAAAAAATATTAATCAAAAAGTACTTTGTTTGCTTTTTCTTTTTTTTTTACAACTAAAATTCTACTAATAGAAAGTATTTTACACAGGTAATTTGTACTCGGTCTGAAGAGTACAACAGTCAACAGGCTTTATGCAATGCCACAAGTGAGGGGCCTATACTGCGAAATCCTGGGAACAACGATAAATCAAGAACCCCAAGGCTCCCATCTTCAGCTGAAGTTGAATTTTGCCTATCACTGACTCAGTATGAATCTGGATCCATGGATAAAATGGCCAATTACAGCTTCCGAAACACTTTGGAAGGTAACATAATTTATTCTATTATGCCATTTCCATCTATAAATTGATTCTGTCTGGGGTTAGTCTTTAAATTCTGGGCAATTTGAGCTGATTCCATAAAGCATCACACATACACAAAAAAGTAAAAAAGTAAAAAAGTTAAAAAAAAAAAAAAGTTAAGCATTCTCCTGGAATAGCAAAAGACAGAAAGAACCACATTAAAAGCATTTGATAAGAAAATAGAAACTGTAAACTAGATCAGACCCTAAATCCATCTATTAGGAGATATTATCTTCTGCACCAAGCGCAGCAAAGCAATGTAACACTGCATAAAAAGAGATCATCTAATAATCTACTTACACATGATCATAATCATGTCCATAGGGGTTACAGGTTTGCCCTGGAATCCAGGGTCTTCCAGAGGCGGGCTGGACATCAAGGGTGAAAGAGGATGCTGCCAGCTGGCATGATATGTCTACATTCTGCCACTGTGAACTCCATAGCAAACTTCTTCCCAAACTCTAAGGATTAGGGATTAAGTTATAGCTCAGAAATGACCCTTAGTATCATTTTCAAAATAATTTATTTATCTTAATTATCTAACAATCCAACCTGGTTTGAACGTTCCTAGTTTGCTAGTAAACAAGAGCTCTTTCCTGAAAGAAATTCTTAATTATCTGTCTACTCAATCTCTTTTGAATCTTGCTAAATTGCTAATAGACAAGGATAGAACATTATATATTTATCAAAAAAAGATTGCTACAGTATCATATATCCGCTGAATCAAATATGATATACTTTTCATGTCCCAGAGATTTTTGCTTGCAAGGAACTGTGCAAGGGCCAAAACAATGCAATAGAGGAGTTGGTGTGAGGATAAGAAAGCAAAGCTTTTAATATGTTCAGTATTACTCTTAATGCAGTGTGAAATGCCATAAAGTTTTCTCTGGGGGAAAAAAAAAAAATAATAACTTGGAATTTGTCTCCTGAAGCCAACAGAGAATTCAGACATTAATCTGGGCACAGCTGTTTTCTACCTTTGAAAAGGGGAACCACATGAAGTATGGGAAAGAAAAAGGTGACATAATTGAGTAGAGGTTTGTGGTGGGTTGACCCTGGCTGAGGGCCAGGTGCCCACCAGAGCCGCTCTATCACTCCCCTCTTTCATTAGACAGGGGAGAAAAGGTACAATGAAAAAAAAACTTACGGGTCGAGATAAGGACAGGGAGAGATCATTCTCTAATTATCATCATGAGCAAAACAGACCGAACTTAGAGAGGGAATTCATCTTATTTATTACTAAGCAAAACAGAGTAGAGGAATGAGAAATAAAACCAAATCTTAAAACACCTCCCCCCACCCCTCCCATCTTCCCGGGCTCAACTTCACTCCCGGCTTCAACCTCCGCCCCCCCCAGCGGCACAGGGGGACGGGGAGTGGGGGTTACGGTCAGTTCATCATGCGGTGTTTCTGCCGCTTCTTCATCCTCAGGGGGAGGACTCCTCTCATCATTCCCCTGCTCCAGCATGGAGTCCCTCTCACGGGAGACAGTCCTTCACGGCCTTCTCCAACGTGAGTCTCCTCCACGGGGTGCAGACCTTCAGGAGCAAACTGCTCCAGCGTGGGTCCCCCACGGGGTCACAAGTCCTGTCAGCAAACCTGCTCTGGCGTGGGCTCCTCTCTCCACGGCTCCACAGGTCCTGCCAGGAGCTTGCTCCAGCGCGGGCTTCCCACGGGGTCACAGCCTCCTTCAGGTGTCTCCACCTGCTCCGGCGTGGGGTCCTCCACGGGCTGCAGGTGGAATCTCTACACCCCCTCATCCTCCCTCCATGGGCTGCAGGGGAACAGCCTGCTTCACCATGGTCTTCACCACGGGCTGCAGGGGGATCTTGCTCCGGCGCCTGGAGCACCTCCTCCCCCTCCTTCTTCACTGACCTTGGTGTCTGCAGATGTTCTTACATCTTCTTACTCCTCTCTCTGGCTGCAAAAAGCGCTCTCTAACTGTTTTTGTCTTTCTTAAATATGTTATCACAGAGGCGCTGATTGGCTTGGCCTTGGCCAGCGGCGGGTCCGTCTTGGAGCCAGCTGGCATTGGCTCTATCAGACACAGGGGAAGCTTCTAGCAGCTTCTCACAGAAGCCACCCCTGTAGCCCCCCCGCTACCAAAACCTTGCCACGCAAAACCAACACAAGGTTTGCTCGCATTTTTCTTCATAAAGTATGTGAATAGATGCAAAGAGTGGAATAGGAGGAGTAGAAAAAAGGGAATTGAAGTAAACAAGTGTTGAAATAATGAGTCTACCATCATGCTGCTAGCATTGTAAACAAAAGCAAAGGCACAGTCTGTGGAAGTTATGCAGAGTCACAGACGGGTTTAATGAGAAGCAGAGTCAAAATGGACCACTCATTTACAAAGCCTAAATTTCAGTATGACTGCTCATTAAATAACAATAATTCAGTGAATACTTGCAGAAAAAGGGTAAAACCTGCTTTTTGTCAATGATAAGTCTAAACTGACAGCTAAACAGTGTCATAGATCAAGTATACTCCTTTGATACAAATGGATATGTTTTACTATTGAAAATAGCAGTAGCTATTTGAAAAAAAAGGCAATAATAACATAGATGTTCAACAGAACTGCGCAATGATCAGGAAAGCACCTACAGTTCTCAAGCAACCTGGAAGATGTTATTTTACCTCTAAAACCAGAATCGGTGTTTTGTCTGATTAATCTATCAAACTCTTTCTCTATTGCTGTCTCTTTGTCACATTAATTTCATGGCTAGTGAGCGCAGTCACAGCTGGTCTTTGTTAACATCATAGTGTCATCTGCCAGTCTACACTTGAAGAGGGTCATGCTTTAATGTGAATAATGGCAATGTCACTGCATTGGAAAAGAGCTTTTTTGGATCAAATTTTCCTCCGAGTGAGTTCTTTGTGTAACAACCCTTCAGAAGCTGAAGAGTGCTCATCTTTCTCCTGGTTATGAAGATCCAGCTCACCATTACGGTAATTCAGAGCCCTCCAAATGCCACAAGAGACATGTCATGGTTGCCACCAATAGGCTGTAATAGTTTTCATGTGATTTAGATAGTTTTTCCAATACACTGGGAAGAAACTCCATGTTCTTGAGGATGTATGCAAGTTAGATATGATTCAGAAGCCATACAGCTTAGGTAGGAAGAGAAGCAGCATATATTATCTTGGTCATAGTGCTGCATGGCTTCTGGATGCATCCAGTCAGCTCAATGCAGGGGCAGAGCATGCCTGTTTATCAGTCCATCCAGATGTGCCCTCCCTGACGTGCCCCATAGCCATTTCAGAGCATCTGTAGGACCCCTCGTATGTGATTCAAAAAGGGAAGAAAAGAGGCTGAGCAGCTCCTTTTCTCCTGGCAGTGAAGGTGGACATTTGCAACTCCTAGGACCCATGTGGAGTGAGCCTAGGAAACTGTAGCACAGCAAGGAAAAGGTCAGTAGGGTAAGACTGGGGCAATGAATGTCCCCTCCTTAGACATTCTGTAGACTTGAAACCAAAAAAACAAAACAACCATTAGATCCTCTCTATTCTAGGAGAAAGCCTGTTAAGAAAGTGACCGTGTTTGCTTGTAGTCCAACTCCTAGTGCAATTACCAGATGCTATATTGTTGTCTAACTTTTATAGCCTACCTAAAGGAGATCTACAGTGCTCAAGAGTGGATATGGAAGAGAGTAAAGGTCAACAGACTGATGTTTCTTTCCATAAGAACATTTCATTAGAGTCAGAGATCACTGGAGTGAAACTGTGTCCACAGCGTTCCATGATAAGGGGCTTTTTTGATGATGAATCTGTCTAAATGTAAGCCAGATGCGGCTCAGTAGGCATTTATCTATATTAAATAGAGGTTATTCCATTAGACACAGTGTTATTCTGAGACAGTTTTTTTCATTTCTTTTCATTAAGGATACATTTTTTTTTAAACCTGAATTATTTCAACACTCAACTTCACACCACAGGACCATAAACATTTCTGTCAACTAACTTACTTATTTAGCTAACAAGATAGTCAACTGCAATGTGAAGCCAAGAATACATGGCTCATTTTGAAAAAGATGGTGGAAAGTTCTTAAACTAATTTTTCTGCCAAAAAAACATATTGTGTTAGCGCCTTTCTTACAAATGGCCTGCTTAGTTTTTTGTCTTGTACAGATGCCAAGATTAATTGCCAGCTTGCATTTATCATGCCAGTGCCCACTTCTGTGTGACAGGATTCTCACAAACCTGCTAACATTCTATAGTTCCTAACATTTATTTCTTTTTCTAAGCAAGAAGATTTTCAATCCTTCTTTACTTGTTTAAACAAGTTTGTGCCAATCTACCTAAGGTCAAATTGTAAACTCTTTTACATCCAAAGTAAATCCAGAGTAAGTCCATTGACTTTACTGGAGTTACTCTAGATTTACAAAAGATGACCGGAACCATGCCAGCGACTGTGATTGAGTAGCTCCTGATTTACACCAAGGTGAGATTTACTCTTCAGTTTTAGTTCTGTAATGGAAAACACCTGTGATCACTTAGAAGAACCGATCACATAGAGGAACTACTTCTGGGCAAAATTTTATGCTCTTCTGTGCTTGAGTGCACTGGAACAAAGACAACACCTTTTTATCCTTCAAAGGGATAGGTATCAGCATCATTTTGAGCAGATGCCAACAACACAGGCTGAATTTATGTTTGACTAATAGAAAATGGTGCTCTAGAGACAGATATTATGTCACTAAAGAGTAACCACAACAGCCATAAACAGCAAAGTTCAATATTATTCAGTAAAACAACACCCTGCTGAGACTGAGCACACGGGTTGCCCTCTCACTCTGGACAGGCCAGTTTCTGCTTTGACTGAAAAACAACAGGTTAAAAGCAGTTTATACGTTGCCCCTTGAAGTGGAAGCAATTATTTTAAACAGGATTTGTTAAATCGTGGCCCTAACTGGGGAACACTGTTGACTTCATTGGACACTTCATGGATACAAGAAGAGAACAGAAAATCAGTCTAGTTTATAAGCAGAAGGTGAGATCAGAAGTGGATTAGCTGATCCACTTCTGATGAAATAGTTAGGTTTCTTCTTTGTGCAGTTCAATTTTGATGTGATAATGCTACCTCCTGAGAATAAGAGATGGCTGAAAAACTTTGAATTTCTTTTTCTTTATGAGCAAATTCCATATTTGAAATTATTTTACTCATGGCAGCTTCACATGAAAATCAGTGCTTTCTAAGTTTTGCACAAAGTGATAAAAGAACATTTTCTAAAAAAGTATTCTAAAACTATATCACTTACACAATTCATGAATTAACTCATGACACATGGTATCAAGTCAAGCCATGTCATAGTATTGCACAGTCTGTCACAATTATGTATGATTACTGCTGTTCTGTCATAAAATAATGGAATAAAACATCAAACACTTCAAAATGTGATTTCATTTTAATATGATATTTTCCTTTTTTTTTTTTTTTCTGAAATGAGAGATTTTAATCTGGAAAATTTTTCTCAGTATTTTCACTGTGTTCCATACAGATAATGAAAAATGGTTTCTCAAAATGAAGTTTGCCAACAGAGAACTTCTAATTAAAAAAGTTTTAACCTACAGCAAACATCCCTCAAATACCTCAGACTCTCAACTCCTGGGTAAATTTATGCTGCACATTGAGAAAGTGCTGTCAAGATGCTGAGGGTTATTAGCAGAGAACTAGAAAGACTATTCAACCCTGACCACAGTGAGGCTCTACAAGATTCCTTTTAAGAAAAAAACTAGATGTTGACATGGTCTAAATTATATAATCACAGACTTTCATTTACTACAGCCACCTAGGCCAAATTCTGCAGATCTTGCAGCACTCTAGAGAGATTACAGCAATAATATTGCTTGAGAAAATATATAAGATTTAACTCTGAAAAATTTCCTGTGAGATTGCCAATGGCGGAAAAAATCCACAAATACAAGCCAGAAGATAAGTAACTTCAAAGATCAGCAACTTCAAAGATCAGCAAGTATACGGCCTTAAAATCCTTATATCTGTATCTTCCTTCCTATTTTGAAGTAAATACATCTACCTGACTTGAACTTCTCTAAAATGTGAAATCCTTATTAAGGAAAAAGTAATCCTCAGGGAGAGTGGGATTAAGTATATCAGCTAGTTGGATTTAGGTATAGAGTCATAGAATCATAGAATTGTTTAGGTTGGAAAAGACCTTTAAGATCATAGAGTCCAACCATTAACCTAACATCGCCAAGTCCACCACTAAACCATGTCCCTAACCACTACATCTAACATGTCTTTTAAATACCTCCAGAGACGGTGACTCAATCACTTCCCTGGACAACCTGTTCCAGTGACTGAAAATCCTTTCGGTGAAGAGATTTTTTCTAACCTCCCCTGGCACAACTTGAGGCCATTTCCTCTTGTCCTATCACTTGCTACTTGGGAGAAGAGACCAACACCCACCTCACCAAAACCTCCTTTCAGGTAGTTGTAGAGACCGATAAGGTCTCCCCTCAGCCCCCTTTTCTCCAGGCTAAACAGCCCCAGCTCCTCATCAGACTTGTGCTCTAGGCCCTTTACCAGCTTTGTTGCCCTTCTCTGGACACGCTCCAGCACCTCAATGTCTTTCTTGTAGGGAGCGGCCCAAAACTGAACACAGTACTCGAGGTGCGGCCTCAGTAGTGCCGAATACAGGGGGACGATCACTTCCCTAGTCCTGCTGGCCACGCTATTTCTGATACAAGCCAGGATGCTGTTGCCCTTCTTGGACACCTGGGCATGCTGCAGGCTCATATCCAGCCAGCTGTTGACCAACACTCCCAGGTCCTTTTCCCCCAGGCAGCTTTCCAGCCACTCTTCCCCACTCCTGTAGCGTTGCCTGGGGTTGTTGTGACCCAGTGCAGGACCCAGCACCGAGCCTTGTTGAAGCTCATACAGTTGGCCTCAGCCTGTCCAGATCCCTCTGTAGAGCCTTCCTAACCCAAGCAGATCAATGCTTCTGCCCAACTTGGTGTTGTCTGCAAACTTACTGATAGTGCACTCGATCCCCTCAACATGCAACATACAAAGCAGAATTTGACCTTTAAAGTCCCAGCTGTACTAACCACTGGACTAGAAAGTCATAAAATTTATTTTGTAAGAAAACAGTTTTGCAGTTAAAATAACCACCTGCAAAACTGTTATGAATAGCTTGGTGATGTTACAGATGCCACAGATTTTGAGCAGTCCACTAAGATAATCAGAGGAGACAGGATTTAAACTAAAGTTGCTGTGGAAGGGGAACCTCAATCCATCCCACTCCTACCAGTTTGATGCCAGTGCCAGCAATAGATGCCCAGAGCCTGGAAAAGGATCACAGGCCAGCAGGAGAACACCTGAAGTGCAGCATGAAGGAGTTCCAGCCAGTCAGCAAGCTTCATCAGGGGCCCAACTTTAATGTCTCCATGCTAATGCACTTAGCATGGGGAATAAATAAGAGGAGTTGGAGAAGTGCACATGCCTGCTGGGCTATGATCTCATTGGCATCATGGAGACATGGTAGGATGGCTTCTGTGGCTGGAGTGTTGGAATGGAACAATACAGGCTCTTTAGGAAGGACAAACAGGGATGATGAGGAAGTGTCGCCCTTTATGTCAATGACTTACTGGAGTGCATGGAGCTCTGCCTGGGAAAGGATGAGGACCCAACCGAGAGCTTATGGGTCAGGATTAAAGGGAGGGCAGGGACAGGTAACACTATAGTGAAGGTTTGCTACAGGCCACCCAACCGGGAAGACTGAGCAGAGGAGGCCCTCTATAAACAGGAGCAGCCTCATGTTCACAAGCCCTGGTCCTCATGGGGGACTTCAATCACCCGATATCTGTTGGAGGAACAACACAGTCAATGGGATCTGATGAGATGCATCCACGGGTCCTGAGGGAACTGGCAGATGAAATTCCTAAGCTACTATCCATACTATCCATCATATTTGAGATGATGTGGCAGTCCAGTGAAGTTCCCACTGAATGCAAAAGTGGAAAACACAACCCCCATTTTTAAAAAGGGAAAAAAGAAAGACCTAGGGAACAACAGGCCAGTCAGTCTCACGTCTGTGCCTGGCAAGATCATGGAGCAGACCCTCCTGGAAACTATGCTCAGGCACACAGAACATAAGGAGGTGGTTGGTGACAGCCAACGTGGCTTCACTAAGGGCAAAACCGTGCCTGACAAATTTGGGGACCACCTACAACAGGGTTACAGCATTGGTGGATAAGGGAAGGGCAACTGACATCATATACCTGGACTTGTGCAAAGCATTTGACACTGTCCCGCACAACATCCTTGTCTCTAAATTGGAGAGACATGAATTCGATGGATGGACCACTCGGTGGATAAGGAATTGGCTGGATCGTCGCACTCAAAGAGTTGTGGTCAATGGTTCAATGTCCGAGTGGAGAACGGTGACAAGTGGTGTTCCTCAGGGGTCAGTGTTGGGACTGGCACTGTTCAACATCTTTGTCAGTGACATGGACAGTGGGATCGAGTGCACCCTCAGCAAGTTTGCCGACGACACCAAGCTGTGTGGTGCAGTCGACACGCTGGAGGGAAGGGGTGCCATCCAGGGGGACCTTGACAGGCTGGAGAGGTGGGCCCGTGCGAACCTCATGAAGGTCAACAAGGCCAAGTGCAATGTCCTGCACATGGGTCGGGATAATCCCAAGCACAACTACAGTCTGGGTGGAGAATGGGTTGAGAACAGCCCTGAGGAGAAGGACTTAGGGGTGTTGATTGATGAGAAGCTCAACATGAGCCGGCAGTGTGTGTTTGCAGCCCAGAAAGCCAACCGTGTCCTGAGCTGCATCAAAAGGAGTGTGACCAGCACATGAAGGGAGGTGATTCTCACCCTCTACTTTGCTCTTGTGAGACCCCACCTGGAGTACTGTGTCCAGCTCTGGGATCCTCAGCACAAGAAAGACATGGACCTGTTGGAGTGAGTCCAGAGGAGGTCACAAAGCTGATCAGAGGGCTAGAGCACCTCTCCTATGAAGACAGGCTGAGAGAGTTGCGGTTGTTCAGTCTGGAGAAGAGAAGGCTCTGGGGATACTTCCAGTATCTGAAAGGGGCCTACAGGAAAGCTGGAGAGGAAGTGCATTTGCCCCATGTTTACAAGGGCATGGACTGATAGGACACGGGGAATGGTTTTAAATTGAAAGAGGGTAGATTTAGATTGGACATAAGGAAGAAATTTTTTATGATGGGAATGGTAAGACACTGGAACAGATTGTCCAGAGAGGTTGTAGATACTCCCTCCCTGAAAGTGTTCAAGGCAGGTTGAAATGAGGCTTTGGGAAACCTGGTCCAGTGGAGGGTGTCCTTGCTCACGGCAGAGGGGTTGGAACTAGGTGATCTTTGAGGTCCCTTCCAACCCAAACCATTCTATGATTCTATGATTCTGTGATTGTTGGAATGGTTCATCCCTTCCTGTAGCACTGAATGCACTAATGCTCACTGAGCTCTGCGTAGTTTCTACTAAGTGTACTTATGGCGCTTCAGTCAGTAGCAAATGAGCAACTGAGGAAAACACTATCTGCTTTCAATACATAAAGCTTTGCACTTGACTGATTTTACATGGACTTCTGTGCTCTCCATTATTAGATTGTAAAATCTGCAGTTAATATGATTAAGTACTCTATTAAAAGACATAGACCTGACCCAACTGCATGTTCAATGAGAACCATCTATATATCTTCCTAAAAACTGTCAGGTGGCCTTAATTTTGAGTGGCATCTTTAGCTCCTCCTATAATAAACTTTGGGCTAAATCCCCATCTGATTTAATTTGGCCTGTCTGCAGTAAAGCTACTTCAAATCCACTGGATCACTGTTGCTGCTTTACAGTGCTATGAGCTGTAGAATCAGGTTTATGATAGCTTAAAAATTTGATTTTTCTCTTATTGCATTCACTGGTAAAATTTGCATTCACTTCAATGATATATGTCCTAATGGCTATTTCTATTGCACTGTAATTAAATGAGGTTTTAAAAAGGATGTCTGAATGCTACAGGTTCCTATACTGGCCAGATGATTTAGCAGCTCACTGCCATCAGGGACACTCCTGCTTCTCTATGCAGTCTCCTCCATCCAACAGTCAGTCGCTCTCCCTCCTTTTTTGGTACCAACACTGGTTCTCATCATACCCTTACATGAGATACTGTATCTCAGTAGCCTGGAAATAAACTGACATCCCACACTCCAGAGTAGTTTACTGCCAGACTAGTGAGTTAAATCAGTTCATAAAAGGACTGACGAGGTGCAGTTAACACATGGGAGAGGAAGGCACATCATGGGGCAAGGCAGGTGGGGAAAGTGGACTTTCCCTATCTATTCAGTTAGCTCTTAGTTCAGCTCACTGCACTTGTTGATGTGTAGCCTCACATTTGCTGTAAAGGTGATTTTACTGCAGCAACCTCAGCAAATCTTCCTGTACTCTGAAAAATTTCTCATGTTTTCACATATTCTTTTTAATTGCCTCTGCCCCACTTCATAGTATGTCATCTTGAATAGCTGATTGTCCTGAAGTCTTTTACAAAGTCCTAGGGAAAAGAATAAGACCCAGACTAATAAAATAAAGTAACACCATGTTTTGGGTTTATTCCTGCTAACTTCACAATTTATATGGAGTTTTCATAACAAGAAATCAGATATTAGAACTTCCCATGTGCCTGGTTAAACATGATGTCACCTTTGACACTGACTGAGTGCACTCCAGTTAACTGGGAGCTGGAAGGTGAGGCTGCTAAACCTGTCCCAGTTACAGAGCTTTTCATTATTAAGATAAAATGCTCGTGTGCAGATGTTCCATGAAAAGTTGTCCGAACCAAGATGAGTTTTACGTACATATTTTTATGAATGATTAGATCAAGTGTTTGCAACATATTAAGAAATTTTAAGTATTCCAAATCTGATATGAAACATCTAGCCTTCTGCCTGGACCCTGCATAAAGTTTATCTTCCCTTAAACGTACTTATAATGCAGCTGAATATAAGTGGAAGAGTTGATTCAGCATGATATACAGATAGATCATTTTCAGTTAATATTCACAGAAATTTCCTATTATTGCTACATCAACTGATCCTAATGATCACACGCTGTGGTCATCAGCAAAAAAGGCCAAAATTATTGCCATCGGTTCCTGTGAGTTCTGGCCAGACTGGCAGTGTACATCATTCTTCATTGTAATATTGTATTCTGATGTTTCCTCTGATTGACAGCTAGGTAACATAGCATTCACTATCAGCCAAATTTCTGTGGGCAAGATTTTCCCTTTAAGAATTTATGCCCATTGCTGTTTACGTCACCATGCAGCATCTTCAATAATCCCGATCCACATCTGACGTACTTAAAACCTGCAGTTCTCTGTAGGTGTTAACATGTTCCTCTTTCTCTCCTAAATCCAGACTCACTTCACCTTGAAGTCTTACAATTTTCATCATAACCCAACTACCTCCTCCAACTGTCCTGATTATGTTTTCTACTCTGACTTCCCTTGAATTTCTCAAAATCTTTGTCATACTATTGCGATCAGAAAGATGGATGGTTATTATGGTATATTTGATCCTAGGTGCCACAGCTATGATTTCATCCTTATTATAATTATCAGTGTTTTTACGGCAGATGCTTTACCCCTGTTTAAAGATGTTAACAGACAAGGCAAAGCCCAATGAGGCAATTTAGAGTAACAAAGTGATGCAATCATTTCACACTGAAGATCAGAGTCCCAGGGAGGTCTATAAATCAGGTTTCCAAGTTCACAGAGTTGACTGTATGCATAAGGCATCTCTAGCCACATCTCAATTAATACTTTGTGTAACTCAAAGAGGAGCAAATCCAAAGAGCAAAAAAGTTGGTAGAGGACTCAACTTCTATGTTGTACATGAGGGATTTGACAGAGAAGGGGTTCTTTCACACTAGCTTTAGTTCAGTCCCATGAACCGAAGGCCCACTGATGGTTGGCACATTTTAGATTTCTTCCAAAAGGAATCCAGCTTGCAAAGTTATAAATTGCCCTGTGATGTGAGTCACAGCATGAAACAGGACTGTTGGGAGATTCACTTCAAAAGTATATTGTTGATCCTCATTGAAATGATAGTTCTTGGTCCAAATCAGTAAATAAAGCAAGAGTTTAAAGAGTTTAAAAAGATGAGAGACTCATCTTCCAGTATTTCCTATCTGGGAGTTGGTCTGTGTGACCTCTTCTCAAAGCACGTATTTGAAGTGCCCAGCAATCCACAGACTTTCATCCTGCAGGTCTGAATGTGGAAGATTATTGATTATTTACTAAATCCTTTTGTAAAGATTATAATGCGTATTGTGTTGGCTCCTATCAATACAAGAACATGTTCTGTAGAGACAAACAATATTAAATGACTGGTTATATGATGAAATATAATAACCTGTTTTATCTTAGGAACCTGTAAGTATAGAGATCAAAACTGAAAATAAAATGAATAAATTTTCTCAACGTGAATAAATGTAAATGCATAAATGTCTTCAGGGATTACGTTGCCTTTTAACAGACAGACAAAATGGACAAAGAAATTTAAAAATATAAAGCAATTAAGCAGTACTTTTGCTGACATGCTGTATTAGCTACATGGCAGGAGTTTTAATTTAGCTTCTTCTAATTTCATCTTTGCTATGCCTTTGAAATATATTAGCACTCCTTTACGTGTTTTCCTAAGCCCTTGTCTAAAAAGCTGAACGTAAATGAAGTGAAAGTAGGTACTTTGATCTTCAGTCTTACTGGAGAAAGAATTATACACATTGTCATATCAGCATATGATTTCCTCTTGAATATACAGGCTTTGCTGATCCACGGACTGCAATATCAAACATATCTCAAAGCGGTTTGCATAATGCACTTCACATCTACATGAATGGCTCCATGTCCCAAGTTCAAGGCTCTGCAAATGATCCTATCTTTTTACTACACCACGCATTTGTTGACAGGTGAGTGTAATTCTTCGTAGTAAACCTCATTTATTTTACATTTTTACAGTGTGCTTTTCACTTACATTTCAAAATTGCAAATATTTTACATGCCTTTACATGCACAGCATTTTCAGACATCTGCAATTGAGCTCTGCTATTATTTGAGAGCAAGTGTCTTTCCTAACCTGTCTGTATGATGTTCACTAGATTAAATATAATTTGAGAAGTTGACAAATGCATTTGGCTTTTATTACCAAGGTAAAAATAGCTCTTCACTGATGTCATAGTGTTTAATATATATGGATGTGTATGTCAGGAAGTATGGACCAAAAGTGTGTGACTCATTTTAACACAAATATAATCAGTTGGAGCAATTCCTTTACATTCTAAATGTCAGTGCTGTTTTAATTTCTATTCCATAAGGAAAATCCGAGAGTGCTATTCATAAATTAAAAAGAAAAAAATCTGTATTTCAGTGTGACAAACAAAATTGTGACTCTCTTGATGAAAGAGAAGAGTACAGCTGTGCAGAATGAAAGGAAAGCAAACAGAAGGATATCATGTTTATTAATAAGAAAGGATAGGGGAGCACAGTTTTGCAAGAAAAGAGTGAAATTGCTATGCATTCCAAGATTTAATGATGACCTTAAAAATTTCTGTGTCATTATAATATATGTGAATGGCTACAAACAATTTACTGGGGACTGCATTACACCAAACTGTGATGACTAAAGAGCTATAAAAAAGAAAGTTAGCAAAGCAAAGGACTCTAAAAGCCTCACAAACAGCACTTGTTCTGGAGCAGTTTATATTTTCTTAACGTTCCTCCTGATTATACACGCATTGACTGTGCCTTTGCTACTGCAATGCTTAGAACAAAAGAACCGTTACCTCGTACACATTGTTTGGGACGTTTTCATAAATTTGTATACGCAGAAACCTACTGACTGAAGCCCTGCCTGGATGCAGCAAAGCGCTTATTCAGGTGAAAACCAAAATGGTTTCTTTATTTGGGTCACTGAGGCATGCAGCACAGGAGGGATGCAGATTATATCTTGCAGACATCATCTTGTAGTGAAGTTCTTTAGTTTTAGGCAGTTCATACCAAAATCCTTGTATAAAACTTTATCGTATTTAACCAAAAAGCTAGTCGGTGTAAAAGACAAATTTGACGTTGGACTTTTTCTCCTTAGTTTATACATTTAATGAGCCCAATGGTTGTATTCTTCATACTTTACCCATCCAGAAATAGGGCATCAAGTCTAAGCGTGTCACCCAAGCATCAATGGAATGGTTCCTTCAAAGGGTGACCCACCAATCTTCTGCTACTAATACTGTCAGGTATAATTAGCCTTCTGGAGGTGTCAGTTTTGTAATTTTTCTCTGTGAAAAGCTTTTCTTCAGAACATTTTAAAAGTTAAACACTGTAGCTTAGCTGTGATTTAGCATATCCACCCATTGACTGCTTGACAGGATGGATGCACAAGGGTTTCAGGTGTGGTTACAAATTTTGAGTTTGGCAGCTGGAAATTAACTTTCCAACATATAGGCTATTAAAAAATGGATCAATTGAATATTCAGAGAAAAAGAACACAGAAGGGAAAGCATTATGCTCTGCAATATCAAAAGAATTGTTTTCCTTAGACATTCATACTTGTATAAGACCTACGCATCTCTTAGCTCCCACTCGTTGCAGGGCTTAAGTAGCACCTTGGTCTTCATGCTGACCCCTCCCACAGACGAATTTCAGTCATAGTCATTATAAGCCCCTGGAAATACTTTTCATAACTGTAGCTGTTATTCATTGTGGAAGGCAAAATTATTTGCAAAAGATAACATCATTAAATCCTACTAGTGTTGAGGAAACAAATCACTGTACTGGCACTGTGGGGGCAATACAGATATCCATGATGTAACCTCATCCCATCTGCAGCAGAAAGAACCTTACCAGTGTTCTGCAGCTGCTGAGTATATGGGCTTTAGTACACATGGATGTAAAAAACTGATAATAATGCTGCCTTTTGTATAAGTGACAGAAATGCATTAGCATGATTAGGGTTACTTAGCAGCCTTATCCATGACAGATTAATCATGCTTTTAGTTATAATTAATAAGTAGGTGACTGATAGGTACGTACAGTACATTTAAAAAAATCCCTGTTCCTCTCCTACATAGACTTTAATTCTGAAGGGTTGCGAAGAAGTACTTTTCTGAGCCGCAATCAAGAATACAAAGAATAGAGGAAACAGGAAAAACAGTCTCCACAGCAGTAGAAGCATTTTTCTTGTCCATATCAACTTTTCTCATTTCAGCAGAACACTTTTGAGCTGATTGCTGTCACTATGTCGGGCTAATGGTCTTTTAACTAACTTTTAAACTAAATTTTCTGCTGAGGACAGCATGTCTTCCAGGCCTTGGTGAGGACATGGAGAGTTGTGAGATGGGGGTTTACTGGCAAAGGGTATAAAAAGACTGGACACTAGTAACCACAGGTCTGTTGGGTCTTGCAAAGACAGGGAACAGCTCTGTGTCAAGAAATCAAGAATGGTCCATCACTTTGAACATCCATGTAGGACCCAGGAGAAGGATTCCTTGCTCCACTGCAAATTCCTTGGGTGAAATTGAGTGCGTAGTTTGCTCTCCCAAACTCACATCTCCTGGAGACGTGTTTCCTTCCCATTGATTTCAACAAGATTTTTGAGGAGCTGTTGATCAGAGCTTCAGCTCACCCATCTGTAAAGTGGGTGATATTAGATGCCTACGCAACAGGGACCCTGTCAGGGTAAATGCATTAACGACTGTGAAATGCTCAGTTACGACCATAATAGGAGTGATAGAAGTAAGGCAATAGATCATTGGAACTGATTTTACACGGAAACATATGGTACAGAGGAGGATAAACAAGTGTATACGGAGTCTGCTGACAGGTGTGAGCCAAATGTTAGGAGCTGCTTTCCAAACTGAGCAACAGTCAGCCTCCCATCTGCTACCCCCCAGCCTTTCCTACCCAGGCCTGATGCACAAAATGAGGGAAGGAAGGACGGAGCAGAGGTGTAGTCAAGAAGATCTCTCAGCTGAAAGGGAAAGCATTTGCTTACAAATGGTCCCCCTTTTTTAGGTCACTTTCAGCAACACAGAAGTATGAAGGTACCCAGGCACCAGCTTTCTTAGCAATGATAAACCAATCTCCTCACCTTCTTATTTGATAGCTAGAAGACCTAGGGATCAGATCTCAGTGCTTGGTAAAAGCAGGTGACCACCCTGAAAATTATTAATTGTTAATCAAATGCCTAAAAAAAAAAAAAAAAAGATAACAAAATATACATTCAGCAAAATTGAGAGCTTTTTCAGCTCTGTGAAGCATTTGTCTTAATTGCAAATCTCTTCGCTATTCAGATATGCTCTACAGTCAGCACAAGGGAATAACAAGGAAGGAGTCAACCCACTCAAGCTGGAAGAAGCAGCTGCATAAGCAGTGAAAGCAAGGGCCCACAGTCCCACTTGAGCTCACTAGGGTGTTTTCTTTGCTCTGAAAAGGAACTCTCTCCTCTTTGTCAACTTTTCAGCACCTCCATCCCTATAGTCACAACGTGTCTTCATCTGTTCTCCCTGCACTCCTGCCCTTCGAATGTTTCTTCTATTTTTCTTTTCATTTGTTCTGTACGTCTCCCCTCCTTGACTTCCACATCCCACCCCAACAGTTCCCCTCTCAAACTGCAAAAAAACTAAATAGTAATGGGGAAAATAAGTTTCCATAAAAGATCTCCGTACTACTTTATACCTGTACAGTAGCTAATGCAATAGAGCCTCAGTTCTCATCTCGTTTCTCAGTTCTGCAGTAATGGACAGGGTTTATTACAGTAGTACAAATGACTTTCAAAGGGCCTAATTTTAGAACAAGCAATTTAGAACTGATTTTCTAGAGAAACACGATAGGGTGTTGACTTTCAGTCTCTTGCATCTCTAAAATCTATACTTGTTAGACTACTTGTACAGCTAGACCCAGATTGCCAGTTCTAGTGGTGCCACCACTACAGAGCCTTTTTTTCCAGCTTTCATGAGTATCCGAACAGCTCAGAATACTGCTGCAACCATCATTGCGTTAACCCAATGCTCTGACCAGTTGTTCCTCTTTGTTCATTCCCGTCTACCATTTCTTTGTTCTCTGTTGCATCGGATGAGCTGCTGGTCTCTATTTTCAAGGCCCTTCACTGCCCATCCCGAAATCATCCCTTATTCATTGCTAAGGAACTCAGTAACCCCTTCAATAAGTTTGTGATATCAGTCTCTATCTTACATCTGTTTGGCGTTCAGACAAGTCCCTTCATATTCCTCCTAGTTGGGAATTTTTCACCCTACACATCTACAGATTCCATCACCGTTCTTCCTTCGGCATGATACTTGCAGAAATGCTCAGACATTAGTAAGCTGAAACCTTCACTTAGTTGGTGAACTGTTACAGTCCCACTGCATGGTTGCCTAGTCCTACTCCCATCTGTTTGTATCCATCTGTTGTCCTTTGTCCTATGTGTATATTATAAGCTCTGTTATTAAGGAGCTGTCTAATTGCACTGGTCTGTGCAGCACCTGGCATATTTTTAGCCTGTGATTATGGCTCTCAGGTATCAAAACAATGAAAGCAACAGGAGATAGTAATTGTTACATTTATAATCATATGAAATGGCAATCACACGAAATGGCTGGACATCCCCATGCTGATCTTGTTGATTCAGTAACTCTTTTGCTTGTACACAGGACTAAATTCATGCATCAAAGAGAAAAACACCTTCAGGTGGGTGTGTATGTGTGCGCAGTTGTGTGGGTGCACAGGCACTCTGCTAACAGTAATCCAAGTCCAGCGTAAGGTGACATAGCAAGCGGCCACGCTCATTTACAGCCACTTACATACATGCACACTTCCAAGGGGGTGAAGGAGAAACTCTCCTACACATCAGCTTCAGAGCCCGATGAAAATGCCACAAATTCTGCTTAATCAAGGCAAATGTCTCTGTGCTGTTCAGCAGCATCAGCTGCCACAGACTCCTCTGCAGGATGCTAAAATAACCCCTTCTGCTTCAGTGGCAGGCTGGAGCTGGGAGCTTTACGAAATGCCAGACTCTGGCTTATTTGAGGATCTAACAATAAAATGTTCCTTATCGCATTGCTTATCAGTAAAGTGTTAAACTGTGAAAAGCATGTATGGAACAATCTGTTCAACAATATATTAGAACCCCAAATCTACACATCCCGATTCGCATGCCAGTAACACCCCATTCCCTAAGCCGACTTTATGGACAGTTTCAGTCCCTGTGGACTCAATATACTCACTTTCATGCCAGTCCCTCAAAAAAAATAGTTAGCATTATGTCAAAAGTGATTTTGTTGCAAAATACTTTAACAAGAGGAAATTTGATTTTCACTCTCAGGAGATGTCAAAATAAAAGCTTCTTATTTTTACTCTGTTTTTGAAACAGAACATTTTCATTTTCTCTTAAATGTCATCTCAGGTTTTTTAAACCAAAAAATGGCATGAGAAAAACTAAGTTATTCTCTTGTTTTGAAATGTTGACAGGAAACAAGAACTTTTTTTAGCAGTTAAAAACTATTTGCTTCAAGAATTTGGAACATTTGGAGTGAAAGCATTCAAAAAGAATCATTAGAAATTCTTGTAAGGCAACACTAGGTTTCCAGACTTGTTTAATACATGAAATAAGATTCATTTCTCACCCTGAACTGTCTCCAGTGGGAGACAACACAGAGAAAGCATAAGGCTGAGGACGTATTGTCCCCATTTAGTATACGGAAACTTAGAGACACCAAAACAAGTGACTTAAGCACAGCTGAGATGGAGATTGTAATACAATGATATATCAGCTAATAATAGAGCAGTGTAAAAATGGAGAAGTCACTGCATAAACACTAAGCATATGATTAATTTTCTCCCTTGATGTAGGCACAGAAAGACTCTTATTGCTTCCTGAGGTATGTTTGCAAAAAATGGTGACACAGCCTAAAAGTCGTATTTTTCTGGAGCTGCATGAACTATGGCTTAGAGCTGCATGAAATCAGTTGAGCAAAGGCAGGTCAAGAGGCTGCCATTAGCAATACACCTCCTCCCACAGTAACAATAAACCCACAGTGCTTCTGCATCGTGTCAGCTCAGGATCCTACTGTGTGCCCAGCACTGTATCCTCCCAAGTGCCCGCATAAAGGCTGTCGGTAAGGTGAAGTCATCTCCATAATTGTCCCTGGCATGAAGGTGACACATGGTTAAAGTCCTTCCACTCAGTGAAAGCATGAACATCAATGAGCTACTGCTATGGTCAGGGGTAAGCAAGTACAGCTTTTATGAGTAAAGCCCCTGGGATTTGCTCCTGATCTAGGGAAGTTTTGCATCATTTTCAGAACAGAGCTGAGACGATCACGTGTAGCAGGACAGCCCCTAATGCTCCCAAATATCACTTTACCTTGTAAAAGCTTTTGCATTTTGCTAATATGTCTTTTGATATCTGGCAGCTGAGTGAAATCTTGTGGAAGCTGGTGGGTATGACAGTCATTTCTTACTCAGGATGCCTGTCCATAACCATGTCTTTTGGAATTAAACATCTGGATTATAAAGTGCCTTTGCACAAAAAAAATTGAACTGTTTTCACCATGCAACAGAGATGGGAGGGATGATATGGTATTGGTGGCGGCTGTATGTTTTCAGTGGGATTGTATGCATATGCTGAATGCATGCAAGATGGATAAAGAGGGAAAAAACCACTTCAGAAGAAGACAGGGAAGGCAGTAGGAAGCCAAGGACAGCTGGAGAAGCATTTAAATATGGTGATTGTTTAGTAGTAGCACAATATCCAAAGAACTCCCCATAAACGATTTTACCTGTAGGACTATGAATAGCGAGGAACTTGGTGTAGGAGGTTACCTTAGACCTTAGTCCACCTGTCCCAGGGAGCTCCCTTGTCCCCTGGCACCTGGGCTAATGAAAGCGTCAGCATTGGAGCTGATGACCTGCTCACACTTTTGATTAACACATTAACGTAGGCCTGTTAACATGTAGGCCTGCATCAGAGCCACGTTTAGCAGATCTGCTGGTTTCTCCCTCTAAGGAAACACACCTCCAGTGTTGGCTAAGCTGTATTCTTCTCAAGCTACAGTGCAGACATCTCCTTTTGAGCCCCACTTATAGTCAGTAGAGGCTGTAGTCAAAGAGTCACTGACTGGTGACCAGCTCAGCTGCAAACATCTCTGCTGAGGCACCTTTTTGTCTTTTGATTGGATGAGTCCACTCAAAATATTTCTTTTTATCTCTGCACAGCACCTGGCACAGACGGTTCATTTTAACTCGAGTTCAGAAATGCATACTATACATAAGTACTATATCCAAATACCCACGACACACGTAATGCTTAAGGTGTATGACCCAGTACTTGTGTGTGTAATAAGACCGAGGCTGGGAAAGTTATCTCCCCACCTCCAAAGCCCTCAGGGGAATTAATTACATTTTTGCAATGCATCCTGGGTGGCAGGTGCCTGTCAGAACTCTTCTCCCTACTTTGCATGTATTAGACGGCCCCTGCCAGGAATAGAGCCCTGATCAGCATGCACAGCTACGTCCCACCAGCAGGCTCTGTGGCACAGCAGTGAGGTAGCCCAGCTCTCACCCTTCTTTGATGCTTAACAAAATCTCCTCGTTACCGGCAGTGGCTGTGCTGGAAGCTGCCATGTCACAGCAACCAGCTCTGTTTTACCAGGAGGGACATCAGAGGAAGAAAACTGCTCCCCAGCAGAGCATTTCATGTCAGGGTGGGCCAGGAGTGACTTTGGTCACAAGCTTTACTGGCACACGTAAGCTCCTATGACAAGTGTGAGATACAGAGCAGATCAGTACTGACGGGGTAGGAAACTCAAGCACAGAGATTTTAAGAAATAAAAGCAGGAATGGATTTGTCTTAATTTTGCTTCCCCATGGGGATGTCTACAAACGTGCAGGAGGGCACACACTCCTTCTGTTACCACAAGACCTCGGTTGTCACTGAATTGGAGCTGCTAACCTTCCCCTCCTAACCTCTCAGGCTTAGTAGCAAGTTAACCAGAGCTACTCAGCTAGTTTGATGGAGCTGACTCACTCACAGTGGGCTCAGTATGTGGGTAGAGCGAGTTCACATCTACTGCAAAATACCACACAAATATATCCATGGAAAACAGAGTGTAAGTGGGAAGGTTGGGGTGTTGCTGAGAAACACAGCTCCCCAGTATCTCTCCTTTGATATCCCCGTGTCTGGGACTGAAATGCAAATCATACACTGAGATACCAAATCTGGACTGTAACACCTATTTCAGTAAGGCTGGGCAGTTACTGCAATTGCAAAGCACCCAAAAGGACGCAGGAACAGCCTTGGAGAGTCGCACCACAGGTTCATCTGATCTGTACCATGACTAGAGTGGTGGCCAAAGCAAAAGCGAAGGAGTATAGGTTTAGAGCAACCCTCCTCCAGAAGACGTCCCTGCTTTGCCCATTGGACAGACAGGAGTCTATATAGTACAGTTGCGGTTGCATCTGCATCTAAAGTAATCCACACTCTTAAGTCCTCTGGCAATCCACAGATAGACCATATAGAATCAGAGACAGAGAGAAATAAGAGCAAGGAGCAGGCTCTGGAGATGAATGTTCTTTTTATCAATTCAGCATAATAAAACCTATAACGCTGCTGATCCACCTTGCTTTAGAGGAATGGCAAGAGGAAGGTTAACTAGACATCTTCTGGATTCTATGTGAAACACAGCAGTTGGCAATCTCACTTGCCATGTCATTATTCAGGCTAGATGTTTGTAATGACCCATTCTGCGCTTAAAAATCAATAATATAGGAGGTTCAGTTCAAATAGTCCCATTTAAAGTGCATGTTTCATATCACTCGTACTGCAAGGTTTTAGTTCAGCCAACGCAGTTATAGAATGGATCATTTTGTACGCTGCATATTACGCAAGCGATTAGTGGGTTTTTAAAGGAAAGGTTACTTTGCCCTGAAACTTGGCAAGAGCCACATGGTTAGTCTTCACCTATTCTCTTAATGCTGGAGGAGGAGAAAGCTCTCTCTGTGACACAGCGATCAAGACAAGCTTTGATGCAGACAGCTAGCATAACATTGAATTTCCTTCCTGCAGCACTTCTGCAATAATAGCTGCTGTAATTGTTCAAATAGTAAAAAATCACAGGAAAACATGGTACTTTTCTCACCCACGTCTAGCTACCTTCTATTCATCAAAAGAAATTATCACTTTGCTACTGTAGATGTGATTTATATATTACATGCCCTTGTGAACCTCAATAATGACAATTTCTCAGTCTCAGAAGAATTGAATTACAGAGCACAGGAGTGGGTTACATAGAGTCAGTCCAGCTACCTCCACAGCAGTCCATTTTAATCTGCTTGTGATCCTTCTCTTCAGGGGAAACTAGTTATTAAACTTTGGAGCAGCTGGCATTTGTAATCTCTTACTTCAAGTGATGTTTTTCTGTTAGCTGCAAGCCATGGCAAAGAGGAACATGAAAAAGTTAACAGAGGATATACACTCCAGCAAATGTTCACTCCCCCCCCCGCCCCCCATGCAACACGTGGTTGCATTTGTATTTCCTTATTTACAAAGCACAAAGGACACACCATCATGTCTCATATATACCTTGGTTTTTGCAGTGTTGGACAGCACTGGAGACCTAAATCTGAATGAGAAACAAATATTTCCAGCCAAAATAGAAATTACCCTGGTTTGACAGAAAGGGGTGAAACACCACACCTGGCAGCTATTTTAAAGAACAAGAATTTCTCTCCTGCACCTGGGAGGAGTCATTGCTGACTTTCATTGGTGTAAAACAGAGGCTGGCTTGACTAAGAAAAGTATCTGACCAAATCTCAGCCCAGCTAAGCCTCACCAAAACTCATAATTTCTTTCCAGCAGAGGTGCAGAAGAAGCTTCTGCAGGGGTTAGCTTGCCTTGTCAATAACTGGGTTACAATGAGGCACTACCTAGAGAATACTCACATTCCTCTGCACAGATTCCTACACAGTTTCCAACACTCTGCTCCTCCCTTTAGTGTCGTGCGGGATGTGTCGTGCTCAGGTTATCCGATCAAACATAACCTGAGCTCAGCACTTGTTGGTTCATCCTACTCAATTTTCTGACAAGAATATTTCTGTGAGGTTCATTGACTGGGAAAGTGGGTTACAGGGCTGCCCAGCAGGTTCAGCTTTGTGGTACAGGAGCTGTGCCCCAGACTTATACACAGCGGGGTCAAAGCTTCAACCTATATGGATTTTCTGGGAAGAGTTAGGGATTTTGCAGTGTCACTCATGGAAATCAGCACAGCAAAAGGGGAACAGAAATCCAGGACTTCAGCAGCTCTTTCCGAGAGAGGAGCGGCGCTTGGTCCTACACCACTCACAGTGATCTCTGCTCAAGATTGTTACATCTGAGTCCTCTGCAGGAACACTTAATGTGCAATTGTCACACCCTCTGCACCCAAGTGAGCATGCTAAGCAGCAATGAGAGATCCAACTGCATCTTCTCCAAAAGGCTACAAATACTTAGATTGTTTGACATAAAGAAAAACAGTTTCAGCTGGAAAGGCTGAAGACCCTTTCTCTTCCCCTAATCCTGCAGAAGTGTTGAGGGTATTTTAAAGATCAGGGGAAAAACTGCTCTAAATCACATTCGTAGAGGGAATATTAAAAATATTTCATAACCCCAGCAGCTGCAGTAATCTCGAAGCTTTCAACAAAGTGGGACATAAGCAAAGAAAGTGGCATTGTTTGTCTCTTAGATGGGACTGGTTGCATGGGACTATACCTTTACTGTCTCCATCCCTCTTGTTTCCTTTATCTGACACTTTCTAAGCACCCAGTTTGTGCAGTACCATGAGAACAAAGGAGATGGAATGAAGTACAGATGCTTGTAGTGGGATGGTGAAGCAGAGCAGTGCCAAGATCCTCAGGCACCACATGGTTCCCCAGCTCTGGTGGTACTTTGTAATGGGTGGGAAGGTGTCAGCGTGGTACACATTATTATGTCTTATTCAGAGAATGGTACTTTAGGAGGCAGATTGCAGCCAGTGTCAGTCTGGCTGGATAAGTAAGGGGCTTCATGTCATCTGCACGTTGCCCCTCAATGTTGCAGGTGGTCTAGCCCACAAAACAACCAACCTTTTTGTTCAGAAGGTGAAGTAAAGGAAAACAATAAAATAGGCCAGATCTCTCCTGAAAATGAATATTCATATTTCAGAGACATATAATTGATCTACATGGGAATATCTGCTCCAAAAAAAAAATCAGAAGTACAACCCCACCTCCACTGGGGTAAAGCATCCTTTTTTGTCTGTTTTGTACAAGTCTGTGTTTAAAGTGTTAGGGGTTGCCAAATCTGGTAGACCTATAGAGGTATGCCTACCACAGCTCCATGTTCTCAGGTCTAACCAGTAGTGAAGCTGAGCACGTATTCCCAATACACACATATACACAATAGTTATATATATATGCATATGCGTTCATGCATATGTGGTTGACCAACTACACAGATCAACACAAAAACTACAGCACCCACACAAATTCCAACAGCACGAACAACCTCATCCTCTTGCTCTCTTTGGCTGACCAGGATAAAAACCTGTTATTGGAAGGCAGATAGATAGGTAGATAGATACACACAGAGTCTGGATTCCCCAGTAACTGGCCTTAGACATCCAGTCTACCCATTAACTGCCCATGGAACCCCTGGTCTCCCAGTTGCCTCACCCACAGGCAGACACACAGATGTACACATGCACAAACAGATCTCTCCGGTGGCTGCTCCAGGGAGTGGCACGGAAACAACTTGACAGTGGTACTGCAAGGGTTTGTGGAAGAGGCGTTGTGCCCAAGGATGCTTGCCACACGTTGCAGCTTGGAAGTGATGGTGGAAGCCTGGATGTTCCCCAGCAGCTGGGACTGGACACAGTGCAAATACTGTAACCCAGGGCAGTCCTCAGCAGTGATTCAACAGCAGAGGAGTCATAGCCTCAGAGGTCTTGGATGGGTTTCTCACAATAATTGAGGGCAGAATCTTAATTTTTAATCAGACACTTGCATTATGACCAGTGCAATTTGTTTACAACCTGTCTGAGAGTCCCTATAGTGTCTTTAGCCAACTTAAAACAAAAAGAAAAGAAAGGACACTGCAATATAACTGCATACATTGGCAAACAGTGCAGTGCCTTGACTTTACAACCTCAGCATCAGCAGCTCTTCCAGGACTGAAGCACTGATGTTTCTCCCAAATGCTCGGGATGGGAATTACCTGAGGTGACTTCGTAATACCAGCTGTATTGTGCCAAATTTTAAAGTGATGACTACAATGTAATCACAGTCCTTGGACTGGCATTTCAGTTTCCTCAATTTGTTTCCTTTTTCCCTTTCTTTCCAAATGCAAATACAAGTTGCTTGCCAGATTTCTTTTACAGCATGTCAGATCTCATGATACTGAAATAAATTGTATAAATGAGCTCTAAGCAACAATGTTCTGTCTTCCTTCTGCCATAGTCAGCCTGATCTAGATTCAGTCTCACAACTGTAGATAAGGAATGAATGTGTCAAATCTGGCACAACTAGTGACATGGCTTCAGATTTGAATGTGATAAAATTATTAGTGGCTTCAAAGTTGCAATCTAGCAGGTGAACCATAAGTACTGCCTGTGTGCAGGCTTAGCCGAGGCACGGATTTATCAGGCTACTGGAAACAAAGGGCACAGTTTCACTGCTACTCTAAGTCATCTCAACATGGCGCATAGGTTAAGAAGAAGAAACAGTGCTGCTCACCAACTAGTGCTACCCAGGCGTGCTCACCTCTGTTCCTCCCTTGTGCCAGTACTGGCCATCACGCAAAAGCGTAATGAATCAGGTCCATGGCTTTATCTCATGTCATCTATCCCAGAACAAATGAAAACAAATGAGATGTTTGGCTTTAAATGAAATCAATTCCTTAATCTTGGTTATGGCATGGTTGTGCAAACGCTTATAAGGCAAGTGAGGACTAGAAGGCAGGAGGAAAGCAGGACTGTGTCCTCTGTAGTGGTACAGACCTTGACTGACCATAACCCTTCACCAAGAGGACTACCGTCCTCCACTGAGGACACCTGCAGTGTCACACATGTTCCTGGTTGCATGGCAGAGGAATTCATATGGAGGTACTGAACCCTCTTCTCCCCCCTTTCCCTCTCCAGCTGTTGTTAATTGCAAGGTAAAACGCACTGGATTAAACTTCACCTAGAAAATCTTCCTGAAGAGCCAGTGAGGTTTACGCTATGTGTCAGTGTCTCTGCGGTAGTTCAATACAAGGAAATCTCTAATAACGGGTATTTAAGGTCCGGTGTCTCCTCCGACACAGCAATTGGTGAAGTGTAGCTCTGCTCACAACTGCAGATGTATGGTGTTGGGAAATGGCTCTTAAGAGAGACACTTTTCAAAATGATAAAGAAAATGTATACTCTCATTGTTTTACTCTAATTTTTCTAGGTTTTAAGATTTCTTTCCTGTAAGTAACATCTTTTTTCAGAGCACTCAACAGTATCTGGAACAGTATGAAGTTATGCAGACTATATACAGTAGTGCTCTTACACTGTGCTTGATATTTCCCACTGGCAACATAAACCCATATATTTCTTGACTCATCCTTTCATTAGGTATAATCCCATTGCATATATTATTCATAGAATAATATGAATTCAGAAATATATATTAGTGGCCTTTTTTTAATCATCCTCAAATCAATCTTATGTTTCCCCCCACTCTTTAAATTATTTTTTTTCAAATTAATTTTCCACTAAAGCTCATTTCATTTCACTTTGTATAATCTTGTAATTTTGTATGTATGGAGCAGAAGGAGGAAAATATTCAGGTCTATTTATATGCAATTAAATGCAAGTGATATATCCATGTCTTTTATAGATGGCTTTAATTTTCTATGTAAAAGCACCTTACCACACTAAAACTCATTGCGAAAGCAAAGTATATTTCCCTTGAATGAAAATTTAAACTACCAAAGCATCAACATAGCAGGTGGGACTTTATTAGTTTCACCACATATCAGCTCTTTAGACTTATCAGTGCTGGTACACCCAAATATTAAGCTCATTTACAGTTAGAGAGATCTGTATACAGATATAAGGCAAACAACTGAAATTGAGAGTCCATGCTTTGCAACGGTGTGACCTGACTCCAAGAGGTATCACAGTCTGGTAAGCACGTTGAGGCCCCACAGCTGGGGTCCCACTCCACCACAGCATGTCTAATGTGAACTTAGACAAGTCATTTTTTACTCTGTGCCTATCTATCTTCTCTGAAGTAAAACTGAGCGTCTAACACTTTCTAAAATGTCTCTAATATGCAGGAAGAATATTCTTTGCCTTTATGAGTGAACAGTGTGCCCAGGCTGCCAGGAAGGCCAGCCGTATCCTGGGGTGCATCAAGCACAGCATTGCTAGCCAGTCTAGGAAGTGATTGAACCACTCCACACTGTGCTGGTGCAGCCTCACCTCGAGTACTGCATGCAGTTTTGGGCACCACAGTACAAAAAGGACATAAACTATTGGAGAGTGTCCAAAGGAGGGCAACAAAGATGGTAAAGGGTCTAGAGGGGAAGACGTATGAGGAGAGGCTGAAGTCCCTTGGTTTGTTCAGCCTAGAGAAGAGGAGACTGAGGGGAGACCTCATCACGGCCTGCAGCTTCCTCACGAGAGGGAGTGAAGGGGCAGGCACTGATCTCCTCCCTCTGGTGACCAGTGGTAGAACCCGAGGGAACGAAACGAAGCTGCGACGGGGGAGGTTTAGTTTGGATATCAGGAAAAGGTTCTTCACCGAGAGGGTGGTCAGGCACTGGAACAGGCTCCCCAGGGAATTGGTCACAGCACTGAGCTTGACTGAGTTCAAGAAGCGTCTGGATAACGCTCTCAGTCATATGCTCTGATTCAGCTGGTCCTGTGTGGAGCCAGGAGTTGGACTTGACGATCGTTATAGGTCCCTTCCAACTCAGGATATTCTATGATTCTATCACTTTTTGGGAATCCTTCAGATAACATCCCTTAGCTATTTCTGCATCAAGCATGCAGCTTCTGACTGAACCAGAGAGTTTAAGTGATAGTGAATTTATCATGTCCCTAGATCGGTTTTTCCAGTTTAAATACAATCACTGAGTCTTATTTTAGCCTCAATTTGTCTAAATTCAACCCATTCTACAATATTTGAATACTGTTTCTTACCACAAAAATAATCTTTGCATAGACTGTTGATCATCATAATCTAGTAATTATAAAACCTTCAATATTTACTTTAATAATACACCCACTACAAAATAATTTCTACTTTGGAAATACACTATAGAGAGATTGAGCCTCTTTGAGCTCTAAATGTGAGACAGGGCATCTTTCAAAATTCAAATTATTCTCCTATCCCTTTTGTTTCCTTAGCCTCTTATTTGGGATGCAATTTGGGCACTTTGATTTCTTCAAGCGAAGGAAGACGCCTTCCAGACAGAAACCATCTTTGCTCTAATCTAGATATAATTATTTTTTAATCTGTCCAAAGCCTTTAAATAAAAGCTACCTCTTCCAAGTAATTTTCATTTGCCGCTGCAGAAATACACAGGACATTGAGGCAATCAGGAGACTGATCTCTGTTTCAGTTAGTTCATTTCCATATTTTAAATTTCTATTTCTTAAGTCCTGATTGCCCATGACCCTTCTAGGTGAGAGTTGTCACCCTGGAGGATTTATGGTTTATTCCTGCTAGATCCCAGATTGAGTTCTCCCCATTTCCATTCCTTGCATAAAATTCCCAATGACTTTTGATGAGCTCTTCTCTTCTTTCCTTTATCCTGCCTTGTCTTCCCCACCACACTCACATCCCATCTGCTCTCTTCAGCACTGCCAACGTCTCCCAAATGATGCCAGTCTAGCTGGGATTGCAATGCTAAAAAAGTCTTTGTGTCTGGAAAATATCACTCCTACCTATACAAATAGCGAATTATCTGCTTACCCTCTTTGAGGAAGAAAGTAACCAACCAGGCTGCTATAGGAGTTAGACAGATTTCTCTCTCACTGAACTTCTGCCCAGTACTTTTTTTGCACAGAAGAAATATGGAGTTTGGATATCACAGGACCCTGATCTGATTCTTTAGCTGTCTTTTTGTTATCTTTAGTCTCATTATGTCAAGCAAGGGAGGAAAAAGTGGAATAAAATGTCCCTTCGGATATCATTTAATTCATAGTCCTGCTTTGTTAGGTTCTCAAGGCCAGGGAAGAACTCAGAGGTTCGTATAAAAAGAACATAACAGCAATGGCTTGCCAAGATAACTAACAATTCTAGGGAGTTCAGGTCTGCTGCTCTGCCACAAACCTGGCTTTTCTACCAGGAACTTTGTCATTCCACGAAGGGACCAGATAATTGCATCAGCATTTTGTCTCTCTGCATGTAGCTTTAATTTTGCCACCCTAAGCTCTTCCAAGTTTGCAGCTACTGAGCAATGAGTATGTATTTTCAAGGTACTAAAAGGAAATAACCTGTAACGTGGCTGCTTTTAAGAGAAGAAAAGAAAAACTTCTATCAATAGAAGGTGGATCAACATCTGATGATGGAAGTACTGATTTGGCTCTGTCATGGAAACCACATACCCATTATCGGATAAAGCAACTGTTTCTGTAGACGAAGGCGCATGAAAGAATTGCCAGATGATCCACCATAGCTGTTCAGATGTGTTCTCTGCCTACAAGAAAGGATAGCACTGCATGAAGGAGAGCACGTTTGATGCTAACTGCCTTAAATGTAGCCAGAGATTGAGAAAGCACCTTATTTAAGGGAAAAAAGTATCCTACAATGTGCAATTCAGTGGTCCCACTACTCTGAAACAAAAGACAGTGTGATTGTTTTCTCCAGATTTTTTTTTTTTTTTTTGGCCCAAGTCTTTTGAGTGAAGACAAGTGCCCAAGGATAGGGGCACTGTGCCAATGTCACTACCTGGTGGATAGTGAAAGCCATAGCCTACTTCAGGATTTCAGTTTTCCTTAAAAATGTATGAAAGCACTTAACAGCCTCAGTTGGCGAGTCATAAAATGTAATTCTCTCATATGAAATGGCTTGTGGTGCCCAACAAGAACTATTTGTACTTCACAGTAGAGATATAGCTTAAGTCATACACTCTCCATGGATTTTCTCCCCAGCTGGATGCAGCTGGGAGTTTTCTTTTTCCACTCATCTGGGAAACCTTTCTTGAAAGGCAAGGGTAAGGTTCCTTCTTTCTTAGCTTTGCTTGCAGAGTATGAGCAAGGCAGGGAAATGACAGTGACCTCCTTTTAAAAGGAGAAATACAAAGATATGAGAATGTAAAAACTACTACTGATATATTAAATCTGTCAGTTTTCTCAGGCAAAAGAAGAAAAACATGAAGATCCTCATGCAAATACAGAGCATCATGCACTATCTTGCCAAGGAAAAAATGAGAATTGTGAGTCCATCTTACTGAACAAGCTGGGAATAACCCTTTAAGTGGAAAGAATAAATGCAACTTCACCCAATTGCTTTACTAGCAAGCAGAATATGATCCTAATCTTTCAAAGTGTATAAAAAAAAAAAAAAAAAGCCAAGATAAATGCACAGGGCAAGCTATTCTAAAGGGAGTAATAGAAAGTATGATTCTTAAAATCCTAACAGATGTTTCTGAGACTTCTATGGTGGCATACAGATAAGTTAGATGAAATGGATTTCAGTAAAGATTATATGATTTTATGCTGGCTAAAGGAGAGAACTGTTCATAAACAACTCACTGAATTGTGCAACATATCTTGGGCATCAGCACATCTCATCATATGAGTAGAGGAAGTGATTGCTTCTAAATTCAAAGATCAGCTGCAAGGGCAGACAATTCAATGCTCCTGCGACTGCTAAGAAAAGCTTGATATCTAATGTGGGAACCACACTGCAAATGAAGGAATCCAAAAGTACATATGTTCATTTCCATGGAAATGCTTTTGCATTTGCATTCTGTTCGAAAGATTACTGGCCTAAGGATTTTTCTTGAAACTGCTTATGAAACTGCGACATTTAAGTCATCCAGAGAGGATGCTGCATTTCAGGACATGTCATATGAAGCTATTTCAGGCGAATGACAACTTCTAGCTCTGAACCATGTGCTCATCAGCCCTCCAAATTTTCAGAATATGGCTGCTCAGCGTTTTCTAAAAATCAGACCCCGATAAGTACCTTAGATTGAACATTCAAAAGTTATGGTATGGATTATCATCAGACGTTGAAAACCTGATCCAAGTCCTATCTCTGCCGCCTTCTTAAAATATTACCATGTCCCCCTAACCAAAATATCTCTGCACCTCTATCAGTCCTATGCTGCAGAGAAGAGCTGTCTTGGCTCCCATCTACAACTGCTAGGAAAGCAAGGCACAGAGAGTCAGGGTGCCTTGCCCAAGACACAAGTAAAAGCCAGGCAGGCAAAGGGTTGGAGTGCAACACACACCCCTACCACTACTGCCACCGCCGCCGCCACCACCACCCCCCAAGCTAAACTAATGCCCCAGTTTCTTTATATTCTATGCCTTTTTAATGATTACTGAATTTCTCTATGCTGTTCTCCAAAGATGTAATCTGATTACAGTCTCTGTTCAAACTTTCTTGTGATAACTGCAGCTGAAGCCTTGATATCATTGTTTAAATTTATCCATCTGAAAGCTTCAGCTGAACATTATTATTCTGACAAGAGTTTTTCTAGACAGATCTGATGAAATTAACTGAAGATGAGAGCCACAAATGAAGATTCTAATCAAGATTAATACCTGCATTGTTAAGGGTGACAAGGTGTATGAACATCTATGTTTCATCTTTTGATCCTAAAAAAAGAACCAAGGCTTTGGCCCTACCTCTGTTTTGATGAGTGCAAGAGGGCTTTAATTTGGTGGGGTAAGCAGAGTGTTTCTCAACATTTCTGCCCCAAGATAGGAGGTAAAATTCTACCGCCAGAATCCCTGCATGCTCTGCAGAGATCCTGATACTGCTGAGCACTTGCATTTAGGGTCTGTGATTCTGAGATAACTTGAGTCCCTGAACAGCTGGTTATTAATTATGGGGCGGGGGGGTGGGGGTAGTCTGTGTTCTCCAGCCAGCAGCCAGTGTCAGGGAGCAGCAACTGTTGAGCCAAGATCTCAACTAAATTACAATCTACAGGTCTCTTTAGACCATTTCCATCCCTCGTAACCGATAAATGAATTCAGTGATCACTCCCTGAGCTTGATGCTGATAATCTCCTCCTGTCAATATCTTCTGATTGAGCATGGGGTCCTCTTTCTTCACATATAAGATACCTGTATCTGCTCCCTTTGCAGCATCTTCTCACTTCTCCTGTTCCAACCTGGCACATCCAGGTGCCTGCTGACAAGCTGAGGTCACCATGTAAACAGCAGAGAATCAGGGAAAGGATCTGGTGATTGAAACAAAGTGAAGAGTTGAGCAGACAAAGCCCAGACACAAAGGGAAGAGAACTGAGAATGTTTTGCAGTGCTGTTAATTTTATTTTCCAAACACATCCAGTAGTGGACTTGAAAATGTCAATACAAACTCTTCCTATACTGCAGCCTTTAAGTTTTCTGCCTCCAAGTTAAAGAACGGACATACAGCCCTGCACTGATAGACAGCTAATGGGAGAAATTTTGGCAGAGAAAAATGAAAAGAAGCAGCTGAGGTCAGAGGTGTGGGTAACAGCTTGTATTGGGTTTAGGTGGCAAGGTTTTGGTAGTGAGGAGGCTGCAGGGGTGGCTTCGGTGAGAAGATGCCAGAATCTGCCCCCATGTTGGGTAGAGCCAATGCCAGACAGCTCCAAGATGGACCTGCCACTGGCCAAAGCTGAGCCCATCAGTGATGGTGGTAGCACCTTTGGGGTAACAGAGTTAAGAAGGGGAAAAAAAAGCTGTGCCACAGCAGCTGAGAAAGAGGAGTGAGAATATGTAAAACCACTGTGCAGACACCAAGGTCAGTGAAGAAGCTGTGGCTGGAGAAAGACTCCTGACCTGCTTTATCAAGTTTTTGGACTCATATAGCTTATCCCTTCTTCCTCAGATGTTTCCACCTCCTTGGTGATGTCACACCAGTCATGGTGTAGCGATACTTTAATGCAGGCGTGAAAACCCTTGGTAACAGCGGAGAGAAAATTAGACAAAGGGGAACAGAACTGAGCAGCTGGCAACAAGACCATCCAAAACCTGCCATAAATGTTTGTGAGGGTGAGAAGGAAGGACTGAGGTCTTTAATCCTTTTCTCTCTATCCTTCACAGCCATGTGAATTACTGAGCAGAAATTGCAGTCAGGTCACAGCGAGACAGTGAATTTCATTTATGGAATTTAAAAGCGTATTCAGCCTCTCTGCAGACCTTTGCTTTTTGTAGGCTTGCATAGGAACTCAGCACTCAAGTAGCTAACCCCAAATGATTTGGAAAGCATTACACGCACACGAACGCAAGTCATTGCATGCCACTCTGTCCCCAGGGTTCACAAAAAAAAAAAGCATCAATGCTTTTTTTTAATCTTCAAGAAGAAAATTTCTGCCAATCTCCACCATTAACTGACATGCTTTTTCTTCTACAGCATTTTTGAGCGATGGTTAAGAAGACACAGGCCCATGTTAGAAGTTTACCCAGCAGCCAACGCACCCATTGGGCACAATCGAGAAAATTACATGGTCCCCTTTATCCCCCTTTACAGAAATGGAGAATTTTTTAAACCCTCAAGAGAGCTGGGATATGACTATGAGTATCTGCAAGAACCAGGTAATGTTACTATTTTGGGTAAATGTCAAATTTGTTGCCTATAATCTGGAATATGTCTGTAAAATGAGAAGATATTTAAAAAGCCTTCTATTCCAGATTTTTTCCTGACTATAGTTCCAAATTTTACCTGCTTGTTTTCACATTTCTGGTCTAATGTAGAGTCAACATGATACCATATGAAAGTTCCAACCAAAAATCAGTCACTGACATCAGTGCTATCTATCCTAGCCCATTAAGAACAGAATCTGACCCAAATGGTCAGCTCATGATCAGAAATGGGGAGAAAAAGTGCTGGATTTCAAGTCTGCTGTTTGCCCAGCTCAGCGGTTACTGTGCAACACAAACGGGAACCAGTGTGATTTTCCAGTTTCTGGACGTGGTTTGAAGGAGGGCAGATGCAAAGCTCTCTTTCTGGTTTACAAATATAATCTGATCTCTTAAATATCCAGAGCAAAATTCACTTTGATACCAAAGGCAAACACAAGATCTGTGCAGCACTTAAAACTGATCCGTTGACTTTGTGCTTGCCCTGTGGTTATTCATACAGAATGCAACTGAATCATTCATGATGCTCATTTCATTTAATCAAATGAATTTTGCACTTTTTAGTGATGGTTTGGACTTGCATTGCTGTTCAGAGGTAGTTTAGACTTGGGCCTCTTGGCCATCCTCGGGCACAGGGAGGACAGAGTCCCTTGCGGCTGTACTGCTGGGGAACCTCAGGGCTCGTGCTCAGAGTACTGGTACTCATAGTTTTCCTTCAATAGTACAGGTTTCCTTATTGTGTAGGGGAATGGTTAAATCCTGTTAAAAACATGTTGCCTGGAACTCAGGATCCCTCAGATACTTCGGCCCAACCCTTTACAAAACTGGGCCATTGGAACAATCAGACACGTCTCTTACGTTCACCACTGTCAAAAGCTGCCGGGGATGCAGGATGCAGTTATCCTTGCAAAGTATCGGCCACTGAACAGGTAGGTTGCTGGGCATGTTTGCTGCTTTGTTTGAGGCAGAAAACCTTCTGTGAATGCTGCTCTTCAATTAAAAGGCAATTAAGAGCTAAAAGTCCAATAACTATATAGTAAAAGCACCAGGGACATTTTACAGATGCTAGCATTCTCATAGCTTGCTTTTTTATTTTTATCAAAACAATATCAGTTTTCAGGGCATCCCTGCTTTTCGGACAGGGTTGGCTTACTAAAGGGGCTGTACAGTTTCTGCATACTTGATAAACTGTCCAATCATGCATTTAGCTTGTTCGTTCACTCCTCAAGCACAATCTAGCTTGATTCACAGTCGCCCTATTGACTATTTTATGTGTAGTGAAAGGAATCTGCAACTCTCCAGTATAATTGTTAAGGCTGTTTTAGTACTACAATACAGAGACAGAAGTCAATATTTCTCCTCACATGCTATAAACAATTTGGTCAACTCCAAGTATTCGGGCAGAAAGTAATCTAATAAATGCTTCAAATATAATCTTAAAATTATTATTCTCATCTTATTAGTAATAGTTTTGCTTTTTTACTCACATTGCCATAATTTAATTCCTGATCAAGACCAGAAATATTTATACATAGTTTTAGTTAAAGCCACTGGTTTCTTAAACCCACATTATTCCTAGAATCATATCACTAAAAAAAGTGCCAAATACCATGACTTTCAGAAATACCAAGTCCTGAATTAATACTGCAAAAGAAAGCAAATGGTAAGCTATTTACAATTAACAATTCACTTCTGTTGCCTCTTGGTCTCTTCCCTTTTCCTGGGGAGAACATCATCCTCAGAAAATGAAATTCTTATTAAATTCTGCCCATATTCTTAACACAGAGGTAGGGAAAGTAGTTCCTTAATTATTTTGAAAGATCAACACAAAGAGTGAAATTCAACCTCGTTTAGAAAGCCCAGATAATCCTCAGATGTCGCTCAACCCCTTGTTAATCTCACTGAGAAGAAGAGAGCTTAAGCTATGTCTTATCCGAAGGGAAGAACTAGTTACAAATGGAAAATGGCTGGAATCTCAAAATGCAAACCCAGACTTTTTTCAGTACTTTAGTGTTTAAACCCAGACAGGAATGCTGGATTACTGTTCAGAGGAACAGGAGTAAACAGGAACTTCTTGGCAGAGGAGCTGAAGCAGGAAAGCCTGCTGATCCAGCCTGAAAGTTCCTCAATGGAGAAGAGAAAGTCTGTGACTGGCAGCCACGAGTTACGAGACAAATAGGAAAAAGTTACAAAGCAAAAAAAAAAAAAAAAAAAACCAAAACCAAAAAAAACCCATAGCAGTGAAGATCTGGGTGGTTGAGAAGAGGCAGCATTCTTGCTGATCTTCTAAATGAGGAGGGAGAGGAAAGGCAGAGGAGGAGTGAGGGATGAGCAGACAAGCCAGGTCTTGTTTGCTTTTAAAGGAAGTAGTTGGAGAAAAGCATCAAGGGCAGCTACAGCACCAGCGACTTGGTAGAGATGAAGCAGGACTACACAGAGCATAAGGAGGCTGGTTACAAGAAATAAAACTTGGAAAGAATCCAATGACAAAATGGCATTTAAATGCTAAATTATATTGTTGCTGTTCCCTGGAGAAAAAGCTGATGCCTGGAGCCCTGCTTTCCACTGAAAAGCAAATCAGTGTGTGACAGTATGTGGTTATTTTAATTGCAGCTTCATTTATTTTTATACACATGACAGCCCTGAAGCAGAAGTGGTCACAAACAGTGTGCATGGAAATCCATCCCTCAGGAATCAAAGACACATGTCAGAGCCTAGTTACTGGGGAGCTGATCTGAGCAGAAACCGGAGCAGACACCCAGCTTTCCTTCACACGAGAACCATGAACTGTAAAGCTTCCACAGCCAGCACAGCTTACTGCAAATGAACATTTGTTAGCATCAATAAAAAAGATTTGGAAGACTAACGGCACCACCTAGCAATAGCTGTCAAAACAATTTTCTATGGCAAGAGCCATTCCAAGCACTTACATTTCAGGGCCTGGACTAAGTCTTTTCTATTTTTATTTTTTTTTTCATCCAGAAATGGGAGCAGATAAATCCGCAGACATAGCCTTGATTTTTCCCCAGAAAATCTCCCTCTCTCAGTAGGAACAATTTGATGACCACTGCATGTGTAGCTGGGTGATCCACATTTTTTTTTTTGAAAAGCAGGCAGTTACCCAATTATAAACCCAGGAATCTAACCGTCAGTTGCAGTTTTTGGACACCTTAACTAATGATCTTTGACACTCAGGGCAAAGCAAGGGATAAGAGCATTGCGATTACAACATAGAAGGTCGGGTTGCTCATGGATGTGAGCAGGAGGAGAGCTCAGATCCACAGTCTGGCTGGAGCACATTTCTATTTCTGGCTCTTCAGCAATTTGGTTGCAAAATCACATCGGCGGAGTAGAAAATGCGGCAGTTGGCAAATATGGTACCACCATGGAGGGACTCTGCTGAGTCTCCCGACTCAGACACTGTTGGCCATAACGTGAATGAGCGATGTTTTACATGTAAGAGCCCACAATAAAATAGTGACATGCACAATAAAATGTGGATACCAGGACAATAGAAAGCAATTAAAGGTGACAATACTTGTGAAAAGCTACCTTGGAAAGTGGTTTACATTTATGAATAAAATAAAAGATAAGAAGAGAGCCTTTTGGTCTCTGGGTTTTCTTCAGGCAGAGATAAAGAGGTGTAGATTAAGGTTAATTAAAACAGAAGGAGAGAACCAAAGAAAACAGGAAACAAAAATATATGGCTCAGAAAGAAGAGTATGAGGAGATATTTTGATGGTTATATAATAATGCTTAATGGAGGAACAGAAATATGGATTTTTAAAACTGGTTTTTGTTTTGTTGGGGGTGGTTTTGTTTTTGTTCTTTTTCCAGAAAGCCATTCGGGGATAGGAAGCTATCTTTTGGTCACTTATTATCACCCTAGATGCATATAGTGTGGTGATATCAGCTATCCTATAGCCAGTTTTCACCTCTTTTTTGAGAAATTTATATAAGCAAACTGTGAAAGAGCAGTTATGAAGTGCAAGTGTTAACTGAGATTGTCAAACAAAAAGTAAACAATATTGCTCTATAAATACATCGAGGAATATTTAATTTATCTCCTCTCAATACTCCAAAGCAATCGATTTTTGCCAGTAATCTGCTCTGCAGATGTGCCGTCATTGCCAGGGAGTGGGCAGGACTCCACAGCAATGTTGCAGGTGGAGAAAACTAACATCTTCAGCACTGAAAAATGAATTATAAAGCTGTTGTCAGCGATGCAGAAATGGTCTGATTCTCACTGTTTGTAGACACAGACAAATGATGAAGGGTGGATTGTAGTTTCCTGATTTACCCACCTTGGGCTGAAGGCAGAACTGAAAGGCAGCAGCGCAAATTTACTCCAACAGATACTGTAGCTCTACCACCAACAACCACCTACCACCCTTTGCACGGCATGTCTCGCAGTCCAAAGATAGTGGACTATGGCTGACAGTCTTCTCCAAACTTTCATTGTTGTCAGAAGACTTTCCAAGGTGTAATGAGGAGACTCTGATGAAGTTTGTGGGAGCTCTGAACTTTCTATGGCTGCAAAAAGTGATTCTGCCTTAAGACAGACCAAGGGACTCCATAACTTGAATCCCTCCCAGCTCATCTTCCTAGTTTTGATTGTGGACATCTCAGTGGTATTTCCTTTGACCACCCAGAGGGACACAGTCAGTGAACCATGCACACACAAGAAATGGCAGAAACCAAACAGGAAGAACTTGCTCACCCGGATAACAAAAAAAAGATTTGCCAGCTTAGTCTAAAAAGATACGTTTGTGCTGCCTCAAGGTTTGCTTTAAAACCTAATGCCCATTAACTACCCATGTTAGGAGTAGAAAAGCATGTCGAATGGAATAGCAAGACTGCAAACACATCAGTGCAGCATATGGCAATTGATAAATGATAGAAAAATTGTTTTGTTTATTTCTTGGCTGGCCAGAGTTTTTATTTCAAATTTGTGGATTAACCCTGGAAAGACTTTGCCATCCTGTAGTTTAAATGTAAGGAATATCTAAATTATATAAATATTCTTTAAAAAAAAAAAAAAGTTTGTGGGGTTTTTTTTTTTTCACCCCTGGGATCCATTATATCAATAATGTAGTTTGACATTACCACAAAAGGAAGAACTCAGGATGCCAAATACTAGATTGGCCACAGCATGTTTCTTCATCAATCATCATGGAAAGTCCATATTATTACACATTACTTCACCTTAAAATTACACTGCTGTGGTTTCTCACCCTCTTAACGATATTCAGCAACCCACACAAAATGGACAGTCTGGTTTTTTAAATTACATTAAAAAAGAATGATCTGATATATTAAGAGTAAGAAATGATTTGTTGCTGTTACCTAGAGCTAACACTCTCGTCGAGAAGAAAGAGTATGTCAAGAGCTGAATGCTAAGACCATGGCTGAGGTTAATCACTGCTATTTTCCTATCAGAAAGAGGAAGATGAAGAGATATTGTTGGTATTAGTCACTAATAGGAGGGTAGATATCAAGCACCAGCCCAACCCAGCCGCTTCTTGCTTTGTCATGAACCTATTGACTGAAAGAGCAGTTTTAATCGATGTTCATGGCAGCTTCCAGGGACAATTATCATTTTACTTGAAACACTGATATAAGTGGAATGGAATTGACATTGGCTAATGTGTCCCACAAAGCAGCTATGTGTTGGGGGGTGTGTGGGGGGGTGTGTGTGTGTCCCCCACTCCCTCAACATTTTTCAGCAAACACAGTTGCTGCACTCTTGGGCCTTGCACAGCTAGAGATTAAAGAATTATGGTAATGGAATACTTGAAATCCGAGTTTGTATGATTTTGGCTGGGCAGCCAGTTCAGTTATAGGTTTACTGTTGTGTTAGACTCACAGATTAACAGATTATAGGGTGTGCTGGGGTGCTCCATGCTCTGACACTCAAGAGTTGCCATGGCAATTTTATGATAGCGATGCCAAACACCTTTTGTGTGGCAAAAAGAAACAGGAGGTAGATGCCAGGAGGTGGCTTTTGGCTTTGAGCTAATTACAGAAACTATACGGACTGAGGCTGAAAAAGAAGGGCATGTTTGACTAATTATCAGGATGTAATAAAATAGATTAATCCCTTCTGAAAGGGCCTGCTCTGAAATGTGACATCTCATCATCTCAAAGTCACGTTACGTCTTACCAGGAAGAAGATAGCTCAGACGTCCAGCTAATATTGATCGAAAAGAGAGAAGGTTCAAGTATGAATTTAAGACATCACTTAGAAAACCTTCATATCCCAGATAAATTCTGCAAGGAAGAGAACTTCATGATAGTTCTCTTTTTCCATAATATTAAACCAGTATCAATTTCCTGTTATGTATCAATTTTGCTTTATCTTATGTGTACACCAGTTTAAATAGCTGGATTGTTTCTAATTTAGTCATGTTTGCAATATAAACATAAAAGAGTTGAGTTAAAAAACATTGGAGTTACAAAGTCAAGAACACAAAGTTAAGAAATATCAGCATTAAAGTTGTCTGTATAGCCATAAGTCACTCTCCACCTCTACATGTATGCATTATCTTTAATTGCACACTATTTTTTTCCCCAGACCCCCACCTCATTCACTGCACAGCATAGACGGCATTCATTAAGAACCAGATGTCCAATTCTTTTTACTTTTTATTTTCCTTTTCTCAGTTAAGCAGTGTGTAACCTAATGTACGATTTATTGCACACTTTTAAAATGCTATCCTGAAGACATTTCCTCTAACTTTTTTCTTTGGTGCTGATCATATAGCAGCTGAGTCCTGCAGAAATACTAATTTATATTCACAATACAAAGGATTCAGTGAATAGTACTGTCCTCATTTGACAGATGAGAAATGATGGACTGAACAGATAATGTACCTCATACCCAGAGTTTTGTGGAGTTCGCTCTGAAACATCAAGAACCTTTTCTTTTTTTTTTTTTTTTTTTTCTTCTTTCTTCTTTCTTTTTTCTTTTTTCTTTTTTCTTTTTTCTTTTTTCTTTTTTCTTTTTTCTTTTTTCTTTTTTCTTTTTTCTTTTTTCTTTTTTCTTCTATCTTTTTTCTTTTTTCTTTTTTCTTTTTTTTTTTTTTTTTGTGTGTGTGTGTAATTCTTAGTGCTATATAGCATTTATATATCTAATGAGAAGCAGAAGGCTGAACATGCAGACTCTTGCAAATACAATCTCAGAATGCAAAGTTGGTTTATTTGGAAAACAAGGACCAGAGAAATAGCAACCAAACATTCCCCAAAGTGAAGCTGAGTTGTAGGGACAAACAAACTCTACTCAGCCTAAACTCAGCCTAAGTTGCAATTACATCTCAGAAAGTGATTCAGGCATCAAGTGCTAAGGATAACTTAACCTTAAAGATGCTGCAAACCAAAAGCATCTTTTCAGAGCACAGTGCACATAACAGCGTATGTTCAGAAGTACCATGATCAAAGAAGATATATGGGATTGCTTTTCTGGGCACCAGTGAAAATGCAAGATGGTAGGAAGACATTTATAGCCTTTGTGGGGTTACACCACACTAAATATGGTTGAGTACATCTAAATCAATTTAGATGGATAAACACTACTCAAAAATAAACCACCATAGGGGGTCCCAGAGAAGTTGCCTGGAGAGGTGCTTTTTTTTTTCCCCCAAAAATATCTAGTAATTACTTACAGCTAACAATAGTAATTGCAGCTACTGACTGGGAGACGTGGATTCCACATCTTCCTTGGCCCAAGGGGACAGGTATTCCCATTTCTCAAATTCAAGCCAACAGGTTGTTGGATGTATTCTGAAGAGGTCACTTTGCAACCTCTATCACGAAGAGAGAGCCCTGCATGGCTGGGTTTTCATAACTCATTGGGCTATAGTGAGAAGAACAGAGACACAGACACACACATTCGTACTACAAAGCAAGAAGGCAGCTGATTATCCAACCAGTGAAAAGCTGCCCTGGATTCACCAAAGAAAGAGGGCTCCAATCCTTTCCTTAAGCATTTCTTGTGAGTGACCAAAGAATCATTTTCGATAGCCTCTCTCTACACAAGAACTATCAAATGAAACGAGTAGGTGGCAGGTACAAAATTAGTGAAAGGAAGCTTTTTTTTTTTTCACCTAACATGTAGTTAAGGCAAGGATCTCCTTGCTGCAAGAGGTTGTGATAAAAGTTCAAAGAGCAACTAGAAAAGCTGATGGAAGGAAAAAAAAATAAAATCCTCCAATAACTTTTATATAGAACACCACCACATCTGGTTCAGGAAATCTCTGAGCTGCAAATTGCTGGAAGCTGGGTAAGTATTTTCTGAAAGGATCATAATAGGCTTGACTTGTTCTTAAACTATTCCTAGTGCTCTGCTTCAGTTATTGTTGCCAACAGAATGCTGAGCTAGCAGGACCTTTGGCCATACTGTATCAAACTTCTTGGGTTATAGACTTACAGTTTTGACAAAATCATAAGAGCACTGGGGACAGTGAACCCTGTTTCCGCCTTTAATATGAAGATTGAGAAACAGACTATCAGGACTGAAGAGATTTTTAAAAAACTATTTGTGACCTTCAAACAATTTTTACCAATGTACTTTCTTTTTTCAATCAGCCTTCCAATATTATCTGTTATACAACCTCTATAAACTGACAGTACAATGCATCATATAAAAGGACTTTTTTTCCTGTTGTTTTTTTTTCCAGAACTTGATTCTTTCCAGGAGTTTTTAATACCCTACCTCGAGCAAGCCCGTCAGATCTGGGCTTGGTTGGTTGGAGCAGCTGTGATTGGAGGCATAACTACTGCCGTGCTCACAGGGCTCATTCTGGCCTGCCGGAAGAAAAGAAGAGGAACTTCTTCAGAGATACAACCCTTGCTCATAGAAAGTGAAGATTACAACAATGTATCTTATCAGTCCAATTTCTAGAGGCCTCCAGTAATTCAGTGATGTTACTAAGGTGCTAATCAAGCACGCAGTGTTTGATTCGTGTTTACAAATACCTTGTTGAGGTGTGCTGCATAAGCAGGATAGGCAGTCTTGCTCCTCAAGCCTCTTGTAACATCCAGTGTTGTAGTATCTTATCAGATTGACTCCTACAAAAATAGCCCAGGTCCAACATAAGTTACCATGCCACCCAAAGAACACTGTAACACCATGTATTTCCTATGCTTGATTAAATAATGCTCCTATGAAACCAGACCAGCTCGTGTGTTGCCGGCTTTACTTGTTTGATCTTTCATTTTCCCTTTTACAGCTGTAGGCTCCCATCCCACAGCCCAATCCATGTGACTGGTGCCTGACTGCACCATTGGTGCGACATTCACTCTGTGTTTGAATGTAAGAGCAGAAAGAGCTCTTTAGTTCAGTGAGAAAAATATGTGATGTCTCTGAGCAGAGTGAATGACCCATCGACACATTTTTCTTCTAGGATAGAAATATTTTCCCTCCAGCTCCCATAATATCCTTTTTGTCTTTGGTTGAATGCCATCAGCAGCAGAAAGAAGGCTCTCAGAAAACACTTCTCACTTGTCTCAAATGCTCCATTTAGTCATCTTCTATACCATCTTGTATTTGTCTGGGGAGCTCAGAGGTTTTTAGGAGGTGAAACCTAGTCTCATCACGTCCACCTCTGTTCAGTTTGACTTAAAGATTGCTCATATAACGGTTGACTTTTGGTTGCTCAGTATGCATGTGTTCCATACAGGTAACCCATACGTAACAAAAAAAGGTGTGGCCAGGTGCTCCCAGACCCGCTCTGTCACTGCCCTCCTCAGCTGGGCAGGGGAGAGGAAATATAACGAAAGGCTCCTGGGTTGAGATAAGGGCAGGGGGAGATCACTCACCTGTTACTGTCACGGGCAAAACAGACTTGATTTGTGAAAATTTAATTTATTACCAATCAAATCAGAGTCTAGTGATGAGAAATAAGAACAAATCTTAAACCCCTTCCCCCTGCCCCTCCCTTCTTCCCAGGCCCAACTTCACTCCCCATTTCTCTCCCTCCTCCCCCCTCAGTGGCACAGGGGGACGGGGAATGGGGGTTGTGGTTAGTTCATCACATGGTGTCTCTGCCGTTCCTTCCTCCTCAGGGGGAGGACTCCTCACACTCTGCCCCTGCTCCAGCGTGGGGTCCCTCCCACGGGAGACAGTCCTCCATGGACTTCTCCAGCATGAGTCCTTCCCATGGGCTGCAGTTCTTCACCAACTGCTCCAGCGTGAGTCTCTCCCACGAGGTGCAGACCTTCAGGAACAGACTGCTCCAGTGTGGGTCCCCCACGGGGTCACAAGTCCTGCCAGCAAACCTGCTCTGGCGTGGGCTCCTCTCTCCATGGGGCCACAGGTCCTGCCAGGAGCCTGCTCCAGTGTGGGCTTCCCACAAGGTCACAGCCTCCTTCAGGTGCCTCCACCTGCTCCAGCGTGGGGTCCTCCATGGGCTGCAGGTGGATATCTGCTCCACCATTATCCACCATGGGCTGCAGGGGGACAGCCTGCCTCACCATGGTCTTCTCCATGGGCTGCAGGGGAATCTCTGCTCTGGCGCCTGGAGCACCTCCTGCCCCTCCTTCTTCACTGACCTTGGTGTCTGCAGAGTTGTTCCTCTCACAGCTTCTCACTCCTTTCTCTGGCTGCAATTGCTGTTGTGCAGTAACTTTTTTCCCCTTCTGAACTCTGTTACCCCAGAAGCACTACCACCATCACTGATGGGCTTGACCTTGGCCAGCGGTGGGTCTGTCTTGGAGCCGGCTGGCATTGGCTCTGTCGGACATGGGGGAAGCTTCTGGCAGCTTCTCACAGAAGCCACCCCTGTAGCGCCCCTGCTATCAAAACCTTGCCACGCAAACCCAATATACAAGGTATCTAATTACGTGACAAGCTGCAACTGAAAAGAATAGCTCCTTTTTTTGAGGTGGTGGCTCCAACTGGTTTTGATAGTTCCAAAGCTCATCTCCAGCCAAAAGCATAAGGTCACAGTTGTCCCAAAATTATCCATACTGTTAGTCTGGTTCAGAAGATTCCCATCATTTTTTGGTTGTCTTTTAAAAAATTAACAGCACAGGGCAAAGGCCATGCCTTTGGTGCTGGAGAGACTTGGTCTATTGATGGCAATGTTGCCATCTGGGTTTATTCCAGATATTCAGGATAGTCTTGTGGTTAAAGTGACAGATTCAGCCTTTAGGAACTGCAGACGAGGGCACCTCGAAGACTCTGAGGAGCCACAAGCAGGTTCAAGGGGGCTGTGAGAAAGCAAAGGGAGGGAAGCTGAAGGGGAAGGAAGGGACGACATTGCATCATTTGAAAATGGGGGAAACACACACTTTGACCATTGGTCTGAGTGCTCTTTCCTAGTCAACAAATGCCATGGGACCTCTCAGATAAGCTATTTTCTCTCACATGCCCCCCAGTGAACATTCTCATGGAGCACTGAAAGGCATTATTTTAATAGTTTTCAACTGGCCAACTACATGGATTCATTTCCATTTCAGGGCAATTGCATTGGAATTGTCCTCTGAACTACAGAAATTACAGCTCTTTACAGAGCAGAGAAGACAACAAAACAGTAAGGGGCTGGTATGTCTGTTGGGAAGGGTCCACCTAGAGCAGATGTTTCTACGTGAGGTGTCCTTCTATGGTTTTTCATATCAAAGTGTTAATACCCCTCTCCTGCTGTGGAAATCCTGCTTTCAAGGAGCATAAAAGGACATTTGCAGTCTCCCAACTATCCTTGACTGAGCAGTAATAGTCACAAAACGAGGCAAAATGGAAGGTGGGAATAAAACTTCCAGCGTATTCCACCAGCAATAGAAGGAAACGTTAACATCTACACTCTCAAATCCAACCATATCCTAACCCCAGGAGCTAAAAGACTGACTGGTGCCTGCTGATCTGCTCCACTGCCCTGATTTAGCACGGGCTAAAATCGCCTCCAGCTCAGCAAAGCACAGGGCTTTTGCTGAATGACGCTGTTCTCCCACGTGAAAGACTCTGGTTAAATGCAGAAGAGCTGTCTCTTTTCCTATGGCTACTGGCTGATGATCTAAGATACTAGCAGATGAATGCTCTCCAGAATCTTAGAAAGCATTAAAAAACAAACACAATGCATGGGAGTTTAAATGCTTCTTGGCACTGACGCATAGGAAGAAGGAAAGGAATTATATTATGATAATATTTCAAGTGGCCAGTTCAGTAATTTATTTTGTATTTTATATAACCAAGAATATTTTATTGGTAGAAATAAATACTAGTGGCAGAAGAAAAGCATTCATATTTAAATTTTTACTTCATAAATGTTGATTGGTTTCAAAGTCAGATAAACACAAAGATTTTTATATAGTCTATTTGTGAGGACTCTACTCATATTCTACAACTAGTAACTATTTGTTTAATTTATCTGGACTACTTCAACTAATTAAAATGGGAGGAAAAAACCTCCAATAGGCAGTGAAAAACACCCTTTGTTGCTCAGTGATTCTTCTGAAAACCTTGCTTTTTGTGTTCAGTAATCATGGTTTGGCTAAAATATTTAAAATTATTATGTAATTCTTAGTCTGTAAAATTCTTTTGAACAAATATGAAAAGGTAACAGAAAAGCTTTGAAAGGGAAATATTTGGGGGCAGAGAAGACTAAAAAGTGTTTCCTGGGCCTCCCTGCTTTGGCCACAGCAATGCATCATCTGTGGAAGGATGAAAGTAAAGCTTTGGCTCATCAAGCCTTCTAAAGCCTACTTTTTGCTGGCTCTTGATCATCCCTTCTTCCCCAAAAGCATGGAATGACGAAAGCTTGTGGTCTATTAGTGAAGGTCTCTTTATGGTCTTCTCAGAACATCTACCAGTTCCCAGGCAAGGTTTTTCCTTTCCCTTTTCTTCATCAGAGGATTTAACACCCTGTTTTTTTCCCCCAGAAGTCACATCACAGAGACCTCAACCTAGCTGTAACTGATGAAATGGAACTTGTATCCCCTTCATACTTGTAGGCATACCCCCAAGCATTTTTTCGCTTTAATTGACACTCACCATATGACCTGGAGACCACGTCTGCTTTGAGAGAGAACAAAGAACACAGTAGCCCTGTTTCAAACAGTCAACAAAATCTGTTGCAGGGAATAAATAGTACAGTATACATTAATCTTAGTAACTAGGACAAAATGGATACAAGCAACACATGCTGGTTCTCTCCATCATTGTGGTGTTTCTGCTTAGACCACTGGCTTGATGATAGTTTGGAGTTAGAACTCTTCAGAAGTGTATCTGACTGAGCACATGAAAACCCAGCTGGTCCTCTTTTTTGAACAAGCTGTTTAGGTTCTTCCGGAGTGGGAAGTGAACACTGCTGTCAGGTGGGGATTGACTGCACCAATCTTAAAGCAACTATTTTGAGACAGGAGAAATTGTCCTGTGGACATGCCTAATCCTTCCCATTGACTTTTTGGGGACCCCGCATGTTAGCTTGGACCAGCCATCTAGTTTTTGGATGGATCAGAAAGAGGGAGAGGACTCTTTCAGCACCACGACACTAAGTGGTTTCTTGGCCCACCTCACCTGCACTGACAGATGTTGTGCTTGCTCTCTGCAGGCTACAAATGTGATGGCACATCATTTTCCTTCTCAGGGTCATGTTCAGGGTTGTGCTTACTCCTGTGCTCAATCCTGTGCTCAGACAAATATAAGTTAAATGTTGAAGGATCTTGTATCTTCATAGATGCTTCCCTGAGATGGGAGCTGGAGCTCCTGCATTATTTTTTATTGGGAATAATGCAATGCCATGAGACTGTGCTTGCCACGTAATCTTACTGAATCGGAGTGGACAGTGCTTAAACATGACCCCGCCTTTACCTTTTCCTCTGTCTGGCCAAGGTGACGTGAAACAAGAAACTTCCTGTTAGGCAGCTGGATCAGGCTTGGGGAGTTCATTCTGATGGGATCAATGCCAAAAACGGGGCATTACAGTGCTTGAAGCCATAAAATCTAGATCCTGTGTATGTAGACCATGCAATCACATGACTTGACCACAGTGGGCACTGAAGTTAGGCTTGTCTGAAAGTACTTGTTAGACGAGGGTCCCATCAGCTTCAGCATCCAGGGACACATTTGCAGTATCAGCACCATGTTGTTTCACACAGTGAAACAAAAATACCGTATGGCTGATGTTCAGAAATCATCTGCAGGATACCTGGCAGCTGCATTATAATGCACTCGGTATTGTATGTCTCTGGCCTTTGCAGGACACAGTTACCTCTGTGAAATCTCTGAGAAGTTTTCTAGCCTGGTCTCTTTCTTCCCTGGACTTTTAAGAGCCTCATTTAGTCCAGGCAGGACAATGAGCAGCTGTCAGTCTTTTCCATTCTGTTCTCTCTCCCACATTTTCCCCAAATTTATATTTTTAGCACCTGTCCTCTCCATTGAGTTAAAACTGTAATTCACCATCTGTGTATACACATGTGTAGGGATGCAAGTCATTTTGAATCGGTCTCCACAGTGAGCTGAAAGTTGGCAGCAATGAGACCTTGTCATTAAAAATGGCCTTTTACTGTAATTTTTGTAATAAGCTCTGAATTAGCTATGAAGTAGCTATAATAGCTATAGAAAACCAACTTATTTCTGCATATCCATCTTGCATCCATCAGGCTTTCTGATGTCCCATTTTATGTATGGACATTTCCCCAGGAGTCTGCCTGTTACTTCCTTCTCTGGAGAACATCAGGCATGCAGAATTCACATGGTGCCAAAAAGTTCTGGAAATCTGCCGGATTAGTAAAATATGTGGAGAAACTAGTTCTTTCCCTGCATACAGACAAAATCCCCTTTGAAACAAGAACTCAGTAATAAACATTAATTCTGGACCTTAACTGTGGATCATCTCCCTTCATGCAACTTGATTCAGCCTTACATGACCTCCCTCTCCTGTCACCCCACCCTGCACTGTTTTATCCATCAGGAAAAGGGATCCTGGAGGGCTCAGCTGTGGGATTGTCCCACATTTCTGAGGCTGGTATAGTAAAGGCAACGCAAAACAGCCCACAGGGGTGGTACCTACACCACTGCTATCCGAGTGTGTCATACAGATTTTAAAGGAACTTAGATTTATAAAAACCCCTCCCTGATTTTCCTCATTGTTTTCAAGTAAAAGAAACATGCTCAGGCAATAATAAGCAAATAAGGCATTTTCAGGTCGATTATATATTGTGGACAAATTTTTGCACATTTTCCTGCAATCATAACAATGTTAAAATGTTTCTGGTTTGAATTGTTTCTTGGAAAATTTAAGCACAACCATTTCATTGTGCTACATTTTTGAACTGCCGTACATCTTTCCAAGCACTTCTGACAACAGTGCCATAAATATGAATAAAGGAAAGTAGTTTGCAGAGCCTCTTACCTCTTAGGGCAGAGCCATGCACCAGGCTTTCCTCGCCTTGCATACCAATACAATCCTCCTCGTAATCAGATTCTGGTTTTCTCCACCAATGACGGGTGCCGATGACTTTTGCAACATTAATGTCATTACTCACCTTCATTCCTTTGTGCAAGATATTGCAAATAAATAGTCCATACGGGCCACAGAAGAAAATATATTTCTGGGAGAAGTGCTAAAAGCTTAAGTTCTTTGCATGTGACCCCTTCATGCAAAGACAAGAACATTACAAAAATGTGCTGGCTATTTTGTCACAGAGCTGAATGTGTCAGGAAGATCTGCTAATAAGAACTTGAAGGCCTGGACTGTCTTATAAATTTACTGGGAGATTGGCAGAGTGGAAAATACTTGTCCATTAATGGTGCTCTGCTAAATTTAGTGTGGACTGATTTCATTGCCAGATGACCTGGCTGTATAGAATGAAATATATACATGGTTAGATAGTTGGAAAACTATAAAATGCCCAAGATCATGACAGTATCCGTATACAGAACTATTTATTGGTGTAATGAGGAGAAAATGTGATTTATTTTTTTTTAACTGAAACACAACATACATCTCAGAATGACAGAACTACAGCCATTAGCTGATAGCAAAATACATATACTCATGGCAACAGAGAGATGCTATATAACTATTCTTACAGTTGTACGACGTGTGTATACATACGTGTGTAGACAAGCCCTATAAGGACTCTTTTTTGTGCTCCTCTTTCATTAGCATGGCATTACAGGCATTTATATCAAGAGCAAGTGAATATATCATTTGTCAAGTCAGAACAGTGGTAATTTGTTTTAACTTTGATCTTGTCAATGCCACATGGAAATGACCATGGAAAATACAGATCACCAGAGAATCTAGGCTCCACTTCCTCTTTTACACAGAGCTGCTACTTTAAAATTCATGTTAGTCTTTTCATTCTATAGCCTGTGGTCCCAATTATTTAATCCAGAGGGTTGACTTTCAAAGCATCAACCTCCTATTAACATTCAGGGAGAATTAGGCTCTTGACAACTCTCATGTAAGAGCCTAAATGAAAATGAGACATTTCTGCCTTCCCTACTGCTGCCAGGAAAGGTGCTTGTCACTTTGGAAAATCAGATCACTCCTCATTAGAAAGACTTTTCCCTTTCAGTGGAACAAATATGCTTAAATCCACAAGTCTAGATACCAAGACTTAAAAATTATGGCTTCTTGTCTCATCCCAAGAGCCATGGCACTTCACAGCACTGAACAGGGATGTCTGCAGGGAGGCTGTCACTTTAGAAATTGTGTTTAGAGGTCTGGATACAGATGACAGACTGTGGAATTACTGCAGCCATCATAATTAAGATGACATTCTCCGACAAGGAGACATACTACTGCAAAAAGTTACAGGAAGGCTCATTTGGAAAATTAATCTGTAGAGAGATCAGAAACTTTGGGCTAACAAAATTAATTTTCAGGAAAACCAGAGGAATGGAGACAGGACAAGTTGTTGGTTATTCAGACCATCAGTCATCAGTCCACAATGCACAATTTTAGATTAGAAAGCGCAGTTATTAAGCTCAGTCTAATGCTTATGCATATGCTAAACAAGATACCAGAAAGAGTAATGATAAATCATGGAGCCATTAAATTAATGAGAATTAAATTTGCGAGGAGTTGGAAAAGGGAAATGGATGAGAAGTGCAGGTTATTTTAAGTCATCTCACATACATAAATGATGATGGGTTTTCAGGAGAAACAATCCGAGTTGTGTCGATTAGAAATTATTCCAATGTGCCACTCTTTTTTCCTCCTGTAATGAACTTTAGGGCACATTTAAGGCTAAGCATCAGGTTCCCTGCAGTGAACAACACTCCAACTGGATTACACGCCTGCTCCCCAGCTTTCAGAAGGCTGGTGGGACCAGCAATGAGGTACCTATGCCTTTTACCCCAGAAGTCAGAATCGGAAATAGGTAAGGAACCACCTATGTGTACTCCTCAGATGGTCTCAATTTTGTAACACACGCTGCTTTTTCAGGTGGTTGTCCAGCTGAGATATTCGAGGACAGGGGAACCAGCTCATACCTAAGCAGCACCAGCCTATAATACGCTGTGTTCTCCAAATAAATGAGTACGGTCCCTACAGCATCAATGGAGGGGAAAAGGAACTTTTGAAACAGATTTTGTATGCTGAAATGCAAAATTCCAAGTCAGGTGAATCAGATCTCCCTGGAGGTCTTCAAAGGCTTTTACATCTCCCCACTGATTATGTGAGAAAGGTGTTCATTTACTTTAGGTGATTTGGTTCATTAAATAACTGAAATTAATGAGAGGCTGGTGCCTGGATCGGGCAGACAGCTGCTGCTCAGCCCACGGCTGCTGTTTTTCTCTCCAAAAAGGCTCATCTACTAGCGGAAGCAGTCTTTGCCTGCCATTGCCCACCCTTCTGCTCACTTTGTTACTAAGAATTTATCCTGATCAACAATGCCTATATAGCGCCGAAGTGGGGAGGAAGAAGCAGAGTTTTTCTCTTCTGCTAGGAAAACAGCAGACTGCAATACTTTTGCATCAGCATTTTTAGCCAGGTTTTGTCAAAATTAATAGCCCCCCCCCATTTTTGTGCTCCCCTTCCCTTACTGTCCTTGTATGAACAATGAGATTTCCCTCTTGATCAAATTCATTTGTGACACGTATAATTTCCCATAAAAACTCTCCAAATATCAGACAGAAAATCAAAGCTCATGAGCCAAACACATTTTGCCAAACCTCATTACTTGGCCAGGGGAAGGTGAGTGGGAAAGGATATTCTTCTTAATGAAAAACACTTTAATAATTTTTGAAAATATAAATTTTCCTCTGATAGCTCTCCCCAGTATGCCACTGACCCTGTGTTAAATATAAATAAACACATTTTACATTTCTACAGCTCAGGAACTTCTCTGGAGACATTAACTTTCTCTACATGTTTTTAACCTAACGACTAAAAATAAATGAGAAGGAATACACAGGGTTTTTTTATTTTTCATCTTGCTGCTTTTAAACTCCTCATCCTGGAGGGATGGTACCTTTTACCATCATTATATCACTCTGGAATGAGAAAGCAAAAAATACAACCCTGAGATTAATATATGCAGTTCGTGTATCCTTACTTCTCACAAACAAAAAATTACCCAGAACTTTTGACAGCAATTCTGAAAAAAGCTCAGAGAAGTCTGCACACCTGTATTAATCCACGTTTCACATGTCATTTTCCTAAAAAACCCCCCACAACCTTGCCAAATGCAGAAATGATTAGGTGGATGGCTACCAGGACATTTAATGTCTTGCAGAAAGATCAAGTAGGTGCTTTGGTCGGCAGTGCACCAGAAATGCCCCTAACCACATTACTGGGAAGTGGATTATGAGTTTTAACACAATTGTTTCAGATTTGCAGTAGAATCAGCAGTGTCCTGAAGATCATAATAAAATATCAGCTCTCCCTTAAGATCTATCAAAAGCAGTATGGTCTGAGCAGGTACTGCAAATGAAACACACTCTGAAATATTTTATCAGACCGAGCAGACTAAAGCAAATGCCCAGATTTTGTTTCATTCAGTCAGGTTTTCAAGTGCTCATCTGAAGTGGGAAGGATATCTGTGCATTTCTGGTATAGGAAGGAACTCTGCTCATCATTGATTTTGGCAGGTTAGGGTCAGGGTCAGGCAGGTGCTGGTTTTTGTTCCCACTGTGCTCTAAACAAAGACACACAAAGTGCAGAGGACTAATGTTCTTCCACGTTCCAGTGGTGGGATGACTCTGAGAATGAGATACATTTATTCTGCTTCTGAGATGGTCTCATAGATGAAAATACCAAAAAAAATGTATTTGGCACAGTCCTTCATTTCAAATGGTCTATATTTATCGGAAATTTCAAGAAGTGGCATATGAAGTAAACATGTGCCTAAGGTTTTAAGTCAGAAAAGGACTCTGGGTGGCTAACCAAGGGTGCCTACTACAATTTTTGTGCTTCAGGTATCCCACCCAGCTTCCTGCCGTTGTTCCAGAGGATCCTGGGTCTCCTGCAGCATGGCTGCCAACCCTGTATGGATGATTCAGCTAGTACAGGGCATCTCAAAGAGTATTACAGCCGCCGTTTAAGCAGTGAAATCCCAGCCTCCCCTGCCAGCAGTAATACATATGCACATATGCACATTCACAATGCTTCCACGATTAAAGCAGTATGTCATTAATTAAAACCAGGTCACAAACAGCAACTCAACCATGTTTTGTTCAGTCTTGGAATGGTTGTTTATTCCAAAGTCATGAAGCTTCCTGTAAAGTAAATACCTTGAGAGTACAGTGCCATAATTATATGATGAATAAATATATGGTGCTTAGTCAAATACAATAAGAGACATAAACTCATGTTAGGGTGTCCTGCTAATATAAAAGAATGCAGAAATTACATCTGAACAGCAACAGAACTCAGCAGCCAAATATTTTACTTGTCAGGATTGCCATTAAGATAAAATGGCTAACTCAGTCTAGTATTTTTTGAAAGAAGCATCCTTTCCATACTGCAATCAGGATTTTGCAATTTAACTAAAACAAATTTGAAATGAGGGACTATTTGCCGCGCAAATCCATAAAACTCCTTTCAGGTGTGACTGTCCCTATTTTACAGGTAGGCAAAAAGAACATGGGATTTTAGAAAGCAGCTTAATGCAGTTTGGTAGCAAAACCTCAGTGCACTTGAATTCTTCATGTTACTCTGAAAATCCTAAGCAGAGTGACTGGTTTGTAAGGAAACTCTGTAAGACGATGGGGTAGACCCCAGGATTCCTCCCTGTCTGATCCCTTTTTTTTAGCCAATGGTTTGCACCTACCCCCACAACACTATAATTAAGAAAGGGACACTATGGGGAAAGATTTCTGTACATGAAACAGAGAAGAAAAAAACCCCTCAAAAGACTCAAGAAAAAGAAAGAGAAGAAGACAAAAATCCAAAGCTTTTTTTTTGGATCAATTTTCTAGCTCTGCCTTATTATACAGCTAACTGGTAAAAGCTTTTCTTCATCTGATGGGAGCTAGCAGAGTCAAGAAGCTTACTGCTTACTCTTTGAAGGTTTATGAGGCATGCAGTTACAATAGTGACATATTTAAATCCTTCCAGCCAATGGAACACAGTTCCTCTGCTGTGTTGGGGGGCACCAAGCTGAAGCTACAAAATGGGCTGTTTCATGTGACAAGAGTATGACTTGTTATGGGTAAGAACCCATTAAGCAGTATGCTCGTTCTTGAAGACAAGCCTGGGGGAAAAAATTAAAAATGAAAGTTCAGAACCAAATTCTGCTTTCTGTTCCACTTGGAAACTATGCAGACATTTGTCTTCAAAGAATCGTACCACATCCTGATCTATAAAAACATAAGAACAGATTGAAATTACATTAATGTAAATAGGCATCTCTGAAAAGAACACTGAGTACTCAAAATTGTGGACATTTATGCTAGTACTTTCCAAAATGGTTATCTTGCACATTGTATAGAGATAAAAATGTAAATGCCGCCTTCCTTTTTAATACACTATTTTTATTTCAGTTATAGTGGAAAAAATATATAATTACAGAATTGGAAATTCAGAACAAATTTTCTGGCCTCTTTCTTTTGGGACAGGAAAGAGGGAAGAATGTGGTCATTAGTGAAAAAGTCATGACCTGCAACTACAGGGCATTCATTTCTTCTATCACATTATAGATGTTAACTGGAAATAACTACTTCCAAGGCTTATTTCTTAAAAGAAAAACTGGAGAGTTCAACTTAGTTTATTGCTTTTTCCAGATTTTAGGGATGGCAACAATTTCATCTGGGGTCTATATCTTCCCTCCTGAGACTGGATTTTGATCAATTGTTTTGATCAAAATACCAAAATGGCTGGTCATTGGTCACCAGGTAGCGAGCAACTGCATTGTGCATCACTTGTTTTGTATATTCTATTATTATTCTATTATTATTATTATTATTATTATTTAATTAATTATTATTTCCCCTTCCTTCTCTGTCCTATTAAACTGTCTTTATCTCAACCCAAGAGTTTTACCTTTTTTTTCCCCAAGTCTCTCCCCCATCCCACTGTGTGTGCGGGGGAGTGAGCGAGCGGCCGCGTGGTGCCCAGCTGCCGGCTGGGGCTAAACCATGACAGACCTTTTTGGCACCCAACGCAGAGCACGAAGGGTTGAGATAATGACAGATCTGACCAGAGTGTGTTAAAACAAATTTGTTATAAGCATTCATTATATTAGTTTAATGGTCACAATGTTGATTTATTTACTCTCAGAGTAGTTGTGCTTGCTCTCAGAGTTGTGTTATGTAACACCTTAGTGCAGAATCCTGAAAAACTAGTAAAATATTTGGAAAAAATATGCTGGCATCCTGGCACTTTCAGAGAGACATAAATCACTGCAACATGCTGGGGCTCGGCCCATGCCTACCAAGCCCTGTTAACACTATTTAGTACCCTCAAGAAGAAGAGAAGGTCTCTGGATCTGATGACAAAACAACAGGCAGCCAACTCCCCCCAGTTCCAATGTAAAAATCATAGAACATCGTGTCCCCCCCTCCCCGTCCCCGTCCCCCCCATGCACATTATGGAACTAATATAGCTGACCCAGTCAAAATATCTTTTTGGACATCAGTCTGAGGAAAAATGTCACAATTATAACTTTTCTCCTCAACTATCACAGACCAAGGGAACTATTTCTTACCCAAATGTGCTTCATCAAATTTGCTCTTGCAAGTGATCAGAAGGAACACAGGGAGAGAAAAACTCAGTGGGATTCAGGGTTTCACAACCTGGCACATATGGGCTAAGGCTACTTGTTTCAGAACAAGCTAATTAATAAGCCCAGAGCTTCATCAACATATGAATCCTGGTAGAGGGTGCTGGTCACATCTGAATCTCAGTGAAAGCTCTGCCCTTCTGCACTCACAGCAGCATCAGTGCCTCCTTCTCAAAGATGCAGAGCAGAACATATGTGTTGGGAGTTTTCTGCTTAACAGCACAATACTTCTTCTTTCCCTTTATAAACAATGAGCTCTCAAGCTCCCTGAAGCTAAGAAACCAAGCGAGAAAATATTTAATCAGTGAAAGGAGGAATTTATATGCAGTTGATAAACTAGGGGCTGTATGGAAATAGAGAATGTAATTGAAAAAAGCAACCCTTTCCATCACTGCCTGCTGTCCTGAAATGTCTACGTGCGAAAGCAGAAACATGACTTAATTTCAGTGATGGCCACAAAAACCCAAATCCCTGATTCTCATTCAGAAGATGACATAATCTTTGCTATTATGAGTTTTCTCCATTTTCTACACAGCTGTCCTTGTGGCACTGCCCCTCCTCTCATTCTAAAAAGCATCTCCAGGACTGAGATGCTGCAACCCATCACTTTCCTAAAGCTAATCAAAGCGACTACAAGACCCTCATTGGATTGTGTACACTAGGAGCGTTACAAAGTGTGGATTACTGAGGAGCTCTGCGTTTCCCACAGTGGCATTTTCCTGAGTTAAGGGAAGCAGAGGGTGGGAGACACCTCTTGACACAACATGTGCTATGGAGAGAGGAAGAGCACAAAAGGAAGACTATGTGACACGTGGATGAGGCTGTTTCCAGTGACCCAAAGGTTAGAGCATATCTCTGGATGAAGGCTGAGGGTATGCAGAGAGGGAGATCTGAAAGCTCAGCTCCCACTAATCTTCCATGTAGAGGGAGTAGACTGAGATAAATGAAAGCACCAATGCATCCAGCTCCAACAGACAATGATACTTCACTATCAGGTGGAGACCCTTTGCGAAGTTGTATCTATCTCAGCCATATTTTTAAGCTCTGCTTGGGGACATTCTGTTTTTCTCAAAAAGCGTATATCAAACAGTTACAAGTGCTTAAGCAATCAAAAAGAATAATACCATAGGTGAATCTTCACATTCTTATCAAATATTTTTAACAGTTATTTATGTTGTTCTGACACAATAAAGGAAAAACACAGCACTTGTATCTTTTCTGCAGAGATTTTGCCATTTATTCCTCATGAACCCTAGTGTAAATATGGGCAGGATATATTCAGTTGTCAGTGGAAGCTGGCATTCACCACCCTCATCTGTTTTGGACAGTACATGCTTCCAAGCGTCTAACACCTAACAAGGTACCGTAACACACCCTGCTCCCCAGTCCCTGAACAACGTGCTTCTACAAAGCTACAGAAATACAAAGATGTCCATACCCTCAGCTAACCACACAACTGAGACTGCACTCAAGAGTCAGACCAGCTCACCTACACAATTCACCCTCAGATATGACAGATCTGAGCTCCAAGCTGGAAAGTGCACACAAGTGGCTCACCCAGCTGCATCGAAACCTGCTTTCATCTCACATCGCAGACTCAATCCAAGAGCTCTCGATTTTCCCTGATGCCAAAGTGTACCTTTAGGATAGGCTCTGACTCAGCACCGTTCAAAGACGTGAAGGCCAGCGTTGTGACATGGCCTCCTTCCGACTACAGGTCATGTATCACTGCTGTGTTTCTCCTTAAAACAGTTGTTTTCCTCTTTGCCTTAAACCTCGCCTCTTCCCAGCAGCTTGCAGAGTTTCTGTGCAGCATTCCTAACCAGGCTGCACTGAGTGCAGCTCAGGACACAGTCCACTCTATATGCTCTCTGGTATCTTGCATTTCTCTCAGATTATTAAACGGAGAAGAAGAGGCTCAGAGGCGTTATTTATTCAATTCAAAAGCCACCCGTTACCACTGTGTTACATTTCTAACATGCAAACACCACTACAACAGCACCAGGAGATAATCCGTTATCCCTGAAAAAGAAATGACATGCTCTTTTGAAAGCAAAAGAAATGCCCTGCTGTTGATGAATATATTCTTGGTTACAGCACAAGGAGGAAGTTTTTGCTTTTCCTCCCCCACCTCTCATCCAAATTTCTTCCCCAGGGTTGCAGAGTATGAGATGAGCAACGTGACCTTGCAATGACAGAATTTTAATGTGTGACTGGTGCACCAGAAGCAATGCAGTAGTGTCTCTCTTCTCAGTGTTGCTATGTACACTAGACATTTATGTAACACCGCTTCTCATCCTCAAGGCTGTCCTTACCTAGGGTCAGCAGCAACGAACACAGAATTTATTTAGTCAACTGTCAAAGCTACTTAGAGCGAGCACAAAGAACTACACTCGCCAGTGTTTTGGTAAAGAGGAGTTAACAGGTAAAGCCATTCCCAACCCCAAAGATGCAAACCAGGTATTTTTTGGAACAGGTTAATTCAAAGGAGTCAGTGGTGGATTTATTTCAAATGAATTGCTTATTTCCAAGGTGTTTACTAAAATATACTAGTTTTATTCTGTGCCTTAGCACCAAGTTGTGCAAAGAAAGGCAATGTCTTTGCATATATTAGGTCTAAAACCCCAGGGAGACTGTATCCACATCCAGACAATGGGGCTTGCTTGTAATTTCTAGAGTTGAAGAGCCAGGAAAAATGTTTCACTCCTTCCCCTGTGCTCTGAGGTTTGAAATATTTCATCCTGTTCATTGCTGGCATTCATCATGCTCTCCTGCCCTCCTTGGTTTGCTGCTTAATTGACAGCAGTTTACCTGAAGCTTCAGGAGCTACTCATGGCTTCCCCCTCCTGGTTTAACAGTACAGAGCATTAGGAAGAAAGTGCAGATTTTGGACTGTGGGATGGACAGACTTTGTCAGGAAGAACAAGAGACAGCACGTACATATTCTTTGCAAGGTCTGACATCCTCAGAAATCCAAGAGTTCTGCTAAGAGGCAAGCTACAATTGGGATGGGTGGCTTTCTCCAGCTTTCTTTCCGTGTCCCTGCAATAACGGGACAGATCCACTGCTGTTAGTACACCTCCAGCAGCTGTCTTACAAATATGATCCTTTTAGAAAATATAACGCTTCAGGCATGGCAAACCTTGAGCATCCACTGCAAGTTTGGAGATATTCATACCCTCAGAGGAAGTGCACTGCATTCCACGGTATGAAAACTGATCCCATCCCTCTTACAACGTGGGTGATACAACTAGCAGGATACTAAACCTGCACAAATACTCATCCAGCCCTTTAAGGAGCAGCACTTGTTGCTCAAAAGATTTGTGTATGAGCATGCATTATACAGTCCAGCAGAGGACTCAGGGTTCAACCCTAACAGATGCTGGCCAATTAATCTACTGTACCTACAAAGGAAATTCCAGAGTTTCTGAGATTTACTATGCTTAGTACAGGCACTAAAATATCAGGCTCTTTATGGGAATGAAGAGTCTCATTTCAGCTCCATGCATTTCACCAGTGCATTACTATAGTGACCTTCATGTAATACACCAGCAGCAGAGACACGCAAACCCCAATCACCTCAGCTGTACTCTATATATCTGAAAAATGTACCTTCCTTGCAGAAAAGCTCAGTTCAGCACAGGCACGAGTGGTAATGTGATTAAACCTTGCTGTTAAATCCTCTTTGTTTAAAACAATAAAACCTGGTTTCGTTTGTGAGGGGTGGGAAATCTGCAAACAAATAGATGCATAATCCAGAGAAGATCAGATCCAGCTTGTCTTAAATCACATTGGCATGTCCATGAAATGATTGCCAGGCTGAAGTGAAAATTAATCTCCTTAGAAGCCCTTTTATTTTTTTAAACAAATAAACATTGCATTTTAATAAGTGTCTCTTCTCTGACTTATGGGGCTTGAACTACTATAGGCAATGACGCCTTAGCCTCCTGCCCGCTTCTCTAAGCAACGTCTTGTAGTTTGAAACTGTAACCTGGTGCCTTAGTCTTGAGTAGAGGCTTTTCTCTTAGGCAGCTGTTCTAAAAGCGTATTTCTTACAAAACCATTACTTCTCTGCTCTGTTAGGCTGTTATAGCTGAATTACTGTTGCCAACGCGGCTGGTCTGCCACTCATATTACCTGCCCCTTCTCAGGCGGCTCCAAATCACTTTCTCTCTTATGTGCTAGAGGCATCAGGAGCAAAGGGATGACTCTGCTCCTGCTTGCACCGTTGGCAGACTCAGAGGTTGCTCTGTGCTTGTGTCAGACTCTCTGCATGGATGCAAGCATATGTAGTATTTCTCTCACCTGCAAAGCACATCTTGCTAACAAGACAAGTGAAGATCTGCAACCAAGGAAAACGATTTCAGTGCTGAGGGAGTAAGCCCGTGATCGGGATGCAGTGCGTGTGCACCACAGTGCTAGTGGAAGCTGGATGTGCGCAGTGCTTTCATACACATCCTTACATCAGGCTTGTGTGGGCAGGAGTCTTCAGAGAGAGGGTTTATCTCTTTTCGCTTTACAGGACCTGTTCTCCAGTCTGTTGTGGCAAAACAATCAGCATTTTGCAGAAAAATGGCTTTGGATTAGCCTTTCTACCTGAAGCAGTGCAGTCATCAGCTAGGTGTCTGTGGTACCCACTGGTGTCCTCTCCCCAGCCCAGGTTCAAGGTTGTATGTTGTGATCTCTCATACTCCTTTCAGTCCTGTCTCCTAGAAAAGCAGATAAAAGACCAAGGAAGAATTCACATGCTATTAGTACCATATGCTGAAACAGGGAAGTGTTGCTCCAGACACAAGGCTGGAATAATCATCATGGATGGACGGGCTGTCCTGCGGACTTCAGAGGAGGTCAGTCTTCATCGGGCCTTCCCACGCTCCAGCAGGGCTCACCTCTTCAGCCCTTTGCTACAGCAGTGAACATTTACTCACACAAGCAGTCTCAGTGCCACAAGAACAGAATTACTTGGATAAATCTGATTAGTCCAGCTGTTAGGAGTGTAAAACCCTGAGTCTCACACTGCTGTACGCAAGGGTTGGACTCCTGTTGCAGAGAAAGGGCTTGGTTTCCATCACGGCATGAAAACCCTTCTGTTTTAAAGAAAAGCCCTGAAACATTTATGATGAATGAAACACAAAGATCCTGCTGAGCAAACACTGAGGGGTCTGCAGTTTTGTGACAGACTGAGCAAGAAGTGGCAGCATGGTGGGATCCTTCCCCTGCCAGCAGACTCACTTACAGGACTCAGCTTCAAGCAGAAAGAGACATTCAGTTACGTAAATCCAGTTGATCTGTAAATGCAGAATTCAGTGCTGTCAGCCTTCACTTACTTGCCTGGCAGAGAGTTATATTTTCATACGCTTGGCTTACAGATAAAAAAGCTACGGAGTTTAAAAGAGGGCTCGGCTCAGTTTTGCAAGCTGGAGTTGCAAGGTCAGAAGCAGCAAGGTCAACGCAGTCCACAGAAAGACCGTGTTTATCAGTAACGTTTGCCACTCCTGAAGTCAAGTCACAGTCACTAACCTTTAAACTATTTGCCTCTCTAAAAAGCATAGCTCAAGGAAATGGAAAAAAGCAACTGAAGCTTTTAGCCTTTCCCCAAACTCACCCTCACCTGGTGTAGCAATTACTCGTATCAGCAACAGAAAGGTTTACACAAAATAAAACACAAATACAGTTGCATAGCAATTAGACAGACCTTTTCACTGCAGGTGCACTGAAGTGATCCCAAAACATTAATTAAGCCTCACAATACTCCAGAAAGGTAGACGGGTCCCAAGCCTGTTCTACAAGTGGGTCAGCTGAGGGTGGCACAGGACAAAGGCAGAAAGAGGAGACCGTGGCTTTGCCTGCGCCGTGCTCCGACAGCGCTGCCTAATGTAACAACAGGCATTTAACGTGCCTACACCCAGCGTCAGCTCCCGCTACCATGCAGAACAAGAGCACAGTACTAGCATTATTATTTTAATTACAAAGTGCTACCTATGTAAGAGCCGAGCCAGAAAATTTAATCAGTTTTAGCACAGAGCTAACTACAAAACTAGCTGCTCATTATACAGTAATGGAACCACTATCTATCAGAGAGGAGATATGAAACCACAAACAACATCGTGAGTAGATGACTCTAAACTGTATTTAAAAACCATTAGATACTAGATCCTAAAACAAGAGGAAAAAGATCACTGTCTAGTTGTGGATAATAGATGCAATCATGATTTCACTCATGCTTTAAGCTAACTGCCGGCAAACAAAAAAGCCTGCAGTATCGGCAATATCTGATATCTATGCATTTTGCCATCACTGTTACGTTTATTATAAAACTCATGCAGGCAGCATTAGAAATTAATCTTAATGATTAAAAAGGATCTAATCCTTTTCTGCATACCTCTGGTTTTACAGTGATGGATGAAATAGATGCAAAGGGAAAATAATGGCTACCCTAGCTACTCTCTAGGCTACTTTGAGAATTCTCATCAGTAGGATTAAGTCCACCTCTTGCTCCTTCCTCTCCCCCCTAAATTTCAAACTGGGCAGAGCGGGAGGCAAGAACTTCAGTGCAAAGTCCAGATGCTGAGGAACACGTCCCCATGAGGCTTCACTGCTGCACCTCCACCCTCCTGCTCCACTGAGGACAACTCCTGAGGAGAAGCTGCCAAGGCAAAGACCAAACTCCTTTTCACTAGTTACACATACAACATGCCTATCACCACCTACTAGAAAAATGCTTCCCTCTGAACACCGATACTTGTAAAGCCCTGTACAGAGTTTGTGTTGCAAGCTGAAAATTAGTGTCTTTCCTACTAAAATAATAAAGGTCTTCATTGGAAAGATGGAAACCAAATCAAATGCACTGTGCTAAATACTGGTGAACCACAGGCACAAGAGATGCTGAGCCATCTTACGTCTGTGTGTGCTGCAAACACTACAGGGTATTGCTCCCAAGCTTCTGCTGGAGATTAAGGGCCAAGTTTTCAGCAAGTGGAAAGTGATGCTGCTCTATTAAGATGCACTAGAAGGATGCCTATCTATGGCAGCTAAGTGTGTGACTCCTGCTTAAATGTCCTCTTCTCAGCAAAACGAGGTAAAGGGGGTAAAGAAGAAATAAAAGGAGTTGGACTGGCTATCAGATGGAGGAAAAAAATAGTTGCTCCTCAGAACCCAAAAGTTTTAAAGTGCCTGTTTCAACCTCTAGCCCTCCATGGCAACTATGAGCAGACTGGAAAATGGCTGTGGAGACAAGAAGGGAAGGAGAGCTTCAATTTGGATGTTTCAGATCCTCCCCTTTGGAACGTACTGAAACCACACTGCAGCTCCTGCAAGGTTTCAACAAAGAGTCACAGTAATGAGGGATTTGTTCTTACTCTGCTGTAGACCTGGCCTGATCCTGCTTTTAGTGACATCAGTGCAATCAAGTGTGACTCCAGGGAAAGTACCCAACAGATCACAGTCAACCAAACATACTCTGGAACCTCTAAAACTGGATTTCAACCTGTTGCGTTGCAAAATAATTGGTAAGAGCATCTGAAAGCTTGAAGTATTTGACATTCAAGGCATGTGAGTGCAGAATGAGTGCAACTTCCACGTCGAGTGTGTGGTGTAATAAAACACCATATCCTGTCTGCTCCTGTTAATCGCTTTTCTTGGTCCATCTTTCTGGCTGCATAAATCACACTTATTTTGCAAACTTACTGAATGCTGAATTGATGCAAGACAGAGAGTTCTCCACATGCGGGTGTTTGCTTGTCAGAAGGCTGTGATTTACATCACGGCGGAGTCTGCCCACAGGTACTACACAGTTGTGCTCACTTTTCCATAGGTTAACTTACATCTTTCCTCATATTCCACCCTCTCTTCCATTCAGGGTGGGAATATTTACATCTGTTACAGAAGTAGACTAGCAAGAGTAACACTCTACATTTTAAATACAGAATCCCAATTCTGCAATGTATAAAATCTTTAATATGGAGTGTTTCCACCCTAAAGCCATGAGATTTGTATACCAACAAAAGCAATAGGTCTTTGTAATACACAGTATTTTGTCATTTGGATTAATCTGGGGTTTGATTTACTGATCCAGCTTCAGAGGACTGAAGTGGAAGAAGTTTAAACATTCCGCAGATTCTTCTTTCATCAGCTTTTAAAGCAACTGTGTCTCTCCCTAGCTTCTGTGCTTTTTAATTAACAGAAGCAACTCCGAAGAATCATCGGTGACACAACTATTGTGCGAGTGCATTTGGCTTTGAGCATAAGCACTTATTATTTGTTGGTATACTGCTGCATCCATCATTTTCCAAAGTCTTAAATAATCATAAATAAGAAAATATGTGCTATTCTTTGGTACATTTCTGTCTGTTTAAACCACAGATGAACTTTTAAGTTGTACAAACAAAAAATTGCACTTTTATCTTCCAGAGAGCCTTGCTAGTCCAACAGACTTTCAGCTGAAGGATTCTTTATTATACTCAAACCTTGTCCCGTAAGAGTTGCTGCTGTTGCTCAGTTTATGAAGTATCTTAGAGATTTTGTTTGGTCCACAACAGAAAACTCCAATGGTCTTCCTGTTTAAAAAAAAAAAAAAAAAAAAAAAAAAAAAGTTATGACATTGCAGATAGATAAACAGTAACTTCTAATGATAGACACAACTGGATTCTGGCCTCACTATATTATACATAAGCCAACTACACATAGATTTTAAGGTGAGAACAGCTCACTACATCACCTAGTTAGTATAAATAGTTAGTATTACTGAAGCCACCAGATCTCTCCCAAGTATCCCCACAATAAGTCCTATTACTTACTTGACTAAGACAACTCTTAGAAAACAACACCTCATCTTAGTCTCAACACACCAAGTAATGAAAAATTACTGCTTCCCACTCTAATTTTTCCATGATTAATCACTTTTTTTTTTGGTTAAAAATGTGTCTCACTGTAACGACTTCATTAGTGTAACTCGTGATTTACACCGGCAGGAGATCTAGTCACTAACGGTGATTCGCTACACTAATGAAAACAAAGCACTACTAACCCATGATTATTTCTGGCAGGAACAGAATAACTTTACTGCTGTAGCTTCACATTAGCATGCAATCTTTCCTTCAGCAGCTGTATCAGAAAGCCTTATAAAAAGCCAAACACTGAATATGATCCTTGTTCATCACCCACAGCTATCAGCCCGGGTTCATTAGTTAACCTGACTTTCGTACCACTCCACCGACAACAGCGCTTTGATCTCTGGTCACCTTAAACCCAGGCTTTAAGTCAGACTTAGGGTCATACAGCACCTAAGGGCTCAGAACAGTAAGCCAGCATCAGAACAGAGCACATCCACAACACGGGGACTGAAGCACTCATGATATTCATCATCTCCCTTTTTTTGAAAGATGAGGAGAAGGGGAAGGAAGGAGCAGGGAAAGAGTATGTGGTGCTGTCTCTTCTGTATCATGAAAATAAAATTTCTTATCTTCCTGCTGAAATTGTGCCACTATAGAGAATGATCTTAAAGATTGACTGGGATGGAGAGAGGGCACTCAAGAGGGGACGTGGCTCTAACTGTTGTGATCTACAGCACTCACCAAGAGGCTGGAGACTTGACTTCTGGTCCCTGCCTCCAGGACTGCTTCAGTATTTTATCCAGTAACTATTTAATATAAAATATCTTAGCACATGCAGGATAATCAAATGGACAGTTCAAAGCTGCCTGGGTATGTGTTTGGTGAGAGAAGGGAACTAACACATATGAGAAGAAATCTCTGATGCATACGGTCAAGTGCATGTGCCAGATGTTAGGCAGCAGCTCACACAGCATGGCAGCACACGCTGTACCTCTGCACAGCACTGGCGTGGCATAACTGAGGACTCAAACATCAAAAAGCATCACAAAGTTATGCAGGTAACTGCAACAGTGTCCTTGTGCAGGCATCTAACAACATCGACATCATTAATTGCCTTCAGTTACATCACATCACATATCAATCCATAGCAAGTATTTGTAACTGTGCTGGTTTGGGCTGGGATAGAGTCAGTTTTCTTCATCCTAGGCCTATGGGGCTGCGTTTTGGATTTGTGCTGAAAACAGTGTTGATGACACAGGGTTGTTTTAGTGACTGCTGAGCAGTGCTCAGACAGAGCCAAGGCCTTTTCCGCTTCTCACCCCACCCCACCAGTGAGTAGGCTGGGGGTGCACGAGTTGGGAGGGGACACAGCTGGGACAGCTGACCCCAACCAACCAAAGGGATATTCCATACCATATGACGTCATGCTCAGCCTATAAAGCTGGGGGAAGAAGGAGGAAGGGGGGGGACATTTGGAGCGATGGTGTCTGTCTTCCCAAGTAACCATTACACGTGACGGAGCCCTGCTTTCCTGGAGATGGCTGAACACCTGCCTGCCCATGGGAAGTGGGGAATGAATTCCTTGGTTTGCTTTGCTTGCGTGCACGGCTTTTGCTTTACCTATTAAACTGTCTTTATCTCAACTGACGAGTTTTCTCACTTTCATTCTTCCAATTCTCTCCCCCATCCCACCGGGAGGGAGGGGGTGAGCGGCTGTGTGCTGTGTGGGGCTCAGTTGTTGGCTGGGGTTAAACCATGACAATAACTCGTAATTTTCTCACCCTTATGTATATCTATTAAACTTTCCTATCCTGGCAGTATTCCTTTTAATGGTAAGGGCTGTTGTGTTGGTAGCTGGATTTGCAGAAATAATGAGAACACTATTGCTTGTTGCTCTCAAGTAAGATTCCTCAGCACTTGCAGAACCTGAACACCATCTTATCTTTGCACAGTGGAGAAAAATGGTACATGAGCTGCCAGCAAGAATCTGTCTTCTACTGTGTATTTAATTGACAGAATTAATGTTGTTGGGTTTTTTATTAGTCTAATTAGTACAGACAACTGATAAATAAAACCCAAAGAGTTCGTCTGTCTCTTTCCCTTTCATTACATATATATAGCCCTCAAAGCACAGACATGTCTAAGAAGCATATACTGCCAATGTGCTCCCATCCCAGCAACATTCTCCCAAGGTACACAGAATTTTTGGCTAGAAAACAGAATCACAGAAAGGTTAAATGATTTGCCTAAGGTCACACAAGAGACCTAAGAAGATCTCCTAAAACCCAGCTGAGCCACTGCCCTGTGTGGTGAGCCAGCGGCTCTTAAACTTCCTTCCTGGGATACCCACCACCAGCACCTATTCTGGACACCCTTCCACGTACCACTCACCTCCCATGGTTCACACCCTACCATCTTCCCTCAGCTATCCCCCCACTTCCCTGCTGGCAGATACCTTCCTCCCTGCCTCACTTGGCTCCTGCCTGGTTGCTGTGATATGAGCAGGCAGAAGGCTGAAAGCAGCTACTACACCCAGCAACACACTACTACCCTGAGCTGATGGGCTTTAATTGAGTATCTCTTGTTTAGGTCAATGGCTCACCTTTTATCCTGCACAGATGAAAACAGGCAGCTAGGTATTGCTGAGGCTAATGCCTGAAAATCTTTTAAATACTACTAACATGTTTACAGTTAGGGAAACTGTGTTATAGGCCATTCTTTGTAATAATTATAAACATTGAGATAGGATTTTACTCATTCAGAGCACTAAGCAAATAGCTCCTCAGTGTTCCTATGGGATGAGTAGGTCAGCACGTATTCTTATATCCATTTTATGAACAGCGAGAGGTGAGGGAGAAGTGAAATATTTTGCTACCTAGAGAGAACAGAGTCAGGACTTGAAATGTTCCAGTTTTAAATCCCACATTCATTCCTAGAGGGAGGTTCCTCCTTTACGGTACATGAGAAATGTATCATGGTGCTCCATGCCTTTCTCTCCTACAGATAGTCATGTCTTTTTCTAGGTCAGTCTCCATCTGGAAAAAAGCACGTGTCTATGTGACCTAAGCAAAACTGAGAAAGCGTGGCAGCCAAGGCATGGTGTAAGCTTCTCATCCAGGAGACAGCTGAACAGAAACAAAGCTGCTGCTCCCCAAAGAGAGCGCATGAAAAACAAGACCAATAATTTATTATATAAACTGTCCCAGTGCACATCCTTGGGGCTGCCGGTGTCATATAAAATATCAACAGTAGATGGCACGCGTCTGCTCCTATTAGTCCAGAAGAAAGAATCAGGAACCTGATGCTGGGTTGTCCCATGTCACACTCGGAAGGTCTGGCAAAGCTCAGACACTTACAAATGCACTTTGCTTATTTGGGACCCAAACAGCAACAACAGCCACAATTCACAAACCACAAACCACAAACCAATCAGATGGCTAAACCGAGGAGAGGTTTGCCAGCTGCGTGTTTATTTATGTGCAGCTTTTACTAAAATCATAAGATAAAAAGTGGAAAATATCTTGGCTGCCCATAAACAAGCCCAAGGGGATTGCAAATACATGTGAAAGCCTGAACACTGGCACCAGATGTTGGAAACAACTTTGTTGCTCTGCTTTGTTTTGGGTTTTTTGTTGGGTTTTTTTGGGTCTCCATATTGTAGCAGGGTTGTTTAGGTGGAAAGTTACTCAGAAATAAGAACTGAAATAAAGTTAGTAGGAGATCAGGAAAGTGGGCTATAGAGAAAAATGGAAGTTCCCGTCTCATCCTGGGAAACAGGGAGAGTATTATTTACCTACAACAGTTAAGTTTCTGTGGGATAGCTGAGTTACAGGTTGCACTACTGTCTATCATGTAACATGTAACTATGTCTGTAGATATAGACTTGTATCTATAAACCTGGATAAAGTGGTGACAAAGGGTGAGGAAGCCTACATCTTAGCAACTGCAGGATAATCAAAAGAGTCTGAACATTATTTAGGTACTAAAAGATACCTTTTTTGGAAATGGTGGCACAATTTAAAGACCTGATGTGGAAATGCAGAGGAAATGGTACTTGAAGTCTAATTAGGAGTAATGTGATGGAAAGCAGCACAAAAGAAAAAGCAAGCATGACTACCACTATAGCTTCATCTATATTATGTGCACTTAGAGCCATGCAAGGAAGTGGCAAAAACCTCATCATTTTCATCTTTTAAAACTGGATTCACACAGTTAAACAAAAAAGACATTAGAATGGAGCATAAAAGGTCAACAAGTCCTCTATGCAGAGGAGTCTAAGCCACAGAGTCAACTTGCTTCTTTGACCTGTTTCCCTTTCTTTCCCATGATTCTTTACTACAAAACCAACCCTTCTCTAAGTGATACCCATTTGCACAGCGTGAGAATCCTACTAGGGATGTGTCTCTGTAGCAGCCTTTGGGGCATCCTGGCAAGGCACTCTGTCTACAACACCCTCTAGGACCTGAACCCAAGATACATACTGCCAGCAGCTTACACTTACTAGTGCTCAATATTTCTCAAGAGGCAGGGCTCAGTGTCCCCTAGTCATATCCAGCCTCAGAAGAGAAGCGTCAATAAACCATGTGCAGATGTTCACTTTGCAAGTGCAACAGAGGACAAAAAGTTCTTGAGGGAACATTCTGCAGGTGACCATGAGAGCACCTCTCAACCTGGTGCACCCAGATTACTATCAACAGCTACTGAAGGTGGTTTGCTACCACCCTGCTGACTTTGCCAGAAGTGGATTAGGGAAGATTCACACAATTCATTCTACCAGATCAGCTTTTGAGGCATTAAACTGCCAGTGGAGCGTAAAACATTCAACCAACAAAGCTGGATCTGGACAAAGACATTCCATAGTCTAATTGCGTATCCTTGGTTTACAACTTCTTGTTTCAGACCATACTACTTGCCTAGCACAGTAAAAAGGCATTGCCAGGTCTTAACAAAAAATGGAAAAGTGCCAGGAATCTCAAAAGACAATATATCCTCAGAATAAAGACAATGCAGGACAGTCAGATTCTTCCTTGTGCATTCTGTTTATAAACCAGCACTATAAATCATGAAAATTATAGCAGATGACAACAATTTTAAAAAATGCAACTTTATATATAAAACCAGCATATATTGCAAGCAAGATATTGCCACGGACAAAAACATATGCAATCTCTGTGCAGTGAGATGGAAATCTATTACTTTTATTTTCTGGGCCACTGAACATCCTAGCTGCATGAAAAGATGAACTGTTCCGAGTGTAAAAAAAAAAAAGCGTCAGTATGTACAGGCTATCTCTCACAGCAAAATATTACCTAATTTCAACATCAGTAGCTTAAACATTATGCTCTAAGATAAACCTCAAAAATATTTTCATGTAAACATAGCTGGAAACAGATAGTATCCCCACCGTTCAAACTGTGGCATCCTTCAAGCAGACTGGTACTTACCGCCGGTTACACTTCGCTATTTCATCAAAAAGAAGTTTCCACCGGGGTCGTCCAATCAAAAGCCTTGAGTTTAAAGCCTGATATTTTTCACCAATTATTTTCTGCAAGAAACAAAAAATTGCATTCTGCCTGATTTGCAAATTGCCTCATATCACCCAGGGCTCCCATTTCCAACATTGGCTGACTTACCATATCGCTGAGGTGTAAAACCTGAGCACAAGTATCAGACAGTTGTGATTAAAACTGCAGCCATTTCATGCACCAATACCTCCACCAATGGCTCTCCTTGGTGTTCGTTATACATTGTTCCTCATGCAGCTGCTCATTAATCTCCCCATTACTTTTAAACCAACTCATTTAAGCCATAAAACAATAACCACACTCCTATTATTCATTCCCTCATTGGCTTTTAATGCTAAGTTAAAAGAAACACTACTTATGCAAAAATCATATTTCTGTCTGAAGTCTTTTTTTTAACTTTGTACAAGTAACTATTAAGATGACTACATCTGAAAAAGTAACAAGGCAAATTTTACATTTCTCCCTGAGAGTAGTTTGCCAGCTGTTTTGAGCTGCTGTAACAGCAGAAAGCAGCCAAAACTGCTCCCCAGATGGATCCCAACCCCTTCCAGCAGTGCTAACTCACCAGAATTTTGATAAGGTCAAATGCCCTTCCATGGCAGGGCATTCCCTTTCTCTGGTTTTCTGTCCTAATGTGATAGAAAGGCAGAGAGAAGTTTCATCTTATCTAGGTTCCCACATTCTCTCCACTGCTGAATGACCTGAGCCATTGCTCGTACCAGTGCCAACACAGAGCCTTGGCTAACTCATCCTCCGTTGGCCTTTTGTATTCAAGAGGCATTTGCTGAAGGACGGGCTTGGGTCCCTGTTGTCACACAGGCATGCTACTTCTGAGCAAAGGGAGCATGAAGTGAAAATGCCCTAATTTTGGTAGTAGTCAGCACTTTGGACTAACATCAGTGAACACAGAAGCTGTATGGCAATGGAGAGTTGACTTTGACTCCCCCTGGAGAAATCACGAGGTATGGTTCATGCCAGTTTTGTTCAGTAGCCACAAAAGAAAAGTAACCTTAAAGAAAGACTTTAAACAAAGTTGACTTAAATAAATTCAGTAGCTGCTTGATACACAGTATTAGAAAACTTGCTTTGAATTGTCTATTATTACAATCTTGCTGTGTCATTGCAATGCATTCCTGTTTCGGGTTTTAATTTTAACCTAGCAATTACATACCAGGCTCATCAATTAGGTGTTTTCAAGCAGCCCATTCCAATCGACATATGTCATCCAGGCATTAAATCTGTGGAGTACTGTTCATAACTACCGTAGCTATCACATCATTTAGACTATTGGATAGTGTTCCTACCAGAGCTGTGACTGTTATGCTATCTCCACCTGGTACCAGGCACATCAAAATCCTTTGGGCATGGTTTCTCACTGCATTTCATGTTTTGTAGTAATTGTTAGGCTTGGTTCTGGGCCCACTGCAGTCAATGGAAAGCTTCCAGACGCAGTGGGGTAAAGAATCAGGCCTAGGCTCCTGTGCTAAATAATGTAAAATGAAGATTGTAAGCGTAAATAGCTATGGGAGATGCCAAGAGTTGGGGAACTGGCCCAGCTTTGGGGTTGCTAATACATGGCAATCGACAGTTCAGTATAATTTCCAGTCTCATACATCAAGAAATTTGTAACTTTTGTGTGTATTTGAAGTAAAAAAATAATAAAAAAATTAAAAATAGCTAGTTTCTCTCAAAATATTAATTTGAAAAGAGGATTTGAGCTTGCAAGCTCCTAGTCTTATTCTATTTTGATTCTTAGCCCAGAAATGATGCAGATTTCCCATCGAACACGGCCAACTGTCTGGTCTGTGGCCTGGCCTGGAAGAACCTCTTTCCTAGAAAAGGAAGATATGGATTTTTGCCCACATCTAATCAAGTTAAGGCTACTAGACTAGATTCTCTTAACGCTGTGGGGATGGACTTGCTCTCTTGCCCTAGTAATGAATCAGTCATTTGAGTTTATGGCCTCATTTCCTGTTTTTACCATCTGCAGTAATTCCCTTTTGCCTTTGACTGACAGTTTGCATTGTCTACTACTCCAACGTCTAGTTCGGTTTACAAACAGCATTTAGCCACGTACCTGTATTCCATCTGTTTGACTGAGGTACAGCTGGATATTTATATAGTCTGGTCGATTCTCCTGCCAAAGCTGGGAGGATGATAAAAACAGCTAGTGAAATAATATCCCTTCTCTTAATGTAAGCGTAAAGTCACTTCTGCCTACTATCCCGAGGGACATGGGTTTCAGCATCAGTGAAGTAAGCTTTTTAATGAAGAAGATACGCTTGCATAGCACCCCTTTGTGCACTCCAGAATGTTGTGCATCATGCTGTTTACAAAATATTATTTTAGGAAGCTACGCTGCTTTTAAAATCCACTTGAAATTCTAAGTTCCCCTCCGTTCTCAATCTGTCTACTGGCCAAATGGCTAAAGGCCACTCAGACTCCCCAACCTGCATGTTCTTCTTCCATCTCATAAATTTCACAGATAAATGTACAGACTACTCTGTGCAATGAAATACCAGTGAGAGATACTCAAACTGTTTTGTGCAGCTACAAGCACAAAAGGAGTCTGGGTCAGGTAGCCCAAGGAGAGGTGCTGCTGAAGCTCGCTTGCTTTGGGTACGGCTGCCTTTCTCTATAGCATGCCAGTTACGTGGTGTGGACATACCCTGCATTTATTAAGCTGTCAGTATCCCTCCAGAAACACCCATTACCTTGTTATGCAACGTACAGAGCAGATCTGCAAACCAGCGGAAAGATTCAATGTCCCTGCACACCCAAATGAAGTAGAGTCTTCTGAGCTTGTAGCATTTCCAGCCGTCACTTGAAAATAAAACGTTTGCATAATCAAAAATTATCATTTAAAAAGGAAACATTAATTAAGATGCTTTATATTCATTAGCAGAAATGTGAGTTTCCATTAGAAGCCAACTGCTAAGTTGTTCTTCATCCTATGACACATCAGACACTGAAATGACCAACACAACCCATTAGGCTGATCCTGAGAATATTAAATCTCTAGCACAGAGCTAACAGCCTTCACAGATACTGTTTCTGCATTAGGAAGTTGTCAGCTATACAGATGATTTTGGTTGCAAATATGGATTCGTGCATCATCATCAAAATTTTATTTCAAAGCAAATCAGACATTCTAAGTTCAAGTGTATTATGTCAATTCTTTATTAGGTTTACAAAGCGACCCCTAAGAGAAAAATATTGACAAATGCAATAATGTCAGGACTTAATTCTGCCTTTATATGTGAAAGGCTCTGGTTGATTATAATTAATACTCCAGCAAAATCACAAAGACTAAATCAAATCAGAGCGCCATTGTGTTAGGGAACTGTGTGATATATTACAGTCCTCAGAAAATGCTGGTGGGGAAAATGCAGTCATCGGCAGATTCTGGCATTGCATTTAGAAAAACAGGACTCTCGTGTCAGATTTTTAATGCAAATAAAACACAAATATAGCACAAAGGAAGGATTGGAATGAACTGGGACAAAACAGAAATGAAAAAAATCCTGATGATTAATGAGTTCAAACAAAGCACAAATATCTAGGAAATGTCGTCTTAGCTGGCCAAAGCTGTTTTCTGTTGTTCTGATTACTGAAATAGCCACTGCACAGATTGTTTCCTCCTTTTCCTCCCAAAATAATTTTCAGATAAAGAAGGCTACAGTCAAACGCTAGTCCCTGGAGCCAACCCCAGTAGAAAAGTTTCATGATACATCTCACCATATCCGTTGTGCATTATTTCAAAGTCCAGGGTTGCTGGCATATCCATCAAGGTTATTGTACTAACAGATCTACATAAGTGATGGCTCCAACCACCATCTTGCCTCAACATACCCCTAAGTCTCACTGCAAATCTGAGGAGGAAGGATGGAGACATTCTCAGCAGCTTGCAGGGGCTGAGAACTCACCTTCTGTGTAACCTACCCACAGAGAGAAAAAAAGTGCTTTAAGACTCGAGAGTACAGTGTCTTTCAAGTCCTGATTTCAGCTTTTTTATTTGTAAACTGTTGACCCGCAGAGTAGGATTTCCTCCATCTTTTTCCGACTGCCTATACTAAGACAAGCCCTGAGGAAGGGTCACAATCTGGTCAGATGTGACAAGATGATAAGTAGGAGCAGTAGCAAGGAAAATAAGTGCCCTTCACCATAAAAAAAGGATAAAAGAAGAGAAAAATGCAAGGCATTTTGTATTGAACTCCTGTGGCTCAGTAACAAAACACCACTCTTGGTGTTTTCATGAAACAAGTCAAGCATAGATTTAAAATAGCACCTCAGATACATATGCCAGCAGTATATATTATGCAATAAAGGTGCTATCCCCCATTACAACCAAACCCACATGTATATAACACTTCTTTTGTGTTTCTATGTTACCACTGCCAATAATATCACGCTTCTGCATGACAGCCAGTAGCTTTCCTTAATCTATTTTCTTAAAAATAGGGCATAGGGCTCAACGGTTAAGTGGAGGGAAGGGTAGGAGCAGGAATTAAATTGCGTACATGCAACAGGAACACAATTGAGCAGGAAACAAATGACTACGTTGACAGGCTTCTCATCTCCCCCAGACCTGCATGTCTGTGACAAACAGGACTGGCCCCGCTGCTCTGCAGCACTGGCATCGCAAGGCAGTTTGTGTGTTCATACCTGCCAATTTCTGCTTCTCAGCCAGGGCAAAGACAACAGGCAGAGCATCCACTAACCCGGGGCTTTGTTGATGTTTAAACACTGAGAAGGAAAGCAGGCTAAGGCTGTTACTTTCTCCCAGAATCACAGAATGATTCTCCTGTATATTGTACAGGGGAAGACTGGATACAAAGGCAGGTTATGGGATGGGCGGCTTGGAAGCCAATTTATGGCTTTATCCAGATAAATGGATATTGCAAAAGCTTTTGGACACTAACCTTCTATGGCAATGTCTGTGCAAGTTCCTACAGCCTCTGATAACACACTGGTAGAGGCAAACATCTCATTACCCGCTGCTGGCCCATCATTATGATCGGTGACATTTTTGCTAAACTCTGTCAAGGATAATCCATCACAAGGAAAATGGTCATCTCATCCACCTGGGCCCCAGGCTTTCAGCAAAACTGTACCTGTTTTTCACATTCTTTCAGGAAAAGAAAATGAAGGAGCCCAAGATGGTCTTTGAGGAGTGCAGCACTATGAGATAGGTGGGGCTGACAATTTTCAGAAGTGCTCAGCACTGTCAAATCCAGCCCAGATCAAGGACAGAGCATGCACAGCATCTAAATTCCAGGCTTTAACTTCACTTTGGAGTTAGAGCTGGCCATTGGCATGCTCATCTTCGAACAAATGCTTTAGTTATGCTTTGTAAAACCCTCCCAAAGCCAGCTAGCCTTTCAACACTTCAAGGAAGGCCTGCTGCTTTGGTTGGCTCTTTATACGGTGCCTATGAAACAGGGGTGCTTATCTGTGAATGGAGCTCTTAGAAATACTTTAGCAAACAAAAAAAAACAAAACCCCACAATAAAAAAATCAATAGCAATCATAAAAGCAAGCCTATTTCATACAGTGAAAAATTTGGTGGAAACCATGTTGCCAACGTGACAGAGAAATAAGAGGTGAAAGGTTTAGTCTGAATAGAACGTCAAATGCTTTAAATAAAAAAAAAAGCAAAACAAAAAAAAAGAAAAAGGCATACCTATAATTTAAATTTTCAAATGGAGTTAAACATCCAAATGCTATCTGAATGCAAGTCAATCCCTTTCCTTTAAAACCTTAAGCTTACACATTTACCAAAGTCAAACAGACCAGGAGAGACGGCCTGCATTTCCAGCAGAAAGACTATCACAACTTCCTAACTTTCAAAAACTCACTATCATAGTCCATAGCCTCATCTAAGCTGGGACTAGGGGAACAAGTCTAGCTGAAGGGCTGTGACCATATTAACCACAGGCTAAGCTGGTGGCAGGATATAAAGGCTAGTGACATTGCCCCAGCCCTTACGGGCACAACTCTGCCACAACTCCTTGGGTTACAGAGCCTTCATGAGATGATTTATGCTCTTCAGGGGACATCCCGGTCCCTCTCTTCTACCTCTCTCCAAGGAATCATTCATTTATGTTATGGTAATGGGAGTTTTTAAATACTCTGAAAGTCTTTCTGACACGCACTACTATAGTAAATTGGGGGGGGGGATAGCTTTAAAAGGCTTAAGCACACTTACAGCAGTGTGTTGAGTATTGATGCAAATGGTGTAACTCCAATACCTCCAGCCACACAGAGGCTGACCTCGTAGTTCAGGGATTCCTCAAAGGGACTTCCAAAAGGTCCATCCACATACAGTCTGCAAAAAAAGAAAAAAAGAACACTTTCAGAGAAAGCTTCTAAACTCAGAAAGAGGAAAAGAAAAGCGAGCTGGAATTAAAACCATACAAAGAATTTATTTCAATTTTTTATTAGTCTTGGGATGCAGAATGTGAAAATCTTTTCCCTGGAAAGGTTTATGTGGAGAGAAAAAAACGTACAGGTGGTATGAAAAACTGTTATATAAAATCTCTTGGCACATTCCATGATTATACAAGCTATTTTTTAATCAAACAAGTGGAGGTGACTAAATTATGACTGTCCTTTGTGTCTGGTATTAGAGGGCAAACAAAGTGTGGCACTTCAAACAATAACAATTCGATGGGTCATACACAGGAAGAAAAAGAGTTTGGCTAGGCCTGCCAAGGAGGTTTATCTCTTGAACATCAGAAACAGCTGAGATGGACGAAGGGTTAAAAAAAATCTCTTTCCTGGCTTCTCATAATGCTTTTCAAGGGCCTCCAGAAAAGGAAGGTGACACATATCCATCCTGCAGAAGAACAAATTAACATCTGTCTACTCCACATCCAGGCCCTTGGGAACGCGATCTACCCCAATCATACTGAATATCTGAAGAGGAGGAAAACCACTGTGTTATACCCCTTTGACTCTTACAGTCTCTTACAGACTCTTACAACAGTTCTGTGTACCTGTTTTTAAAGATCACTTAGGAGACTATTTCAGAGACCGCCAGAAAGTCAGTTGACTATAATTTAAAAATGGGCTTTTAGGCATCTTCAAAGGTTTGATCTCCAAATTTTTCCTACACTGCTGAAAGTCTCACCAAGGTCATCCATAGATAGCTCAAAATTTATGGACTGTAATTTTTCTAATAAGATTCACATAGCCCCTATTGTACCTATGGAATACCAACTGCCTATCTTAAATTCAGCAATAGATGCACCTTTAAAAACTATTATGAAGAGAACTTGAACAGTACATTTAGTCAAGGTCCATTCTGTGTATGAGTGGCTCACTGGATCAGCAGATTTTAGGTAATCTGTGAATATAGCAAACTGTGGTGGAACCAGCAGCTCAGTGACTAGATATTTACTCACTGTGAGGCTGGCTGAGATCAACCTTCGGCCTGAGTTCACAAAAAAAGCTCCAATATGTATTAGTTTTATACACACACATAATGGTACTATTACGCAACTATGCTAGGCATGCTCTACATCTAATGAAAGGGCATAAGCTTCTCCTTTATAACATCAGCCAGAGAACAAAAGGCAGAGGAGACGTCTCTTTTCGCAGACAAAGTCTCCCAACCCTCATCTGATTCTTTCCTTTTGAGGACTGGATCTTAGCCATAACTTAGTATCTCAGTCTGATTTCATTTCTTTCAGTTTTGTGGTTTGACCTTTGGCATCTTACCACTCAATACAACATCTTGTCTGGGTGTCCTTGACCAATATGGTCCTTTCTAGGAAATGTCTTCCAGACCTCTGCTATTGCTGACATCTTGATGCCTCATATGTTGGGCTCCTTATTCTACAGCGTCTTACCTAAACACAGATAAGTACCTACTTTCTGATGGATCTGGAGGCAAACAGGCTGATGCTTAACTATGCTCTGTCTAATAAACTCCTTTGGTGGCTCTTGGTGTCCTACCTGGAGAGAAAGGGAGAAGACACTGGGCCAGTGACAGCCATCATCAGAGGGCACTGGAAGTGCTGGCAGTAGATGGTTTTAATTAACCAAAATTCCTCACTGATATTCATAACTAATCAAACTGCAGCCTAAATATGCATATTCTTATTTCTGTCTTTGTATTCTGAACTCACTACAGTATACTACAAATGTTGTCTTGGAGAATCTCAAAGCTTTCAGTGTCAGGTATGTTAATACCAGCATGACGAGAATACTAAACCAACTTCACTCCTTACTTAGGACAGATAAATTCTTTTGCACAATGGGGCCAATAAAAACTTAACTGGACATGTGTATACAATATAAACAGAACTTTAAGTATCTTATCATTAAATGTTTCCCGTTACATAACGCTTTATACCCCATTTGCTTAATAAGGGTTTATTTTCCATTAATGAAACAATACCACTGCTGGCGCAGAGTGCAGCAGCAGCTGCTTTAAGAGATCGTCTACACGTTGCACTATCATTTGGCTGAGGAGGTAAAGGAGCATCTCTTATTTACATAAGCAACAGGGGAAATATAGAGAAGTAGGTCATTACTCTGAAAGAAATCTCGTCCAGGGGACATTTTGAGAGAAGTCCACGAATGTTATGGGTCTTAGATATATATGTCAACAGAGATCTAATTTCGGGATATCAATGTAGGGGAAAAAAAAAAAAAAAATTACTGGATAATGAAGACCAGCAAATGAAGCCCACTGTCATTCCTGGCATATCTCTTATACATATGTTACCCTAATCAGATCCTGCCCAGCTGGTAAAATATAGAGAACCGCTCGTAAAGGTATTAAGGGCGTAAGCACAGGCCTGAGGGAAATTCCTTGCATTCTGCACCAGCAGCAGTAACTTTCATTTGGATATACAAACTTAAAGCCACCATTTTGGGGGAAAAACACAAGCAAACAAAGAAAGCAAACTAGCAAAGCAGATTTTTCCAGAAATGACCACAGTGGATGTGACAATGGTCATATACTGTAGGGGTGCCACTTAGCAGAACTGCACTTAAGCCTACTTGAGGACTCTCTGAAGTATGTACGTATGTCTGATCTCCGAAGGGACTAAGAAATTCCTGGAAAGTCTGAGTGCCACCGAATACCACTGACATGATCAGGAGTTGAAACATGCAAAACTAGATCTGGTCACCGCAAACCAGTCAAGCAAAGTGCATAATTCCATGCCAGAAATTCAAGAAACAATCTTTAATTAAATATGTATTTTGTTCAGATTGCTCCAGTTTGTGGCCCATTAGCCCCATCTGGCCTGCAAAATATTTCTGTCTGCCCACTGCATCTTCCTCTGAGGGAGTAAGGAGCAGTTGTTAGGACAGCAAAATGCAGCGAGAGCAGCCAAGAGCCTCCTGCTGTGCCTGCATGTGGCCCAGCAGAGAACAGCCAGAAGTCACCGCTTCCAAGTGTGAGAAAGAGAAATGGGGTAAAAGCTGAAGTAATATTGCTACCGCGTTAACCCACTCCACAATACTGCCTGAAAAGACTGATTCCAAGGATGTGATCTCCCTGGAAGATTTTGTTGGATGTCATAAACAGGCAATATTTAATCCCATTAAGGGGATAATTTATAATTAAAAGAAATGTGGCTCTGATGCCTTGATGGAAGTGGTTATTTAGGAACTGATCTTTCTTTTATTCAAGTCAGTGGAAGAAAGAAACCTCCTGATGCTGTATCAAATAGGGCTGTGATGAACAGAGCAGCGATTCAGTCATGGACTTTTGCAGAGATTGTGCAACTTTCACTTCCTGTCAACATGTTCCTGCTTTCATTTGGTAGTACTGAAAAGTTCTTGCATAAAAGCAGTTCATTATTGCAAATGAAATCTCACAGCGTTCAATAAAAAGACAGACAAGCCAAGGGGGGTAAATGACTTTTTGTTTCTTGAGTTGTGCCCCAGATATATCATACTACCATGCTACGCTCTCCTATCCCCCCAGCTTTAATTTAATTAACATAAAGGAAGGGAATGGAATTTTACTAAAAGTTTAGAAATTCCCCCTTCAGGCAAACTTATTCAAATAACGAGTTGTTCTTTTCACATGTATTCATTTCTAGTCTTAGGAGTGCTCTCAGTTATTCTGGCAAAATTTCTTAGCTCACAAGCAGAAAAAAAGCTCCTCAAAGCAGAATATATCACAAAAAATAGCAGAGCACACAATTAAAAAGCATCTTACAGATAGATGGTGAACATATTTTCTATTTAAAGCACACTTACATTCTACAGCACAGTGGTAGAGAAATATTCCAGCAAGCACCAAGGCAGCTTGTTCCAGCATTGAGCAATACAAGTGCACTAACATGGGGCTGTCCCTAAACCAAGGGACACTGTCTCAGGGACACAGGCAGCTGTACTGCTTTTGAAACCCAAGTTACTATCTTCCATAAGGAGCTGCACAACGATGTGTGGAGACACCTGCCCACACCTCTGTCAGACTTGGACCTCTGTGCCATGCTTTACTGCAGGGTGTAGGTGCCCTTAAAAAAGTTTAATGCTTATGTTGTACTTCACTACCCAACTGTAAATACTGATATTACATTGTCGCTTTTTCCCCCAGGCTCTTTGGGAGCCACTGTGAGACATTATATCAGGGATATTAGTGGAATAACAGATGGGTAGGGGAGTTAATTCAAGAGCTGGTAGGAAATTTTAATTAAAGAAGTATCAGCATTTGCAAGCTGAACAAAATGCTTGGATATGAAATACTGCATAGAGCGCAGGAAGTTAAGTCCTAGTCTGACTGAAGTTTGTGGCAGAACTCTTACCAATGCCAACAGAGTAAGGATTTCACTCAGCAACATGAGATTTTATATCCTCGGAGCAGTATTCAGTTTGTTACTGAGACCCAGGTGTAAGTATCTTTGTGTGAGCACACCCAGTAAGTCCCCGATACAGTCAAAAGAGATGCAGTCAATACAGTTAATGGAGCCTAGAGAGAGTTTCCGGATGTGATCAATTGCTCTCTATGTCTACAGACTGCACTGACTCAATCAACAGGACCTTAGAGATCGGTGTCCCTCTGGAACAGCTGAAGGCCAAGCAGAATTGAAGTGGCATTAGAAACTAGCCTGAGGCATCCGAATCCAGACCCATATCTCCACTGTGAAAACAGAACCTCAGTTACTTAGCTCACACACAGACACCTACGTTTACACATCTTTGGCTGGAGCTGAATCCCGCCCCTGATATCCTATGAAAAGCCCATGTCATTGACTTCAATAGGTTTTGGATAAAGTTCTCCAAAATCAAAACAGAATCAAGTAAACAACCCTCCTCCCACACTTGTTCTTCTCTTTAACTTGTCCTACTAAAACCACAGCTCAGTACTGCCATGATGGATGCAGTCCGAGAACTCCAAGGAACCGACTGTCTGATGGCTGCAACCGTCTCCTTACACTCTTCTGCTGCTGTAACTCTTATGCACCAGAGATTCCATCACCTCCCTCCGATAACCCACAACACCACCCTCCACCCCCATGTGATAAATATTCAAACAAGTGCCTTCATGTTCCTCCCACACTGCCCTTCATGCCTGGGAAGAAATCTCTGTAAACATCTGCAGAGCTATTTCATTATCTCCCTTCAAATTCCTTCTTAAGACTCCTTTTTCCTCTAATATCTAAAAAACCAATAAACCACAAGTTGACAGTAATTAGGCTGCCAACGTGCTCACCGTAGCTCAGTCATATTCTGGCCCAGTACTGTCTCACTGTTTCCTTGAATTTTGCTGTCTAATTGTATCCGTCTGTTATCTCCTGTTCTTTTAGTTTAGGTTGGTTTGGCCAGGACAGTCCCTGTGCTGTGTGACTGTGCGTATCAGGTTGGCTTCCTGATGCATGACTGGTTCTTCAGGGCACTAGGATAATACAGATGAATAAAGAATTACTGGAAACAATCCAAATCTGAAACTTATATCAAAGGCAATCTTTCATATGGTAGGCTTGCAAAAAGTAAAACTGATTGCAGAAGTGTTCCAGACCACTTTGGAGTCCAAGGCTCAATTCACAGTTTTCAATAAAAACCTAGCTACAACAAATGACATGATTTTATTTTTCAAAGAAGCTGCATTTGGTACTACTGAAGATTTTCAACTATTTTCTGCAGCAAAAATCAAGACAGTTGCTTCATCTTTTGAAGTCAACATATGACACTTCATGTCATTATTTAAACCTCAATTAGTAAGTGCACGTTCTGACACTATTTTTCCAGAAGGCTTGTGATTATTGACAGCATTTCAGTACCAATAGCCTTTTACAGACAAAGAACCACCACTGAACAAAGCACATCATCCTCCATTTGTATGGATTTCCGAAACTGCAATGGCTTTCAAGGTTTAAAAGTCTAACAAAATGTGACATCTGGCATGTGAGACCAGAGATTCCCATGTGTTCTCCTGACATTGTGAAGGATGATGTTTTCATTAAAGAAAACAGCAGCCCCTTAGATGAGTAAGCTTGCAAAACCCAGTGTGTCCAATTAACTTTATACACTGTTTTACACAAGATCGCAAAGTGTTATGATTCTAATTCAGATTTCATTAGGTATTGTCTCCTTTTTAAAGAGCCTGAGTTTAATTTCTGATTGATTACTCATATTTTTTCCTTTCAACTTCAAACATATTCCTACAGTATGTACCAGAGCTTGTAAAGTTTCCTTCTCTCTTCTACAGAAGTTGCTTCCTTCATCAGTTGGTGAAACATCCAATTATACCAATGTTGATGGCTCAAACCCCCATAAAATCAATTAGCATCAGATTTTCTTCTCATAGAAACATGCCAAGTTACCATTATTTTTAACATTCTAGAGAAGTCATTGGTTTTAGTACATCTCAGTTCCATTTATTTCTGCCTGGCTGGGCAAAACAAACCAAAATGACCCGTTCTTCAGCATGTTGTACTTTCAAGGGCCCAGCGATAACTGAAGAAGAATTTCCATTTCTACAACATCCTTAGCAAGAGAAAATATGTTGAAGGCACGATGACAAGGGCAAGAAAGCGGAAAAGCAGAGCAGGCAACTGTATTTTCATAGATAAGGTTCCTTCTGTAAACCCTGAACTGAGATCCATGGTTTTCTATGAGACACAGTACAGGTTCAAGAAGATCCCACTGGAGTAGGCCGGAACACTACAGCAGCAGAAGTTGTACAGCTACCTATGGGGAGTTGGACTTGTAACAGAGGAGTAGGGAGGATGGTGGAGGAGGAGAAAAGGAGAAAAAAAACCCCAAAACACAACTATGTGAAAACTTCAAAAAAGCATAGTGACAATTTCCACTGAAAGTGACAGAAAACAGACTTGTACAACTGACGGACACCCTTGTAAATATGACTTTTCCTTGAGCAATCTGAAGGTAATCTCTCAGACCAAGTTAATTTTCCTCAGAACTGAATAAAACTGTCTAAATACTATCTAAAGTACTCACGGAGAGCCCATACTTCTTATTTCTCATTGCTGATTATCATAGCAGAGAAGTAACAGTTTAGACCATTCACTTCATTTTAAAAGTCTGTAAAACCACTATGAGAACTACAATCAAGTACAATTACGCATTCAGACAACCTTGTTCTCTGAAAGTAGGTGTACTTTCAGAGGTGAATATACTTAATTAATACTTTATTAATTCTTCTCCATGGCAGCCTTTTTGTTGTCATTTTTATAAAATGTTTCCAAAATGTATTTCTTTGATTAAAGATCATACATGATTTAATTTTCTCATAACAAAAAATCAAATTTTCCACTTATTTCCTTACCAATTACGGTATCTATTTTGCAAAGTGCCTTGCCTCCCTGTAAACTTGTCTCCTACCAATTTTGCCTCAGCTAATAAAGTAAAACAAAAATATTTGTAATGATTGCACCACCCATTGTAACTCAACTTTTCAAAATTCAGTTTGTTACATCATTAAATGATGCTGCAGATCAGCAACCACAAGTAGGTTGAGTGTGTCGGCCATGTTTCTCCACAACTCATTCACTGGCACAGTGGTTATCTGTCCATCTCACTGCAAAGAGTATTTCTGCTTTAGAATAATCCACTTGCATATTTGAATTTTTGTATCTTTGAATATTTACAGGAAGCTTTTTCTTGCCTACACTGTTCCCTTTGGTGGTCACACATTTGCCATCTAGCAGACAGCATGCATCCTTCTCAAAAGCAGTGCTGATATTAGCACTGAGTCCTCTTCCTCACTTGGTAAATTATACTCACTAAGACAGGATATCCCACGTCGCCATGCCAGTGGAAATACCTGCAGCATCAGTATTTCAGGGTACTACGGGATACCTGAAGCAACTGAAGCATACTGAAGCATACTGATGCAACATATTAACCAGCACTGGAGGTCTGATGCAGTTCCCTCAGCCAGGGTTTGGGTATTTTCAAGGTAAATAAAAAGTCTACATGAGAGTTTAGGATTCAGGAAAGCCTGACAGGTAGTACATGTATGAGATGTAGTAGTCCCCCACCCCTGGCAGCTGCTTTGCACTTACCAATATACTTGGGGAGCATATTATACCAAAGGTCATAATATTTTTTTTTAGTAAGAGTAGACTGGAGGAAGAAGACAACCACTCTAACTAGACATCCACAATCCACACTGCCAGTAGGCTTTTCCGGTCAAGCTTCAATACACCTTAGGGCTCGGGAAAGAAAAGTTGGCTCCTACTGACAAATACCAAGAATGACAATTGCGGAAATTAAAATCCCAGCTAGGTATCTGCAGAAATAAAAGGGGAGGGGAGAAAAAGCTGACAAGAGTGCTGAAAGATGTAATTGGCAGTAGATCAATCCGCTCCAAAAGCAACCCTTTCAGGCCTTTTGCACTAGACTAAGTAGCGATGAAGAATTCAAAATGAAAAGAATAAGAAGAAAAAACCAAAGAAGGACAAATTGCACAACAAATTATGCAGCTGGAATGAAGTAGTCAATCCTACAATAAAATGAGATCCTCAATATATAGCAAAGCTAAGCATAAATACGCTATTTAAAATGTAATAAACCTCCAAGAAAAAATTTGTCACGTCTCATTGCTGACTCTTCTGTCTTAAGGTGTACATTTGAGTAAAAGGAAAGTGACTGAGTCCAGTCACAAGCCCATCTTTTCTCTGGAAAACTCTCTTTGTAAGGAAAGGTCTCTCACCACTTCCTTTAAGGAAGGGTGCTTGCCATGAGCTTCACATCCTATACAGGCCAGTGAATGTGCCTATAGGAGTAGGTTCCCTTCAGGACAGCTTCATGAAGCAAATAATTACTGCTCTTGGGGCTTGTAAAATATCTTTGCTTGAACTTAGCTGCCAGGGAGCCTAGAAAGAAATTCTCTAAAAATTGCTCAGACAGTTGAGGAGTGATGTCTGCAAGATAGTGCGAAGGCAACTTCAAATGGCTTCCAGATGTTCAGTGATGGTCAGACGAGCTCATTTCCTTAGGCAGACAGCCTCTTATCTGGAAGGGGATAAAGAAAATTGGCAAGGCCAAAATGGAAAGAAAGAAAGAAAGAACACCTGCCAAACGCTAGAGTAAACCATACATAGTTGCAGTAAAATGGCAGATTAAGAATGAGATCATTCAACTTGGAGCAGGAATTTCTGAAGTCAACATAAACCTATAGATGAGCCTGCATATAGATTCACAGGCAGAATCTTATCAAGCTACCAGAGAATACACTGCATTACATCATAAATGAGCTCAATCCAGCCATGATCATTTTGACCTCTTCATTGTTTTTCTCTGAATATGGTCCAACTTCTTATTTCAAGTTCTGGTTTTTAGAGAGAATGAATCATTATTGTCTGCAGTGTTGCAATTTCAGTCCTGCCAAGGCTCTATATAATGGCATCATTATTCATAGGTGATGGTGTAATTATTATTACCTTTCTAGGCATGCAAAGATGCCTCTGTACAGCACTCCAGCTTCTTGGGTTATTCAAAATGAAGAATTTTTCATACCTAGATTTTTTTAATTCCTTCAAGTTCTTGCCTTTCTATGTGCTGTAAGAGTATCCATGATAACAGAGAGAGTCTTATTTTTTACATTTCTATGAGTTTTAAGAAGCTGCGAGAGAAAAGATGAACCCGAACAAGAGAGATGAGCAAGCGACTTGGTGAGAGACAGAAAAGAGAGAGAAAGGACTGGTGTTTAAGTACTTCAGATATATAATTCCGCTCACTACCCTTCTACCCTTACTTTTCATAAATATCCTGAGGGTTACAGCCCACTGGGTGCGAAACACTGCTGTAGGGCAAGGTGACTGTAAGGCACCGAAAGGAACAGAGGCTGGGTATCAGAGCAGAACAGATCTGGCACAGCGTCAGGGTCTAACCCAAAGGGACTTTTGCTCTATGTCCAATACTGGTTCCTATTGACCAGGCATCCTGAAGTTGCTCTGTGAATATACAGAGAAACCACACTGCGTATGACGGGTCTCATCGCTCTAGAGAGACACAGTAAATCCAACTCATGAGACTTCTTGTATAAAATCAGTGTCCTGCAGCTCCACACTGGTCAGGCTGATCCCCGTCGTGTTCGTTGTCATTGTGAAATGCAGATCACAGGACTGCGCCCCAGGTCTAACCTCAAATGCCAGTTTTGACGGGGCAGAGAGGAAGAGAAGCCCTCCCTTTTAATCCCGTCTCCTTCATGCTGATCCACTGTCATTTCCCGAATGTCATTTACATCCTCACCTATGCTCTTCCTTTTGGTGAAAACAGGTAGCAACACCTTCTCAGACCCCTCCATAGTATTGCGAATCCTTAATTCAACAGGTTTAATACTCTGATACACGCAGACAAAAGGCTGTTATAAAGTGCTAAGTATGGTCCCAGCATTTCCCTCCCAGCCAGCCCCATGTCACTGTTTCTTCTTTGATGATGATAATGTCTCTCTTGGTGAATTGTCTGACAGTTCTGCTATTCCAACTCATCTTCCTTTTCTTCCACCCACCTCCTGAATATTGCCAGATCATTCAGAAATTTCAATCCATCTGCTCTGAAATACACTATCCTCCCTGACCCACTACCATTCAAGGATTTAATTAACTTGGTGTTTACATCTCCCTCCTTGTCATTTATTACTTGATACATTGAAAAGAACAAATCCCAAGATGAATTGCTGCGCATTTGATACCTCACCCCTTTTAAAACTGTCTACTTAGCAACTATTTGCTGCTTGCCACCTGTCAGCACTGACTTTTTTAATTTTTATTTTTTTTAATACACTGTGCTGTATTCTTATTTAGACAATACTCTGCTAAATTCTCTATGGGGAAAAAAAATAATCTGATTCCAGGAAAAATCAAATGGCAAAAATGCCACTGAATTCCACAATACCAGGATTTAGTTCTGCAGGACTGAAAGGTATATTGTCAAACAGATATCCACTATACAAGCGGATATATATACCAAATCACTTTTTACTATTTATCCTACTGTGGTACCTATATTTGCAAGTAAACACACGAGAACATGGGCAGTACATGATGGATGAAATCCCAGTTCTCTAGATTTTGTGTACCTACCAAACCTTATTTTTTTAAGAGCTCACTCTGTATCCATCAGCTGTGATCAGTGGTTTGGGTGTTCCACATACCATGTACTTACTTTCTATTTAAAAGTTCCCTTAACAATTGTACTTTAAACAAATTCTAAAGTAAAAATTGGACTGACAGGTGAATACTTTCTGGTTGTTCCTTTATGAGATTCTGAAAACTGCATTTTTGTTTTTCCTAATGATTGCACTCATCAACCATTCGCTAAAGCACCACCACACGTTTCTAATGTTATTACTGCTACATCTGTTGTGGGAGTGCTCAAAGGTCCCGAACCAAAAGGTACTTTCCCCCTTGGAGTAGGAACTTTACAAAGAGCACAAAGAGGAAGGATGAATGCTCAGGTGCTGTGCTGGGATCCAGCCCGCTCTCTGCCATACCTTCCTTAAGAGAACATGAGCAAGTCAGTTTGACACCGTGTGAGAGCGTTTACCTGTTACACAGGAACAGTTATAGTTCTCAAACATAGGAGAGCATTGCAACAATGACTTCATTAAAAGGCTATAAGGCCCACAGATACAACTATAATGGTGGTCATAAACACCATCAATATATGGATCACAGTCCTTAATGAGCAAATAAAAGGAAGGATAACATTACACAAAGGAGTGTTTCCAGAGATATATTGTTTTATGGTTTAATCTGTCTAACTGATGGCTTTTATCCACAGACCTGCCTGATATACAGTTTAAAAAAGGGTAAGCAATAGCATCATATCTCATTGGAGAAGTCTTGCCAAGACAAACAAGTGAAAGAAAGGGTAAAGATGACTGTGGATAAGGGCACCAGCGCTATTATTTCCTGGTTAATTCTATTTCATCAGTTTGTTTAACCTTACATGACAGTGTTCAAATATTGGCTGCACAGGATTTTTTTTTACCACCAGTGACCCAATGATAATAAAACCATACATGATTCAGAAGCATTTTTGATATTTTTTTCCTGTAAAGAAGTTTTATGGTGCAATGTCCCTTGAACTTTCATTCATCCTCCAAGGGATCTTCAACTCCAGAGAAAAACAGACCGCCAGACTCAGCAAAATAAAGACACCCTGTGATGAACTACATATTTCACTCAAGACTCGTCTCCTCGGACACGATAAGAAGGATAGAACAGGGGAAGAAGCCAAATTTAATTGGCTCTTAATTGCCAAAACATTTCCACATGATGCAGACCGTATTGGGTTTGCATGGCAAGGTTTTCTGGGGGTGGTGGTGGGGCAGCTACAGAGGTAGCTTCTGTGAGAAGCTGCCAGAAGCTTCCCCTATGTCCAACAGAGCCAATGCCAGCCGGCTCCAAGACGGACCCACCGCTGGGCAAGGCCAAGCCCATCAGTGATAGTGGTAGTGCTTCTGGGGTAACAGAGTTCAGAAGGGGGAAAAAAAAAAAACACCAAGAGCAATTGCAGCCAGAGAGAGGAGTGAGAAGCTGTGAGAGGAACAACTCTGCAGACAGTGAAGAAGGAGGGGCAGGAGGTGCTCCAGGCACCAGAGAATAGATTCCCCTGCAGCCCCTGGAGAAGACCATGGTGAGGCAGGCTGTCAACCTGCAGCCCATGGAGGATAATACTGGAGCAGATATCCACCTGCAGCCCATGGAGGACCCCACACCAGAGCAGCTGGAGGCACCTGAAGGAGGCTGTGACCCCGTGGGAAGCCTGTGCTGGAGCAGGTTTGCTGGCAGAACTTGTGACCCCGTGGGGGACCCACGCTGGAGCAGTCTGCTCCATGGAAGGAATCCACACTGGAGCAGTTGGTGAAGAACTGCAGCCCATGGGAAGGACTCATGTTGGAGAAATCCATGGAGGACTGTCTCCCATGAGAGGGACCCCACACTGGAGCAGGGGCAGAGTGTGAGGAGTCCTCCCCCTGAGGAGGAAGGAGCGGCAGAGACACCGTGTGATGAACTGACCACAACCCCCATTCCCCGTCCCCCTGTGCCACTGAGGGGGGAGGAGGGAGAGAAATGGGGAGTGAAGTTGGGCCTGGGAAGAAGGGAGGGGCGGGGGGAAGGGGTTTTAAGATTTGGTTTTATATCTCATCACTCGACTCTGATTTGATTGGTAAGAAATGAAATCAATTTTCCCCAAGTCAAGTCTGTTTTGCCCGTGACAGTAACTGGTGAGTGATCTCTCCCTGCCCTTATCTCGACCCAGGAGCCTTTAATTATGTTTCCTCTCCCCTGCCCAGCTGAGGAGGGCAGTGACAGAGCGGCTTTGGGGGGCACCTGCACCTGACCTGTGGTCAGCCCACCACACAGATGCTATTCACTGGTGCCACAATCTGAGCGCAGGGCAAAATAACTAACAACAAAGTTAATCCAGTGAGGGGGGTTCATCCTACCATGTGTAGCTGGCCTAGCCAATGCAGAGATAAATGGATTTCCTAACCTCCAGTGATGCTCTTTAGAGTTGCGTGCAGCCAACCTGCTCTATTTTGCTATGAAATTACTTGAGAGAGCAAGCTCAAATTTTGATAACCACTGTTTGCACCAATCCCTTAAAGTGGATTCCTTAACTGTAGTGCAAATCTGCACGAAGAAGAAAAGTTGACCATCAACCACTGCACAGCTAGTTACCGCCTTCTAATAATGTGAAGGCAAAATGCATATAGACACACACAAAAATGCATTCCAACAGCAAAGCACTGCTGCAGATGGGGCAGTGAAAGCTAGGAAAGTTCCCCATCTCAGAAGTGCTCCTTGTGCTGACTCGGAAAGAGGGAAGTCCCCGTGGGACAGCACTTCTGCTGCACTTAGAGCTTGAAATTAGATGCTCAAGTGCATGCTTATGGCACCATGGGTGAAAGCAGCCTTGGAGACGCCAGACTCACAGCCTGCTTTCTCCTGGGGACACAGTGATCCACAAATAAATTAGCAAGACACTCCTTAAACCCTCCTCCCCAACACAAGACAGAAGGAGCTCAAGTTGTCCATCAGTACCACCATCACCTGCCTGTCAGAGAACTGCAGTGCCCAGAGGCTCTCATTACAATCAGAGCCCTGTGCAGCTGAACAAGCTCCGTTTATTTTGCTCTGCTGATCCCGTAAGGTAAACCTGTTCTTTTGAATTAAGGTATCTTTCTCCATGTAATGTGTGGACTGTGCACAAACCAGAAAGCTACATCTGTCTTTTCTTCCTCCCTGCTCTCGTTCCCTCCCTCCATCCTCCCAATCAGACCACACAATATTCGCCATCACTGCTCCCTTCCAAGCCGTTCGGAAACCAAACTTAAGAGAGTTTTTGTTTCAGTTCACCAGCAAGTTTGACATATGTGAGCTGAAGCAAAATTTCATGTCCTCTCCTTGAAACAAAACTGAGCCGACAGAGATGCTGGCACGTAATGATTGCCCTTCACAGAAAGTTTGTTCTTTCTGGAGGGGAAGCGGCATAGCGTTTCACTCGGATAGAACTGAAATATGTAAACAAGGACTTTTAAACTCTTCGGACCAGCTGTGATCCTTCAGGACAGCAGCCCCTGCCCTCCCCACTCGGAAACACTGGCAGAGCCAGTGAATTGACTACTGTATCACCCTAACTAATGGATTTTGGTACTTTCTAGTCCTTCTTGCAGCTTATACTAAAAAATTATGGAAAGCCTGAGTTCGGTTCACAACTCTGCCAGATTTTATCTTATACCAGCTTGAACAAAGTGCCAGTTTCCCAGATTTGAGCAAAGTGAGTGGGATCTCTCCAACAGACTTCAAACTCTTACTGATGGTGCAATTAGTTGAAATCCTAGAACAGCTTCCCTTGAAAACTGTAGGGGCAGGAGATACTTTTGGTATATTATTTAGACCACAGAGTTTCATTGTCACAGTGCCCAAATGCCCAGAACAGCACGCTTATGACTCCTTCACAAAATAACATTACATCTATGTGATTTGCCTCATCCAAGTTGAAAATACATCTGGAGATGAAGCACAAGAAAATGTATGGCCCAGTTCTGCCACCATTTCTTTGGCCTTGCTCTGGTAATAATAGTACCATGCAACGGAAACATTGTCACCAACCACTTTCATTGCTCTATTTTCTCTAACAGCATAAAAAGTATGGCACCAAAAATAAACTACAAAGAGCTTTCAAAGTCTTTTGAGAGGGGATGCAAATACTTTTATTTTGGAGAAAACACTGGAAATAAATGCCCGCATTTCAAATATTGTTTAGGAAGCTTCAGCTATCCATTCAAAAATGACAATTTAATCTATTTTAAGACCTTCAGAATTGGTTTAGCAGAGGGAAATCAATATAATAAAGAAATTCAATCTTTTATGATGATTTGTCTAAAAAGAGGAATTAATTATACCTTAAACATTCCAATATTAGAAATCACCAACAGTAATGTATCTAAAAAACTATTTTATGTCTTAAAGACATGGTATACAGTGAATGGAAATACAAAGGTGTAATATCCTTAGTAAAGATCACGACGCACCATGCAGAGGAAAGCAAGACCCCAGTCCTCAGAAGCGCTCAGGCATTTGGCTTTCGTTCGACACTTTTGAGTACTTTTTGAAGCCAGAGAGAATACAGAGAAAACTTACACTGACAACTGTATAGGTTGTAGTATAGGTTACCATTTCCATACTGGTCATGTGGATTTGGGGTAGGAGGACTGTCCCTGCTCCCATGTGGATTTTTGGAGCATGCAGCAATTTTGCCTTATACAAGCTCCCAGAGGAACGAGGAAAGCTCCTTGCAGAGCTTTGTTCTAAATGAGTTTCAACCACACACAAACTTAATTTAAACCTCGTATTACAAAGATACCTTGACAGCAGTGGATAATTAAGTCATAAAGTGTTACCTGAAAGCTATTAGGCTCTAAAGCCAATGATCTTAGTATCCTTTCTTTCTGGTCAGTGCCTATAACATAGCTTCTGTCATTGCTTTGGGGAGAGAAAAAATGTCACTACATACATGATACCAAGGAAAAGCACTGCTAGTCACCTCAGTTGACACATGTAATGCCTCACTTTAGGTGCAGATGCTTAGATTGGTAATTTTCTGACAAATCTGTAACCCACAAAATTTTTCTATTAAAAAAAACCAGCCAGGAACGCTGAATATCACCCAATATATTTTCACCATCCAACAACTCAGTACATATCTTTTATTCAAACAGCTTTTGTGTCATAATTTATCATCTACTTTAGTCCCTAATTCTGCTCATGAACAGCCTGAGCTAGCTGATTAGGCAACACCCAGAAAGGACTTGGCAGCCACTACCATGGGCCATCGCTGCTCTGCAGCTGCTAGCTGTCTGGCTGTTCAAAAGCACTTGTGATTCTCACAGACCACTTGATGTGGTCATAGGAGAACTTTCCTTGAGGCTAGGCTTGGGCCACTGGGTACAATTTCCCAGCACCCAACTCCCATCCCCGTGACTGATGATAATTAACAGCTGCACAAAGGTACTATAGGACGAGATGGATTTTCTGCCACTGCCAGTTTTTAAGACTTGATAGTTACTTCTGAGGTATTGTCTAGCCTAGATGCTGAGATAGCTTCCTCCATGAAATGCGGCTGACGTACATGTTTACCTGGGGATGCTCAATTCAGGGTAGTCCAGTTGGCATCTCACAGCCCAGATCTCCCATCCATTTCTCAGAAGAGACGGGGACAGCTGTTAGATTAACATGGGCCTCTTGGTACCTCTGATTAGCACCAAGATCTTAAAGCCCAACTTATTGCATGAAAAAGAAATGTGAAGTATCTCCCTCAGACATACTAAAGAGCCTGGCACTCGGAATTGAACAACTCCACCAGTGCCACCCACCGAAAGGTTGCTAAAACTGAAATCTAGGCTCATGTCCTGATGAGAACAAGTCATCCTCGCCCATTTTATGCAAAACTACATCATCATAACTGTCTCCTTTGGCTTGAAGGTTCATGCTCCCCTCTGCTCTTACACAGAACATACACCTGCTCTGCTACCCCAGGGGCAGCAGCAGTGCATGCTGTTTTCGGGGCTATAAAACGGCATGAACAGGGACGTGTGGTACAGCTCAGATATTTACCCAACAGTTTTCCTGCTTCCTCAAATCTTGTTTGGGGAAGGGCCAGAACAGCTATGAGTGTTGCTAGATTTCTGCCCTCTTAGAGACCAGGAAATATAGGTTTTGCTTATGTCTTACATGAAATATAAAGGAAGACATGGTAGGCAACTCCTTTTTCTCTCCCAGTTTCTTTCACATGTTTAGGGGTATAATATTGTCCATTTCCCCTTTATACTAGCTGGAATCTTTCTTTTCTCCCTTTTTCACCAAGACTCACTAACAAAACACCAAAGATACTGCCTCCTTTAACCGGTTCTATGAAAGACAACAGCCTCTGGGGTCCCACACTGAAAGCATGGGGTCAAAAACTAAATTGCTAATGTGCAGGTAGGCGAACAGGAAAGAATGAATGATGCTGTTCCCTTTTATCCTTAGAGTCAAGGAGGAAGTCACTACTGTCAACAACCACAACTCTTCAGCACTTCTTTCTTTCTCCTTTTCTTTTCTTCTCTTTTTCTTTTTCTTTTTCAAGAGGCTGGTGCTTGGATTTCTGTAACTATGGTGCTTGTGAAACTATTTTTTTAACTAACATAAGCCATTATTTTTAAAATTATGTTAAAACTGGATATAAGGCCAGACGGGATCATTGTAACTCTCTCTTGCATAGTGAATCAAAGAAAGAACTTCACTAAAAATTTCTGCATCAAACTACTAGAAGTTCTGTTTGAGATGTTTAAAAAAACATCCTTCAAGACATTTCATAGCCAATAACTTCCCACAGTCTCACACTGCTGCTCAGTAGTAGACAGGTATATATCAATTAAATCAACAGGCTTTATCAAGAACCGTGCTCCTGCTCCCAAATAGCAGAATGAAAACCAGCTGTAATGTTTTGTCTTATACCGTTCACTTTGAACAAAGCAATGATTTCATCTCCCAAATATTTTGAAAGGTTTAGGCATCTTTTATTTTCAGTCAGCCCTTTCCCCTTCTCAATCGGGAGTATCGCAATGCTTTGCATAAAACCGTTCATGACTGCTAATGAGCCACAACTATGCTATGATAAACAGAGCTAAGTTAAACTTGCATTCTAGATTGCTTGGTACTTAAAAGGGAATATATATGCACACAGAGCTTCAATTTTGCATGTATGTTGCTGCACAAATCTCTCAGAGGATACAGGTTTCCCCCCACCTCTCTCTACAACTGAAAGATTTGTACTGGTTTCTTCATACTTTCTCAGATTTCAGGTCGGAGCCCTGTTGAAGTTAGCAGCAAAATTCCCGTCAACTTCAAGGGGGCTGGTTCACTCCATGTTGTCAGTACTGCAACTCGAGGCCTTTGAAACACAACAAAAGTGTCTTTATGTTGCGCTAGAAGTTACTGGGGTATTGTACTGATACTCTAAACAAATATAGCCTCTGTCTCGAGGAATCTATGACCCCATTTGAGTTTAATGTGCAGTCCTAAATATTTCAAGATATTGACTTGGCCTTGTTTGACTGTCCACATGAGTCTTTGTAGGATCTGAACCCAAATAGGTAGTTACTGTCCACTTTCTTCCTGTTTTTATTATGGTTTCAACAAAATCTAGATCCAATACTTGCATTTTTAGTGACGTGATTACTCCTATAACATGATTGTTGTTTTTCATAAACAGCTACCAGCCTTTACCCCATTGCCACTGTTGTTCTTACCACTTGGTAAAAACCCCACACGACAGGAAAATGCCCTTTACCTACAGTGGAAGTTTTACTGTCATGGAGTTCAACCCCGCACTAGTCTGCAAATTCTACAGGATAACCTGATATCACTGCAAGTCACATTTAAAAAAAAAAAGAGAACAAGAAAAAAAGAATGAAAAATAAGAGACAAAAATCCCAAACAACTAAAAAAAACCTATAAACATTCTTCTCTATAAACAGTTTGAGTTTCTTTTAAATGTCATTACCGATTCCTTAAGCAGGTATCTCTTTTTTTACCAAGTAATCAAGACTCTCTGAGACTCAGGTTTTCTGGGGGTTCAGTGCTGCTGGTGAGATAGTTAGCTTCTAGCCTGCATTTTGAAATAAATCTTGGAGCATTTCAAAACCAGTAATTTTCATGCTTAATGTAGAATGCTACACAAAGCATTTAAAGTGCTTGTGTGGGCACTTCTGAAAGGCTCCTTCATTTGGCACTTTCCCATCTGACTTCAGCAATATGGGCAGGCCACATGTTTTTGCAGTGGAAAACAGGATAGATGTTATTTTAGATGAGAGAGCCAGTTGCACACAATTGAAAGCATTGCGGAAGACCTAATTTCTATTTCTGGCCTTGTCCCCAGGAGAGTTGCTCCTGGGTGACACTGGTAACTCACATCAGAGTCCCGTGCCTCAGTTTCTTCTCCGTAACAAGAGAACATCTTTTGTAAAGCACTTCACAGAAAGCCTTTTATAGGAAATCACTCCACGAAATTCTCCACCTCTTTTTAAAATTAAAAATTTCCTTGCCTTTACAATGAAGACTGCGTGAAAAGCGCATAAGTCATGATTTTCCACCTTGTTGAACACCAAGGAGGATGTTGCCTTTGTTCCTAATGTAAACTGAATTGGGTTTCTAGGGCACGATCCTGCTAGCTGCTCTCCTGCATGCTTAAATCTGGGATTCAGGGGGAATCTCAGCGGAGGCACTGTCTGAGCATCCTCACTTCCAGAAGCCACAACTCACTAGTTAGACACAAAACATTTTCCTCCCAAAAGAAAAACGTTCTCAAGACAGTTACAAATAAGATACGAGTTTTGTTACTGGGGTATTATTTATGAAATATTATCAGTTTCTTGGCTTGCCTTTCAAGCTGTAGTAAATTGGCATGGATCCATTACAGATCCATTATCATTAAAATGAGTAGCAATTGGGAACCAGATGGCACAATGGTTTAGGGCACTAACTTTCTGCTGCCTATTTGTCTAGACTACTCCATGATGAGAATTGAATAACACCATTTGGTTTTGTTTGAGCTGAAACTTTCAGCAGCTTTTCAAAGATGACCTTCAAAAATATGTATTTGAAGATTCATATATATATATAAAAAAATCAAGATCCTGTATTTCCTGGATTTTTGCGACATGAAAATGACAGCATTTTTGTGCATACACAAAAAGTCTACCTTAATTTACTAAGAATATACGCCAAAGAAAGGTTTGTAAATTTATGACTGATGGAAAGCAAATTTTTGGAATACTCTGTTATCTCATTACACCTGCTAGCTTCTAAGTTAATTTTTTTTCTCCTAAGTTCAAAACTTTGTCACTCCATTTAAATAATAAGATAGTGCTCAATTTTCATTGTCTCCTTATTTGACTACAAAGAATTGCTGTTATTTCTCTATAGGCACATTATGGAAACAGTTACTAAATATTTTCTTAAATCCTGCCCACACTGTTAAAAAGAAAAAAAAAAAAAGAAAAAATGGAAAAAAAGAAAACTTTGGCAAGGTTTTAGACAGAAAAATCAAATTATTAGAGAGAGACCTTTTAAGTAAGTCTTACTCTTCAATAAAGTTTTATTTATTTAATTTGTCGAAGAGAAGGGCAAGTTTTCAAATGACCTCTAACCTCTTGTATGGAGGTGTCATTTCAGATGGTACAGGACTCTCTTGCTTAGCAGAAAATGGTATAGTGAGATGGCAGATACTGGAAACTGAAGCTAAAAAATTTAATGTTAAACACAGGTGAAGTAATTAACAATTGAAACAAGCTGATCTAAAGGCTTGTGAATTTTCCAGTTTTTAACATCTCAATTTAAAGACTGGATGTCTTTCTAAATTCATGCTCCAGTTGAACCAGAAGCTTGCTGCAGGGATTATCAGGTAATGCTCTATGGCTTATGTTAAGCAGGGACTCAAATTAGCTGGAACATAACAGCTCCTTCTGTTCTTAAAATCTGTGAATCATCCAAGAACTTTTCCACCAAACCCACAGAAGATAAGAATGAAGACTGCAAATATTTCTGAAGGAGAAAAAAAAAAAAAAAAAGAAGCAAATAATCCATCTAAGAAACCCACATACGTATTTGAGGATTTCAGCAATATCGTGAAAATATAAAGTACAGCTCAACTCTCAAGTCATTTCTACACAGAGAAATTTGCTAAAAAGCTGTAACACCAGCATCATTTCTGGTACATCCCTCTCAAGCGTTTTTTCGTGCAGTCAGCCTCCTTCCTGCCTTTTTCACCCACCAGCCTAATTCCTCACTCTCGCACTTCTTTTATCCCTTTCCTTATCATTCCGTTCTTTTGGGGTTTGTTTTTTTTTTTTTCTTTTGACATGATCAGGCCCAGCTACAAGAGACACTTTTCTCTGGTGTTGCAAGGCAATTGCACATCCTTCCCTCGCGCGCACAGCACAGGCAGTCAGGAGTGGAGTGGAGTCAGCATCAGCGAAGAGGGCAAGCAAGGAAAGCATGAGCCTGACACCAAAGTGAGAAAAGCTCCTGCAGAAATGTGCTAAGAGCAAAACTCCAAAAAAATTTTATGAGATACAGGAGCCCTAATGCTCATTGTCAAAATAGAGTTGGGATAAGACTCATTGCAACAAGTTTAGTTTGTTGACAGGCCTGATCACGCTGGCATAACTCACCTCGGTGACTCCAGCACACTCATGGAGTGAGGGAGAGAATGAACAAGCTGCAAGTATGTCTGTGATTTGGTTCACGTGCAGAGGCACTTCCCAGGCAGGCACGCTCGGTGGCTGCTATGCACCCCAACCCATCTGGCTGCCCACAGCTGCAGGTTTATTCTTAGTTTCAGGAATGCGAATCCTCACGGACATGGCGATGGCTTCATGTCAGCTAGGAGACAGATTTTCTCCTCAAAACATCTCTCTCTGTGGATGGATGGATGGATTTTCTGCTGAGGTGGACAAGGTGGGGGGTCTAGTGATGTCTGATTTCTGCACCACACGTTTCATCCTCTGATAATCATTTGTGATATCAGAAAGACTTGCCTGGATTAGAGTGGTCAGCTAGTTCGGTAACCTGTGACTGTGCGGTGCCATATGTTTCCTTAACAAGTTCCACTGTAGACATTTATGGGAGAACATACTTCCACATTATTTCCCCAGTAACTCTAATTTTTCCAAGACACAGTTACATTGTCATGTGAGTAAAGCGTAAGATAATGCCAAGCTCCTTCTGCTCTGCAACCTTGTAAAGAAAAGTGAGAGGATGCATATTGCAGGTTGGGCTGACTGGACAGATGCTGTACCGATGTGCTGGCATAGTATTGCATCTCAGACCACGTGTGAACTGGTGCTCCTGATGCCATGCTATTTGTGGACACACAGTGATAAGTCAAGGAAGCACTGTGATATGCTGTGTGGCTTTACAAGGCTGAATTTTTGTAAGCTCTGGCCTCTCTATGATCTCTTCCATGTGTCAGACCAGGTATTTGCTCCTTGGCTAAGGCAAGTCCAGCAGAATAAACTCAGGCAAACACAAGGACCATGAAAAGATCCTGCATTTCTCCCTTCATCAACCAGGATTGCAAAGCATGTTTCTTTGACACGTTTACCCCAGCAAATCCAGAACAATGTGCATGCATAGTCTAGGAAGTTCCTTCCAATCATTCCAGCACACAGACATCTTCTCTGAGAACAAGAACATACTCAAAATTATCCTGCTGTTCCATAGGAAGGAGTTCAGGTCTTAATATAACAAATGTATAAGAACATAATTCAAGCCAGAACATCAAGGTTTCTATGTTTCAAAAATTGATGGATTACAGTTTGGTCATTTAGCCTTTAATATTTATTACTATGACTGAATACCCTGAGGGATGCTGAACATCTTCCTTTCCAGTCTCCTTCCTTTGGATATATGTCTCTTAAACACATGCAAACTTTCGTCCTTTCTACCTACTAAGCCCTGCTTAGTCAAGCTATTCATGTAAGTCATCACTAAAATTTCTCGATTTTTAATCTTCCATATTCTTAGGATTTCCTTAAGCATTACAAGCTCCAGCTTGTGCACCATGACATCTTATTAAAATGACCTTACTCCTCAGATCTTTATGTAGTATAACCAGCCATTGCTCAGCTGAAGTCAATGAAGGGTCACTGATTTGTGAGATCTGTCTGTTCATTATCTTCATTTCTGTTAACTGACCTTTCAATGAAAACGAGCATAGGGAAGGGAAAAAAATTGATATGGGAATAAGATAAAATATATTATGAAGATGAACAGGTTTTCTACCTTGCTGAACAAAAATATTTCACTTGAAAGACAACGCTTAGGGAAATTAGGACATGTCAATAGTCTTCAACCAGTTTCTAGATCACAGAGTCATACATTGGAAAAGACCTTTAAGATCATTGAGTCCAAATGTTAACCTAGCACTGCCAAGTCCACTACTAAACCATGTCCCTAAGCTATAATAAATGATAAATTTCTGTAACAAGCATAAATTTGCACCAATTAATGATGCTATAAACAGAAAGTTTTTAAGTACAAACGCAAAGTTCTCTTTCAATTAGGTGCCAAAGTTTGGCTGATTTTGTATATTAGAGGGATCAGTTAATCTTGCCAAGTAATGTGGCTGACGTATCATTTTGTGATACAAGGCCACTGTAACTTCAAATAGCAATAGAGCTCCACACTACAAGCTATTCGTTGTACGATCTTCAAAGAGCTGAAGCTTCCATTGAACAGAAGACAGCAAGCACTCATTCACTCATGAATGTGACAATGTGTACCACTGCTAGTAGACTGTACTTGCCAAGAATGCTAGCAATAAATTGAATGTAAAAATGGAAAGGCACACACCTTAGGAATGATTTACATACAGATAAGTTTGTTCTTTGAAGAAGGACAATAAACTAGTTTCTCAGACCAGTCTGACAGTGTCCATACCATAAGTGAAAACATCTAAGCCAAGCAAAGCATTCTACTACCGTGGAAAAGTAACTGTTCCAGTGCTCCAAAGGGTGAGGACAAAGGTAGTAATTCATGGAAGTCCTAGTGAAACAAATAAACCAGTCCATCAACTTAAGGTGTAAAACAGTGACAATGGATAATGCAAACAATAAAGTCAGGGGGATAAAACCCTGTCTCCCTTGAAGTCAATGCAAAATGTCACCATTTTCAGAATCAGGATTTCACCCTTGAGTGCTTCTATTTTTGAGTATTCACAGTAAGGAGGTGACTGCTTTTCAGCACTCGGCCCCTCTATTTGTTGCCTGCTCTTAAAAAAAATATTGTATTATTGGAATTTAAAAGCTGTATCTAAAACTTAGGCTTATGTATTTCAGGAACCTGCTAACAATAATAATTAAAATAAATAACTTTGCTTATTTCCATCATCATTGCTGGATTGGCTCCAGACATTCTTTCTTCCTTCTCCTCCCTCTGTCCATCCTGCTCTAGCCTTCTTTCATTGCTCATTCTGGTCATGGTTAACATGAGGACTATTTCTTTTTCTTCTTTCCCCTTCACTGCCTCTTTTCAAGACCTAGCTGAATGTGACTGTTTCTTTTACCCAATATTATAACAAGGAGCATTTATTGTTTCATTCAGGTATGTCACTTGGGAGAAGAAGTTGTGGCCAGGATACTCAATACATGCAAGACCTCCTAAACACACAACACTACTCTTTTGGTTTGCCTGTGCATATATCTCTAAAAAGGGCAGGAAAAAAGTGTGTTTTCTAGTGCTTGCAGGCTTCCAGAGGGGAGCCTGTTAAAATCCAAGGGAATCTGTCACCATGAATGATGGAATCCCACAAGACAAGAGTGAGGATTAGCCTGACAAAACATCTGCCTATGTCAACACAGCGTCAAGTGAAACAAAGCTCCACCAGACACTGATCCAGGCAACTTAACGTCTGCACTCCGCCACCACCTCCCCGCTGACAGCTGGGCACGCTTGCAAAGCACGTCTGCTTCTTCCTGACACCGCTGAAAGACTGCAAAGCTCAGCGTAAGTGTGGCTCCCTGACACCTCTGCCTTAGGACTTCACACCAAAAGCATGTAGTGCTATAAATGCTTAACTCTCCCTCACTGCAAATAGGTAAAGATTTCATTTCTCCCAAGAAGACAATCTTACTTACTTGGGATAGCGCCTCTGCTGAAAGATGGGCAGAATCTCTGTATCTTGATTTGAATGTAGAAGCAGTAAATCCCGAAATCTTTCTGTCAGGACAAAGAAAAAAAGAAGAAAAGAAAAAGAAAAAAAAAACAAACCCAGACTGTGACTCTGCGTTATAAGTTCAGGCCACAAGTAAGCAATCAGTAATATCAGTGAATTCTCTTCTCCAGCAATATTTACCAGAAGACAAAGCTAAGCGTATAGAGAATAAAATCTATATATTCATACACAACTGCTGCTAAGACTAGAAATCACTGTTTCCTATAAACTCTTTTATTAATATTTTAAAATGTCATTTTTTTTCATGCAATATATTGAATTCTAGTGGTGATTACAAGTTTCTGAGGTCTGCATACAGGTCTTCTGGGTATCATACACAGACAGCCATAAACAGTCCCTGCCTTGATAAGCTTAGTCTAAACAGAAAGGAGGAGCAAGTAAGAATTCACCAGCCACTCAAGGATTACAGTGGTCTAAACAAACATAGATTAATTAATCTAAATTAAATTGTGGTATGAGTCCTTGGGTAACTGATTCATTGATATTTTGAAGGATGGTTGGAAGACTGGATTGCTTTTTGTTCACTACTATGTATTTTTAAAACCGCATTACAGGATCATCTGTGGTAGGTAAGGTAAGGAACTTAGCTTCACCGACCACCAAGTGAAGGAAGGGGTGGTTGTGATTAGTATAGCTGCCTTTCTCTGACGCCTTTCTCTAGAGATGGTTAGACACAACACATAAGTGGGATCTGCAGGAGCTTCTATCAGCATCAATTTCTCAGTTTCTGGAAGATAGGAATCTCCTCAAAATTCACTTGATACCCAGATTCAGAGATAGAAGGGCATTTCCCACCCAAGTCAAATCCCCTTAGCACACCCTGTATGGTGCATGCTCTGTTTCCTTTTTTCCTTCATTCACTTGCTACTTTCACTTAACCACCCCTCCAGTGGCAGAGAAACCTAGGATACTGGTGATGCCTTTCCCACCTTCACATCTCCTACTCTTCCTGCAATACCTTATAACTTGCTTGAAGTTTTCAGCTACAGGTCTTATCCTTCATTTGCTATACCGTAGTTTGCAGCCTGTGTTGTGGGTAGTAGCTGCACTATGGGTTTATCTAAACTAGCTATCTTTCCCATATAAGTTTCTCATTCTGGGAACTGGACCTGAGGATAAGGGTAGTCCCCCTTCCCCTCACATCCCTGTGTACCTCAAAACAGCCTCTAACACTGGGTTTACAGATACAGAAATAAAGGGACAGAAAACCAGTGGAGAAAAAAATCTGAATCTTCCAGCTCCAAAAATGAACCGTAGCAGCTTTCTCACCTCTTACAGGTAACTATATGATGGTTTTCTTAACATTCAGTTTTATGTAACGTTATGTCTTTGTAACTAAACTTAATTTGGATACAATTCTGCTATGTAACCTCTAAAATGAAAAAACCCACCCAAACCCATAGTTCATAAATTTATAATATTTTGAAGAAAGCATAATAAATTCAGAAGAAAAACTCTCTTGTAAGGGCTCAGTTTTAAAGGTCAGTTGTCTCAGATGGTCTGATCCTGTCTTTCATCAGCTGGCTAAGATGTATTGCAAACATCTCAGAGAAGATACCAGGATCTGCCAGTGAAGAAACAAGGGCTGATACTTAGTACCTTCATTCCTTTATTTCTACACTTCTTCAGATTCCATTTTGAAAGAAATAAGCCCTTGTACCTCCAAAATTCTTATCGTATCTTCAAAATGTAACGTAGCTTTCCCTGCATCTAACCAGGACAGAGACTGGATGCGTCCAACAATAAATTTAACGCTGTAAAGATGGAAGTGAAACTCAATGAGCATCTTTCAGGGAATAGCCTGCTCATTGTCTTGACAAAACACTTGCTGTTACAGCTACTTCTTGACCTCTTCTTGACTTTTTAGGAAGACGCAGAGATTTTCTTTTTTCTCAGTCCTCTGGTACATGGCAATATGCTGTATGTGGGCAAGTCCTGTCATCCTTGAAGATGATACAATATGATCTTCAAAAGTCACAAGAACTGAAAGGCATCAGGAAGCTTTCACTGGTGCAAAATACCCAACTGTATATGTGTCAGAACAAGCATATTAACTGCCAACCCCACCTCGGGAATCTCCCAACACAACTCAAGCTACTGGAACCTTTTATAAAAAGGCTTCGTATGAACAACAACAGCTTTTATGAGTGCCTGGTGGATGAATGAGAGGAAGTTTTCAGTGGCAAACACTGAATGACAGCACTTCCGTGACTTGAGGGTTTTGACCTCCAGAACATGGTGCGTGTAACCGTGATTAAGGATGTCATAGAGTCATAGAATGGTTTGTATTGGAAGGGACCTTAAAGATCATCTAGTTCCAACCCCCCTGCCACGGGCAGGGACACCCTCCACTAGACCAGGTTGCCCAAAGCCCCATCCAACCTGGCCTTGAACACTTCCAGGGATGGGGCATCCACAACCTCTCTGGGCAACCTGTTCCAGTGCCTCTCCACCCTCAAAGTGAAGAATTTCTTCCTAGTATCTAATCTAAATCTACACTCTTATAGTTTAAAACTATTACCCCTCATCTTATCACTCCATGCCCTTATAAAAAGTCCCTCTCCAGCTTACTCATAGGCGCCCTTCAGGCACTGGAAGGCTGCTCTAAGGTCTCCCCGGAGCCTTCTCTTCTCCAGGCTGAACAACCCCAACTCTCTCAGTCTGTCTTCATAGGAGAGGTGCTCCAGCCCTCCCATCATCTTCATAGCCCTCCTCTGGACAGCTCCATGTCCTTCTTATGTTGGGGGCCCCAGAGCTGGATGCAGTACTCCAGGTGGGGTCTCACAAGAGCAGAGGGGCAGAATCACCTCCCTCGACCTGCTGGTCATGCTTCTTTTGATGCAGCCCAGGATACCATTGGCTTTCTGGGCTGCAAGCAGACATTGCCAGGTCATGTTGAGCTTCTAATCCAACACCACCCTCAAGTCCTTCTCCTTGGGGCCGCTCTCAATCCATTCTCCACCCAGCCTATAACTGTGGTTGGGATTGCCCCGACCCATGTGCAGGACATTGCACTTGGCCTTGTTGAACTTCTTGAGATTTGCACAGGCCCACCTGTCAAGCCTGTCAAGGTCCCTCTGGATGGCATCCCTTCTCTCTACTGTGTCAACTATGCCACACAACTTGGTGTCGTCAGCGAACTTGCTGAGGGTGCACTCGATGTTATCTTTGGGGTGGCCTGATTTATTTATTTTTTAGAGCCTATAACCAGGTGCAACAATAATGCAAAGCATGGAGAGACGTGCTTTTCATCAGTGCAATACCGTGCAACACCACATTACATGTAAGTGAGTGAGGCTGGTTTGGCAGACCTTGCAACAGGCCTGTGATTCTCTGAGAGAGACAAAACACATCGTGGGGAGGGTGCAGATCTGTCCCGCTCCATTGTTCTGCCTGAGACAGACAACACCCAGGCAGACAGCCATATTCCATCTCTAACCGCTACTCCGTGACTCTTTTTCTTGTGCCGCTGCCCTTTCCCATTGATCCAGGCCACCTGGCTGCACTCCAGGACTCAATTCAACAAGCCGTGATCTTGAAAATATTTTGAATAGTAATGTGACAGGGCTGGCCAGTACTAGAGTGAAAGCAGCCAAGTTATGGCATCTGAAATTGGCCCAAACAGCTTCACTACTGGATCTTGTTTTAGTTAAAGTCAACTTTTATTTTTTTCCCCATGCTATGGCAAATTTCCCAGGCAGATGTATTTTCTTTTCACCATATGACTTTACTCATTTTTCCATGGCAACACTTAGCTATATGGTAGCGTTCCACCTCATCTCACATACATCCTACGACTTCCTCCAGCACACGTAGCCTCCACGTCCTGTAAATCCTCTTAAGGGAAATGGCACACTGAACAGAAGCCTTTAGGATTAATTTGTCCCATAGGACCATTATGTACACGCTTCACCCTTCAGGTCTATAATATTCTCCTATTCCACGTATTCGTGCACAGTACAAAAGTCACACTGGTGCAAATGACACTATTGACTTTAAGGACTATCCAGCAAAGTGATGAGGGAGGTGATGAGAGCTTTGGCAGCTACTGACAGAACACAGGTAATTTTAGTGCTCTTACAAAAGTGCCTGTCAGAAGCCTAATGCTTGACAAAGGTTTTCAAATTGCAAGAAAAAAAATCACAATGATACCTTCAAAGGGGGTGAATATTTAAAAAAAAAAATTTTTTCTTCTAAACAATGCTACAACAACAAATGAAAGACTTGGGAAGTGATGAAACTAATAACTAGAGCAATTTTACATTATTTTGATTTGCAATCACTACTTGATCAACAGAACCAAACCAAGTCACAATCTTATCATTACTTGGATCATTTTAGAGAGACATCTCCCAAAATTGAGTCTTTTCCATCACTTCTTATAGTTTAGTATCTAAAATATGATGCTTTTCGGCTAGGTGTTGGTCTGGTTTGTTAACGAAACATGAATAACATTTACTTAACCAAGTGTTAAAAGGCTTACTTCTGAAAATCTGCAATTATCTTCTCTGCCCCTCATTCTATCCATGCAATCTGCATTAGTTTAAGTCTGTACTAGCTAGTCTCTCAGTGAGTTTTTACATTGTTCTGAGCTCAAGTATGTCATTGATTGTTTTGTCACTCTGCTGAGTGTGACACTGCAGACATCGTCTGATGTCTGACTCTCTCATAAGTCTACCCACGGGACGAAGTTCTCACAGACAGCACAAATGGTTGAATAGTCACTTCTTATGCTCAAACTTATCTTTTCAACAGGCTGAGTGTCTCCACTTCCTCCTGGCTTTCAAGTATATGGTTCCTTCCAAATCCTTGATCAGTGAGAAGTCATCAGTTGAATTTAGGCAGTCTCACTGGGATCATGTACGTTCAGCTAAATGTGTAGCATAGTTACCTGTGATGACTAGGGGATTGTAATAACACAAGCTTATGCCCTGTCCTCTTAAATCAGGAAGGTTGTAGACTACAAAGGAGAAGAGAAAGTTTGTCATGGATAGCTTTAGAGATTTAATCTGTCCTCTTACATAAATCTCTCTTCCCTATCTCTCATCTGATTCTTCTTCCCTCTTTTTTCACCCTTTATTCCTCTTTCCCCCTCCCAGCTCAACATATTCACATGTTAGCTACCAGAATCTCAGTATAAATGCCCACTAACATCTTTATAATACCTGTTCTGACAAACCAATTACTAATTTACACGGACAGAAGTATGCATATCAAGAGAGACTTTTCCCTTTAAAATATTGAGATATATGTCATTGTCATCCTCAAGTAAGAATGGGTTAATGCTCGGTATAGTGAGTAAATGGTAATGCCAGAAAAACATGAGGAAGAATGGGTGCATGCTCTGAAGCCCACTCAAAGTGGTTAGCAATCAAGTTTCCTTTTTTCCAGGATATGCTATTAGAGAGATGGAAAGAGAGACAAAAGGAAATCTTATTATAATAGAACCACAGAATCACAGAATCTTAAGGTCGGAAAAGACCTCTAAGATCATCAAGTCCAATCATCAACCCAACATCACCATGCCTACCTAAACCATGTCCTGAAGTGCCACCTCTACAGGTTTTTTGAACACGTCCAGGGATGGTGACTCCACCACCTCTCCAGGCAGCCTGTTCCAATGGTTGATCACTCTTTTGGTGAAGACATTTTTCCTAATATTCAGTCTAAACCTGCCCTGATGCAACTTGAGGCCATTTCCTCTTCTCCTTTTGCTAGTTACTTGGGAGAAGAGACCAACACCCACCTGGATACAACCTCCTTTCAGGGAGTTGTAGAGAGCGAGAAGGTCTCCCCTCAGCCTCCTCTTCTCCAGGCTGAACAACCCCAGTTCCCTCAGCTGCTCCTCATCAGATTTGTGCTCTAGACCCTTCACCAGCTTCATTGCCCTTCTCTGGACACACTCCAGCACCTCAATGCCCTTCTTGTAGTGAGGGGCCCAAAACTGAACACAGTACTTGAGGTGTGGCCTCACCAGGGCCGAGTACAGGGGGACCATCACTTCCTTGGTCCTGCTGGCCACACTATTGCTGATACAAGCCAGGATGCTGTTGGCTGTGTTAGCCACCTGGGCACACTGCTGGCTCATGTTCAGTCGGCTGCCAACCATAAATAATTTAATGTCTGGTGCTCTGAAAGCAAAGAAAAATATTTTGCATAGAAGATCCTTGTGTATTAAAAAAAACATTATTATTCACCCACTGTAAAGAGAGATACTATGGCACAGCGAGCACTGGCCTTGTTTTTTGAAGCTGTCGCACCCCTGAAGCTCTTACTGCTTTAGCACTTCAAAGATGATGCCAAAATGTCACACACTGTAGTTGTGTCAGGTTTGACTTTAAAAGTCAGGTCTTGGGATTCTTGTGTCCTTGCTCCTTCTTGTTATAAAATACTTTACAGAAAACAACAGCAAGTCACTCTATTGAGTTCCAAGGGTCTTGAGAAATCAAATTCCTGCTCTTTCAGAGTTTGATGGGTCTGTACCTATGAGGCCGTAGCAGTATATAACTGAAGTCTGAGATACTACTGCTTTATTAATCCCAACCACCTTTTGCCCAGCAGCGTCAGACTACTCTGAACCTCTAATAAAAACAGGTTGAATTGCATACAATCAACTCAATTAAGAACACCGTAAAACTAGTAATAATTGCTTTTTATAGGATAAGGATTTTTTATATGAGTTTTATGGATTATTTTTTACATCAAGGTTCATAAGAATAAACACAACTGTGATTAGAAAGTAATCAGACAATGGGAGTTATAAAGTTATAACTCATCAGTTATAAAGTACAGAACACTGTGGTCCAGAAGCCTAGCTGTCTACCAAAAAGTCTTCTCTAATGCGTTTGGGTATTTTGCAATCATGTTTCTGTAATTACCTGTAGCACTTCTGCATTCATTGAGACACAAATCTCAGTTCCATCTTTCACCACATGGCCACTTGCAAGCCCCGCAATTTCAAACTAAAAAAAACCTGCCTGGTTTTATGCAAAATGCAGACTGGTCTGGAGTAACTTCTGTGTCTTTAATTGCTCCTCAGCACCTTGCTATAATTTAAAAAATAAAATAAAAATTTAAGTGAGCTTTCTTAAAAATGCAACAACTTTTAAAAGGATTTGAGACCCACTAATCTGACTTGTTTTCAAGCTCTGTAAATTTGGAAATGCTGTCATAAGTGGTTCCTTGGTGCCCTGTAAAAAGAAAAGGCATGTAGGAAGAAATCTTTGCCAGTTAAAGGCTATAGAACTATGATGAGCAACAAGATGGTACAAAACTGAAATGTCCAATATTTTAGTTTGACCTGTGGCTTATTAACGGCCAAAGTTTCTGAAGTTAAGGAAGTGTCACTCCTCTTGAAGAGTCAGTGCTACAAATATTCTCCATCACATTAAAAGGGGAGGAAACAAAACAATGATCAGGTAATGTTGATGAGCTAAAGGTTCCAAAATTATTACATCATAAGCCTTGGAATTCCCCTAAAACATACATATTTTGCTGATACAAAGAGACAGGCTTTTTGCCCAGCTTGACCTTCCAAGATTCTCAGTCCATTAAGCCTCACAGAGTTTAATTCTCCTGATCAGTCATCTGAAAGACTAATTAGAGCCCATCATTTACACAGCTACTAAAAAAAAAATTAAAAGCTAGTAAAAAGCCAGAAAGTTGAAAATTATATAAAACTCCCTGCTGTTTATATTTATTTAAGGGAAACGGAGAAGCTTTTACAAAAAGGCAACTGGTCTCTTCATTTTCTAGTCTAGGTGAATAAACAGTGATCATCCTCCTGTTCAACATTTTCTTTTACAGGATTTTAGTTTATTTAAGCCGAAGGGAAAAACTAAGGAAATCAACTAATCATTACACAGCTCAGCAGTGAACCTTCCAGTCACTCCGGGCCTGCAGAACAGTCCTCCTTTCTTTGGAGAAGGGCTCTGTACGCCCTGCTTTCCCTCCTAACCTGCACTGGCTTCCTAAAAAGTAGTCAGCTCCTTCTCTTTCTCTAGCTGTGTGCTTACCAGCTGGAAATCATTCTCCCTCCCTGATTCTGGCATCAGCACATCCTTTCCCTGCTGGAACTCTAGGTGCTTGCTTATGTTTTTAAAATGTTCCACCTACTATGTCAAAATTAGCTTGGACAGATTTATATCTAACTAGACCTCCCTCATTTACACTATAATCACACATATTGCATGATTTATGTGCGTATACCCACATGTTAGCCAATGTAGAAACACAGTAAAAGGCAGTTCTTGTACAAGGAACCTTAAAAGTTCGGTAGACAAATGATGGGAAGGAAAAAGCATCACTTGCTTTGTTTCAAAACAGGGAGGGGAGCAGCTAGACTGCTGGAGTTCAAAACCAATGGCTTAATCAAGAAACTTCTTTTTTTCTCAGAGGTCCTTAATACACTGAAGACTATTTCTGCCATAACAGTAGAGTTCATTCCACAACTCGACACTTACAAAGTGCAACAGTAAAACAGGGTTTTAGAAACAACAAAAAATGGTAACTTTTACTTGAAAAAATTATCTCTATAAATACATGCTCTAAAGCAAATGTTATTTATGTAGATTTTTTCAGCACTGAGTTCTACAATTGCTCCCTTTGGCCATGAAGGGCCGTACTTTGCTGTTTGAACTCTCCATGAGGCAATGCAGGGAGGCTCAACTACCATTTTCTTCACTTGTGGCGCGCCTTCCTTTTTCACAACATGCTGGAAGAAATGATGAGGACTTTTTGGTTTTAAGGTAAAGTTGCGACACTTCATCTAAAAAGTCCTTACATTCACAAAAAAAAAAAAAAAAAAAGAAACATATTACACAAGGAGGGGGATGCAACTGGTTCTCTCTTTGTAACTTGTAATCTGATATAGAAACCAGAGAAAGCCCAACCTTTCAAAAGCTACATGGGATTTTAACACTGAAATGGAGCTACTATTCAGCTGTGCAATTACTGCAATACTATCCAGCACTGCAAAGCTCCAGAGGGCATGCCCTTAAAAAGCTGAGCAAAGGCACAATTCGTCAGGCTGTACTGATTCACACCAAGGGCCCCCCTACCCCAGTATCTTGCTTCACATGCAGACACCTATGGAAGAATCAGTGCAGGGCAAGTCCCTCCTGCTGGCACTTTCCCAGCCTCCAACCGTTTCTATCTCAGCGGATCTCCTGAGATGGTTTGTCCATTAAGAAATGCCTTGAATTCTCTTTAAAGTACTTGCCCAGTCCCCCATGTACACCTCTTAATCTATCCCACATCCTCTGACAAGGAGTTCCATGTGTCCCTTACCTACTACGTGAAGATCCATCATCTTATGTTTGCTCTGAAATAGCGTCTTACTGACTGTGTTTGATGGCCAAAAGTTCTAATATTGGCAGAAACCATTAATAATCAAGGCCCTACCCACTCACTCTTCCAGTGTTATGCATGATTTTGTAAACCACTGCTATATTCCCTTAAATTATCTCTTTTCCAGGCTAAAGAGTCCCTCCATACTCAGTTGTCTCATGTCTGGAAGCCTTTCCATGCTTTTGATCATCTTTGTCATTCCTTTCTGAACACTGTCCAGTATCCTGTCTGAGAGATGACGACCAGACCTGCACGCAGGATTCAAGTCCTGGGAGCACCACAGAAATACCCAGCTGCACAGTGACCTCCTCTGCTTTATTCTCTATTCTTCTCCTAATAACTTTTTATTGCTGCTGAGCACAGAGCTGACGTCTTCATGGAAATAATTATCATGACTCCAAAGTGTTATTCTTGGGCTGTCACGGTCACATCATCTCCAGCCATGTGTATTAGTTTGTCACCAAATATATCAAACATCAGTATGTACCCACATGCGTACATGCACTGGTATTTTTAGCCAGGTCTATAAATAGGTTCGTAACTGTAATATATTTTATACATTTGAACAAGCTACAAGAACGTTTCATTAAACATATTTAAATGGCAGCCACAAAATAATGGCGTTAATCCCATCCAAGGCTAAAATTCTGTATCATAACAAAACCACCACCAGTCATTGGGAACTCATTCGTGGGCTTTTGTCTATTTGTATTTGGTCTCAGTTTGCTCCCATAAGCATGGGATCATTTCACGCTCCTACTAATACAGACACAGCTTCATTATTACACTCAAATACGTGAATAAATTACTGTATAATAACTTTGCAGAATCTCAGAATAGTTGAGGGTGGAAGGGCTCTCTGGCTATTGTCTAGTTAATCCCCTTGCTCTGAACAGGGTCAGCAAGAATAGGTTGCTCCTGGCCATGTTCAGTTGGGTTTTCAATATCTCCAGGGATGGAGACTCCACAACCTCCCTGAGAAACCTGTTCCTGTGCCTTGACCACCCTCCAAGTGGAAAAGTTTTTTCTTACAAAGAATTTCCTGTATTTCACATTGCACCCACTGCCTCTTGTTCTGTCACTGAGAAGAGTCTGGCTCTGTCTGCTTTACTCGCTGTGGCAGATGCACCCGCTCCGACAAAGCCCATGGGAAAACCTTCCCGCCACAGTTTGAATTATGCCCGCAGGGCATTGGCAGTTTCAGTTCAGAGGAGACAAAGCTGAGGTCTTTGGCCAATAGGGACCTACGTGACCATATACGACCACAGGTCAGATTCGAATTGGGTATAAATGGAGTCCCGCGAGGGGGGCCATCTTGAGTTGGTCTCCCTCAGGGCAGCGGGTCTGCAGTCGGAGGCTCTCCCCGTGGGTTGGGATGCCACCTGCGGTTCATCTTCTGTACAGATTGAGAGACCTCATCTTACACGGGTGAGTGATTTTGTGTATTTTGGGTCATCAACCATAAACCTTAGGAGCTCTTAAGTCGGTGGTGTAGTACTAATTTCCCGACCAACATCCTGAACCTGTTAATGTCTGTTGGAGCCAGAGTGGTTTCAGTTAGAACAAAACTTAGCTTTTCCCCTTCCATCTTATAAAATAAATACTTTTTTGTTTGATTGTTTGTTAACTGGACTGGCCTAGTTTGGGTGGTTCCGTGACACTCCCTCCCAGGTAAAAGCAGATAGGACAAAAGATTTTGGGGGGAACAATCACATGCCATGAGACTTGGATTCAAGATCTAATGAACCTTTCCTTGTGCAACATAAGGAGCAATTTAAGGCTGATAAGATTATATTTTACCTTCAGCCATTGTTTTTGGGGGTAGGTGATGCACAAAATGCTTTGCATACCCAAAAACACACAACAGGCCAGCCTTGTACAAAGCACTCCTACACCAGAACAGGAGGGAAACACTGGCAGATTTTGGCCTAGCGAAAAAGGATGCACCTATAGAGACTTCACTGCCAAGCACGTTCCACTTCTTTGTGCCAGGTCCTTTCTTAAAAGTCACTAACTGATATAATCAGCAGGTCTGCTTATAGGGAAAAAATAACAATATCAATGTTTTGGGCTGTTTCCACTGATTGCCACCTTTGGATAAAACTGCAAACCCACATCTGTTTGAGGAGAGGGACACAGCAGGTTAGGAGGAACTCCCAGAGCTGATAAACACGCAGGCAAATCAAGACGCTGCCCTGCCACAGGCTTCGTACATGCTGGGCAGGTGAGATGCTGGCTTCTCTTAGTTGGGACAGGGATGGAAGTGGAACAGAAAACGCCAAGGAAAAAAAAGAGTTCGTAAAAGGGAACGGGAGTTTCCATGTTAATGCACACTCGCTCCCTGCCTTGTAATATAAGGTAGCAATGAGACTGCCCAGCCCTCGTCCTTCCAACTGCAGCTGTGAATGATGCTGCTAATCACTGAGGCTTAACTGATGTTAGTAAGGTCACGAAGCATGACTTTTACTTCCTCACAGCTAAGTTATATGAATACCTACACTGAAGGCGCTAAGTTGTTCGGAGAGTCCGTGCTGAGGGCCAGAGGAAGAGCTGAAATATGCCGAATATGCTCAGACAAAACAGCGCTGATAGATTCTCCCTGTGGGAGAAATGCCTGTCCAGCCAACCACTTAGCTAAAATAAAATGCTAGAAATAACAGTAACAAGTCTCCAAATAAGAAACAAAGGAAGAAATAGGGTATTAAGGGACTCCATTTATATATAAAAATCCTTTCTTCTGTGTTTGCAGCTGCCTGTGTCTTTCAGAGAACATATACAAATCCTTCTCTAAAAGCACTCCTAGCACTAGCTGCGCTGAAGCATAACACAGGATAAAGTGATCAGAGCTCAGCTGGATCCTATTTTCTATATAAATTTTGCTAGTCAACTGGGGATGATCCATCCAAAAATGCACACATTTTTCCAAAGAGCTAATCATATCCTAAGCTCCATCTCTTATAACATCTCTCAAAGGGCAATATCAAAACCTTAGCAGGAAATCATTTGAATGACTGGCAAATGAAATGAGTCATTAGATACTATTTTTCTCTTTTTTTTTTGATTGGTGATAAAAAGTAGTGCACATGAGTGTATCAAGAAATGTATCAAAAGTTTGGTTTAATTTCACCCTGCTGTGAGCAATTCTGTTATTTCTTCTTACATCTGAATTAGAGAAGTCATTCTTGAGAACTTAAGCCAGCCCACTTCCTGAATATAAGCTGCTATATACAACCTAATCTGGGCAGTTTTCATTTACTCTTAATTAATAATTTCTTAAAAATACATATGTTTGCTGACTTAGCACTAGCTCTCCGTAAAATATGCCACAGGATTTTCTACCGGATTGTCATCTCCATCTTTCAACTATCATGATGTTATGAATGTAAAGAAATACTAAACAGACGTCTTTAAATGACAGAAAGCCTGTTAGTACTCAAGTCAACAGAAAAAGTATTCCCAGTATTCTTGAATGGAAGAGAAAAGCTTGAAAACATTATTGTGTAATACTACATTGATAATTATTTTCCAGAACAAAGAACCAGTGGTTTAACATGATTTAGATCACACAGATCCTCACATTATTTTAAGGAAATGGTTTGGCATGTACTTTTCTGAAAAAGTGATTTTGCCAATTCTTATCACTATAAGCTGTCATTAGACATCTATCTTTTGATTCTTTTTAGTCACGACCTGGCATATAGCAATGCATCGATGTACCATCACAAATCCAGTAATACAAAATGGCACAGAAATGATAAAAAACCTCTTCATGTAGAAATGGCACATGCTGGTACATATGTGTTGAGAATTATGGGAGACTTTTGAAGAAATATTATTTCTAAACAAATTTTTTGAATAATGAAATGCTGCTTTATTTGGAAACTGCACTGAGAAACTTTCATTTGCCATGCTTGTTAATAATTAGCGCACAATTAGCATAATCCCCTCAACCCATTAAAAAAATGCAAACATCAAATAACAGAAATTATAAAAATGTCTTCCTTTAATTATAAATTTTGCCTTTTTCAAACCACTCACGGCTAAGCTCAAGAGACACTCAGCTAACACAGTGTTAGTGAAATCCTTGAGGGAAAGCCCTGTGCCATCAGGCTGGCACCAGCCACTTGGCAAAGCACAGCAAACCATCACAGCTTCGTCTTTGAAAACACACGTGGGTGTCTCTGGCATTTTCCTTGAGGATATGGCACTTACAGAGTGCTTAATGAGTAAGGGAATATGTTAAATTTATGGGAAGATACAGTCCTTAGAACTGCTTATCGCAATGAAGAGCACAAACTGCCCACTGATTTATTTTCATTTCACATAACACGAGGAGGCTTCTCGGAGGCTGTAGGTGTGCTAGTTATCACCGACAGTAAAGTAAAATCATCACAGCAGCCACTTCAGCAAAACTCAAAATAACCAATAATCTCTGCAACTCCTCCTCTCCCCAAAATCCCCCTTCAACACTGAAAAATGTGTCAACAACCCTCGGTAAATGCCACCCTCCACTGAGTCCCGCCTTGTCCGACACACATAAAAACACAAATGCGCCCATTTGGATCCACAGACCTTCTCCCCAGCAGAGAAGCATTCTCTCTTACTCATGATTGTGGTATTTACTACAGCATAACTTAAATTTTTCTGGTTCCAGGTAAGTGACAAAGCTAAGCAGTCATCCACTGTTTATCAGCTTCTACATACAGAACAGGGTCCCTTCAAATTACTAAAAACACAGTGAAGCACTGTCCAGATTTTAATCTCTACAGAGGGTCAAACCTTTTCAATCAAAATGTTGTTTAGATAGGAGATTTTAAGAGAAAAAAAATTTAAAACCACACCCAAATGCTTTAAAGTCAAGGGATGTATGTGGGCACATACATATAAATAAAATGCAGCACTTCATATAAGTCAGAGTGGAGGTTTCTCACGTGCTCATCTCTTTTCCCAGTTCGAGTTGCCAGCCGGACTGTATCTGCCATGGTGCAAGTGTTTTCCAGGAGAGAGAGACCATGGCATATTACAGCAAAGAGACCCTAAACTGGGACCCCAGCCAAGAGAAGTTAAAGAAAGCTGGAGACATACAAATCCTAAGAGGCAGTGGGGAGAGCATTTACTAGTGATATTTTTGGCTTTCAGACAGTATTTTTCACCATATGATTTTTTTGAGAGATAAATAATATTGCTCATGGAAAAGGTAAATCTTTTTTAAAAAAAAAAACAAAAAACGGAGGGACAGATCTTCTATTCATTTATTATGAGTGATAAAATTGCCTATTTCTCAAGGAAAAAATGCTTTAAAAAGTAACAGGGAATGTTATTTCATTCCCTGCTCTTTGTTTTGACTTTGCTGCCTCTTTGTCAAACCTGCTGAAGGCACTGCATGCCTGAAAGACTGCCTGTTTTTTCCAGCTGTTTCAGCTGATCTAATAAAAGATATTTACCTCTCCTTATAAAATTTGCCTCTCATGGAACATTATTTCATTACAGTGTACTTTGGTCTAATCTGCTACAAATGTCACAAACTATATAAATAAGAAGTATCATGAGATCCTTTTTGAAACAAGTTTTATCCCCATTCTGAACAAAAAGCACTTTAAATAAAGAAGAAAAAGAGGAAGAGCAAGAACATGCCTGAGCTGCGGAAATGTGGGTTATAATGTCAGTGAAACCAAATACAGGCTGCACCCTGCCCATCAGCTGCTGCACTTCATACCAAAGTGCCGTTTATGACTGATGGGGCAGACTCCACTCCGCGTACCACAACGCGCCAGGCAGCAATCCCATTCACATTTTGGAAAGTGATTTCCAGCCTATGAATTCCCTCCTACAGTTTCTCCTCACAGCACTTTAGTTAATACTGAGCTAATCGAGTCATTTATCTTAATAAGAAATGCCACGTTCAGCAGGTAGCAACTGCCATTTCAAAATTTTGCTCAAATTTCGGACGCACTAGCAATTAATTTACCTTGCCGCAAAGATAAATAGAGTATTTAAGGCATTTCTGCCTCGCCACCTTCTGAAATTTCAAAACCTGATAAAAAGAAAAAAATTGGGGTTTAATTAGAAATTAATTTAGTGGATTGACCCTCACAAAAGGACGCCTTTATATTAAAAAATAGATTACACTGGCAGTCTGACTCAATTTCCATTAGGAACTTGCCCCCACACCTGTGTTCTGCACTGAGGTATCCACTCTTTTGAAGCATGGGACCACAAGGTTTATAGTCGAGTACAGAGCTGTGATTAGCACGCAGTTTCATGTGTGATTTAAGTTTGCATAAAATGCGTAGCCATAAACATTTTAAATTAAACTTTTCTATTCTGTTTATAGCAGATACCTAAATACCTATTTTGACAAGTTGTGGAAACCTGCTCTTGGCCCTTTGTCACGACCTGGTGCGTTCAGTGCAAGTTCTGAGGTTTGGTTTTGTTTGGTTTGTTTATTTACAGGAAGAAGTAACACTTTCAGGCTGCCACACACTTCCTCCCCCCAGGAATCCTGTTTGGCAGTCAATAACTACAGAGTTGGTTGGTGGCAGATTTTTATTGATAATGTTTATGATTTCAGGGGACAGATCTCCAGGAGAGGACTGGGAGAGAGAAGAGCTGTGGCTGCAAGATGCCCCTCAAAAATACTTGGATCACAGACTGGCTATATTTCCTCATGGTGAAACCCAAATTCTCCAGCTAGTGCTTGATGCATTGGAGAAACAATGCATATACAAAAGTCAAGGGACTGGATGGAGCAACAGGAAGGTGCATGTGGTACATGAATGCAAAGCTGAAAAAATCTGCATACTATTTCAACCCCCAGTTTTTGTTTTGGCTTACATTAACTTCTATCTAGAAATTATTCTAAGAAATTCTAAAGCATTATGCGGGATTTGGGAGCACATAAAGATAACTGTCCCTTCTGGTCATAAAGTTTATAAATATCAACAGTTCCTAGAGAAGTTTTTCCTATTTTTTTTTTAATGTTCCAAATTTGAAATACATTTTCCCTAATCAAGTACAGCATTTTTACAATCCGTTAGAAAATGATCCCAAAAAGAAAACGTTCAAATCTACTTTTAAGATATTTTAACTAGCAATTGTTAGTTAAACTGTGGTAACTCATAATTCCAAGTCTGAATTGTGTCTGCTTTTTTCTTCTGTCCTTGAGGAAGAAGTTTCAATGAACTGGGAACAAAACAAGATGTTTTGGTAAGGATTCTTCAGCAAAACTTGAGTGGCATCTAGGGGTGTCCACTATTGTCCCCAGGGAAGTGCAGGCATGCATGAAGAGCTGGCATGTTGATGTGAACTCTCCCATTTCTCTAGAAACCATTACACACCTGAGCTTGTTAAAGGTGCTCACACAAAGGAACCAGAAAGTCCAGCCAGCCTTTATATATTCATAGAATCATAGAATGGTTTGGGTAAAAGACCATCTAGTTCCAACCCCCCTGCCATGGGCAGGGACACCCTCCACTAGACCAGGTTGCCCAAAGCCCCATCCAACCTGGCCTTGAACACTGCCAGGGATGGGGCCTCCACAGCTTCTCTGGGCAACCTGTTCCAGTGCCTCACCACACTAATCTAAATCAATCCTCCTTCAGCTTGAACCCATTACCCCTTGTCCTGTCACTACACTCCCTGATTAACAGTCCTTCACCACCTTTCCTGTAAGGCCCCTTCAGGTACTGGAGGGCTGTTATAAGGTCTCCTCGCAGCCTTCTCTTCTCCAGGCTGAACAACCCCAACTCTCTCAGCCTGTCCTCTGCCTGAAGCAGTTGTGTAGCTCTGCACAGAAACTACCACAAGAATGAGACTTCCCTAAGCATCCCTAAGCAAAGATTAACAGAAAAATGGTGAAACTAAGCAAAAATTTGCTTCCCTAAGCAAAGATTAACAGACGGTAAAACACAGTGAAAATGCCAAAACATAGGCAACACCAGAACAGCAACTTTGTCTTCTTAAATAGGCAAACACAGCATATAAATAGCTATTACAAAACCAGAAATTTGCCTGGCAGTCCACTTAAATACATGTCCTAGAGCTTTTCTACCTTGTGACTCGACTTTCAAAGTAGAGAGTAGCTTTCTTCTTTTTTTCACTACATTCATTTAGATCCCATCAGCTGCTACATGTTAATGTGCTCCACAGGTTTCATTCCTGTAGTTCATAAGGGTACTGAAAACATCCAAGGCACGGCAAGGAATCCTTCAACCTTGTATCCTTGGATCAGTTCTTAGCTACAACAACATCTGCACATCCTGTGCATATTATATTGAAGGATAAAAATAATTTAAGTCATTCAGCCTTGTCATTTTCTATAATCATTACATGATTAAAAAGACGATGGGATATGCAAAAAGGTGGAATTTTACAAATAACATAGGAGAAAATTCCCTTCAAGGCAACGTTCTCACCTAAAAAATCTTTGTTCTCTGTAGAGGTAAAACTCATTATCTGTTCAAATCAGAGTTGATTCAAGTTATGCTGGTTTTGGTACTAAATCAGCTGGAGTTCAACTCCAGTCAGCTGGAGTTTACTAATGTAAAACAAGCCAAATCTGGAGCCAAAAATTCAGATGTGTTCACCTTCAGCATTAATTCTTTAATCAGAGGAAAGGGGCTTGCAGCATTGACCCAGTAAACTAAATCTTTTCTCCTTCTTTTTCTCCATTCTCTTAATCCTGCCTTTTATTGAGCTTGTTTGCAGTCATAAATGTAATAATTAATTAATGTTAATGGCAATGAAGAATAAAACTAGTATTCCTTACGGCACACTTCGGCTAATTATATTGTTAAGGTATTTAAACCTCCCAGTAATGTAACAGTATTACTTTCATTACTAATGTCAAATTATATAAAAAGAAACACAATTAAAACCTTTTTAGCACTCAATTCTGATATCTTCCTCAGAAGTGTAAGTAGGATTCACTGACAGTGTAAGAATTGGTAGTCATAAAATCTAACAGGGGAAAATAACACCTATCCCATCTCTGTCTTCTGCTTCCAAAACCACACATTGATTTTGCTGGAACAACCGACAGTACAACGTCATGAACGCCTTTACACCCTGCCAGGAATCTCCTGGAATAATTAAACGCAACAAAATACATGTTACCATGGAATGAAAAAGGCCCAAATCAAACAGAGGTTGAGGTAACAGCAAAAGAGTTGACCAACTGTTCATCACCAGTGACTAGATATTTTTAAAGAAACTCAGTAGCAGTGATAGTGATCCTGGGACAACCTCGTCACATCCTGAGGGAACACTTCATGGTGTTATTATTCCTACTTGTCAACTTCTGCTTCACACATTCCTCCAGTCTGAATCAAGATCTACTAAGAATATAGTAGATACTGACTGAATGATCCACTACTTCAATATCTCTAAAACTCTCCCCGGGGTTACTGAAAATAAAATATTGTTTCTCTGCTAGCTCCTACGCGTGCTGATACATTCCAGCTAAGCACAGCAACACACAGAGAGCCTCGGGATGCTTCAGGTATTCTCTAAACCAGGAGCTGCAAGGGCTTAACAAGGTCACGTAGACACTCCTGAACAATTTGACAAACTCTCCCAGCCCAGCAAGTTTGGATCATTCTTCCCTCAGAGTCACTCAAAAGGTATACTTATTTTCTTCTGGAAAGCATGCAAAAAACTCTTAGTCAGCCTCCAAAACCCCAAACAACTGCCTTAAAATTTTTTGTCTGTTTAAAAATAAGAAATCTGGGGTGGTACTCTTTGCTGTCTCAGGTTTTAGCCCATAGGGAATTAAACAAGATCCATGCTTTCATACATTTGCCATGTTCTGGAAAGTTGTTGCCTTTAACTGAAAAATGTGGGGTTTTTTTCCCCTGAAACTTTCTGCTCCGGATCTGTACCTTCCAGAAAAAAAAAGGACTATGACAATATCTGACAAAAAATTCCCATCATACCACATCAGATTCAAAATAAGGTAGTCAGTACCTAAATAACCTAGTGATCATGTATATCCTTATCTCTAGCAGGAAGAATTAAGCAAAGATACCTATTTTCTGACGAGACCTAGAGTTTACTAGGGTGATGCAGATTGGTACCCCATGATCTGTTCTGGCTTTAGCTGGAGAGTTCCCACACACATCAATACCTCCTGCTGCCTATAGTAACCTATAGGACAGAAGTCTCAGATTCAACGGGTCGTATTAGATACCATGCTGCTCAGAATAGTGGACAGGCCTTGCAAACATCTCTAGGATCACATGCAACTACACAGCAGGATGATCTCATGACAAGATAAAAATTACTGTAAAGCGCAGAATAGCAGCAGTGTTTTAAACATGGTCTCACATCAATTTGTACCAGCAACACAGTGGAACTTAACAGCAATGTTTTATTGCCTTAAGGCATGCAGTTCACCTTAAGACCTCTGAGTGCTGTGTATTTGTTTTACAAAAAAACATGCTGCATGGCTTCAGAAGTCTGTTATTTTGGCATCATCAATATCACTTTCTGTCTCGCACTCTGAAGTCTGTCTAGTGAATGAGACACATCGTCTTGATACACTGCCATGGGTTTTTTTCACTGCTGTCAAGTGGTTGGACACGAGGCATGGCCCGTGGCCTCTCTTTTTCCCTCTGGAGGTGCCAGATGAAATGTCAGCTTTAAAACTAAACAAGCAGTAGTACTTGAGGCAGCAGCAAGGACAGAGGAAGCATAAGGCTGATAGATGACAACGCTGAGGACAAACTAGACAGTGAGACAAAAACAACCCTTCAAAACACTCTTCTGTAAATACTGAGCCAACAATTTTTTCAAAGCTGAAGGAGAAACAGGTGACCACAGAGATATGAGAAAAGCAGAACAGAACAGGTGTTTAGAGGGGAGGCTAGTAACAAGATCAGCTTATTAGGTAATCCATGGATCTCACAGCTCTGATCTGCGCACGTGTTACTGCAGGAACTTCAGTGTTACTGTAGGGTTTGAAGTTGTCACCCACCAGCTCACCTGCAGTAACTGCCAGGCAGCTGCAGAGGACAACACGCTGACTTAGCTCTGAGCCACAGGGCTAACGCAACCTGCAGGGCTTCGCGTTTGCAATTACCACAGATCAGCCACTGCAAATTCTCTGTAACTTGCATGTCTAAGTCACGACAGGCTAACTACACTGTGGTCTACAGCCATAGGTACCACCCCTGTAATATGACAAAATAATTGCAGTAATAGTACAAACCACCACGATGCCACAAAATGTTTTCTTAATACAATGGGTGCAGACTTGAGTCACATGTCAGCACAAAGACAGTAATTACATTATCACAAAACATTCTTTAGGGAGGTCTATAAAAGCTGTTCCACTATTCACTATACCCAGTGCACATGACAAAAGATGGAAAAATGTATTCGGTTTGTGTGGCAAGGTTTTGATAGCAGGGGGGCTACAGGGGTGGCTTCTGTGAGAAGCTGCTAGAAGCTTCCCCCATGTCCAACAGAGCCAATGCCAGCCAGCTCCAAGACAGACCCACCGCTGGCCAAGGCCGAGCCTGTCAGTGATGGTGCTAGTGCTTCTGGGGTAACAGAGTTCAGAAGGGGGGAAAAAAAACCCAAAAACCAACACCACCAGGAGAAATTGCAGCTAGAGACAGAAGTGAGAAGATGTGAGAGGAACAACTCTGCAGACACCAAGGTCAGTGCAGAAGGAGGGGCAGGAGGTGCTCCAGGCGCTGGAGCAGAGATTCCCCTGCAGCCCCTGGAGAAGACCATGGTGAGGCAGGCTGTCCCCCTGCAGCTCATGGAGGAAGGATGACGGTGGAGCAGATATCCATCTGTAGCCCATGGAGGACCCCACACCAGAGCAGCTGGAGGCACCTGAAGGAGGCTGTGACCCCGTGGGAAACCCGTGTTGGAGCAGGCTCCTGGCAGGACCTGTGGCCCCATGGAGAGAGGAGCCCACGCCAGAGCAGGTTTGCTGACAGGACTTGTGACCCCGTGGGGGACCCACGCTGGAGCAGTCTGTTCCTGAAGGTCTGCACCCCGTGGGAGAGACCCACGCTGGAGCAGTTGGTGAAGAACTGCAGCCCATGGGAAGGACTCATGTTGGAGAAGTCCATGGAGGACTGTCTCCCGTGAGAGGGACCCCACACTGGAGCAGGGGCAGAGTGTGAGGAGTCCTCCCCCTGAGGAGGAAGGAGAGGCAGAGACACCATGTGATGAACTGACCACAACCCCCATTCCCCGTCCCCCTGTGCCGCTGAGGGGGAGGAGGGAGAGAAATGAGGAGTGAAGTTGGGCCTGGGATGAAGGGAGGGGCAGGGGGAGGTGTTTTAAGATTTGGGTTTATATCTCATTACCCTACTCTGATTTGCTTGGTTACAGATTCAATTAATTTTTCCCCAAATCAAGTCTGTTTTACCCGTGACAGTACCAGGTGAGTGATCTCTCCCTGCCCTTATCTCGACCCAGGAGCCTTTCATTATATTTCCTCTCCCCTGCCCAGCTGAGGAGGGCAGTGACAGAGCGGCTTTGGGGGGCACCTGGCCTCCAGCCTGGGTCAGCCCACCACAAAAAATCACATTAGGAACCTTTACATGGGAAAAATCACAACTAATTGTCAATTAAGTAACTACCTCTAAGGTAGTGAGATATATATATATCTTTACAATGAATGAAGAGAAAAAGGCATGCTTGGGGCCTTGCTCGTCTTATCCTAAACTAGACACATAAACAGGTCAGAGGTCTGCAGAGGGAGCCAGGTGAAAGTATCTGCTACACAGGCACCTGAGAGCACGTTACAGCAGTAACAGTGCCCGTGTGTCTCCGTTTTCTGTGATGATCATGAAAGCTAAGCACAGTACAGTTACACCACCATGACACAGATGAGAAATGAAAGAGCTCAGATTTGTACTGGAGATTTATCTAAAGGATGCCACTGCCTACCTAATGGGAGGGGATGTTGTGCCTTTATCCAAATCTGCTTCTCAGAAGGGTAGGTTTTCAGCTGCTCTAAGCCATTTGATTTCAATGGAGCAAGAAATACATCACTTAGGGGTCTGGATTGCTGTTTGGTTTGCAAAGGTCTCAGAGCTACCGTTTCTGAGGTTTCTTCCACTCTTACCTACTTTTTCTGTCCGATGTTTTTCATTATTCAAATCATTGCTTTAAAAAGAAAATAAGAGTATTGCCTGAAAATCTACTAAATATCTTCTCCTATGCAAAAAATTATTTCTAAAGTGACTGCCTTTTTCAGAAGCCGCATCTTGCAGCTTCTTCTATTGGATATCTAAAATGATATGTAGTGGGATATTACCAATAAATGACTTTCCATTAACAGCAGCTTCTCATTAGAAGCTGATAATTCTATTACCCCTTATCTTTCCTCTTGACATGCAGTTGCTTTCCCAACCTACAAAACGAAGTCACTAAGGCCACGAGGTATTCTATTAAATTTTTAGAATATAAGACTCAGTACCAGAGATTTGACCCAAAACATAACTTGTAGAATTGGTTTGCCAGCAATGTGTATCCCCCATCAAGTCCTTAAAGCTAATGGCAGGAAATTGTTCCTTCACCACATCTCCCAGGTGCAGGCAGCAGAAGCTGAAGCCAGTGAGAGGAGAAATGTCTCAAACTAACCGGTTCTTCTCTGCACTTCACAACCTATCTGCACTCTTCTTGCATCCTTTTAAATTTAGGCTTGTAATTGAGTTCTCCGAAATAAATTGTTAACTCTCTTTGGTGTCAGGCATAAACTGTCAGGAATGTGAAAATACGATACAAAAGAGAATTTTAATAAATAGGATAAATGCTGAGAGAATAGGTCGTGAGCAGAGCTCAAATGACAGTATGTCGCATAAAAACTCCTCCAGCCCAATATCCTGTCTGTAGAAGCGGCCATTAAAGCACGCTTAAGAAAGATTATAAGGAACATGGCAAATATAATAATCCTTCCTCAAACAGTCAGCGGATTAGAGACCATTAATTGTCACAGGGCTTAAGGGACCAAGTGAGAACAGGGCTCCGTGGTACAGATGTGGCATAAAGAGTTGGGTAAACTGCCTGCTTCTCGACAGCACATTCGACCCCGGGGAGAGATAGCCCTGTTAGCAAAACTAATACAACAAATGGTCTCTGTTATGTGACAGTGTCCTGAATCTCATACAGTCCTACCTCTCAGTGGAGAATACAGATACTGAGTTGGGAGAATAACATTTAAATGCTAATAGAGAGCAATTCATGCCACAGAGACAATCAGAAAACTTCAAAGATGCCACTTATTTTGGAAAACTCATTTAGCTACTATTTCTCCACCTCACTTGTCCCAATCACCTAGTGTCCTCTCCCAGGTAGGAATGAAGCTTAACAACAAAAGAGCCATCATACTGGGGCAGACCAGAAGCTAATTAGGCCCATAATCTGCCTCTGTCTGGCCAACATCCTATACTTCAAGCAAGAACAGAAAATCAGAGTGATTGTGGAGCACAGGTGCATATGGCATTGCCCTCCCAATCTTTGCCTATTAAAGTTTCAGCAACTTCCACAGCCAAGTATGCAGCCAGACCAACAAGTTCAACAGATATTCATGGACTTATTCTCCCTGAATTGGTCTAATCCCTTTTAGGGTGACAAGCTCATTTGATTCAGTTCCACAAACACACAAGCCGATACAAATTAACATGGAAAACATTTCTTCATGAGAAATGAACAAGATGGTGTTGTGTATTTGTCTTCCTTACAAGGAAATGCTATGCTACAGAAGAAGAAAGCCAGCCGCCAAGGAATAACGACAACTATCACTTGAGTATACAACTGTCACAGGGAGCAGCAAATTACCATTCTCCTCCGCGGGGAATCCTGGCTTACACCCCTGGTCTGGAGGACATTCAGGGAGCAATGGAAGAGCATGGAAGAACATGAAAGCAACCTGTAATCTCAATGTACCATAGGCGTTAATTAACCTGGCAGCCATCCAAACTGCTGGCATAAAAAACCGCTTATCTGGGAGCTGCACATTTCAGCATTTCTGCAGACCCTACTCCGCACACAGGCACGGCACTGCACAGGGGCAGCAGGGTACCGAAAAACAAGAAAAAAGAGGCAAAAACGGAGGAACACTGAACATTACTGCATTGCAATCATAAGATCTGTTAGTAGCTGGAAAAACATGTTATTTGAAGAAAAGTAGATCTGAATAAAGCAGAGGCTGCATCAGGAATGTAATAAAAACAACTCTGGGAGAACAAGCATGAACAATCTCTAGTGAGAATACACCACAATCAAGGTACAATCATGCTGAAGCCAGAAAGGGGTAACAGTTCAAGTAAAGGTATTTGTCTCGGAAAAGGAATTGTTTTTCTACATACCTGTCCAGTCTCCTACTACTTTAAGGTGGACCCCAAACGTTGCTTTGGTATCTGTAGGGCACTAAAAATATTAAATATATTAAGGACTACTTCTGAGTAACAAGAAAATAACAAAATGCATTCAAAGTACAGTTGTTAAGACAGAATCCAGTGTAAATAGGTCATTCCTGAGCAGCCGTATCAGCAGCTATACCCTTTAAAAAGCAAGTCTAGCATCAGTTCAGGAAGCCAAGCATAGCTAGTCTCCACGCAGCCTTAACCCTTTCTTCTGGTCGCAGAGTAGTTTGGAATGGGCTTCTCTGGGAGTGTGGTTTGGAACAGCCACTTCACTAAGCATTACTCAGCAATGATACCAACTGGAGATACAACAGTACAGAAATACTCCCTCTACTATTGACAGTTCTCAGTCAAAATCAGGAACTGCCCCATCAGTTCTATATCAAGGCATTGAATAGACTTCTGGTTCTTGAATGTCAGGGCAGACGTTTTCAAGCTGATCATTCTCACACAAGTGACGCTTTCTTCTAAATGCAATCTGAGATTTTGCTGCACTTCAGAGAGCTTAGAGTTTGCAGAGGAAAAACACTAGATTGCGTGGCCTATCATAAAAATCACTTTGCAGCCACCATTCTCTCTCTCTGCACCTATGCCCTTACCTCAGGTCTGTTTACTTGTGACTATCAACACAGGAACGGTATTATTTACAGTCTTATCCACACCATGGTATCTAAAAACCTCCAAGCAAGCCATGTTAAAGGTCTAAGGAGCCCCCTCAGTTTCATTCCTTGTTAGCTACAGGGAGATTTCAAATGCACTGTCTGGACAGCTTTTGCAGGTACACCAAATGATTTCACACTTAAACAAGACAACTATTCCTCAAGAAAAGATTCTTCACTTCCCTTCTATAAATCACTGTCATTGGTTTATTTATGATAGAAAATATTACTACTGAGTTTTGATGCCTTTCTTAGAACCTGTTAACGATTGATCCAAGCTCCATCATGAGTCCAACACCCAACAGATGACACTCCTGTCTCTCTACTGCTACAGACAAATATGAGTTCTGAGGAGAGGGCTTAAATTCAAGGAACGCATCTATATTATAAATAAAAGAGGCCCAGATAGTGAATCCAAGCACCAAATACTCAAACATCCACCACACTTGTGAGGACACTTCTTGGCTCTGTTCTGGACCATTGCCATTAGCGTTCCCAAGATAACCTGTTGTGGAGGGGAAACCACTGGCCTCAGGGCTGAGGATCAGTTCCTATCCGTTCCTTATTTAGCAGTAGACACAGATAAAAGTATTCTCTACATCTTGGCAAACCTAGAACAGGGAATACAATGTTCTGGCTAATCATTCCATTTTCCTAAAGGGGAAGAGCATTCTTGTTAAGAGTACTGATTACTAGACAGACTCACATTTAAATCACTGTCATCTTTCAAGTTTTCCTATAAAAATTTGGTACAGAAACTTAGAATTATTTCAGCAAGTCTTAGCCTTCAAACAAATGGCATCAAGGGAGGGATGCAGTCAAACCTCACACAATGAGGCCAGTATTTGCTGTAGCTAGCTGCAATGTCTTCCAAAAAAAATATCAAAAACAATTCTCCATATAAAAGTAGGTAAGCAGCCTCTTGGCCAGAAAAGATGCTTATTGGCCGCAAAAAGATCTGTTCTCCTGGGAGCTTCTGTAAGAGCCTTTAGCAGAGTTCATTTTTCAGTCTGGGCTGTCCCAGGCCTCTCTGTTTCACAGGAGGTTGTGTGATTTTCTTAGTCCAACTATACACAGTCCCAGTTCAGCACATCTTCTATAAAATTGTCTGTCATTCCCTCCTTCCATTAAAGTTAACGGCAGATACCACTTGTCTCCAGCCAGAATAAGTTCAAACCTGTTATCCTTTACATTACCCTTGTGACCATCTCCTTTCTGCACTACTTTGAAAAATTATCCAATAAAAAAGAGATTTATTTCTCTTTAGACTTTAGTAAGCCTATTTTGATACCTATAACTGGTATGAGAGTTCCTCAGAGAGTTCTGGAAAAATCTTTTTGTGCTGCCAAATCTTACCAGAAGAAATATGCCCATCATCTGGGCTACACGGAGTGAATTTCCCCCAGTTCAAGAGAGAGAAAGATTGTGGATGGTCCAGCAAAGGGCCACCAACATGATGAGAGGAATGCAGAACCTGACATACAAAGAGAGGTCAAAAAGGGAATTTGCTTGTGTAATCCACAGAAGAGAAGGCTCAGGGAGATCACTATCTGCCTAAAAAAAAGTTATAGAGAAGATGAAGGTGCTCTCTTCACCACCATGCATGGTGACAGGACAAGAGAGGCACAAGTTACTTTAGGGGAAATTTCTTCTGAATATAAGAAAAATATTCTTCACCATGGAACAGATAGCCAGAGAAATAGTGCAATTTCTCTTGCTAATTCAGCTTCACAGCTCCCCGGATAACCTCATCTGTGGCCTTTGCTCCAGAAGGCTGAACCAGACAATCTCCAGACGCCTCTTCTGACGTAAGACTTTCCTATGGATCTGTAATTTTAACTTTGGAAATTGTATTTATGTTTTTACTGCACAGAACACTTATTTTACCTCTCTCATCTCTGTAAACACAATTAAGTTTCTAAATCGTGGCTTCTTCCAGACTGTTAGGGAATATATTCTAGGAGCTTAAGAAAATATTCAAAGACAGTTTTTCAGAAGTTTAATCATGAAAGTGGGTAAACTTTCCCATGTTATTAACAGATCACTGGGCATGTGTCATGAAGTGCAATGAAAATATTCTTTAACCTTCCTCATGAAATCACAGAATCGTAGGACAGCTGAGAATAGAAAGCGCCTCTGGAGACTGGCTACTTCAACCCTACTGCTCAAGCAGGGTCTGCAAGAGCAGGTGGCCCAGGACAGTGTCCAGATGTACTTTGAATGGCTCCAAGGATGGAGACTCCACAGCCTCTCTGGGCAACCTGTGCCACCCTCACAGAAAAAGTGATTTTTTTTTTTTTTCTTATGTTCAGATGGAACCTCCTATATTTCAATTTATGTTGTCCTGTCACTGGGTGCCACTGAGAAAAGTCTGGCTCTGTTTTCTTCACTCCTCCATCATACGACAGATGACAGCCTCTCCTCATATGACAGATGCTCCAGTTCCTTAATCATCTTCATGGCCCTTTGTGCTCAAATATGACAATGTGCCCATGTCTCTGTCTCTCTTGTACTGGGGAGCCCAGAATGGGACACAGAGCTCCAGATGTATCTCACCAGTACTGAGCAAAAGAAAAAGGTCACCTTCCTTGACCTGTTGGCAATGCTCTGCCTAATACAACTCAGGAGACTGTTGGCCCCCTTTGCTGCAATGGCACATTGCTGGCTCATGGTCAACTTGGTGTCCACCAGGATACCCTGGTCATTCTCTGCTGAGCTGCTTTCCAGCCAGTCAGTTCCCGTCATGCACTAGCACCTGGGGTTATTGCTCATCAGAGACAGGATTCGGCAATTCCCTCTCATGATCTTCATGAGGTTACTGTCAGCCCATTTTTCCAGTTTCTAAAGGTCCCTCAAATGGCAGCACAATCACCTAGTGTATCAACCACTCTTCCCAGCTTTGTATCACTTGCAAACCAGTACTGACCCCTGAGGTACACCACTACTGACTGGGCTCCAGCTGGTCTTTGTGCTACTGATCACAGTCCTTTCAGCCCAGGAGTTCAGCCAGTTTTCCACCTACCTCCCTGCCTATTCATCTACTCCGCACTTCATCAACTCTGTATGAGGGTTCTATGAAAAACAGCATCAAAAATCTTGTGAATTATGATGCTCTTGTCCATTTTACATATCTACGTCTCTGATCACCTATTCTACTTTTAATTTGCCATTATCTCATCTTTAAAACACTGCACAGCTAAACACTCTTTCAAGATCCTTCTTATATTCAGCTCATACTCACATTTAAACTGACATCTATTTATGTTCTATGAAGATAAGCACCAGCTGAAGCACCCTCTTGAATTGGAAATCAAGAGAATAAGCACATGAGCCTTGGTCAAATAAAGGCATATCACAGTGGCCTCAGCAATGCATGATGTCCTCTCTGCAGCTTGTGAAAAAAAACAACTAAAACTGGTTTTCAAATGTGTTTTGGCAAATAGTATTTGGATTTCCTCCTGCTCCTTTTAATTTAGGAGCCCTAAGAAAAAATCTGGTGATTATTAACTGTACTGTGGCAAGAGCTGCCTGCAGCCCCTTGTTTTTTCCCTATTGCCCAGTACACTGCCCAAGGGAAAATTGTAAAGATTAGCCAATCTTAAAATAAGAAAAAAAAAATAAAATACTTTCTCTTAGTTCCTTTTCCTTAAATAAACAATGTTTTCCAAACAGGTAAATCACTAACTTGAATAGTTTGTAATGAGAAGGGGCATTAGACACTGTTAAAGAAAAGGTCACAAGTGGTAAGTTTTTCAGCAGTTCCTTCCACATTTTGAAGAGTTAAATGAACTCCGTTTGCCACATTCATTTGATTAAAATGCTATGGTACAGAAATTATCTGTGGCAGATATGTTAATCTTATTCTAACCTCAAGCTATCTATACCTTTAAAAAGCGTACAGGTAGGAACATCTACGCTAATCAGGTTATCTGCCAGCATTTGGCCATCCTCCAAAACCAAATGAAAAACAAAGGAATTCTGTTAAATTTAATAGACCTGTGCAGATTTACACCCCCGGAGAAACCAAACTATGTTCTTAGCATTGGAAAGTTGGTAGATTTCTTCAGAGCTATTAATCACTTGTGAGCAAGTTTACAATGCCTATTTTTATTTTATTTTTGTATGTATTTTCACATTCAAAGCAGTGAGAATAGTATTTTATATGCAGATAAAACTTTTGGAATACAGATTATTCTAAATCTTGATGAAAAAACACCTTTCAATATAGTTTTTTTTTTTTTTTCAAGCTAACTTGAAATAAAAATGCAAATTATCTCTTGGGGAATTTGCAACAATCCCTGGAGAAATTTACGCTTATAAACCACCAAATTAATTACACTCACCAGTAGCTGTAGCTCTACTATTTATCTCTATGCTGAGATAAAATATAGATGATAATTTTTAATAATCTTAATAATTTATTTAATGTTTAATGCACTACTAGATTAATACATACATGAAATGTATTTTATTTATCAGTTTTACATTGTGAACACGATTCTCAGTTGTCTTCTATGCCTTGCTTTTATATGAACACCAAGTGAGTGAACTGTTAGATCATAGTGGTAACGCTTTACGCCTGCTTTATATTGGTATAAAAAATCTACTGAAGGCAATGAGCAGTGGAGAAATCTGTGAGTATGAGCGCACAACATATAGCAAATGAAAACTATGTTATCAGCATCTGTGTTTGCAGCAAAAAATACCCCAAATATTTAACATCATTAGTATCTATTCCCAGTCAATAATCCTGCCCTGAACAAGAAACAGGACAAATCCTATTAAAGTAATTTTAATGGTATTAAATTCTGCTGAAATACTATAAAACACTCTTTTTAGACCTTGGGGTGCAGCGATTCAAGGTGAGTCAACAGCAGCAAACTAGCAAGAAAATCGATTATTAATTTCAGTTAATTCCTGAAAAGTTTCCAGTTCTTCTGTACATCTCTATCATAAGAATTGCAAGACTCTTTAGAGAGATGTTAGGTTTTGATTACGTCACTGTCTCGGAAGCGGTGATGCATACACCAGCATAAAACTGCAGAATATCTATTACCAGAAAAAAGGAGATGAAAGGGATGCCCAAGCTATTTATTCCCATGTGGCTCTGCAAATAAAGCTCCTTACAAATTCCGGGGGAAATACCGCTCCCAAGCTGATGCACCACAGTGAACACCAACTTCTGTGTTAGGTGGCCTGAATAGTGCCCAAAGGTGCACAGAAAATCTGTGCCACAGCTGGAAGAACAAAGCGAAACCTCATCTTAGCCTGATTTTCGGGAACTAAAAAGCTCATTGCGGTTTGTTTAAATAAAGGGAAACTCCTTCAAAGAAGGCTTTCACTTTTGGGAAAAAAGCCACAGTATGATCCTAATATGGATTTGCAGATATCCTGGCAGGGACTGTAAACACCGCTGAGCCCCTGCTCTGCTTCCAGGCCTCTGCCTGCCTGCCAGCATGAACCAGCTGCACCACGAGCCCCCACCATCACCCCATCCTTGCTCCAGACTCAGACAAACCCTTACACAGGTCAAGAAGAGCACGTTAAAGACAGCACATTAGGGAAAGAGGCAGAATTGGTGGGGAGGGGAAGAGAAGAACTAAACCCAACCAACTTATTTTCCCTCCTATACAGGGGAAAAAAAATAAAAAGGCTTTCAACTTGGTCAACTGACAAGAAAATGTGAACCTTGGAAGCTCAGTAAGCTGTAGCTTGTCTGGTTTCATACAGAACTGATATAAACATTCCTAAAATGATTCATCCCAACATTAGAAAATGAAGAGGAGTGATGACAAACACAGGCATGCTATATAAAGGTAGCCAAAAAATAGTAGCTAGACTTTAGTCTGACTCACAGGAGGTGAACTCTGTTGCACTGGGCTACCCGTGTTTTAACTAATGAATCCCATAAGAAGCAAATTTCAGAGGAAAAAAACTTGATCTTTTAAACACATCTCTGCCTGAAAGGCTATGAGATACCCTAAAATGGCTCTGTGTATTTTTCTGTTTCGTGTTACTTCACAGATAGAATTTTGGCTAAAAGCTCTCCCTGCTAGAGCCTTGGCCTTACGGTTATCCTAATTTAACTGGCAGACATCAGCAGACATTATAACATCTCTGAATGTGGGGAAATCCTAACGACGGAACACGATTTAAGTATCAAGGGTGTCTGGATGATGAAGGCGAGACCACCATGCCTTGAATACTCATTGCTTCAGCCAGAACGCTCCCACTGCGGAGCTGACACCTTGCAAGCAGCCCAGCTGCAGAAACATATCCCAAACACTTTTCCCTTTCTCTTTCTATTCCCCTATACTCCTTGCTGTACAATTCCAAACACCTGCAGTCTAGCTAGTGGAAAAAACACACCATAACACTGCGGGATGCTCAGGATGCATCACTGGTCAGCTGCAGTGTCAAGTAGGATCATTCTGGTCATCTGGGGTCTAACTTCTGTAATATAAAACACAAACCCACACCCACTAATTCCTGTGAGTCCGTAGTTCAGCATTTGCTACTTCAGTCCCTGCAGCCTCAGTTATTAAATTACTCTCAGTGTTCAAAACAATCTTTTTTTCTTTTGGTCTCAATCTATGAGCGTTTGTTCCTTGATTTCACTCTTGCACCACAAGAAAACACAAATCTTTACTCTAATAGATGTCTTAGGATTGTAAATAGACCAATAGTTGGAAGTGTAAAATAGTGTTGAATAAAATATCTACAATGTTGAATAAATAATATAAAATTACTTTATTTGTTTTCTAGTAAGGCTGTAGTAGCCTGACCCCATAAAATTTTCCTGCTACAGATGCATTACAAAGCTACACTTCTACAGACCAGTCAGTATTTCTTCGCCTCGGCAGCTTAACCAAGGTCAAAAACTTGCTGACCACCCTTTCAGCCCAACAGACACGTTACATTTCACAGAATCACAGAATATCTCAAGTTAGAAGGGACTTATAAGGATCATCAAATCCAACTCCCTAGAACACAGTAAAAATGTCCTAGCAACATTCAGTCCATATAGTTTATGCATTTCAAGTTGCTACCTAGTGAAAAAAACAAACCACAACCTTATGGGATGCTCAGGATGCAAACTTTTGTCCCTGAAGGAGTAAAAGGCAGCAGAGCAATGTTTCTGCCCAGCGCTGCCTCTCCAAGTCCTCCAAGGGTATGCAGACACATTGTCAAGCAACGCCGTGATGAGCTGAGAAATGCATGAACAAGGAAACTGAATGGCACAAAAGGCTCCATCTTCATTATCCTTGAGAAAAAAAATAAACTATGGGCCATGTCCGGGCTCATGCTAACCCGCTTGCAGTGCTGTGAGGTGCTCGTAGAAAGAACCATCAAAGGATCGTTAGAATTTCTAGTCAGATCACCAACATGTTGAAGAACACCGTGTCCCTCCAAACTCTACAAGCACACACAGTATTTTGCCAGGCTAAAGCACAGATCCCAGCCAGTCAGCTGGTCTTCATTTTAGGGCTGGGCGCTTCATTTCCTCTAATACTTTGTCCACATGTTAATTGTATTCATGCTTAAAAAGTTGTGCTTGGTTGGTTTGGTTCAGGGTTTTGGTTTTTTTTTTTTTTCATTTCGACATTCTCCTGCACTTCCTAGACCTTTCTCTAACTTGACCTAGCAGTTAGCCTGGAAGCACTACCTCTGACGGGAGAAAACACGCTTCTCTGCTAATGTCAGTATGTGCTTGTTATATATTCTAAATTCACTTTCGTAGTATCAGGAAGAAAAAAAAGAAACAAAACAAACAAAAAACCCCCCAGAAAACAAAAAAACAAACACTTGCTCACAAAAGATCTGATGCCTTCTGTTTAAAGTATCTGCTGAAGGAGGACTCAGGATTTAGTGAATTTGAACGTAACAATTTCTGTGTTCCCTTGATCCAAAAGAGTCAAATTTGTAAGTTTAAATGAAAGTGAAGGTTTTCTTAGGGCTTTTATACAGACCCCAAAACTATTAAGCCCAAAACCAAAACAAACAAGTCTAAGGAAATACTAAAGACATCTGAAATATTAATCTATTCTATTTTTGTTTTACTTAAATTCTTTTTCAAACAGCTGCTAGATTTTCTACTTCTACGAAGAGCAGACAAGCTCTAGGGATTTCTTTAGTTTGCCAACAAGATACTTCACAATATCTGCATTTCTCTGAATGCTCTGTAAATCATCTCATAAAGACAAGTTTCACAACCATTTGCACAAGATATTTAACAAATCTTACTAGAATGTCATCATGTTAGATTTTGTTTTTATTGTATTTATCTGTCAGTATGAACTTAGCTCTTGTCCTTACATACTTTTTACTGAGGCAAACTTCCAATAATTTTTTCAATTTTTTTTATGCAGTATTTCAGAATTTGGCCCTAGGGTTTTGCTGTTGTGGATAGTTTGTTTCTCAAGTTTACAGTATGGGGCATCTGTTTCTCCATCATCTCCAGCTCTGCTCCTTGCGCAGTACAAAATTTCTTGCTTAAAAGAAGCTCAGAGCTAAAACTTCACTGCTAGACTGTTAATACCTTCACTGATTTTAAATGAACTCTGGCTTATCCAGGGATAAAGACAACGCTGGCTCTACAAAAAACTGTTTTTCTTTTACAAAAGCAGATGTGTTACTTGTGACATTGTTTATACTCATGTATTAGATATCAGAAATATCAACATATTTCAACATATTACTATTTAACGGTTGGACTTCATGATCTTTAAGATCTTTTCCAACCAAAATGATTCTATGATTATTTGCTGAGACTTTTCTGACAAGGCATCAAGCCCAAAAATGTAAATGTACAGGTCAGGGCCATCAGCTTGTAACCCCATCATGCCTAAAGCCAGATACCAAATGGACTTCAATAGAGGTGCGGAGGTAACAAGGAAAACTCAGTCTACAAAAAAACCCAGATCAAACCTAAAGTCTTAAAGGTAGAAAATGTATGAATAAGTAGTAGCTTTGAGACATTTAGGTACAGTACTATAATTTTTCATGTACATCCAGAAACTTCTTTCAGGTACTTCTACCTACTCTGAGATAATTAATAGACCTAAGAGTTTCTCTCCCTGGGGTTCAGTAATTACTACTTTATAGAATTTTTATTTGGATATTGATCCAACAATGTATTCTTCCTCAACAGTATATATTTGGATTTTGTCTGCGGATCTGAGTATCTGCATATGCAAACGTCCTCCTCCTTCCTCAAAACTCAGCATTGACTTATTAAAAAAACGCACACATGCTGTCTCCCTAACTGGCTACGTGCTGTAAATGTGATGGCAAAGATTTGACCATCCACATATATGAGCAGAGACTTCTTTACTTACTCATACAGAACTGTATGGGGAAGAGAAGGGAAGGAAGGAAGACGTCGCACTACAAATCCTCTTGATGTGATCTGCTTCAAATTAACCATCTGCACAAAAAGGTGGAGAGCCAGCAAAAGAGCAGAAGTTCTTGGAGCTTTTTATTACCAGACTCTTCCAGCTTCTACTTCAATGGGATTTAAAAGCAGATTTGTTATGTAGCACTTAAGTAGGGGAGGTCAGAGTACATTGTAACACAGTAGAAAATTTCTAGTCTCAAAGAAAGTTTCAAACTACCTGTTGCAGGTAGTTAATCTCTGCTGACCTGCTACCAGAACTAGGATCTAGACATCGAATGAAGAGCCAAAACTCTTTGGAGGATCTGAAGAAGTAGCCACATCTGCTAATATAAAGCAGATATTTCATAAAGTCTGGGAGTCTGAAGGCTGGGATTTTTGCTTTGGGTTCTTTGTTTTGGTTTTATTTTTTGTTTTATATGTGCCACTTCCATGCCATCCGCCTCTATTAGCTCTATGTTGTAAAACTACTAATCAGTGGGTAAGCAAAGTACATCTTAAACAGAGAGACAGAGAAAGCTCAGCAAGAGTTTACACAAGTTACCCATGTCTGACTATCAACAAGAGTATCTTGGGATACATAGATGTGTTAATTAAAAAAAAGTCACTGAAGGACAATTTCTATGCCAAAATGGTATTATCTGAAAAGACAACGCCAAGCTCAGGATATATATATTTCCTAGAACAACAAACGAGGTCCTGGACAGCTTTATAGATATAAGTAAAGTACAAAGACACTGTTCACAAGAGCAGAAGAGGTGGTACTCTTTCTCCATTGAGAGTCACCTTCTTAAAATATAGATTAACAGCTCCATATTAAGCCTTTTATCTTAATAGCAGGTGACTTTTTAATTGTTTCCAAAAGGGATTCTGGATGCCTAAAGGGGAACTGCAGGAGTGGAGGGGGCATCCTACCAACAGTACTGGGTCAGGAAGAATGATGGAGAAAGGAATGAAACCTCTATGTAAAATCAGTCAGTGAAGGTTGACCTATACAGACCAGGCAATGCTTTTTCTCTGCCTGAAGAGCCTGAGCTTAGTGGGCTAAATTTATTGTTTCATTGCTTCCAACAAAACGATGTCCCGAATCTCAGAGAAATTCAACATGGATTATTTGCCTGAGTGACTTCAATGAAGAAAGGAATTGTGGTTGGGTCACTGAAATCACTAGACAAGAACCACAGAGTGCAGAATTCAGCTCCCAGAAACTCCCAAAGCCTCCCTCCTCTCCAGCACCCACAGCATCTGAGGGGGGATTCCCAGGGACTAACTCTAGCACCTTCTCCAGTCAATGCAGTCATGTGATTCAGACAATTTAAGGCTTGGCTTCTGTCCTGAAAGTCTCTTGGAAGAGTCTCTCGCCCTCATACTACAGAAGTACGGATTAGCCAAAAGCACTCCCCTTTTTCTGTTTTGCACAACAAGAGTGCCAGTCTAGAGGAGATGTTGTCTCAGTGTGTACATATAATGCATAAAACTCTGATGTCTCATGTCTCGGGTGCTAAAGTAATACTACAGATATCTGTTATGGTGAAGTGTGAAAATATCCGAGAAGATCATTTATTATACACACACGCAATTGTCAGAAATAAAAGAGGACAGTCTCTTGAGAACCAACATTTTAGCTGAAAAAAAAAATAGATAAATTACTATTCCAAATAGCAGATCTATGTTGTTGCCATAAAACAAAACTTAACGAAGCTTTTCCATCAGCAGTTCAACTTCAGCAAAGAGGATACTGCAAACTGACTCAATTCAATCACTACGGCACCCGCTATGCTTTCCTCCACAGCCACCACTGTAAAAGGCAGCAGTAAAGAAGCTTTGATGAAGGACTCAGTTCTCTACCGCATGTACCATCGGGACTAATTTTCTTTTCTCCTCAAAGGTGGTACTTCTGGTTTAGATGGTACTCACTGAAAAAACAGTTTTGAACAGTTTGCACTGATCCTTGCATGCATCAGAAGGATTTTAAACTTTAAGCTATTCAGCCAGCAGTTTAAGTGAGCTCTGAATTCACGCTACAACAGCGGAACATTATCTTCTATCTTTGTGCAACATAGATTTCAGTTCCAAGGGGAAACAGGGGCATGACAGCAGATTGTGACAACCAAAACTGTCACAAATTTGAGGTAACAGACTGTTTGATCCTGTATTTGTGGATGTTGTTGCAGAGCCGAAGTTTTCAAACCTCAGATCTGAGCCACCTCCAAATTTAGAAGAATTTGTCTCTTGGTCTTGTCCTTATTTCAAGGTCTGTCACAATCTAAGTTCCACATGAAGTGATGTAATTGTTTCCTACCTTCTTTTGCCACAAGCAAATCAACACTACTAAAACAATAAGGTTACCAAGCTTTATGAGGTGCTGGGAGCAGACACCAGCCTTTGGGTAGCCAAGCTGTCGAACTGCAGCTTGTGAGAGTTCGTGGCTTGCATTGACTCTGTAGTAGATTCAGCAGAGGCCACATGAAAAGACCCAGCACATCTTCTGAAGCACTTAACATCTGCAAAACACAAGGCCATTTGCACTAGGCTTACTGCCAATTGCTTCATGCCAATGCAAGAAATTCCAAAAACAGAGCATTCAAGGTGACTTCTCTTGTAAGACACTAATATATATTCTAAACAGGAACCTACTTCTGAAGTCATTCATTAGCAAAAAAAAGGAAGTACACAGCTGTACATGGTCAGTACTATGGTTTCATGCCGCTGCAAATAATCAGTAGTGTGGTTAAGGCTCTGGAAAGAGGGGGAACTCAATACTAATGGAAAATGTAAGATGGAGATGGAAAGAAAGCCAGTGCTACCATAAACTGCAAGCCTGAGTCTCTCCTTGTTCGTAATGAAGTCAGAGGAAACAAACACTTTCCAAAATGTAAAATAAAAATTACAAAAAGGAAGAATCTCCATAAACTATTTTTTTTTCTTAGTTTTGATAAGAGGTGGCAGCTTTGTATACTAAAGAAAGTGGAAGCAATGTTTTGGATATTTAAACTGTAATGAAGGACCATCCTCTCTACTAGAAATTGGAGCTATTGCTGACGTTTGTTTGCTTTTCCAAGGTCTTTAAAGATTGCTATAGACAATGACATTCCAGAACAGATGAGTTCCACACTTTCTTCCACAGACGTGTAAAGAAATGTCAGTCTTGGGAAGCATAGCACTAAAAAGAAGTTTTCTGATGTTTCTTTGGATGGTCTGATCTCCAGACCATATGGTGCACTTGGTCTGAAAGACAGATCTCCTTAAAAGAGTTCATCAAGTGGAAACACACAGAAATCATTTGTCCCTTTACAAACCCTCAACTAAAATATTAATTTACAGAAAACATTTCTCCCCACTACGGATCAAATATCTTGGCGCTGACTGTATTCTGCTCGGATTCAGTTGTAAGATGCAATACTATCCTATTGAAAGTAAGTAAAGGGAGTACAGTACTGAAAGTGTTACACAGCATATAACAGTTGTGTGCAGCTGTGTACAGAAACCAGTGAAAGAAGCACAGTAAAACACGTTAAAAAGAAAGCATTTTGTCAAAGTGAAATCAAAGACAATGGAGATATGAAGCCAACACAAAGCTAGCAGTCCACTATGAACTACCTACAACTGGCCAGCAGGTCACTTGCAGGAATCTCAGATGTTGAGTCAACCCTTCATGACCATTCCCAGCCTTTCCAATGGATAACAAAAGTCAAGGAGTCACACTAGTGAATAAAAACAGTGGAAGCACGCTTCAAAAATGGAGTTAAAAAGTGCTAGCTTCCACACTGATCATGAGAGAAAACTGGGATCTCCAAGTGCCTGAACTTCAGAGTGTACAGGTGACATTGCCAGCAAGTCAAGGGATGCAATGCCTCCCCTTTATTCAGCACTGGTGAGGCCACACCTGGAGCACTACATCCAGTTCTGGGCTCCTCAGTACAAGACACATGGACATACTGGGGAGAGTCCAACCAAGGGCCATAAAGATGCTTAGGGGTCTGGAGCATCTCTCCTACGAGGACAGGCTGAGACAGCTTGGTCTGTTCAGCATGGAAAAGGCATAAGGGGACCTTATCAATGTATATAAATACTTGCAGGGAGGGCTCAAAGAAGATGCAGCCAGGCTCTTTTCAGTGGTGTCCAGAGACAGGACCAGAGGCAATGGGCACAAACTGAAACACAAGATGCTCCCTCTGAACATCAGGAAACACTTTTTTACTGTGAGGGTGAGGGAGCACTGGCACAGGTTGCCCAGGGAGACTGTGGAGTCTCCATCCGTGGAGATACTAAAAAAACATCTGGACATGGTCCTGGGCTACTGGCTCTGGGTGGCCCTGCTTGAGCAGAGGGGTTGGACAGGATGATCTCCAGAGGTCCCTTTCAATTTCAACCGTTCTGTGATTCTGTGACATGAAGCCTTTGACAGCAGAGCCAGGTCACCAGTTAGCAAAGGAGCCAGACTGGCAGCTCCCAGTTCAAAGCAACATGGATTTTGCTTCTCCAAGTTCCCGTGCGAATTTTGCACCAATGACTTCTGCTCGTTCCTTCCATCAGCAGGGGGAAGAACACTTTCAATTGACAGAAAGGAAAAGAAAATAAACTCCACTCCACGCATTTCTGAACAATGCTTACCTCTTCATGCTCATTTGGTTACAATTCAGAGCTCCCTCTGACTCCAAGTGAAACACATGGGAGCTTTGCCAGAGTGCGATGGGAGTAGGCTCAGGCCCTTTACACAACCTCGCAGTGTTTTCCTCCACCCCGGCATTATGTAAGAAACTGAGCTAAACTGTAAATATTACACAACCTCAAAAAGGGAAGGGACTAGTAAAATATCTGCATGACTCCTTCACGCTGACTCACCCCTTCCTTTCCGCTTTTGCTTGCAGTCCTCACTTAAAGATATGCCTGAACCGGTCACTTCTTGTCTTTTAAGCATACTCCAGGCACCGTGAGATGTTTCATCAGCTTAGACAGGACATCACACGGAGCCTAAGCAGGACAGCAGCGCCAGGAAGAAGGCTGCAGCCTTCCCCCCCAGCTCTGCTGCAGTCATGGCTGCGCCGCGCTCACAGCGTCCGAAACCCCCCGCGCCCCTCATGCTGCTCTCACTGTGCCCCTGAGCCCCGTGTTCCTATGCCAGCCTAGAAAAATAACCCAGGGATTATCACCCAACAAAAGGAGCCGCAGTAGTGTTCCGGCTTGCTTGGTAAGGACAAGTAGGTCAGATGGCAGCAGAAAAAATACCAAGTGAAGCTATAGGCTACACACTCTATAAGCACAGTCCCATATCTGGCATCATATTAAACAACAACAAGAAGAAAGCTTTCTAAGCAGGACAGCAGCCCAAGGCATATTCTATGACCTAGAAAGACATCTGGAAATGACTGTCCCCTGCTTAGGCTGGGCAAAAACACTGTCATAAACCTAGACATTTCAAATCCTCATTATGCCGTAAAACAGCCATTTACCCCACAGCAGCATTTCTCCAGCACAGTTAAGGTTCTACTGAAGTATGTTCGTGGCAATAAAAATGAAGCTCAGTAACTCAGTGGTAACTTCCTGTCTTGTAATAGTTAGAACACCTACGCAATCTTGAAGGATTTGCTGTTATGCTGAATGATATTACTGTACTTTAAAGTGTAAAGTATTGAGCATGAACAGAAATTGCCCGGTCTAGTACTACATACTTAAAATGTAATGCATCGTGCATGAGTGGGAATTGCTGGTTCTAGTGTTACATATTTAATACGTGACTGTAAAAACTACACAAGTTGTAATTTATCAACCAGACTTGTATATATATACACACAGAAATGTACTGCACGTTATCTGAATATAAATAAGTTATATTCACTAAGAAAATCCAGGCTTGCAACAAGAGATCTATTTTTCATAGCTCCTTGATCTTTTTCTTGTGCAAAAATCATCTTTCATAACGTGTTATTATAGTATGCCATTTTAAATACTGGTTGAAATCCTCAACTCATGCAAAGAATCTGACTTCAATAAAACACCCTATTCAACTTCAACCTATGATCTAAGCTGGTAGGTCCATGTCAGCAATCTCTTTTCTGATAAAAACTCTCATCATAACAAATAATTTTTGTCAAAGACTACTGAACCCAGGCCTAGTATCCTTTCATGACATTACTTCTGGAAATTACAATCACATGATCCATTGTTCTAACAGTGTCCTAATATAAGAAGAGTAAATCTTTGTAACAGTCACATAGTTTCCAAACTGTGCAATTACTACTAATGATCAAATTATTACCATTATTTTAATTTCCACCAAGACAGACAGTCAGAAATCAAAACATGATGTTTTGAGATTAATGTTTAAAAAAAGTGTGTCCACTGGTGCAGAACAGGTGTAACTTTATTAAATATAGCGATGCTCTTTACACTCATTTGGCCCTAGCAATCTCAGACACGTTAAGTTCTTTAAATTTATTTTCTGATTACTAAACTGATAAAAAATATAAATAAATATTGATTGAACCATTTTGCACAAAGAAGCCAGCTACCATTCTATCAATACTGCAATGCACATCATTTTTCAGCATTGCATATCTAGTTATCTTCACGCACTGTAGAGAATAAAGCCTTAAAAATTGCCTACTGGAGTTAACAACAGATAAATAACAAATGCCTCTGCTTTCCACCAGTTAAGTGAATAGCCAGGAAAACTTTGCAAAAATAAGGCTATGCAAGGGCCAATATTTCTTCATCGAGCTATACAGAAGCAGCTTCCTTTAAGGGAGATTCACTCCCAGATTTACAGCGAAGAATTTATTTTGGATGGAATTTAATGTGGGTTCCCTTGTGATGGTACCTACCTGCCGGCTCAGCATATAGATAAATAAATTTAAAAAAAAAAAAAAACAAAAACAAAAAACCCACACAAACACACCCAACCACAACAAAACACCCCACAAAACCAAAGAGCTGGGATTGAACATGACCTGGTTGTACCCTCTAAATCTCATGTAACATTAAAACATCTCAGCTGGTCCATAGCCCTAGGTACAATTCAGTGGGGATAAAGTATCAGTTATCAGTCCAAAGAAAAGAACGAAACATGAATATTCATTTCCATGGTCTTCTTTTAGAAGAATATCAGTTTCAGGCAATCCTAAATTATTCCCTTTGGAAGGAAAAGGCTGCCACTAATATCCAACCTTAGACTCTCCTTTTTGTAACATAGCCAGTGCAGTACAGTGATTTTCTGGTAGCATCTCTGCACTACTAGCAGGTCTAGACTAGCAGGTCTCTGCACTACTCACGTCCGGAGAACTTCAGATATGTTTATATACAATTTTACTTTATTCCAGTCTGTCTCCAGGGGATCCAGTTCCCATTCCAGACCCATTGAGCTGAGTAAGTAATAATCCCAGCGTTCTATGATTTCACTGGTATACCGCTTTAAGTCATCAATATATCTCTCAATATAAAAATAAAGTAGATGACTATTTTAGAATTATTTTTTTTTTTTTTTAAACATGGTGTTTTTCTAACTTTGGAAAAGGCAGTTGTAGGAATGTCTTTTCACTGATGACAGAAAATTTATTACAATTTGTGCTTATTCTGCATTAAGTCTACAAAAGCAGCTGAAATGTTTCTTTAGGAAACGATCAAAATCACATGGAATTTATTTATTTATTTACTATTGTTTTTCACTTATGGAAGACAGAAAAAAGTTCCCATTATCATTTTCTCAACAGTGAAGAAAATTAAATATGTATTCAGTACTGTCATACATAATAATCATTCCATTTCATATTCATTGGTACCCTCATAAATGAAACATAAGCTCTTCTGGAGGGAATTTTCACCTTGAAGGAAATAAAGACCATTTGCTTACCAAATATAAATAAAAGGGAAAGTACAGGGAAAAAAAAAAAATCATATTTCTTACCATTGTAAGGGTGAATGGATGGCTTTCCAGTGCGGACACTCTTGGACAGTGTAGAATAACATACTGAAACAAAATCAGACAGAGAAAATAAAATGATAGAAAAGATATGTCGACAATATTCAGTGATGGGTTAGTAGATGCAAAGTGAAAGTCATCCCTATCGACAATGCTACATGAACAGCAGTGATTTTTTTAGGGACATATTAACTCACCTGACCAGGCCTTGCTTTAAAGTCATCTTTCACCATCCTTACTTCAAGAACATTGGAGGGATGGCTTATCACCGAAGTTATTGTGACCAGTTTATTGCTGCGGATGTAGCGGTACAGCCTTTCCACACAGTACAAGCACAGAGGTCCAGAAATCCAAAACCAGGTCTATGGGAGAACAAAAACATGATACCTTGAGGACTTTTCATTTTATGTTATGTTTTCTAATTTCAAAACTACCCGAGTGCTTGCAGGACCTCATTTCACATCTATTGCGGAACAGCGTCTTGGTCACAAGTAACATCCACATCTCTATGTGCAGAAATCCAAGCGTGTTATGGAGTCTTAATCAGTCTAACTGGCATCCACAAGCACAAACAATTTCAATCATAAAACTCATCAGGAACAAAATGCTAATGACCTCATTTTCAACCACGTTACTCCGGTTTTATGTAGTTAGATAGCAACTGTTTTCAACAGTGAATGACACAGGACATACACTATTTCAAAACCTAACAGACCACAGTACTATAAAACTGGTTAACCTTTATGGCAAAATGCTTTCTGGCTTACAATATTATTTGACTATTACCTTCTTTTAATCATCTCAGGTATAAGCAAAAAATTAAGAAAGAAGCCATTCCTGTGCTATAGAATTTATGTTTATATTAAATTAACATAAAACCATATACAAGAGAGAGAAATGGGCACTTTTAAATCACGAGTCATTTGTCCCTGTGAAAGATGTGTATATGCTAGATAAATAATGCCGCGGAAACGCCCATTTCTGTGCTCTGGTTGTACAGGCAGCTCTGAGTGACTACCTCAGATGGAGACATTTGCAGCTGCTCAGCTAAATCCCATCCTAAGAGTCAATTACTAACAGCTTATGGCAGAGCTAACTACTACTAATTCCACATCTGCTCAGTCATTCAAGCCATGGCACTGAAGCGCCCTCGGCCCTCATCCATCTTCCCTTCCCAATTTTTGAAGTTACACATCAGCATCTCTCGCAACTAGCAGAGTATTTAATTTCCTCAAGCACCTCTGGCCTTAAAAACTTCAGTAGCTCACGAGACCTAAGGCTTTTTTTTTTTTTTTTTTTTTAAATTGGTATCACTGAGTGCATAAAACACTCCCAAATCCAAAAAAGTCCTAAAATAATGTTACCAGAGAACACTGAATGGCCATTTCTTTCTATGGCTCTTCTCTTCCCATAAACGGCTCTAAAGTGGACATCTTAAGCCCCAAAGATGACTGTTTGATATCCCGTGGGTCCTATGGAGCCAGATATACATTGATGCTTGTAATTCAGCACTATTGCCACAATAAAATATAAATCTGAAGAACTTTGTTGGAGGACTTCAATGCAGAATTGACTGTTTCTTACTATAATTACAGGCTCCATAGTAAAATGGGTTCCCACTGCAGCTAGTGAGGGACATATGTGTTCTGCAGAAAACAATTACAATAAGAAACTCCTGTGAGGTCTGTTAGGGGACCACCTTGAATGGTGGGTCTTGGACTTGTGAACTCCGCATTCCCAAACTTCCTCAGGCTACTTGCCAATACAGCCCAGCTCATCTTTTCTCAAAAGAAAAGAGAAAATTTGGATGAAGAAAAAGCTGCTGCCACAAAACATAAAGAAACAAAAGGAAAACGGAAAACAGAAGAAAAGGCTTTTCTATCCCCACTGTCATCATACTCATTTACCCATGCCACACATAAAACAAGCCTGTCTGCAAACAACAGGCTATATAAAGCCAAACCACAACCAACTGAAACCCAGAAATGAGTATTAGGACTTGCATCCGCATAGTAAAAAAGAGAATAAATGGAGTTTGATTATTTCAATTAACCACTGCTGCACAATGCTTACAAAGGGACCTTATGAATATGTTATATAAATGTTTGCTCTGAAGTGCTACGCTGCAATTTAAAGTCACATTTATAGCAAGACCAATACATCTCTTACCATGTTGTACAAAAAAAGACCATTACAGCCAATCTCTTGACATTTTTCCACCCTATTCTATGCACCACATTGTAATGCAGTTCAAGGTTTAATACAGATTGTTTTTTCCCCACCAAATCTTTGAATGCCTGAAAAGGTTTTAATAACATTTTCCATTATTAAAACATCTGGTCTGGAAAAGCAATAATTAGTGGTTATGGCTGACTGAAAGACTTGGCATGGCTTGTAATACCTGAAACGTCGGATCATACAGACCTCTGGGAAGTGTGACTGGAACTTGGGTTCCTCGGAACAAATTCTCATAAAGTTATTTTGTACAAAGGGTTCTGGTATTGATAAGTCCTCTGGGAAAGGCTCAGTAGTATAGTCAGGAAACGTCTCTTCAAAAGCCTTTGGCACTGTCATATTCTCTCGGAGTGTTTTGTTAGGATTAAAGCAACCAGGAGGGTGTTCCTCTAAGTTGGTCTGGTACTTGAGCACTCCCCTATAGGAAAAAGCAAACAGCAAAGACACTGAAGCAAAAATCAAGCTACTTATCTTAATTCGGAGAGGTTTTAGAAAGCAGTCACAAGGCTCATCTTCTGTAAGATTTTTTTATTCCATTTGCTTTCAGGACTTTCCATGAGATCAATGCTTTGCAACAATAGAGCCCTCCGTCACTAGAGGCAAGGTTTCACTTTTCCAGCTCACTTGGCACTCCCCCACTGAACAGCCTCAAGCTTAATACTGCTTGAAAGGGGGAGATATTGTGGGTGCCTTGAAAAAACCCTAAATAATCACATTTCCAGTTCAATCACACCCAGGCTGTTTTACCTCATCCTCCCTACAGCCAGCAAGTCCCATTTTTTAAGGCAATCTGTAGCAGAAGTGGCCAAAGTTGCGAAATCATAAACTACAGGAATGTTCCCACTACTTGGTGTTTATCAGGTTTGCACACAAGGGTATAATTTGCTCCTTTGAATATCATCTTGTCAAATAGATAGAAGGAAAAATAAAGTCCTGTGTGATAGCCAAGAAACCTTTCTTGCAAATTATTTTTTGGGGTCCATGCTTGCTTTTTAAGCTAAAGTTAAATTTATAATAAAATGAAGTGAAAACTTTGCAGCTAGAACCTGTGAAGAAAGAAGTGGAAACCTGAGACACTCTGGGATATCTCAACACATGAATGAATCATTGAAAACAGGGAAGAACTGATAATACCAGTAATAAAATTCCTTGGAAGTACTACTTGCCTCCAAATCTGGATTTGATGACAGTAAAACCACAAGGAGGAATATTTGAAAAAACAAAGGGCTAAATGACAGCTGTAGAGGAGAGTGCTGGGTGGGAAATAAGGCGTGCTGACACAATGTCTGGTGAGACATGCCCTCTGAGCGCTAGGCCATGTGGTGAAGGCTCACCTCAAGTATACGATCAAACGTAAGGACATAGGCACCCCTCTCTTCTCCCCACCGTACACACAGCAGCAGCAGCGAGAGTTTAATTCAGAAGAGAGAGAAGTAGGATATCTGCAATATTCCCAACTTAAATGGATTCCAAGAGGCTACTGGCAACCTTCCCTCCTGAAAAGCAGTTCTGACAGCTAGTAACAAGCTTCCCGCATGATCCAGTGAATAATGTGCAGCTTGGAAGTTAAACCTACTCTCTCTAAACTCCATGTCTGACCCTGGAAGAGCCACCTGGGAAGCGTCCGTGTGCCTACACCCATGCTTCTGCATGTACTTATCTGCCCAATCATGCCTATCGCTCGCATCTGGCATCACTGTTGGTTATCACATATTTGCGAAGTGGCAGATACCCCTAGCCTTATGCTAGTTCCCTGCTCCATAAATATTACGGTGCCTCACGGATTTAGCTGGAAGTCACAGCACAGGCAATATTTTTTCAATCAACTTTGTGTGCATGCCTGCCAGCTGCTCTTACAGCTTCTCTGTTCTCAGAACATCCCAAAAGAGGATTCAAAGTTTTCCCTGAGACATGAATAGCTGAACTGCAAACATCAGCATCCCTTCCAGTTCAAACTATTACAAACATGCTAACTGAGTGGTAAACTGGGATGACAAAGCTGCCTGTTAACAGCAGCTGCAATGACTCCCATTTCTGAAGCTGTCAAGGAAAGGCAAGCTGTCTTACACACCCAAGATCAGATCCCAGAAAGGTTGAGTTCTGCACAACTTTAAGGAGCCTAAGATATATCCTCACGTATTTATTTGGTACAACACTTGAATACATTAAAATTGATATGTGGATATATGTGGATATCAGTAAGTAGGAGACAGGCATCTTCAGCAAACAAAAACGGAAGAGACAAAAAGGGCAAGTCATATGAAGTGTCTTACTGGCTGAGCAACACAGCATGCAGTCTATTTGCATGGGCATACATCAACCTCTGCCCCAATTTTCCACCCCCAAACTAGAGACAACATACACTTCTGACTAGAGCTGGAAAATATCTATCACTGTGTCTTGACGGATTTATGACGATCGTAGAATCATAGAATCACAGAATGGTTCAGGTTGGAAGGGACCTCAAAGATCATCCAGTTCCAACCCCCTCTGCCATGGGCAGGGACACCCTCCACTAGACCACGTTGCCCAAAGCCCCATCCAACCTGGCCTTGAACACTTCCAGGGAGGGGGCATCCACAGCTTCTCTGGGCAACCTGTTCCAGTGCCTCACCACCCTCACAGAGAAGAATATGTAATCTAAATCTCCCCTCTTTCAGTTTATAGCCATTACCCCTTGTCCTATAACTCCACGCCTTTGTAAACAGTCCCTCTCCATCTTTCCTGTAGGCCCCTTCAGGTACTGGAAGGCTACTCTAAGGTCTCCCCGGAGCCTTCTCTTCTCCAGGCTGAACAACCCCAACTGTCTCAGCCTGTCTTCAGCTGAGCTAGAGGTCAATGGTTCTCAATGTTTTTATAGGGAACTACACTGCTCCTATCTTCTCATCCATCTTCCACTTCTCAACTCAAGGTGAGTTGCTTGAGGGGTCTCCTACAGGTCAATGTGTGGGTGGAATCTTAAGAATTTTCAGCCTTCAGAAGATAAATCCTTGCATAACTCTAGTGAGTTGTATTCTCAGCTCCTGTGAGCTAGCATAACCCACTTAACTCCATAATAGTGCCAAATTTGGATCCGCTGAGGATTGGGGTCCAAATGTTCCTTATGTTTTATAGCCCCTTATATTGGTAATAGAAACATCAAGCTTCTGTTTTTACATAAACTATTTTTTTGTTGTTGCTATTACTGGCTTAAAAAAATAGATAAATTAATGTAGATATGCACCAAGCCTTCAGCCACTAAAATATTTGAAAGCCACATCGCAAGAAGTACAAGAGCAACAAAAGTCTTTAAGGATAATTCCCTGAAAGATTCTCCTCTCCTTTAGGGTAGGGATAAAAGAATAAACCAATAGCATATGACAGATGAATTGTGTCACTTTACATACCACTAAGAAGTACTTGGCTAACCTGAAGAAGAGGATACTATAAGAATATACCCATAATAGTTTGAAACAAAACAAGAATCCAGGAATTCTGTGGAAATATTCAAAAGGAGAGACTCCCAAGACAGGTAAATCCTCACCCAATCTGCCTGCACAGTCCAGGCACAGGAAATGCCTTGCTCTGTAGAGTAACTGGCCATGCCTCTGCAAACGTCTGAGACGTGCTATGTAGGAGTTACTTGGGCAGCTACGCGTGGGTGTCTAAGCTTCCTTTATTCTCAGAAGAGATGTTCTAATTAGTGTCACCAATGGAGCCCAGAAATCAATCCAGCTCACTTGAATGTAGACCTTTGTAGCAGCAGGTTCGCTGAAGCATTCTCGAAGCTCCACTGATTGTATTTATTAGAACTCATTAGACTATAATGGGAAACAGACGTTTAGAAAACATGTAGAGACCTACATTTAGATATCTTAAACTTGAACTGACTCCCACTCTCCATGAGTCATTCTTCTCCCACTTTTAACTGACACTTAGTTTTTTTAGATTCACACTGAAAGGTTTTCCAATTCAGTATTAAGGAGGTTATGTACAAGATGACTGTTTAATGCTTGGTGTATTCCTGCAGCCTCGGTTTGCAAACTACTCCAACTAGACTTCTTGCTTCATGAAGTGGCAACGTGGTTAGGAAGACAATGGGCAAACGATAATACAGGGAAGGAGATGAATTAAACTGGACATGAAAAATACTCTGAAGGCAATCACTGGAACAGATTGCCTGGGGAGGTTAGAGAATCTCAGTCACCAGATGTTTTCAAGAAGTTAGACAAACACCTGTCAAGAATAATTTAGCAAAAGTTCATCCTGCCCCAGGATGGGGAGAACAGGTTAGATCCATCTTCCCCAGACATGAACAAAAGCTATGCCACAGGAAAAAAAACAAAAACAGAAAACCCACACCAAAAAAATCCAACCGAACAAAAAAACCCCACAGAGAACTGGAATTGTGTCCAGGAGTTTAAATTGTTTTGAACTCATTATTTCAACTCACCAGACCTCAAGCTGTGTTTGTTTTGTTCAAAAACATATTCCTACCGTGATCTTGCTAGGCCTAATTACCTTTCACTGTTTACTTTAAGCAGCGGTGCTCAGTGTCACACAGACATTCCAGCACCCCATGTTTCAGTACGTGTTTGATGACATGGAGAAACAAACCTCATTCAAACACACCTTTCCTTTCCTAGACCAATCTCTGCACCCACATCCACAAAGGAAACTTCGGAGGCGTGAACAGACCAGATTTTCACACCAACTTGTGGAAGCTGCTTTACCTTGCGGTAGAGCTGGGCTTGTTTGTGCCAGATACAGACCTGACCATCAGCTTCATGGCATGTGAACACTGGTCTCATGTTTGTGAAAACAAGAGGAAAATACTTGTAAATAGTATCATAGCAATTAGAAAGAGATAATTAGGGAGAGGCCATTCCTTCCCTCTCCTTAGGAGTCAAGGGGAAGGTAAAGAAGAAAAAGAAAGGGATGAGCAACTTTACTTCACATCCTCTTCTCAGATAGCCAGATAAGAGGGGGCAGAAAAGAAACAGTACTGTTTTCTTGATGTACCACTAGAAACTGGTAAAATGGACAAGGAATAAACTTAAGTGAAGAACTTTGTGCTAGCTGGCTGTAGTAACACACAATTCTCCAACCTACAGACTGAACATTATTTAAATAATAACCTGTTGAAAAACTGATGAGCATAGCATCTTGTCAAGAAGCTAGCCCACTGTGCACAAGCAAGCTCAAGAAAGGCAGTAGTCAAGGGTACTGCTCTTTCTGGTTGTTCTTCAGGAAAAGGGACAGTGTTTTCCATTTACTTACCCAGAAACATGCAGCATCAGCAGCATATAGAAGACAAAGAAAAGGTTGTGTGTATACCAGAAGATGTCATAGTTTGAAACCCTGAAAAGAATAAACCATGGTTCAATGCTGTTTCACTCAGATGAAATCACTGCTAATTAAAAGCAGATCTGTGCATAGGACATCATTATACACCACGTAGTCATGTAGGATAGTCAAAGCCCAGTATGTACTCCTACAGGCACACTGTACTTGCAAGCAATTAAGTGTTGAGAAGAACGGATGACTGGCACAGAAGAGCTGAGAAAGAGAGATGAAGGAACAGAAGTACAGAGCTTGCTGAAGAACTCTTTCTAAATTGGAGGCTTCACTGCTTTCATAGATCCTCCTTAGTCCCTATCAGATCCATATAGCTAGAATAGTTCTTCAGTCTCCAGGCTCAAAACTCAACCTCTTTACAACGACCTCCTCCTTGCCTTCTCCCTGTCCCAATACAGGGCTGTGGTGTTTAATGTGTCACTAATGATACAACATACAAACAGGTAGTGTAGACAGCAGCAGACGGGCTGGTGGGAAAGGTAAAAAACTTGTGAGGGTATGGAGTAGAAGGACATACAGGAGGAAAGGGAACTAGAGCAAGGAGGCAGCAAGAGGACAGGTAGGAGGATTTTCAGGGCAGGAGGCCACATAGCGTGGGGCTCTAGGACTGATGGTCTTGGGAGGAACAAGAAGAACATTACCACTGTGAGGATATCCTTTCATCAGTAATTTGTTAGGTAACGTAAAAAGAACCAAGACCAAAGAAAATACTCATCTGGAACTGTTTTCTGTTCAGCCTGTTTGTTTTTTCTTGAGTAAAACAGTCACCAAAACCCAACAACAACCAAATGATTGAGAAAATACTCTACTTCACAGCACACAAACACACCTCTCACACTACACAGCATGGTAGGAGTCCCTTCCAAAACCAAAAGATCTACCCCCAATTCATAAGCCAAAACAACTATTAAATAAAACCAGCCTTAACTCTGAGAACACGGTTTAAGAAGCTACTCCTCCAACATAGCTAACTTTTTTCAGAATTTTTTCCCCTCCTACGGCCTTTTACATAAACAGCAAACTACCCTTCAATACATCTGAAACATACACTGCATTTGTTTCTGTCGATACAAGACTTAGTTGTTTCCTTTCTCAAGACAGAAAAATAATTTTGATATTCCGAGGGCCACCAAATACCCAAGCAAGGGCAGTTCTAAGGAATCCAGCAACAGCAAGGGGCTCCGAAACCCTCACTTCATTCTGCCACCCTTCCCTCATTCAGCACCATGCTAACACTTTTTCCTCCCTGAGGCTGCTCAAACCATTCCCAACTACCCACACCCTGGTAGGCATTTCCATGCAGTCACTCAGCAGTATCTGCAAGGAGTTGTGGGAGTGAACATCAGTAAGATGAAAGTAAAGGATGATGATGTGATGAGTGGAAGCACAATAAGAAGGCACAAGGAAAATAACATTTACCCCCAGACCCAAAACAGGTCTTGGAGCTCTGGTTTAATCTGGTTATCTTGCTACAATACCAAAAGCCGCACAGTGAATTCATTTGTATTGGATCTTTGAGCACTTCTTTTCAGAAAGCACCAATTTTGCAAAATTTCAGTGATGGAAAGTCAATCCCAGCTTCTGACGTGTTGTTTTCAATAGCGAATTATTATTACTAATAAAATTACTGTGAACTTCTTGTCCAAACATACCTAAATGTCAGCTTCCAGCCAGCTGAGCATTTTATTCTTCTTTCAGCATTCCTGCAGATACCTCTACTATAAAATCCTGTTTCCTCACATGTATCAAGTTCCCCTAAATGTAATCAAGTCCTCTCAACTTCACCTCCTTAAACTAAGGAGAACCTTAAACCTCTTACCATGAAGCATATTTTCCAACATTTCAATAACTCTGTATTTCTTACTTGTATCCTTCTTCAACTGTGCGTCCTACAGATACATACAGTATTCCAATACACTCAATAATCCCCCTACTGCTACATGTACTTCTTATAGTTCTTCAGAGCATTTATTACTTTATCTTCTTCTTAGGGCTTTGAATAGACATTATTCACAGAATGAATGCATTTCTAGGGAACTCAAAGTCCTGAAAATTTGAGATCAAGTTGAATATTTAATTTTGGTTAATCTACTTCAGAATTTTTCAGGTGAAGACCTGCAAGAGTTAGTTTACTGAGAAATGTAAGGAGAAACTGTCATGCTTTAGAAGGGATACAGTAAGCAGCACAGTTTTGGAAAAATATTTTTAACCCTGTTACAGCTAGTTTTGAAAAGGAAGATATATATGGTAGTTAAAAGATGAAATCGAAGACTGGAATATTCAGTTCCAAGAAGAGATGGCACTGGAGCAGCTTATATTTTAATGTTCCTTTAAATATATGATTTCCAAAGTCACTAGTAATTGTGTTCCATAGAAATAGTCTTGAACAACATTCATTTGAAAGTTAGCAGAAATGTCAGCATTTATTCACAGGATTTATTTTATTTTCTAATAATTTTATAACGCTTCCAACAAACAACTACTGAACAAAAAAACATTGGTCTAATTCTTACGTGTGACACAGCAAAAATTCAGAAAATTTTTCAAACAATATTCACTTTCTCCCTTTAAAATATGAGCAGCTAATTCGATCCTCCTAATACTTATTCACACAGCTTACTGAACAAGTGAAGGCAAGAAAATAGCAGGATAATCATGCATAGAAAAATTTCAGGAAGAACACACCAAGGAAGAAATGATTAAGCAGGTCAGTGTGCAAGAGCAGGTTAGGGCTGAAATCCAAGAGAGTATAATAGTCTCTGAAATACTTTAAGAAAAGCCCAGTTTCTGATAGGCAGTGAACATTTACAATTCATTTTCCTAAGACTATAGCATGAGCTTAGCCGTCATAAGGCACTTGAGAATCCACAGGGAAAGAGATTAAAAAGGGACAGAACGATGCACATGGAAGCTTGTTTCCTTAGAAAAACACACCGTAAAGACAAACGAGCCATAAGCCTGAGGGAGAAGCCAGGATAAAATTTCTGAATAAGAATTATTACTAGAGTAACAAGAGATACAGATCATCTCTTAAGGGCTTCGATTCTGCTAACTAGATGGCAGAAAGACGGGAAAGCACTTGCACTTACAGTAATTGAAGAAGGAAATAACAAGCATGTAACTTGGAAAGATGGAAACCTTTGCTGCATGACCTGCAAAATTATTATTTCCAAGAATATGTTTGCAACTACTTATATTTTCCTAAGTTTCCCAATCAAGTTCTGTTCTTTTTTATGAATTTATCATGGCCTTGGAGAAAACAGGACTTTGTTCTGGCTCAGTGCTGCACAGTGAAGTAATTGTTTCATTTTTCCATCTTCCCAAAACTGGCTTTCTTTTGCACGTAGAGCCATCTGTGTGGACTATGTAATGTGCAGCCATGTCTGACACCTTGTGCAGCAGTCTTTCCCTGTACTTTGGTAGCCTACAGTGCCTCACAAAGGTCTCAACCTTGCAAGTATCTTTGTCTACAAAAAATGCACAAGTATTTGCTGAACTACTTTCTTGAACCAGCACCTGATAACACTGCTACTCAGGAAAGAAATTAGTTCAACAAAGTTGAAAACCACGTATCTAGCTCACATCAGTGGAGCACCATTAATGTTTGAAGACATGGTATTAAAATAGCCTTCAGCGTCTGCTGAATTGAGATGATGTATTTACATAATCAGCCTTTGAATTCACCAGAGACTGCTATAAAAATCAAGGGTAGGTTGGTTTGGTTTTTTTATATGCTTCAATTGCAGAATCCAAGCCTTAAAAAGGCCACAACATTCTACCTAAGAATGTTCTACCTAAGTAGCACAATTCTGTTTCAGTTTGCTTCATTGCTGGTTTTTTTTGTTGCTGGTTTTTTTTTTTTTTTTTACAGTTTGTTGTTACAATTAATTGGTGAAAAATAATAAAGATATCATCTTACTTTACTTCCAGTGGACTTAATTTATGCATTGGACAGAACTTTTCATATGCTTAGTTTACTGCCTCTCTGTGTGAACACAAAAAAAAGAACTATTTGAATTTTTAACAGTCTAGATTTTTAACTGAGCACATTCCTCAAACAATAATGTTCTCTGAAAGCAATTTAATCAGGTTTTGTAATTTTTTTAATACAAAATTCACTGTGCTATTTTACCTGCAAGCTAGTAAAGAAAGGGCAAGAAAACTGGTATTTTTAACACTTATTTAAATACTTCTTGCCTCATATTGCATTTACTCTTCATTCCCTCTAATCAGTATGAGAGTATAATTACTCAAATGGCATTTTTCAGCATAATGATCAGATAGTGTCTTACCTGATGGCATATGTAGAAGCTGTACACATTAGGAATAATACTAACACCATAATGACTCCAGTCAGACCTGGAACTAAAACAAACATAAGGTAACTTACATTTGAACTGTGAAGAGGTATATCTGTCTCCTATGACCTTTTAGGAGTGGAATTTATTAGACATACAAATCATGATTCAATCAAACTCTTGTATGTGTTTATCTCTTGAACACAATTCATGTATCAAACGAGACAGGAAAGCAGAGCTGTTGTGTTATTTCCCACCTTCCCAGAGGAAACTGCCCTTTTCCTTGCATTTCACTATGCATCACTAATTTCCTGTTAGTCTTCGCTCCTGTAATCATTTGCTCACGACATTTGTCTCTAAGCAGGTAACCAAGAACAAATCCTGTCCATTTGGTTATTTGTAAGACTGACTGCACAAGTTTCTGTATCTCTTTTTTATTCCAAACCCTAAACTCTGTTGAACACGACAATTAAAAACCTGGTCAGAGACAGAATTTCAAGCAAATCAATTTCTATGCAAGCTGTTACTACAATTGTTTGCCAACCCATTTCATCCTGGAATGAGAAAGAGCCTGAAATTACTCTCCATGGCATTGTATCATGCTTGAAATTGTTGCCTGTAGAGCAAGGTCTGTGAGAGTGATCTACAGCCAGCATTTGAGAAGGAAAGGTTAAAAACATTAAGGATTGGACTCATCTGTTCAAATGCAGACTTGTATCAGAAGTAGTCTATCCTTGGCTCTTTTTTAAGTCAAAGGAGAGAAACAAGTATTTCTACAGCATGATTCATCTCATTCTGCCGTTGAATTCTGCCCATAAAGTACAGAAAATCATCAGCCTAAAGATAGATTAGAAAAATCCCAACCAAAGTTGCTATTTTTTCTGAGACCTTATCTTCAAAATTGCCACCCAAGGAATTAAGAATCTGAATTAAGAACCTAAAATCCATGAAGCATTACATCAAAACCTTTTACCTCTCGAAGAATGATAGTTTTTAAGCATAGTCTCTGGTCACCCTAACAGCCATGTGTTTGGGTTTAAAAAAGCCAGTCAGGCTAATTACCAAGCACAAAGCTAAATAAGTGCTGGTTTAGTGTCAGAATATAAGCGTCTCAACCAGCTTTCATGGACGTAAATGACAAACCCACAGATTTTAACAGTCCAGGATCTTTTAAAGGATCACATCCTAATGATAAGAATGAGCTCATATTTAAATAATTTATTGTGATTTTAGACTCTTTAGCAATAAAGAGACAATTCCAAATCTTATCTTTTTATAAACTTCTCAATATCTGCTTGCTGAAAAGTCCGATATCCAAAATCTGATAATTCCCAATCACTCCTCAGTTTTACAAACTGTAGAAAAAATCCTGGTCCTACAATCAATGGAAGTTTTGTCATGGACTCCATAAGAAACATAATTTCACTCCTTCATGGAAAGGTTACAATTAAAAGCAGTTGTGATAAAAAAAAATGTGCATTCTTTCCATTGCCGCCTCCTTCATTTCTTCTACCTTAATCTAATTTGATATGTAGTGTGCCATCAGTCTCCCCTCTGACACAAATACTTCCAATCCAATTGCAGTACAGCACTTGACCCAGCTTGTCACTCAAGCCACAGATCACCTTTTACATCCAGTTCTTAAATTCTCTTCTCCATCAAACTGCAAACATGAAATCACTCACAACCTTGCTCCAATTCATGAGCCCATTTTTAGTGTTTCCCCTCCTCCTTGTCTCTCTTTTCCTCCACTAACTATAATCTTGAATACTTGTTCCTCCCACAGTTAGCCTCACACCCTCATACAAGGAGGTTCTCTCCTGGACTGATCTGACCAACCATCACACTATAAATCCTTCCAACTCCTTCTCTTCACTGTTAAAAATAATAATAATCAGCCAATAAATCTAGTTCTGAACTGTTTGGGAAAAGACTATTTTTTTTGCATATTTGTACAGCTCCCAGTGCAGCAAAATCTTGGTCCCTGTCTGGGCACTCCTTCAGCACAAGTAAGTGTTAGTTACCAGTCATTAGGATGAGGAGCGATCTGAGCAATTTTAAATTACAGATGACTTAGAATCATTGCTTTTTGCAACAGTGTGCTCAAACTTTTGAGAATGCAATATTTTCCTGGCTGTCAGCGGGTAAAAGGAGTTCCACCTTGCAGGTCCTCTGCTCAACTAGAGAGGTCTCAAGGTGTCCCCAGAAGTTGGGACAATATTTGATGGGGCCTCTACACTGATTCTCCACCCGAAGTCCTTCTCCTTCATCCAAGATATTAAATATAACCCTTAGCTGCTTGTTCTGATTCTTCCTCTGCATCTTTAACTCCCTCCTCCATCAGCTACCCTCTTTTAAGCCCCCACCACTGATTCATGAACTACACCAGTTACCCAACCTATTTCCAGTTGGCAGTTAACTCATACCTCAATTTCTATCATCTCACTTTCTCATTTCCTCAACTCCCAACTGATCCAAACCTTGCTTGCGGTATTGGAAAGCCCTTTCCCACAGACTGCTAATTCTAGTAAACGTATTGGAATTGACAGGTCTAGAAACCCACTTACTGCTGTCCAGACTGATTCCTTTGGACATTGCCCTAAATGCTACCAAGTTGGGATTTTTGCATTTCATCTAAATAAAGGTGAAAGAGAGTTGATATCAGAAAGGACCTTTACCTGCTCATGAAGCACTACAGCTTGGGCTTGTGCTTACCCTTCCATACCCAAACACTGTTCTGTTCTAAATTCTTGCACCAAAATGGTCTTTACTTATTTATTCTTTGAGTGCTGAAGCCTGATTCCCATGTAACAGTTTAGATGGCTCTGAAATCAAACCAACCCTTAAAATAAACCAGCTGAAGCAAGAACAACACTTTTTGTTGTGTTTCTTTTTCTAGAAATTGGATCATTTAGGAATTTGATTTTAATATTATGCAGAATCTCTGTTTGATGATTTTCCACTGACTCATCTGTACAACAACAGCTTTGAAGATGCTGCTCATCCTACTACAGGGCTTATGTAACTTCTCCCTCCTGACTACTGGATAAGCAAACCCAGGTTATATTAACACAAATAACACATCTCAACCTAGCTGAGGTACGACAAATGGAGCATGCGAACACAGGATCAAAATGTTTCTTCTGGAGAGTGATGATGAGAGGCAGCAAACTTTATTGTTCAGTTTTGCAACAGACTTACCAGTAGCAAAAAGCAGTTTCCTTGGGTCCTGGAAAACAGACAGGCAAAAAAAAATAATAACCAACATATATGATTTTATATCCCTATTAATAATGTAGCAATAATAAGTAGCTCGTAAAGCTCACGCACTTGATGGCATAAACAATCCCTAAATCTGGATGCAGGAATGGATGTGGTATGTCGTAGCAGTTTACACTGACTGCAATTCAACATACACTAATGCTTTAGTCTTTGTATTTCCCCAGTGAAGACAATTCTGATCTGTTGTGAAAAACTGGGATCCTGATAATTTTACAGCTAATTATTTTTTTGAAAGCCTAACTTTACTCAGTTACCTCATAGCTTTGGGAGGACAGAGGGGAGCAGAAGAGAGGGAGATTTTGAATTTAAATGAAAGACAAGCGGCGAGCATTTTACTGCCGGTTACATCACCAAGAGATTTGCAGTGGACTCCAGTGAAGCAGGACTGAACACAAAGGAGCTGATAATACAAGGCCAGATGTTCCTGTGACCTTCACCACATGTGAAGGGATGAGGGGATACGTCAACCACACAGGAAACTGCTTCACTCCCCCCGAGTCCTACGCCTCATGAGGTTTTATTTTCACTTGGGAGAAAAAACTATTATTTTCTTTTTTTTTTTAACTTGCAGTAAAATGCAATGAGGGGAAGTGAGCAGCTTTCACACAGGTCAGGAAAAATGAAGCATCCCTCTCCCTGACCTTGTCTGCATCCAAATGTGTGCACACCCATGTACAGAAGATGACAATAGCATCCAGACTGCCCACCACAGTTAAAAAACAGGTTTAAGTGGAATCCCAGCACAAAGGTTCAAGAGCTACTACAGTACCTAAAATCCGTGAGGTTTTGATCCTACAGTTACTAAAAAACTTGTGGTATTATCTCCATTTTCTATTGCAAAATTTCTGAGGTTGCTTAGTACACGCTGCCATGCACACCGTGGCACGTTCTTGCCTGAGGCAAGTTCCTGTTAATGTTCCTGATGAGACTAAGTCTCTTAGACCACTCCCAACACATGCAGACACTTGAGTTCAATCCAGAACTGCAGCACAGTAGTTGGTGTTGGCATGTCTGTCTGCCATAGAATAGCTTGGTGATTAGATCATTCACCCAGGGAATGGAAGACCTTGGTTGTTGGTCCTTATGAGCCTGGGCTGAGTCAAGCTCTACTTTTCCAGGAAAGGACGCAGCTGGGATAGGGTCATTCTAAATCTTTCCTAATGAAGCTGGTAGAAAAGAAATGCAGACTTGAGACTAGCATGAATGTAAACAAGAGAGAACTTGATTGCAACCCAAAGAAGAGAGTCCTGGACTCTGGTCTTACTCGTATGATGTGCAAACATCTCTTCCGTGCCAAATGCGCAAGCAAGCACCTGGAGGAGGGACTAGGACTGTGGTACGGCTTCAAGAGATCTGCACCACAGCCAGAGAAGTCATGCAAACAAAGTATTTCCTAAGCAGAAACCAGATTCCAGCCCAGTTCATGCAGATAACCAATTCCACTCTTAGCATATATACTACAGTTCCCACTGCAGTTTAAAAATGCAAAATCACTCTCAAATCTCACTCGTCAAGTCCCCAGTATATGTCACATACCATTATACTCTAAATATTGCAAATGCAGAATGTATTTTCCCAAAACAGCAGAAGCGTCTCCATCAGGCCCACCCAAGGAGCAGAGAAAAGCAGAAGAAGAATAGAATAGACTATTTCAGTTGGAAGGGACCTACAACAATCATCTAGTCCAACTGACTGACCAATTCAGGGCTGACCAAAAGTTAAAGCATGTTGTAGAGAAGCAGAACAGGGCACAAGGTGAAAGGACTTGATGACAGCATTCTCCACCTCACAACCCAATAGGTCTGAATCCTGCTGGCTTAAACAAAGCGCTTAATACATGCTTTGTCAAGAGAAAGAAATAAAATCCACATCAATCCACATGACAGTGAGTTTTCAAACACACAAAATCAGCAGCACTGTATAGATCATAGGATGGATTGTGCAAAGGAACTGGATATACAAATAATCATGTATTTAAATTACACACTTATAAGCAAAATATAAAAGGACAGCTGGCTCACCTCACCGCGATAGTTCGCTGCATTTAGTGACAGAAAGTCTTCATTGTAGTTCTCAGAGAAGTTAAGAGCGTTCACCAGATGAGCAGCAACATGTAAGACTGGAAAAAAAAAACAAAAAACAAACCCCGAAACAACAGGGTAAAGCTGAGATCCATAACATGAGGTAGATGTTCCCCTGAAGTAATGAGAAGTGGCTACCCAGATGCCAAGCCATAATCACATCACCAGCACGAGAAGCATCAGGGACTAAGAAATTGTTTTTCTATCTATAACTATCAGGTTATAGATAATTCATGGCAGAAAGCTGTATGTATTTTCAGGGGTTTTTAACACTACAGCAATCATTTCCGTACTGCATTGCTCCAGCTGGGAGACAACATTCAAAGGTGTCCACCAAAGAATGTTGTTTCTTCAGTGAAATGGGTATTTGCTTCCACTGCTCCGTTTTCTGCAGATAAGCCTGTAGCACCCTGCTTCTTCACTCAAATTCCTCAGGCACAATCGAAGGTCATTTATAACAGCAGATTTTGACCTGACCTCATATACTTGTCCTTTTAGAAACTGGAATTTTAAGGAAAAGCTAGGAAAAGGAAAAGAAAAAATAACCCAAAACCCTAACACATCTGAGAAAGCATTCACAATTTAAGGCAGGGAAGCACAGAGCAAGACTACCCCCAAATGTACTGTACAAGAAAAACCACAAAGTATTGCTTCAATGTGTTTCCCAAACGAGCTACTGCTCAGCACAGTAAGATCTCACCTGAAAAGATGCATATTGTAACGCCGCATGTCACATGGAAAGTTTTACTTTTATCTAGCAGCCTTCTGGTTTTCCTGCTGGCAACCTAATAAGAGAAGAATTCAAGCAATCTCTCTTCTAAAACAAAGCAAAGAAAGAAAAAATACTAACAGCAACTGAAGCAATATAACAGCACCTTCAGCTTTTACTAGGTTTAACACCCTTGCAAGCACAGTACCTAGATTTAAAAACTACAGGACTATGTCAATGAGTCAATTTTGAGGTCTTAATGAAGAAATTACAGTTGGATCTGTGTTACGTAGATGTCAAGAGCACATAAAGTAATATCCCCTCTGGCCTTAAAATTTAGAATTCCAGCACTAATGGTTGCTCTTTAGTGAGCAGGATCAGAGGGAAATGTATATTTGCATGCATATATGCATCTATAAGCATCAAATCTTACAGGTACTGTCACATGATGATTAGAACTCATAGGTTCAACTTGCAACCATCTAGAAAACACAAATGTTCCTCAAAGGCATTACTTATATTTCTGTCAAAGCAACTGTCAAAATCACAAATGAGAAACTATTGTTTACTGAATACTGGTGCAGAAAACAAACCCTCATAGCTTTGCCAGATCTATTTTTTCTCCCATGATAACAAATATATCAGGTTGGGTATTTTTATTTAAAGCTCTGTCATCTCCAGTAGGACACTTCTGGTCATGCAGAGACAAAGTTTTTTGCTCTGTTGAACTCTACTAGGAAGCAATAGAGAGGACACATATGTCTTACACCAGAGTTGGGAAAGAAGGAGGAGATTTCATCTGGTTACATTTCCGCAGCAAGTTTCTGTCCTCAAAAAAGCCTTCAAGAAGCCTTCCTCATAACAGGTCCAATCAAACCAGACAATGACAGTCAAGGAACTGTCTTCAAAGGGGTCATGAATCTAGGCTGAATGATACTTGCACCATGCAAGAACATACCGTATAATAAGCAAGGATATAACAGACTTTTTCCTATTACTTTTAGCCTAAAACAGAGACCGGGGCCCTCTTCTCAACTGCTGCATTCTGAGGACAGTACTTACCTTCTGAGATCCTCGCAGGAAAGCCAAGAGAACACGACACATTGGTAGAAGGACCAGGCAGCAGTTGAGATTGAGGACAGATGCCGAAGCTCTGCTAACACACAACCCTAGCTGAACAAATATAGCAAGAGTTAGATTATAGGGAGAAAAAAGACACTCTAATGGTTCAGGTGTCAATATTCAACCTCATTTTCTTTGCTGTGAACCCCAACGGTTCCCATGCTCTTGACTAACCAGAACAGTAGAGTCTGATGATGTGTTACACATACTGGAAAAACCATGGTACATGTGGCATTCTATCCTGTTCTCTGAGGGAAAGAGCTCTCACCTTTGCATCAAAAAAATATTCAGAATTAATTCTGTCAGCAATAATGTCAGTAAATGACAACTTTATACTGAAAGAACCAATATCCTCATTGGTGCTCAAAGCCACATGGAACAAAACACATCTGAGACAACAGTAAGTGTCCACTAAGAAACTACCTGAAAGTTTCAGACATAATTAAATAAGAGAGAGAGATAAATACTATGAAGAACCTAGTCAGACACTTAAGTGTAGCAATTTTCTGGTAAACAACCCAGAAAAAGATGCAAAAAAAATAAATTGATGCAATTAAACTGAAATTATAATATTGTTTCAAGGACTGTTACGGAATTGTCACAGAACTCCTCATCCATTCACGCTATGCATTGTCATAGGTGGACCTAAAGAAAGTAGGTTTTCTTCATTGTAACTATTCAATAGCTGGGAACTGTAATGAAATCTAATTTCATTAATGCTTTCACTGATATATTTGGAACTTACATATTTAGAACAAAAACACTTGTCAAGTAAACGAACAAAGCACACATTAATGTCATAACCCTGTATTTTTTAATCTTATTATATTCTCTCATTCATTTATGATTTTTTAAAAAGTTAGCAAAATGCCATTGTTCTCCTAGTTATTAGGTTGAATTACCATTTTACTAGCTTATATAAAAGATGCTTTTAGACTGTCAACAGATTTCTGGAAGGATATTTCTTACAATGCAAGTTTTTCAACTCCTGAAGAAATTAATAAAAACTATTATAATATTATAAGATAAGTCAAACACCACAGAGGTATGTGAATGATTTGAACAAGTATATATTATCTAATGAAAATTACTAAAGATTTATTACTTTTTCCAAAACTTTATGTAAAAAAAAAAAGAGAACATTTATTTCTCAGTTATGAATATAATAAATGTTTCACTGATGAATATGTCTTTCTTATCAAGAAGAAACAAAATTGGAAAGAAACCAAGAGGTTTTATTTATGTGGAAATTTATTTTTTTTTTTTACAAAAATTATTAGAAAAGCATTGTAATTTCAAAATTTGTATTGCTATTGGGTGGGTTTTTTTACAGTCTTACCTACATGTCACAGAAATGGATAAATATGTAAACAAGTAAAAATAAACAAAATAACTGGACTTCAGCACATCTAGGAAGATCCCAAGCACAACAGCATGACAGGAGCTTTTCAGTACTGTAGAAGGCCAGAACGGCCTGCTCGCACAGCTAGTAACACCCACGTACCCCACCTTCTCTGCACTATGTCTGGGCTCAAAACCTGGAGGCAAACAGAAGGTAAAGATGTTCAATCTACCTGATGCATCAAGCTCTCCACCTAAATCCGGTTTCTCTTCTGGCTACTTTACATGATTTAGACAGACCTGAGTGCTAGGGACCTCCTCACCAGACATTACCAACAAAGCATTCACAAGGGCACCTTCTCTCCAAAGTTGCTCATGAGACGTATGAGCAATTATCCCACAAAACATGCTCTACCTTGTTCTCTGCCACGTAAATGTGGGATCCCTGGCAAACATCCCAGGAGCAGATCTCATGAAAGTTACACTGAGAGGGGCACTTACAACAGAGACATCTCTAACCTACAGAACTATAGAACATAAGACTAGAATGAACCACTAGTACAAAAAAATATGAATCAGCTATGATGAGTAGAAAAAGCTACCATACTAACCTTTGTGTTTTTCCATGCCACTATTTAACAAATAGTAAATGTTTGTTCATAATGCGATTACTATAAAGAATGCCCTTATATGAATTCTAATTCAATGCTATCAGCATCTGTTCAAAGAATTAAAAAAAAAAAAAAAGTGAAGGAAACTACTTCTCCAAATATGCAGTGCACTTGTAGGAAAGTGTGATTCAAATAGTTTCACCAATGGTTCATTTAAGGTTTTATTCTGAAGAAATAAAGTTGGGCAATGCTTGCTGCAACAAGCCCATCACCAATTTGGAAACAATAGTAAAGAAATACATTTAGCAATGCTTAGAATTGCAATTCATTTCAAGACCCAGAAGAATAACAGAGTACTAAGTTTGCTCTTAACATATATCCAAAGGCTAAAAATATCCCCACAAAACTAATTATTTCCAAATGGTTTCCAAGTGGTCTCTTTCTTGACTTCCTTTGCATTGCCTGTGTGGCATGGTGACAAATTAACATAGTGTATTGTTGGATTTTTAAACAATAGTAGAATCCAAGGCAACTCACTGGTTCTAGAAGGGTATATATATCCTTATTAACTAGCTAAAAAAATGAGAGAAACATAATTCTCTTTTCTTCCTAAGATTGTCATTGTCTTAAGAAAAAAAAAAAAAGTGTTATTTATTTCATGTTAGAAGCATGCAAAATTGCTGTAGCATCAAAAAGAGAGAAAAACACACTCCCAAAATCTCTGCTGGACACTCTCTTTTTTCCACCTTTGCTGGTATCAAATCCAAGATTTTGACAACCTCCTTCTGCAGTCAGCCTACCCAGAACCACACATGCTGTTATCCCATTTCACGGAAGGGCAAAGCAGCATAGAAAAAAAAAGGATTAATTGAATTCACAGAGGAAATCTGTAGCAGGGATAGTAGAGAATTGGATCCACTATGAACTCGAATCCTAAAAACTAGGCTAGATTTTTTTTTTCTCCAGATAAGTACAAAGCAATCACTATATTTTCTTTCTCCATAACAGCAGAAAAGGGCTTCAGAGATAAAGTGGAAGAGTAAATTCTCCAGCTATCCCTGTCTGATGTTCCATCTCACAGCAATCGGGATGGATTCCTGGCTACACTACGCTCATGCAACGTGCAAAGCGGGACAGAGAAGCAGAGTCAGTTCTCGTCAGATGTTCTGTGTGCTGCAGGGGAAACGAGCTTCTCTGTAGTCAGGCAAATTATTTCAGTACTAGGTTGAGGGCTACGTAATTTACTGTGTATCACAGAATTCCCCAAAGTTCATCAGTTTTAAACACAGAGATGAACATTACCTGCAACTGGTGTGCACAGAAATATAATATTCAGAACTTGGTTGCATGAGATATTGGGAAGACTTCAACATATATTGTCCTATCTCACCTTTTAAGCTCATCTTGTAGAAAAAAAAAAAAAAAAGAAAAAAAGGAAGAATACCACAAATCCTTCCATACCTAAGAGTGGTGTGTCTCAGAGTCCCAAGCCTTCACTACATGCAAGCAACAATCCTAAACAGGTCATGGTGCAGAAGAGACATCACACTTGGATCTCTCCCTGGAGGCCTTTCTTTGAACTTTTTCGATCTTCTATGGGTTAGGGCAACTTGAAAGGTTGTGGGAAGATTCATAACCCACATGCTGCTCTGGAGACACAGGTCACAGACCACCTCCCCAAATCTGTACTGGAGCAGCTAAAGATACTTGGTTTTGTAGGTGGGACAAACTGTGCTACACAATGTGCCTCCTTTTGACTGACTTCCTTTTCTTCATAGAGTACTCCTTGTTTTGAGTTACAGAGCACAGATAATCTAAGATGAAGGACAGATCTGAATCGTACGGATAGTGATTATTCCCCCTAGGCCTGCCAAATCTGGAAATGAAACAAAAATAATTGAAGCTGCTGAAAGGAAGGAAAACAAGCTAAAAAGGAGGAAAATGCAAGGGTAGTGGAAACCTACTAGAACATGAAAAGCTTCTACAAAAATTTGACTTGGTTTCACTCCTGAATGTGGAAGGTTTCAATGCAGGACTCTAAATCCCAACCTCCTGTACTGCAAGTCTTAAAATATTTTTTTAAAGGATAAGTGGTATAATATTTTTTAATTATGCTTGAAAAAATGTATTACATCTATAATAAAAGCAAAACCCAGCAATTCTCTATGCAAAGTAATAGGAGTCTAGTTCTCTCTGTTAAATTAACTTCAGTCTTCTGCTTGCGTATATGAATCAGGACTTGGATGCAATATTAAAAAAAAAAAAAAAAAAGAGAAACATCAGGAGTGGCCAATGGCAACAACATTTTTAGTTCTTTCATGAGGTATGGGGATATGCCCTGCACTAGTTCACTTGGCATTCCTTGATTGTTTTCTTTCTCTTTCTGTCTGTATGTTTAGGTCATGTTCTCATTTTATATGCAGTCCCTTTGTGTTAGGTCTACTTTTCCTTCTGCTTAAATCAGTCATGCAATCTGAAGAAAGCAACTATCTGAATCTGGAATTCAATATTAGCTTCCAACTTATCTGATAATCTCCAAAGTATATTCACTTACAAGATTTCAGGCCAAATGTTCATCTTTATTAATTTACTAAACAGTTAAGCTGTTTATAATCCTGATCTCAGGAAATACAATTTTTAAAAAAATACTTTTGTCAGTGCTGCTGAGTTACAGATTTCTTTTTGTGCCAGGCGGAACAATACACGTGCAGACTGGAAGTGATCTCAAGCTGTCTTCTAGATTTGAGTTTTCCAGACCTACCCTTCTTCTACAGCAACATCACAAAGCGTGACAGCATTTTATGTATTTAGTACCCACAAGAGCTTGAATAGGTGATCCTAGAAGATGTAGCATGATCTAAACTCCACAAAGTTGATCATGAATCAAAGGATTCAGGGTACCAAGTACGCCCAAGAGATTCACACCACACTGCAACTGATGACCAGAGCAGGAAGTTGCTTACTGCCATATTTGAGTCACAGTCACACAGAGGTGATGCTATATCTGCTACTAAGGGCTTCCTTTACATTGAATTATTTCCCCTTATCACAACACAGCAGGTAATACAGTCTGTAAAGCCAGTCTTGCGGAGTGTAATGCAGCTATTTTGTATTTTAAGACCTGCAATCGTTGGAATACCATGGAATAACCTGTATTTTTCAACCAAAGAAACATTCTCGTCATAATTCAGTTTTGTTCTACATGGAGTACTATGCCATGATCATCTTAGAAGGAGACACAACAACATCAACAGGACTATTTGTAATGGAAGCCTACATGATAGAGTGGCAAAAATCTCAGTAATCATTTGAGATGTAGCTCTGCTAATACTTCCACTATTGATAGTTTCACAAGAAGTTCTGCAAAGGTGGAAGTTCTCCCATAAAACATAGTAATAAAGAAGTCCTTCATGGGATTACTGCCATTTGAGGAAAACAAAACCAAACCAAACCACCACCAAACAGAAGAACTATATGGTGCAAAACCCAAGTTCTTCATTGGCTCATAACTGAGAATAATCTCAGCAATGATGCTGAGCTGTGGACAGTCTAGGAAGGATAAAAGCTTTAAGGAATATATGTTTTGGCAAACAAAAAAAATCTCGAAGGTGAAGAATGCAAGAAGAGATCTGCTTCCAAATTCAAGGTGACTATCAAGATAAAGACTTGTGGATTAACACCCTCAGTCTTCACTAGGGAATCCTGCATATACACATATATATACACACACAGCTTCCACAGCAACATAAATCTATTATTAAACATTTTTGCTGCATATAACACTCTAAAGAGCAAATCCCAAATATCCTGGTTACAAGACAATTAAATAGAAAACACACGCTGCATTAAGGAAAATAAAGGGTTGAGATACAGTGCTTGGATGTGTGGGGGAAGCAGACTGCAGTGCAGTTGCATGAGGATCAATGAATGCAGAATTTGGCCTCAACTAGCAAAATCTTTATCATTACAATAAACTAGCAAGGAGAGACGTGCAAGTTACTGGAACATCTGGAACCTATTTCATGCAGTAAATAAAGATGACATAAATATGGTGTACAGTACTGCACAGAAAGAAGGCAGCAACTGTGTAGACAAAAAAGTGATGCAGCACTTTTCCTTTTCAGTCCCATTTTCAGTTACTCAATCTTTTCCCAAAGAGACTCTTCTGAGAATGCATTTTCTCCACTTTGGTGTGAAACCCAGAAGCTTATCTCTTGTATTAACATCCATTTGACTACATTAGAGTTATTTGAGCAGGGACTAGAGAGGGAATAAGGAAAGAGCGATCTTTTATGCCATGACAAAATGAGCCAAATGCTCTCTCTGTTCAAGCGGAACTCAAGCAACAAGAAGCAGGTATTTTACTTAATGCTGATAAAAGCAAGATTTGAGTTCTATAACAAGGCCAGTACTGAATTTAGGACTGCATTTGTTGGTCAGATGCAAGCAAACTTGATCAAAAAAAAAAAAATACAACCAAGCTAATGTGAAGTCTGCAAGGGAAATGAATGATCTGGACAGTATCTCTGACAGAGAACCTCCAACAATGAAGATTGTGGAGTCATGTCAAGTAATCTATCAACCTTCCTTTCTGTAATTCATGCCTTTTATATCTTGTAGTATCTATCATGAACAAGGAGATGAGAATATTCCTTTCCTGTTTGCCACATCTTTTATATGAAATCAGTGCCTGTTGTGTTCCTCACAGAGTTCTCTTTAGGCTAAACCATGCCACAATTTATTACATTTATTAAATTATGAAAAATTGATTCTTTATTTGAACCAGCAGCAATAAATGTATTCATGCGGTAGGACTACGATCTGCAGTGTTACAAGGAATTAAGTATCCAAAGGGGCAGCTAATGAAGGCAAATGTTCTGGGAAAGGGCTGACCTCCACTAGGTTCTAGTTTAATTTACACTGCCAGAGTCACATAACCACAGAATTATTCTGATTGGAAGGGACCTTGGGATGTCTCTCTTCCAACCTCCTGGTCTAAGCAGGTTCAACACCAAACTCAGACTAAATTTGCTCAGGGTTTTGCCCAATTAGTTTTTGAAAACCTCCAGGGATACCGATTCCACAGGGAAGAGTTCATGGTCTCATCAACAGGACTCAAACTGAGCAAAGAGGTGACGTTTGACACAACATACATTTACCCACTAAATTTTGTATCACAGAGCGGGCTGATTGCCCCCCTCAAGGCACATCAGTGCCTTTGACTTCACTCTTTGCACTTCCAGGACACCACTGTGCTCTTAGTGCCTTTCTACAGGTGTAGAATTAAGGATCAGAAAGATTGTCATTGAAAGACTGAGTGAGAGTTAGGTACCTAAGTAATTTTAAAATCCTGTGCTAAGTATCTTGTTCAAGGCTGCAGAGGATGCAATCGGCAAAGAATAAGACTGAGCCTCCTTCTTCTGTAGGATGCTGAAGGAAAGCGAACCACTTCAGTAACCACTGAATGAAAGACTAACCTCATTCCTTCTTCTTCACATCAGAAAGAAAAGGCACGGCATGAAAATGTGGCAGAGTTGAATATATTCAGGATACTCAGTCCAAGATGAAATTTCGTATCACAATCTGATTTCTTACAGCAACTCTTCTTGTTCTCCATTCTGTTACTTGGCAAACAATAAAATTACCTCTGGTAAATCTTTCAGTGCTGCAAGTGCAGAAGGTCTTAAGGAGATTCTAGGCTATCACAGCATACAAAGAGAGAAAAGAAAACTCCTTAGCAGACCTCACTGAAAAACAAGAGAAATTTATTCAAAAAAATGCCATTATTTTGCCATTTTTGTTAACTGGCTAGAAAAAGGAATCCATTTTCATTAAAGTATCTTTTCAAAAGTTCATTCTGTTAAGACAAAAAAAATCATCAGCTGTTAAATTATAAATGAAGAATTTTCATCTAAATCTCAAAATCTTCAAACATCAAGAAATGGCACACAGAGCACTGCAAGCCACTCACCCCTGTATGGAACAGAGAGGAGACTGGTTATGCAGATGGGCCGTGGGCCAGTGGCTGCACAAACCAATACAGAAAAAGAAGAGGAGCAATAATCCCCGTGAAAGGTAGCAGCAGCTGTATGATGGATACGCTTACTGTTTCCTGAAGAGACTAAAATTGGGTTCAGCATTCTCAACCCTTGCAAAATAATCTGTACGATTTATATGCACATATACAAATTATTGAAGAGAAGGGAGAAAGCTCACTTTGGGGTCTAAGGATTATATTTAAACAAATTTAAAAAGTGAATTGTCAGAATGTGTTACAGTCTTTAATATTTTCAAAATTTTTAAATCAGTTTCAGAACTTTGATCAAAAGTATCTTTTAGGCTTAGCTCTTCACTTTCTTCCTCACTTTAGAAAGCCTCGAAACCTCTTTGGTATTTTTTCCCCACAGTTGGGGACACAGTTAGGCAAATTCAAAAGCATGGCCTCCTGGTACTCATCTCCTAACCAAGACAAGGAATCTGCTGCTTGAATCATCTCACAGGTTCTGAACTCATTATATTACTTTGTAGGTGTCTTTCATTTTGAGATGTAAGAAAACCAAGAAAAAACACCAGACGATGAGCTGGTACAAGGCAGACGAGTCTCCTGAACTGAAAGGAACTTTGCTGATGGATACCAGCTGACAATCTGGCCCAAAATGTTGACTCAAGAACATTTGCTTTATAAACAACCCACTTGCTCCGCCAAGGAACAAACAAGAGTTTTCAAATGGATGCACTGGGCTGCAAGGCCATTAGAGATTATGGTAAAGTTAAACATGTTTTTATGCTTTTTCTGTCAAGAAAGTCATTATCATGAAGGATTTAATTTATTAAATTTATTATTTAATTATTTTCTTTTTGCACTACCTTGCTAAGATTCATTTCTTGAACACATCTGAGTCAGCCGTAAGAAAAAAAAAAAGAAAAAAGTGTATCGGGTCAACTTAATTTCAAGCAAGTTCACAAAAGCTTATGGCACTGGCTAGCTATGGCAATGATATCAACCTTATGAAACAAATATATTCTGGATCTACCAAAGATAAAACCCAGAGGCTCTACAGCAGGTTAGGACATGCCTTAACCCCATGTCAACTTTCCACTGAAATCCATTCCTGAGTATGACAGTGTTGCAAAGCATCATGTTATTCATCCACTTTATCCTGGATTCTCAAATTCTGAGCAGCCTTAGAGCATTTGCCAGAAAATTGTTAAGCCTTAACCTATCCCTTTAGATAGAAGTAATTTCAAATAACTACAATGTGTAGCTATGGATCACTTCACAGGACAGACTAGTGTCTCACTTCCCAGATTAACGTTTTGGGTCCTTCTTTTGGTGGTGGTCGATGTTACCCTTGCTAAATCAAAACAGTCAAATCTTCATTAAACCATTCAGATTCCAAGAATTTGTTATTAGAAAACAAAACTAAAATTATATAGATGACAATGATTTACACAGAACAGAGGATCTATGAGGACGACAAAGACTAAACAGAACTAAGACTTAGCAAAAGAATGCCTTCAGCAAATATGCATCACAATAACTGGATTAGAAAGAATTTGCCAGCACGAGCCCATAAGCTTGGCAAATGTTTTGATGACAAGAAGTGACAAAAAACCCCATCTGTTGAGCATGTTTGCATTCCTATGAGCCCTTCTGCAGCTGGCAACACCGGGAGGGAGGAAAAGCGGGGGAAGACTAAGTGTCCCACACTTGACTGGCTCTTTTTCTTCTCACTGTTCACTTTCTACTCCTAAACAACTGTCAACAGTATCCCAGTAATTTCCTACTTGATTTTTCCCCACTTTGCAGAGTTAACAGGTAGTTTGTATCATCCTTGATTAGCAAATGCATTCTGCCTCTTTCCCATCTCCCAGCATCCCAATTTCCAGGGCAAAATGTAATGTCCGGGTCACTCACCCCTAACATCTGATGTAAATAATAATACTGCAGCCCTTGATAATAGAGCAGGAAGGTCTTCCAGAAGAACCATGCATTGAGGGAGAGCCAGAAAAACTAAAATGAAACAGAAACAAGAGATTGTAAGTGAAAGTTACACGTGCAAACTCCTCAGTGTTAATTTCATTCATAAAACTCACAGGCATGCAGTTTCATAAACACATGTAAATGGAACGGGAAAACAAACTTCAAGCATTTAGCATAAAATATTTTAAAAAATTACAAGGAATAGCCCCTATGTGAGAAATTACCGCTTTCATTGAACTTCACAAAACTTTACCTTTGTGACTTCAGACTCCTGAGAGCTGGCAAAGCCCTCCACATACAAAACGCTACTCCAAATCAAGTTATGCATTGAGTTAAAGAACAAAAATTAGCAACAAAGAGACAAAGGCAGGAAAAACTTGACCTCCAAGAAGATACATCCTTCCCCCCAAACTTTCCCAGACAGGACCTAACAAAGAGCAAACAACGTGTGCCGAGCCCCGGCCGGACACGGACGCCTGCATTGTCCCCGGGCCACGGGCACACGCGTGTTCCTCTGCCAGCCGCACACCGGCACGGAGCACATCGCGACCACCCGTGCGCCGACATCTCTAACGGCGTCCCGCCCCGGGCACCTCACGCCGAGCACGGCTGGCATCTCCTGCAGCACCGTGCCGGGGGGAGCCCGCAAACCGCCCCGACCCCGGGGCTCCCCGGTGCCCCGCCGAGCCGGCCGCCACCCAGGCCGGCCCCAGCACGGTCCCCCCCCCTCCCCGAGCCTCCCCTGCAGGTCAGCCCCGCCGAGGGGACCCCCGGCGGCAGCCCCCTACCAGAAAGAGGTGTTTGCTCCCCTCATTGGCCAGCCAGCTCCTCCAAAACAGAGCCATGGTGCGGGACGGCTGCGGGGCAGGACCCAGGGGGGTGGGGGGCGACAGACAGCCGGCCGGGCGAGCCCTCCTTTTCAGCCGGGCTGAGCCGGTCCTCCCCTCTCCCCACCCCTCACCCCCCGCCCTGTCTTCCGGCCGCCGGGGCGTTACGCTCCGGCCCCGCCGGGCTCCAACCCTCCCTCCCCGGGGCTCCGCCGCGGCGCCCCGGCCCGCTGCGGCCACCGGGCGCTGCCCCTTTGTCTGCCGCCGGCCGGCCGCCCTCCCTTCGTGCGCCGCGCTGCCCGAGGGGCTCCCCCGGGACCCGCCGCGGAGCCGGGCGGAGGCGCCGGGGGGTTCGGCAGGGGCCACCCCCGGAGGGCTCTGGGTCGCCAGCGCCTCTGCTCCGGAGCGGTGTGGCCGGGTCCTCGCGTCCCGTCCCGTCCCGTCCCCCCCCCTCCACACACACACCTGGAAAAGTGCGTTTCCCCACGGGAGAAACCCGTTCGTGGGGTTGTTCCCTGCCCCAGCTCCTCGCCACCCCGTGCTGAAATGTGATACAAAAAGCAGGAGGTGGTGGGGGAGCAGCCGTGCATGGAACCGTACTGCAATTCGGGGGGGAAACAAAGAGACTGTCCAGGAAACTACTGCTGGGCTGCACATGAGGTCCTCGAAAGCTGGGAAGGGCCGATTGTGCTATGAGGAGTTCAATCCTGCTCCGTCAGGTGTCCCTGGGGGCACTGGAGGAGGGTCCTGAGCCCGGCACAGAGCAACCGAGTGTGCAGGCACAGCGGGTGCGTAATCGTACCACAGCCACAAGAAAGGGTGCTGTGGGCACATCCATAGTGTCCTGAGTTCTGGTTGCTACACTTTACAACCAATCTGCTTTTTGTTGTGGTCTTCATGTGTGATTTGGGTTTGGTGGTTTTGTGTTGGGTTTTTTTTTGAAGGGGCAGTTGCACCTGATACTGATTTTTATATTAAGAGAAAGCTTTTTTTTAAAAAAAAAAAAAAAAAAACCAAACACAAACCCCGTTGCTAGCAGCTTTTAAATACAACACCCTCATGAGTCACCAGGGGAGCTTCCACTCTCAACCAGACATCGTGGTGCATGCGGCTGCTCCTTGAGATAGCAGCAGCAATGACAGCTGGCTGCGGAGCAAGGCTGCTTTTCTGGGAGATGCCAAGTCCAAGGAGCAGTGCCAGGAAGTCCCATCCAGTCCAGCTTAAGCTGGCTGTCTTTCTCTTACGACTCAAAAAGTTGCCATTTGTTGTGTTCCTCATGAGCTACTTACCAAGGGTCCAGAGAAAATTGGGAGGAAGGTAAGTGCCATTGTTCTCCAGTTCCATATGGACTGGAGGTTCCAGATGGAGGGAGTGTCTGACCCATATGTGGCCCTAAGCGCAAAGAGTATGAGTAGGGCATGGCTCCTGTCAAACTCAGTTGCGGGTATTTTGGCTGCGGCAGGAGCCCTGTCTCAGAAAGCAGCAGGATTTCTGCGCCTGTATGAGGTGCCAGGTGAAGCTTGGGAACAGCAGGACAGAGGATTATGGCTATTTTATATCATCAAATGACACTAAAAGCAGAACTAGTGAAAGGGAAAATCCATATTTGGAATTTAAAACTCAGCAGAACCATAGTTCGACACCAAAGCAGCTCTAACAGCAGGAGGAATAGTATAGTTTATTTATCTTTTTTTGCTGTTTCCATTCACTTCCTCATTTCTGTTGGAATGTAAAGAGAGATGGAAGCTGCTTACAGAGAACCAGATGATGAAACTTCTCTAGACAAGCATGTCAAAGCTCGAATGACAGAAAATACAACTTGTAGGATATGTCATGCCTAATAACATGGGGCCTTGGCCAAAGCTGAAGCTGCAGCAAGCACAAACAAAACCAAAATAATTTGCCCATGCCATATGCTGTACTTCAAAATACCCTTAGAAATGTCTGTGAAAAATCAGTTTATGCAGGATTTGACTGCCCGCTCACACGAAGCTGATGACTCATGAGCCAGCGACTGTACTTCACTGCCCACTTACCAAGCAGCATAATACATGTGGAGTAGATGACTCATGCCTCAGTCAACATTGGATCCTATATCGTATCTAGGTACAGAGCAAGGAGTGTGTTTTTTGTAGAAAACACCCCCTTTTTCTTTCTCCCTGGAAACAACCAAGGGTTTTGAATCAGCATCCCAAGAAGAGGCTGGCAAAGACCCGTGTCACACTAACACAACTGCGTTCCTCCTCCATAGAAAAGGCTGAGTTTCCAAGTGGCTAAATCATGCTTCCCTCTGGAAGTTTTCTGTCTTTTTTTCTCTGTTTTAAACCATCCCAGACCTATATGAGCATGTGTCTTCTTGCTGAGAGCACTCAGAAGTGGCCATTGATGCTAGTTATAACCTGAATAATTAGAAAAGCTGTAACATGATTCTCAAGCATCATTTGAGCACCAGGTCATCTCTTCTCTGCCTCCTGAACATTCATCCTCCAATTACGACCATCTTTGTGCTTCGCCCCGCCAGCTGAACAGACCACTGTCAAGGCAAGCAGTCCCTCTTAGAGACCGAGCACATAAGTTCTTGGATAACATTGCTTCTACTGCATCAGCAAAGTCACCCTGACTGCACATTTGCCTTACAAGTCTACTTCCCATCAACTACACTCAAATCTACTCTCCCAGAGATTACTCAGGTACTTTACAACATTTTGCTGTAGCTAACGTTACAGGCATAGTTTAAAAGGTTTCTGGTGCCTAAATTTTGCTTATATACCTGAGTGATCCAGAGGCAAATCACCTAAACTCCTGAATGTCTCCATCTCTCAGCATATCATGATCATGCTGCAAGTTCCCGCAGTGACTGTACGTGTTGGGAGCACAACACTGTGTCCTTCAAGTCTGGGGAGCGATCCGGCCACCTCATCTTTTGCTCTGGTACAATCTAGACTTAGGCAGACAGGCTTTTAAATTCTGTCTGCATCCCTGAAGAGGTTGATCTAGCATGCCTTCTCGGAGTGCTTACCCTTAACACTGAGCTCAGGGGAGGAGAAGGAAATGTTGGCACCGATTTCATTACAGAGAACAGGAAAAGTGCAGTTTCTGCATAATAGCTGAGTGATAGCACTTACCCGACAGTGGGAGAGCTGGACCTTTCTCAAAGAACTGAAGCCATTGCATTCACATCCCAGGAAAGTTTCCTAACCACTGCCCTTCACCAGGGTCAAGGATGGAAGCAATCTCCAAGTGAGCCACTGTGCAGCCAGGAATGCAAGAGAGAGACGTTAAAGAAAATCAGAAAGGGATGCTGGCCAAGTGGTAACAGCACACATATAAGGAGGGAAGAGAATCATCTAGAAAAAGGAGATTTGGGATGCTAGTTCATGGTTTTGTTTCCGTTGTGGAACAAATTTCAAAATTCAGAATGTTCAGGAGAAAACTGCAATCATAGGACAAACCAGAAACACAAAGGTTTCCCCACAAATGAACTTCTTGTATTTCTTAGAAACATCCTCATTAAATTTAATCTACATGCTGTTTGCTTTATCATTTTTCCTATAAGTCTAGTGTCTAGTCACAACATAAGGGTAAAATAGCAATAGAAATGTATGTCACTCAAGACCTGTGCCATGTGAGTAATATCCTGTGCGATGGCATATGGCTTTTATGGCATTACATGTTCTGTCATTTCTTTCCCTTTTTTGAAAGTGGATCTTTACATTTGCTGCATACCACAAGATCAGCTTGCTTTCTTGCATGCTCCCTGATGGACTCGGAGGCTTCCCTAGGGTGAAATGCTTCTCCAGAGTTGGGTGACAGCCAAGTTGATTAATTTCAATGAAGCTGCAGTGATTCATGGTAATGTGTTATTTACTGCTGCCATAGTGTCTAGGAATGCCTGGCCCAGGCGCACACTTTACCTTACCAGAAAAGTAAAATTTATGCCCAAAGACTTCAAATGAAAAGTCAGACAACGACGGATGGAGATCTGATCCTCAATTCTCATAGACAGCACAACAGGCAGCAAGGCACGAGTGCACTGGAAGCATTAGCAGGCTGTGTTTTGCTTCTGTTGAAACTCTCTCCTAAACCAAGCCATTTAGCCACTGCTCAGCTCCATCCTACAAGCATTAAGTTCAAAAAATATGACAGGAGGTCCTACAGTATTTTGTCCTTAAATAACCTCCCACACATTCCTGTTTCAAACAAGAAAGATAGCATGACAACTCCAACACACGGCAACATCATTCATCACGAAAGAATGCAAGCACATAGCACATGGGGAAAATGTGTATTATAAATACAGCTGGAGCGCATTCCGTGACAATTTGAGAGAAATGTCAGTTATATTTATTTTTCCAACTGTTTGTAAGATTTTCTTGAACACTTATTACAGAAATGAACCACATATCTACGGATCATTAACATGCAGCATCTCGTACCTTTTAGAAGGGTTTAGGTCCCATCCACCTTCCACTGAATTTATGGGCCTTTCCTTGGTTTTACTATGAGTGGGAACCAGGCCTGAGAATAGTACAAGGGTTAAAACGTATCTTGCATTGATTTTAGAAGTTAAAGGAACTATTATATTCCCCCAAACTGGCATTCCAGAGATTCTCAACCAATTATTTCTGTATTTGGCCAATCAACTCTATTTGAGCTTGAGCAGTTCTTTTTAAAAAAAAAAAAAAAACTTGCTAGTCTTATTTTAAAACCTTTGAAGAGGGAATTAAACACAACCTACCAAGCTAAATGATCTCTTAATTCATTATTCTTTGCTTTCTTTTTTTGTGGATGCACCATATTTTTAGACTAAACAAGACTAAACCCATTTTGGGAGCACTGGCATTATCATGTATTTTGCTGTTACATGGAAATGAATCTACCCTCAGAAATCCCTTTTCTCTTCAATTTCATATAACTTACTATCAAGTTACCTTTTTTACCTTTTTCCTGGTGAACTGAATAGAATGTGCATTTAGTTCTTAATTCTTCCCTTCAAGGCAAGGTTTCCAGAGTTGGAGGGACTTTAGTAGACATTTAATCTTCCTTCTTGAGGAGGAAACCCCTTCTTTTTGTACAACAGTCCAAAACCAGGCTTACTAATATTATAGGTAGGAGTACAACTATCTTAATAGATTACAGGATATTCCTCTGCTTATATGCCAAGTTACTGTGTTTGCCAATTTAGCTACAACACTGCACTGAAGATTATTAATGCTTCCAGACCACGAATAAAAGCTATTGAACAGAGCTGGTGTGAAAAAAAAAAAGTTACTGAACAATCACACTAACACACTATCACTGAATAACAATATGCACTTGATAAAAAAATTATATCCTTCAAAGAGATGCTAGAGCTTTAGTGAAATAATTAATAACTGAGTCTTGGAACAATCCATGAAATAAGTGAAAACTGGGCAAGAAATGCTTCATATTAGCGCAGTCAGTTCTCAGGTGGAAGGGGAGAGCAGCAATAATTTATGACAAGAAATAAAACATGCTTTTACATCTCTGGTGGCTTGCATCCCAACGTGGCATAGTGCATGCTAACATTGTGCCAGGGCATCCTAATTCAGTGCCAGGACACAAAGGTCCTTGGCAAATAATCTGCAGTATCCAAGTTTCCCAGGGGGCTCATCGAAATCACATCAGTCCTGGTTAACTGAAAAATTGTAAACAATTACAGTACAAACTACAGCTCTTATAGTTTACACAGGATAGTTTACAGAAACTCTTAAAGTCTACAGTACAACATCCAACAACATGCGTATGCAAGCATCATAAATATCAACATTGAGTAAACACTCATAATTCCTCAATTCGTGGAAAACTTTTTCTCCTCGGAAGATTGTAAAGTTAAAATCATCAAGACTGCAGATCTGAGAGATTGGCACTTCTTCCACATTAGCTCTGCCAAACTGGTGTTTGCACTCTTACTACAGAGTTAGCGGGGCAGGAAAAAAATTGGAAAGACAAGGGCAAAGGCGGGCACGAAGCTAACAAAGGAGCTCTGAGGACTAAAGCTGGCTTTTATCCATGAGCAAAAAAAGTAAACTCAGGAAAGCACTTTTGATACAGCAAGATAAAAAGTGAGAAAATTTTGGTCAGATGTCTCAGATCATACTAGAAATTCCCACCTGAGGAAGAGCTCATTCTTTGTCTATTCACATTGTCACACCTCAGAATCCTCTTATGAAAGTTCCTTGGCCAACTTTATTACTCTTACCGAATCTGGGCGTATATTTCTCTTTATAAAACTTGCTCAAATCAGTCGTGTAGACTACTTCCACGGAAGTTCACTGCTGTCTCCACATTTGAGAAAGAAATTTCCATGGGAATGCGGAAGAGAGCTATTCAGGTATTTCTGCCGTAATTACTCTGTCTTAAAAGGTTTGCCTTCTGAAAGGTGCCTGTAGGCTGCATTCAGGATGTGTCTTGCTGCCTGTATGGGTAGGGAATCTGGAGTGCAATACGTGCTATTGCCAGAGGTACAAAAATCTCCAAATGCCCATATGCAGCTGTAAGGTTGCAATGGCATCAGAAAAACAAAACCAAACCCAACACATAAGCCTGGAACCTGCCAGGCCAGTGGTACAGATTTAAGGCAGAAGAGTTGAGTGTGCCACACTTACAGCAGCACTTGCCAGGGAGTTGAGCAGTAATGATAATATGGTGAAAGAGTAAGGTCTACTTAGCTTGGAGAGAAATTGAGGTATGGGATTCAGTCAGATGAAGCAACTACATTTGGCAGTAAAAGAGTAAATAATAACGAGGGAAAGCACTCTACCACTCTTTAAATAAAGGAGAACACCAGTACATGAATAAATATTTATACCCTGTTCATGATTAAATTTACCCTGAAAACTAGATGAGGTGCAGCGAAGTGCTGGAACAGCTTTCCAGTAAGAGTAGTGGGGGAAAAAAAGAACTTGTTAAATGTTAGGGCTCTACTGTTTTATGAAAAGAACTGTGTAATATCTTCCAGAGTAAGTGGAAGACTGTTAAATGATCCAGTTTCAGAAAATGTCTTCCAGTCCAAACACACCTTCCAGCAGTCATGACAACAGCCAGGGACTGCCCCCCAGGACTCCCAACAAGCAGGCGCTGTCCTGACTTCACCACTCCTTCCGTCCTTAGTAGCAGTTTTGGGGTCAGAATTGCTAAGTTATTTCTCATGGTTTATTTTCAATTTAATATTGAATATAATGTTTGTCTCTCTTTCTTTTAATTAAAAGAGTTATTCAGCCTGGAGAAGAGAAGTCTCCGGGGAGACCTTATTGCAGCCTTCCAATACCCAAAGGGGTCCTCCAAGAAAGGTAGAGAGGGACTGTTTGCAAGGGCATGGAGTGACAGGACAAGGGGTAATGGGTTTAAACTAAAAGAGGGTAGATTTACATTAGATATTAGGAAGAAATTCTTCCCTGTGAGGGTGGTGAGACACTGGAACAGGTTGCCCAGAGAGGTTGTGGATGCCCCATCCCTGGAAGTGTTCAAGGCCAGGTTGGATGGGGCTTTGGGCAACGTGGTCTAGTGGGGGGTGTCCCTGCCCGCAGCAGGGGGGTTGGAACTAGATGATCTTTGAGGTCTCTTCCAACCCAAACCATTCTATAATTCTTTGATTCTATGAAAATTGTCTTGAACTTTCTTGAGAATGCGTCTATTGTTGTCACAAATATGGGGCCCTACTCCAGAATTCAGAAATTTTTGCCAAAATAATACTTAATATTCTTACTTGGCAATTAACTGCACTGCAAATTTAACTCATATTCCCTGCCTCGTACAACTTACAGAGCCAATCCCACAATGTCAGAGGATCCCCACCCCCTGTTCAGTTCGATGAAGCCCAACGACATGTGGAACTTTCTACAGATCACGTTGCATTTAGTGCTAA